>NC_046168.1:25541817-26173409 GCF_011064425.1 Rattus rattus | reverse complement strand
TTTATTTTTCCCATCATCCCCTCACCCTCAGTGCCCCTTCCAAAGTTTTTCATCCCATTTCTCTTCCCCTTTGCCTCCAAGAGGGTACTTCTCTGCCACCAGGTCTCCCAATTCCCTGGGGGACTTCAAGTATCTCACGGATTAGTCACAACTTCTCCCACTAAGGTCTGACCAGGAAGACCTCTGCTATATTTGTACCAGGGACCTTAGACTGGCCCATTCATGCTGCTAGTTTGTAGCTCAGTCTCTGGGAGTTCCCTGAGGTCTACGTAAATGGAGACTTCTGGTCTTCCTATGGGGTCACTCTTCCTGTCAGGTTCTTCAATCCTTCCCCTATAGGGGTGCCCGACTCCAGTTCAGTACTATCTATATTTGTCTCAGTGAGCTGTTGGCAAGGCCCTTAGGGGACAGCCATGCCAGGCTCCTGTCTGTAAACACATCGGCAATAGTGTCAGGCCTTAGTGCCTTCTTTTGGGCCTGTCATTGGACCGCCTTTCATTCAGTCTCTTCATTTTTGTCCCTGCATTTTCTTTTAAAATGGGAATAGTTCTGGGTCAGAAATTTTGGCTGTGTGTTAGCAACCCTGCCCCTTGGATTGAGGCCCTGTCTATCTACTGAAAGTGCGCTCTTTGAGTTCCTTTTCACCAATGTTGAGCAACACTGGGCTGATCTAGTCTGGGCAAGCAGACCAGTGTAGAAGGTAACTGATACAAGTGGATGGGCCCTGTCAGCTGAGTCTCGTCTTTGATTCCTGCAAAAATTTTTTGGGGAAGCATACAGACTGCAGATGGGGTATGATATCTGGCCCCTGGATCTGTGGATGAAGGAAGATCTTGAATTCCTATTTCTTTTAGAATTGCATCAATGTCCATACGTTATACATCCGGAAGTAGCCAGTGTTTTATGGTTAATTATCAGTGATAGTGACTGGAGCAAGGCATGGACGGGGAACAGAGATACCAACCAGCATCACTGTGTTTAGGGTAATTTTTACTAGAAGGAAAATATTATTACATTTGTTTATTAATTGTATATGCACATATATTGTAAACATGCATGTGAAAGTACTAAAAAGTTCAATTTCGTGCCAACATTATGCTGTCAGTCACCCAATACTTTGTTCTTCTGTTGGGAAAAGGTCTCAAGTAGAACTTGCTATGTCTCGTAAATGGAACTTATCAGTTGACTAAGTTTCCTTGTGTTGACACCTGAACAACACCCCTAACCTTTATCTTTAGAGGAGAATCATAATTTAAAAAGTGTTTTTTCAAAATATATTACATACATACAAAGGAATAGGAATACAATAATCTTCCTTTCATTGGATTCACACAGATCAACCATCCTGATAAGAAACCCAAATAAGAAAAACTGAATTGGTGCCTTAACCAGAACCATGGATAAATTTACTTGAATGAGACATATTTTTATATATGACTCAAGAAGTTGTAAAGAACAGTAATTTCACATCACTGAAATCAAAGAATCATTGCTAAGTAGTATAATGAGACAAACTGAAGTAGAAAAGTAGTGTATTTTGCATTTACATTGATATTTCTATTTGAAAGCATAAGTTTGTATAATTATAAGAATATAAACACACACTAAGTTAAACCTTGTGGAAAGAAAAGTTGCTTGTGATTTATGTATACTAAAGCTAAGGAGTAGCTTGTAAATTCTTTCTAGTTTTACCTCATACTGGGTAAAACAGCTATTGTTAAAACACTGAAAATGAGACAATGTCTACAAAAGACAGGAATCGAGTGTGGAATCTTCTGGTTGGAGTTCTCATCCTGCCAGGAATTGCTGTCTTGATTAAGTTGTCAGGAAGAAGTATGTCAACAAACTGCACTGGGCTCTCTGAGTTAGGAAAAGGTGATTTCATTTTGCCTAGAGAATCAGGAAGTATAGTTTTCTGGAGATACTGCTAGAGCAGATATTCCAAAGAAATGAAATCTAGAATCTATATCCTCTTCAAGTCATTCTGCTAAGGAAACACAGATATGCTGTGGAAGGGATCTTCTGAAAAGATTAGTGAGGAAAACATTTGCTTCTCAGGTAGCATGAATTACAATGCCCTTTTCAAAGGCAAGACTCAAAAGCGCCATCTTTTTTTTTTTTTTTTTTTTTTTTTTTTTTTTTTTTGAAAGGGCAGGTCAAAAAGTACTGAGAAGTACAGAACTTAAAGTGAGCATTGTCAAAGATAAATACTGCTTTTTCCTTAGGTAACTACAGTGTAATGTGTTTGTTTGTTTGTTTTTTATGGTCACATGACTTTTATTACTCTTTATGTATCAACTGCTTTGTTTAAATATTGATTATCATTGTTAAGCTCTATGTTTAATTTATAAGTTAGTCTTGAATGTTTTATATAAATATATACATATTCAAGTGTTAATAAAATAAATCAAGCAATACAATGATATATGACATAAGTAAAACAGAGAAAGGATCTCTCAAATTTAAAAAGCTAATAATTTGCTTATACTATATCCACTTAATATAATAGAACACTATGAATGCATTACACTAAAAAATACAGGACATCATTTGATAAAATCTAATACTCATTGTATGAGACTTTTGACAGATCAAAAAGCCACATGAATTTCCTCAACCAGGAGAAGTGGAGTTACTAAGATTTTGTAACAAACCTCAGATCTAATGGTGAAAATAGAACCTCTCATTAAGAAGAGACCGAATGAAAACGGGAGTGAGGTTTGTTCTTACCACCCCTCATGCACAGTATCCTTGGGTCTCAGCCAAAGGAACACTGTACACTAAAGGAATGAACTACTGTGTGGTTATTAATAGAAGAAACATCATTAAAAATGTCTACGTGCATCATGGGTATCCACATAGAAAATTCTACAATATTTAGAACAATAGTGTCGTACAATTAACATGGTTTCAAGACAAACCAATACTACCCACAATGCATTATATTCTGATACACAAGTTCTGAAGAATTATCCAATGAAAACATTTAAAAAATACACATATACAAAAGAGTCAACTCAGCAGCAGACTCCCAGGGATGCTTTTGGACACTAAAAAGTTTGATTGCTGGAGAGCCAACATTGTTTATGGATATGCTTCTGGATAACACACTTTAGAATTTTGATGTTTACTAGAATTCTGATGAACACTTGGCAGAGAGTTCTAGTCTGACAACTTCCCAATGAAAAATATTTATAAAATATAGCATAAGTCCTCTCCTTCTGGCATCCTGCACAACCTGTGTGACTGAATCAAGGTATGCCCCTTACAATCACATGACTAGTTTCTCCAGATTTCATTTCCAATGTTTATTACTTTGACTGGTTTTGCTGACCTATTTAGTTTACATAATGGTCATGATCATAGCTATATGTTGCAACCTTTGAGTTACACAAGCAACCATTGATTCTCAAGGTAATCTGGGAAATTCCATTTCTGACAGTATTACTTAGAATAGCATAAAAATTATGAAATAATTGAAAGACTATCAGAAGGGAATCCTGATGGTTTTTGATGAAATCAGAAAACATTCCTTTAAAAAAAATACATAGAGACAAAGCTGTGTTCATCTGGATGAAAATAAAATATTTTTAGATAATTATTTTTATAGATTAGTAACAAAGCCAATAAAATATTAACCAGTATATTTGATAGAAATTGACAACCTTATTACTGTCACTCAGCCATTTTTTTTTTAATTTCAAGGATGGCATGATATTGGAAAAAGAGTAGCCATACATGTGAAACAAAGCAGAGAGCTCAGAAACAAATCTACATATATATTACCAATTACTTTTCAAAACAACAGGCCAAGCAATGAAAGAGGGGAAAGGAATAAGGATATTCAGAAGGGAAAAGCTGAAACTTCCAATCTTACCATGCAGAAAAGTTAATTCAAAACAGATCATAAAGCTAAGTGGAATTCCTAAAATAGAAAACTCCTTGAGGAAAACAGAGAAAGAGAAATCTAGGTTACCTGGAATAGCTGAACACTTTTTTTTTTTACAACTTTCAATAAAACAAGTATAAATTATAAGAGAAAATAATTTAGACACTTCGGTGTTAAAATATTTTTTAAAATGGAAATATAAGAATATTTTACCGAGAAAGCACTTCCTCTATATGACAGATGCATCCTGAATGTATTAAGGATTTTGACAATTCAAGGATGAAGAAAAAAGCCTCATCAAAAAATATGGGCAAATAATATGAACAGGTTCTCTCTCTCTCTCTCTCTCTCTCTCTCTCTCTCTCTCTCTCTCTCTGTGTGTGTGTGTGTGTGTGTGTGTGTGTGTGTGTGTGTATCCAGAATGCACATGGAGAAATGTTCAATGTCATTAGCCTTCAGGAAAATGCAAATAAAAAGCAAATGAGATACTGCTGTCTAGCTATTAGAATGAATTAAATTTAAATGACTTATAATAGCAAGTATAGAGGCAAGATAGCAGGTACCTGGAGAGTGCCTATTGCTAATAGCCATGTATAATTATATATCCTCTTCAAGAAACTGGTTCATTATTACTTTTCAGGTGAGTTTTCATTTTTTGTATATGCCATGACATTTCTAGATATTAACAAGATGAAAATACACAGAGTGACAAATATATTTAGATTAATTTTATTCAGCAATGCTGAAGATTGAATACATGTTAAATGGCTACAAACAATCATATGCTTAAACGTAGTGTAGAATATACACCCAAAAGATATTTCTGAACAATATGAAAGGACATACCTTATTTGTGAATCTTCATCCCTTCATTTTGATGGAAGAACACATATTATTTATGTTTATTTCTATTGCCTAACAAACCAAGGAGACTGTTAAGGGATCCCTGATTGGTTTAGATAAAGAAAGGACTTTGGTTATCAAAGGAACATAAAGACTCACTTACAGGTGATGAAAATGTTCATCTTGTTTATAAGGTGGGGTTAAGACTAACAGAACTTATAAGTCAGATCAATAGCTATAATTGATATTCAAACTTGTGTTTATTATTCATAAAATGATTGGAATAGATAGAACTTTTTTTTTGCAGCTGAAAACTCTTCAAGAAAGAAAATAAAGAAGGATGCAATAATCAAAGATAGAGTTAAGGGAATAATGTAGACTAAAGAAGTATAAAGAGCACCTTCTGAACCAGTGCCCTGATGGACATTGGGTGCTGGCTCCACACCCAGTCCCACAATACCCAGAAGAAGTCAGACTCCCCAGCTCTAACAGGCTCAGCATCAGAGGCGAAGAGGTCACAACATTTGCCCCAATACCCAGAGTAACTGTGTCCCCCAGGATGCAGGGACACAGGAACCCCCACCTAGCCAGGGCCATGGGTCCCTTCCAGTCTGAACCTGTACCCAGAGCAGACCTGGAACTCTGGTTCTGCATCAACTCTTACAAAACCCAGAGGGAGCCCAACTCCTGTGTACTGTAACACTCCCAGGATCAGAGGTGAGCAGGCCACATCTGCCTAAAGGCCCGTAGTAACTGGGTCCACCAGGATCCAGGGACATAGAAAGCCCTCGCCAGCCAGTGGCACAAGTCCCCTTCCAGTCTGAACCAGTGCCCTGAGCAGATCTTTGGTGCTGGCTCTGCACCAACTCCCTCAAACCCAGAGGGATCTGGACTACCAGGTACTCTGAAACACCCAGGATCACAGTAGAGGCCACAACATCTTCCCAATACCCACTCCACACTGAGAGTAAGTGGGTCCCCAAGGATCCAGGGAGAAAGGAACTCTCACCCAGCCAGGGCCACAGGGTCCTTCCAGTCTGAACCAGTGCCCTAAGCAGACACTGGATTCTGGCTCTGTACCAAGTACCACAACACCCAGAGGAAGTCAGACTCCCAGGTACTCTAACATGCCCAGGATCAGAGGTACTCTGAAATACCCAGGATCACAGGATCACAGGATCACAGAGGAAGTTTGACTTCCAGGAGATCAGACACCACCGGGATCTCAGGAACACAGGATCTCAGAATCATAAGATAAAAGAGACAGCTGTACTCTGAGGAGTTCTGACACAACCAGGATCACAGAAGGGACTAGAGATAACCAGATGGCTAGAGGCAGGCACAAGAACATAAGCAATAGAATCCAAGGCTACCTGGCATCATAAGAACCCAGTTCTCACACTACAGCAAATCCTGGATACCCCCAAAAACCAGAAAAGCAAGATTTGGATTTAAAAATCATACCTCATGATGATGATAGAGGACTTTAGGAAGGACATAAATAACTCCCTTAAAGAAATACTGGAGAACACAGGTAAACATGTAGAAGCACATAAAGAGGAAACATAAAAATCCCTTAAAGAATTAAGAGGAAACACAACCAAACAGGTGAAGGATTGAATAAAACCGTTCAGAATCTAAAAATGGAAATAGAAACAATAAGGAAATCACAAAGGGAGACAACCTCGGAGACAGAAAATCTAAGAAAGAGAGCAGGAGTCATAGATGCAAGCATCAGCAATAGAATACAAGCCACAGAAGAGGGACTCTCAGGTACAGAAGACACTATAAAAGACATTGGCGCAATAGTCAAAGAAAATGCAAAACGCTAAAAAAAAAAAATCCTAATCCAAAAAAACCTGGAGATCAAGGACACAAGAGAACAAACCTAAGGATACGGTATAGAAGAGAGTAAAGATTTTTAGCGTAAGGGCCAGTAAATATCTTCAACAAAATTATAGAAGAAAACGTCCTTGCCCTAAAAAAAGAAATGCCCATAAACATACAATAAGACATCAGAACTCCAAATAGAATGGACCGGAAAAGAAATTCCTCCTGTCACATAATAGTTAAAACACAAAATGCAGACACACACACACACACACACACACACACACACACACACACACACACACAAAGAATATTAAAAGCAGTAAAGGAAAAGGCCAAGTAACATATATAAAGGCCGACCTATTAGAATTACATCAGATTTCTCACCAGAGACTCTACAAGCCATAAGATCCTGGGCAGATGTCATACAGACCCTAGGAGAACAAAAATGTCACCAGGCTCCTATATCCAGGAAAACTCTCATTTAACATAAATGAAGAAACCAAGATAGTCCATCATAAAACCAAATTTACAAAATATCTCTCCACAAGTGCAGCCTTACAAAGGATAATTGATGGAAAACTCCGACACAAGGAGGGAAACTACACCTGAGAAAGAACAAGAAAGTAATCTTCTTTCAACAAGCCCAAAAGAAGTAGCCACACAAGCACCACGTCTAACAACAAAAATAACAGAACAACAATTACTTTTCCTTAATATCTCTTAACATCAATGGTCTCAATTCCCCATAAAAAGACATAGACTAACTGACTGGATAACAAGACCCAGGATTTTGAAGGAAATGCACCTCAGTGACAATGACAGCTATTACCTCATAATAAAAGGCTGGAAAAAAATTGCCAATCAAATATTCCCAAGAAAAAAGCTGGAGTGGACATTCTGATATCCAAAAAATCAATTTTAAACCAAAAGTTATCAAAAAAGACAAAGTGGGACACTTTATTCTTGTCAAAGAAAAAATGGACCAAGATGAACTTGCAATCTAGAACATCTGTGTTCCAAGGCAAGGGCACCCAAATTGAAACTTTAAGGAAACTTTATCAAATATACTTAATATCTAAATATACTTAATACTTCAATACCATATTCTTATCAGTGGAAAGATAATAGAAACAGAAACTAAACAGAGACACAGTGAAACAAATGAAAGTTATGGACAAAATGAATTTAAGAGATGTCTTTAGAACATTTCATCCTAAAACAAAAGAATATATCTTCTTCTCAGCACCTCATGGTACCTTCTTCAAAATTAAAAATATAATTGTTCACAAAATAGGCCTTAACAGATACAAGAAGATTGAAATAATCCCTTGTATCCCATGAGATCAACACAAACTAAGCCTGGTCTTCAACAGTAGCAAAAATGAGAGAAACCCCACATATGCATAACCTGAAAAACACTCTATTCAATGATAACTTGGTCAAGGAAGAAATAAAGAAAGAAATTAAATACTTTTTAGAGTTTAATGAAGAATTAAGGCACAAAACATATGGGACACAATGAAAGCAGTGCTAAGAGGAAAACCCATAGCTCTGATGTCCTCCAAAATGAAACTGGAAAGAGCATACACTAGCAGCTTGACAGCATACCTGAAAGGTCTAGAACAAAAAGAAGCAAATACTACACTCAAGAAGAATAGACTACAGGAAATAATCAAGCTCAGGTTTGAAATCAAGCAAGTAAAAACAAAAAGAACTGTACAAAGAATCAACAAAAACAGGAGCTGGTTCTTTGTGAAAATCAACAAGATAGATAAACCCTTAGCCACATTAACCACAGGGCACAGAGTCAGTATCCAAATAAACAAAATCAGAAATAAAAAGGAGACAAACAAGCAAAATTGAAGAAATTGAAAAAATTAGCAGATCCTACTACAAAAGCCTAAACCCAATCAAACTGGAAAATCTGAATGAAATGAACAATTTTCTCCACAGATATCAGGTACCAAAGTTAAATCAAGATCAGAAAAACATTTAGCAGTTCTATAACCCTTAAAGAAATAGAAGAAGTCATTAAAAGTCTTCCAACCAATAAAGTCCAAGGACCTAATGGGTTTGGTACAGAATTCTATCAGGTCTTTACAGAAGACCTAATACCAGTAGTCTTCAAAATACTGCACAAAATAGAAACAGAGGGAACACTACCTAATTCATTCTGTGAAGCCAAATAATACAAAGACCCAACAAAGAAAGAGAAATTCAGACCAATTTCCCTTATGAATATTGATGCAAAAATACTCAAAAAATTCTCACAAACTGAATCCAAGAACAAATCAAAGAGATCATCCATCAAGATCAAGTGGGCTTCATCCCAGGAATGCAGGGATGGTTCAATATATGAAAATCCATCAATGTAATACACTATACAAAGAAACTCAAAGAAAAAAACCCCATGATCATCTCTTTAGATGCTGAGAAGGAATTTGACAAAATTCAACACCCCTTCATGTTAAAAGTCCTTTAACAAAGGAGCTATTGTCATCCAGTGGGAAAAGACAGTGTTTTCAAGAAGGGGTGCTGGTTCAACAGGATGTCAGCATGTATAGGAATGCAAGAAGGGGTGCTGGTTCAACAGGATGTCAGCATGTATAGGAATGCAAATGGATCCATTCTTATAGACTTGTACAAAGTTTCAGTTCAAGTGGACCAAGGACCTCTAAATAAAACCAGATACACTGAAACTAATGGAAGAAAAAGTGGGGGAAGTGCCTTGAACACATGGTCAAGGGGGGGGGGAGTCTCCTGATCTGAACACCAATGGCTTATGCTCTAAGGTCAACATTCAACAGATGGGACCTCATTAAGTTGCAAAGTTTCTGTAAGGCAAAGGACACTTTCAATAGACCAAAATAGCCACCAACACATTAGTAAAAGATCTTTACCCATCCAACATCTGATCGAGTGGTATCATCCAGTATATACAATGAATTCAAGAAGTTAGACTTCATAGACTCAACCTTACTAAAGAATGAGGTTTAGAGCTAAACAAAGAATTCTCTACTGAGGAATCTCAAATGCCCAAAAAGCATGTAAAGAAATATTCAACATTCTTAGTCATCAGGAAAATGCAAATCAAAATGAACATGAGATTCCACCTCATACCACTAAGAATGGCTAAGATCAAAAACTCTGGTGACAGCAGATGTGAGCAAGGATGTGAAATAAGAGAAACACTACTAATTTTTGGTAGATTGTAAGCTGGTACAACCACTCTGGAAATCAGTCTGGGGGTTCCTCAGAAAATTGGATACAGTACTACCTTAGGACCCAGCTATACCACTCCTGGGTATATACACAAAAGATGCTCCAACATATGACAAGGTCACATGTTCCACTATGTTCATAGCAGCCTTATTTATTATAGCCAAAGCTGGAAAGAACCCAGCTGTCCTGTAACAGAGGAATGGATACAGAAAATGTGGTTTATTTACACAAAAGAGTACTACTCAGCTTTTAAAAACAATGACTGCATGAAATTCTTGTGCAAATGGATGAAACTAGAAAATATCATCACCAGTGAGGTAACCCAATCGCACAAGAACAAATATGATATGTACTCACTGATAAGTTGATATTAGCCCAAAAACTCAAAATACCCAAGATACTTTACAGACCACCTGAAGCTTAAGAAGAAGAAAGACAAAAGTGTGGATACTTCAGTCCTTCTTAGAAGGGGGAACAAAATTCTCATAGGAGGAAATACAGAAACCAAGTGTGGAACAGAGACTGAAGGAAAGGCCATCCAGAGGCTGCTGTACATGGGGATCCATCCCACATGCAGTCACCAAACTCACTCAATATTTGGAATGCCAAGAGGTGCAGGCTGACAGGAGCCTGTTATAGTTATCTCCTGAGAGGCTCTACAGGAGCCTGACAAATAAAGAGGTCGGTGCTCACACTAACTATTGAACTGAGAATGTGGTACCCAATGGAGGAGTTAAGAGAAAGGACTGAGGTAGCTGAGGTGGTATATAACCCCAAAGGATGAACAGCAAAATCAACCAACCAGACCACCCAGAGCTCCAAGGTACTATATCACCAACCAAAGATTACATGTGGAGCAACCCATGGCTCCAACTGCATATATAGCAGAGGATGGGTCTTGTAAGGCATCCTGAGAAGGCTGGATGCCCCAATGTAGGGCAATTTCATCGTGGGGAGACAGGAAAGAGTGGGTGTGTGGGTGGGTAGATGTTGGAGCACCATCATGGAGGCAGATGGATGGAAGTTTTCCAGAATGGAATCTGGAGATGGATATAACATTTGAAATGTAAATAAAGAAAATATCCAATAAAAGGAAAGGGAAAAAAAGAGAAAAAAAATCATGGAAATGCTGAACAGCTATTAGTTCTCATTTATTCTCTCAGAATAATCCTTGATTTTTTTTTCAAAAACACTCTTTGGGAGAAAATTTAATTTTGAAGTACATGAGATCATTAAAAACATTAGTAGTTTAAAGCAAATTCACATCTTTATGCTAAAAATTTTAGCTAGAAGTAGGCTAAAGTAATTTAAGTAATTTGTAATTTTAACCGTACATTAAATATTCTTAATATTTGCAAATTATTTGGCAAAACAAAGAAAGATGATGGTCATAAAAATTTAAAAACTATTTAAAAATGTAAAAGCACGTTAAAAGTATAAAAATGTGTGTGTGTGTGTGTGTGTGTGTGTGTGTGTGTGTGTGTGTGTACTTGGCATGATGTTTGCAGATCAGAGGCAGCTTGCAGAATTTGGATATCTTCTTCTCCCATGAATGGTCGTGGAATCCAACTCAGGTCATCAAGCTTGGGGGCAAGTGGCATTACATACAAATAAGGTAGGTGTCTTGGGAGATAAGAGCAATTATGGTTTTATTTGTGAGTACAGAAATATATGGATGTGACAAAAATGAATTGAGAACATTAATAATAATTTCTGCCAAGAAAAGTAGCTCAGATATTGCTTCCATGGTGACATCTTTTGATCATGTTCACTAGAGTGAATCCACCTGAAGAAAATTCCCTATGGTACATAGTACAGCAAGATTAAATATGTAAGCATCATGGTCCCTGAGTTTCTACCTACATAACCCTAATATTTTGTGTTTATGAGAACTTTCCTTATAATAGTTCTCACTGAATTCTCTATATAGTTGACAATTTACAAAAAGAAAATGATATTAGAATTTATATTAGGTAGCTAAATAAATGCCATATAGATTGTTTCATCATGGGCTAATATGAATTCCAAAATATTCAGTCCCTTTATTAGCAAAATAATATCTTGGGTTTTTTGAAATTGCCTTTTTTGTTTCTGTGTATTAGAAAAATGCTTCAAATTCAGAATACAGTCTTGGATTTCCCTAATATAGAGATATAATATGAAGTATATTACAAAACACATTAGCACACTATATCACATACAGAGTTTTCAATAGAAACCTTTTACTACAAACTACCATTATATATCTTATTAGTAAAATATTCTTTAAAATGTACCTTAATTTTGAGAAAAAGTAATATTAATGTAAATAAAATACAAATTGTCTAACATTGTTAATTAATAATAGAAATACAAAACACTAAAAAAGCATAAAACAAGATAAACCTGCAGGTAGATGCCCTTTCCTACACAAATAGCTCTTTGACCAGGTCTTTATATCCTGAACATGAAAAGTGGAGTCCTGACCTTGCTCAATCAATTCCCCTTCTCTTCACAGGACTCAGAAATGGTGTTTTTAAGTTTTTCCTATAATTGGTTGAAGATAGTGGTGGGGAAAGCAAGAAATAAATAATCAAGTGAGACATGAAAATTATCGTTCTAAACATTAGTGTTTATTTTCCTGGAAGACAATTGCTCCTGTCATGTTATAGGCACAGCCTGAAGTTACTGTTGAGATGCGGAACTTAACTTCCTTGACTGTGCTTTTCTCACTCAGTCTTCTGTGATTATAAGAAGGCCTGAATAAGGTGTGATTGAATCATGTCAGAACTATGATAAGATCCTCACCCTATGCCACAGTAATTCATATCTCAGACACACATTTCTTCAAACATAAGGAAAACAAAACACCTAAGATGTTCAGTTACAACAAACAACTTTTAAACAAAAAGTCAGAATTTTAGTAGTATATTTTACTTAAGAGAATATGTGATCTCCACCCCTTGGTTTTCATTTCCACAGCAAAGGGAATGCACTAGCAAAGGGAATGCACAAAAATACCCAATAAAATTCTTGCAAACCAAATCCAAGGACACATCAAAACAATCATCCATCATAATCAAGTAGGCTTCATCCCAGGGATGCAGGGATGGATCAACATATGGAAATCCATCAACGTAATCCACTATATAAACAAACTAAGGAAAAACACATGATCATCTCATTAGATCTGAGAAAGTATTTGACAAAATTCAACACCCCTTCATGTTAAAAGTCTTGGAAAGATCAGGAATTCAAGGCCCATACCTAAACATACTAAAAGCAATTTACAGCAAACCAGTAGCCAACACCAAACTAAATGGAGAGAAACTTGAAGCAAACCCACTAAAATCAGGGACTAGACAAGACTGACTCCTCTTACCCAATGTGAATAATTTACCCAAATTGAATAATTTAGTACTCAAAATCCTAGGCAGAGCAATTAGACGGCAAAAGGACGTCAAAGTAATACAAATTGAAAAGGAAGAAGTCAAAATATCAATTTGCAAATGATACGATAGTTTACTTAAGTGACCCCAAAAGTTTCACCAGAGAACTCCTAAACCTGATAAACAACTTCGTCAAAATGACAGGGTATAAGATTAACTAAAACAAGTAAGTAGCCTTCCTCTACTCAATGGATAAACAGAATGAGAATGAAATTAGGGAAGTGACACACTTTACAATAGTCACAAAAAGCCTAAAATTCCTCAGAATGTTCCATCCGAGCAACTGAAAAATCTATATGACAAGAACTTCAAGTCTCTGAAGGAAGAAATTGAAGAAGGTCCCAGAAAATGGAAAGATCTGCCATGATCATAGATTGGCAGGATTAATATAATAAAAATGGCCATTTTACCAAAAGCAATCTAAAGATTCAATGCAATCCCCATCAATATTCCAACTCAATTCTTCTTAGAGTTAGAAAAAGCAATTTGCAAATTCATTTGGAATAACAAAAAATTCAGGATAGCGAAAACTATCCTCAACTATAAAAGAAGTTCTGGGGGAATCATCATCCTTGACTTCAAGCAGTATTGCAGAGCAATAGTGATAAAACCTGTATGGTATTGATACAGAGACAGGCAGGCAGATCAATGGAATAGAATTGAAGACCCAGAAATGAACCCACACACCTATGGTCACTTGATCTTTGACACAGGAGCTAAAGCCACCCAGTGGGAAAAAAAAGATAGCATTTGTAAAAATGGTGCTGATTCAACTACAGATATGCATATAGAAGAATGCAAATTGTCCATTCTTATAGACCTGTAGAAAGCTTAAGTCCAAGTGGATCAAGGAACTCCACATAAAAGCAGATATACTCAATCTAGTAGAAGAAAAAGTGGGGAAGATGGGTTGGGGATTGAGCTCAGGGTCCTGGGTTCGGTCCTCAGCTCTGGGGGGGGGGGTGGTTAAGAGACTAGAATACATGGGTACTGGGGAAGTTTTCCTCATCAGCACATCAATGACTTAAGCTCTAAGATCAGGAATTGACAAATGGGAACTCATAAAATTGCAAAGCAAAGGACATAGTTATTTGGACAATATAGCAACAAACAGATTGGGAAAATATCTTAACCAACCCTACATCTAATAGAGGGCTAATATTCAATATATACCAAGAGCTCAAGGAATTAGACTCTAGAGAAACAAGTAACCTTATTTAGAAATGGCGTGCAGAGCTAACCAAAGAATTCTCAGCTGAGGAATAACGAATGGCTGTGAAGTATCGCATGTTTAACAAGCTTAGTCATCATTGAACTACAAATCAAAACAACCCTGAGATTCCACCTCACTCTAGTCAGAATAGCTAATATCAAAAACTCGGGTGACAACAGTGCTGGTGAGGATGTGAAGAAAGAGGAACACTCCTCCATTGCTGTTGGGATTGAAAGCTGGTACCACTACTCTGGAAATCAGTCTGGAGGTTTCTCAGAAAATTGGAAATAGTACTACCTGAGGACACAGCTCTATCACTCCTGGGCATATACCCAAATGATCTCCAACATACAACAAGGACTCATGCTCCACTATGTTCATAGCAGCCTTATTTATAGTAGCCAGAAGCTGGAAAGAACCCAGATGCCCTACAACAGAGGAATGGATACAGAAAATGTGGTACATCTACACAGTGGACTACTACATAACTATCAAAAACAATGACTTCATGAAATGCATAGGCACATGGATGGACATATAATATGTCATCCTGAGTGAGGTAACCCAATCTCTTACAGAGAGAGAGAGAGAGAGAGAGAGAGAGAGAGAGAGAGAGAGAGAGAGAGAGAAACACAAACACACATACACGCAAACACAGATGGTATGCACTCACTGAAAAGTGGATATTAGCCCAAAAGATTGAATTACTCAAGATACAATCCACAGACCACATGAAGCTCTAGAAGAAGGAAGACAAAAGTGCAGATGCTTCAGTCCTTCTTAAAAGGAGAAATAAAAATATTCATAGGAGGATATATGGGAATAAATACAAAGGCGATTGCTAGCAGTAAATCACTGAAATGGGTACCCATTGGAAGAGTTAGAGAAAGGATTGAAGGAGCTGAAGGGGCTTGCAATGCCATAAGATCAACAATGCTAACTAACTAGAGATCCCAGGGACTAATCCATTACCCAAAACTACACATGGACAGACCCATGGCTCCATGTACATATGTAGCAGAGGATGGCCTTGTTGGACATCAGTTTAAGTAGAAATCCTTGGTCCTGCCAAGGCTGGACCCTCCAGTGCGGGAAATGTCAGGGTGGGAAGGGGCAGTTTTTGGTGAGAGGGAATACCCTTATAGATGAAGGGAGTAGGGGAATGAAATAGGAGGCTTATGGACAGGAAAGCAGGAAAGTGAATAATGTTTGAAATGTAAATAAAAATATCCAACAAAAAATAAAGAAAAATAAATATCCAATAAAAAGGAAAGAGAGAAGGGATGCTTAGGTATTATTCTCATGGGCATTTTGTCTATTGAGACAGGTGTCAAGAAAATTAGCAAATAATAGCAATGAGTTTGTATTTTCATTAAAAATTTCTATTTTAAAAACAGAAAAATGTATACTTCATTTTTCTTAAGAAGCTCTAAAACTAAATTGACATCATATTGTATTTCTTTGTATAAGAAAATTTCAGTAATTTTTGGCAAACATAAGGAGAATTTTGTGTTTATTTTACTAATTTTATATTTTCAAGTGTGTGTGTGTGTGTGTGTGTGTGTGTGTGTGTGTGTGTGTTTTGAGTGCATGTGTGACTAAGGAGGATAAGTGCTTTGGGTGTAGGCAATCTTAGAAAACAGTGTTTTTGCCATACCCCCTTTGGCTGTATTACAGGCAGCTTTACTATTCAGGGCCTGTGTATTGATTTGTATTAAGCCTTTTGGGAGAACAGTACTGAGGATTGAACCCAGGACATCACCCGTTGCACTGTGTTCAAGCACTCTGCTGCTGCATCACAGTCCCAGCTGATTTTGTTCCTTAATTTTTTAGTTAAATAAAGTGGATGAATAATCTCTTTTTGAATACTTAAGATTACATTTTATAGCGTGAAATGCACAGTTTACTACAAATTGATGAGTCTTCGCAAATGGTCACAGGTATTTACTTATATCCAGTTAACAGAGAAGATTCTGCTGGATACAGCATCCCTCTAGAATCCTAATCATGTGCATTCCTTCCATAGACTAAGCCATTGTTCCGATATCTGACATCTTGCCTGAAATGGCTTCCTTGTCTCTCATGTAGGTTGGGTCATGGATGGTTTCTGCCTTGCTTTCTCCATTCCCCACTCTATCCCTCAACTTCTTCCTTTCTGCTTAAAAGTTGCACTGACTATCCCTGTAGGAAATGTTTTCATGAACGCATCTTGTATTTTTGTTTAAATTAAATAACTTGGAATGTGTGGTAACTATTGATTTTCAGTCCTCTGTGTATCAGTCACAAAAAATGCATTTTGAAGGTCCTGTAATCTTTCAGGAGCAAAGTTTCATATAGAGAGGGAGCTAGAGACTCTGCAGGAGAAAGGGTCTTAGCTTGGGGTTTCTACTCTTAGTGAGTTTCTGCTATATGGACTTCTCCAACTTCTGGTTTGTATGACACTCATAGCTTCCTAGTTTTCTAGCCCTGACACCTGACCTACTTGAAAGGCAAGAGAAATGGCCAACAGCTGAGATTTGTATGAGACTCACAACACATCTTCCTTCTATGTGTGGCTGTATTAAACAAAGACCATAGGCAAATTTTATAAAGAGAAACCCCAGCAAATCAGACAGATATAGCATTGCAGTATGTCTCCAATTCTCTACCTCAGCCAAAGAGATCCCAAGGGCTGCTTTTTGCCCATGCTTTTCTGTATTCTCTCTCTTCTTTGTCTGTCTGTCTGTCTCTCCCTTTCTTTCTCCCTCAATCTCTGTGTGTGTCCTCATCCAAAAAATTCTCAATAGAAGAACAAAATAGCCTAGAAAGACAAAGATATGTTCAACATATTTAGCCATCAAGGAAGAGCAAATCAAAATCAAAACTAACTTCAATTTCTATCTTAAACCTGTCAGAATGGCTAAGGTTAAAAAGATAAGTGACAGCTCATGCTGGCAAGAATGTGGAGTGAAGGGAACATTCCTCCCTTGCTGGTGGGAGTTTAAACTTGTACACTCACTATGAAATTCTGGAAGATAGGAATTGATATACCTCAAAATCTATCTATACCACAAATCACAAAATGGAGTACTACTTGGCTGTTTAAAAATAATGTTATAAAAATTGCAGTTAAATATATGAAACTTGAGAGATAATTATCCTGAGTGAGGTCACCCAGACTCAGAAAGACAACTGTACTATGTATTAAATTATATGTGGATGTTAGCCATTAAATAAATGATAACCTGTTGCTGTAAATATTAAACAATGCATGAACCTTTAATCCTGCATTATCACCGGCACCCATGGGGTCGCATGTCACTGCAGGATACTTTTATCTCATCAGTTTCATGCTGCCGCCAAGTACTCTCTGAGAAGCTTTAAACCCGTGCTATCACCAGCATCCATGGAGCCACATGGTACTGCAGGGGTGCCTTTATCTCAGTGGCTCCAAAATGCGCCCGAGCATTCTCAGACCCAAGTGATCTATGAGCCACTCCAGCATGGCACCTTGTCATGCTGGTCCCTAGAGTCAGTTCCGGCACCCGTGAGGCCATATGGAACTAACCATAATTTCTCTCTGATTAGTATCTCTCCCGGCAGCTCTCTGCTAGCTGCGGACTCTCTGGTTCCAGCTACCCTGTCAAATCAAGACTCAATACACTGCAGTCCAACAATCAGATTTAGATGTCAAATTCTCAATCCACAATAATCCACACAATAAACTTACAACCAATTGATGAGGATATAAACTGCCCACCTAGATAAGATAAACTTGCCTACAGAAATCCATCCTTAAGAAATAAACATATCTACATTGGCAATTCAAGGCCACCCAGATCTGGGTCATCCTTCTCCTTCTCCATCTTGATTCTCCTCCTTCTTCCCCTTCTCTCCCTCCTTACAAAACCTTTGTCCCTGCCTTATTTTTTACTGTCCATTTGTGGCTTGATCCAAGTTGTGCCAGCCCTCACCTGCTTATAGACATCAACTTACACTTCACTCTGTCTAATAAAAAAAAAAAAAGAGAAAACCTCAAACTTTTCTCTCAAATGTAAGCTGACCACTGTTGTTATAAAAATATATATATATAAAAAAAAAAAAAAAAAGCATGGTAGTCTTTTACCTCGCTTGGTCCGGCACCGCAGTGCCCCAAGATAGTGGAAACGCATCCCAACTCCCGGGTGACCCAGGGTCTACTGCCGCCGCACGCTTTCCTACACTCAAATCGTCACATAAAAGAACACACAACACAATAACCTTAGATCCAATTGGTAATATATAATTGTCCACCTAAACATACAAAGCCCAGTACCATCCATCTCTTAGGAACATTGATAACAACCTGTAAATACACAGAGCAGAATCTTAACATCACCTGCCATTTTGTCCTGCCATGGCTTCTCTCCCTGTCCCTCCTGTCTCTTCCTCCTTTCCATTCCAGTCTCCTCCTCTTCCTTCAAACTTCTCTCCTGCCCATCCTTCCTTCTCCTCCAATGACAGGCCTCGTTCTATCCTGTACCTGCTCCTTACCTGTATTTTACAGATTCAATGGGGAGAAGGTTCTGGTGAAGTCACCTGAGTTCTGAGTACATGACTAGGCAGCTGTCCTTGGGGCAATGGAATTAGCGTCAAAATACAGATAACTCCAGGGCAAACCACAACAGACCACAACTATTATTGTTTTGTAATTTAGAAAGCATAAAATACATCTAACACCCAGTTCAACAATTTATAATTAAGTAGCACATTTAGTTATCTAAATCAGCTTAAGAAAGGCTTAAAATCTATGTTATGTCCTAGCTAACTTGTATACTTTGTGATAACTATCTAATTAAATATGTATGCTCAAAGATAAACAGCCTGTGTAGGCTGTGAGATTATAACTAGTTTCAACCCTGTTAAAAATCTGAGAATGACTAATATTATCTGAAAATATAGGAAGCCTAACATGGCTCTCCAAGCTGAGACAGGTTGAAGAGAAAATTGTCTACTTGCACAGTTTGTAACATGTGAGAGTGAGTCTTCAGTCTTCTGGCCTAGGATCATCTGACAGACTTTTGAAATGCAGAATTTCGAAAGGCTGAGACTCCTCTGCAACGTGTCCTTTTATGGACAGTACTTGTCTGCAGATGAAATAGACAATCTCTGCCCAGTGGCTACTTAGTCAAAATTTATTACCTCACCAAGAGGTGGAGATGCTCAATTTCTTCCTTGAATCCACCAAAGGGGGTGTAAGTAATCTGGACTGTTGATCGTTAATTATCTTATTAACTTATCTTGAAACCAGTCTAACAATAAACTTAGAGTCAGTAGTTTGCTCTCTGGCCCTTACCTCATACGTTTAATCATCTCAGATAAGTTATTTAATAGCAGAAAAGAAAAAAAAAACTGGGTATAAGCCTTGTACACTTAAATGTGTAGTATAGTCACAATACCTATATATCAGAACAACAATATTCATTTTAATTTTAAATCGATAAGAAATTTATTTCAAAGAAAATCTAAACTTTTATCAAATAAAAAAAAAGTGCGTATTGCAATCTGTGCCCCCTGGGCACAGGGACCGGAGAGCAGGGGCAGAAACCTCCAGGTTTCTGACTGCACCGAGAGCTGAAAGCCAGTCTCTCTTTGTGCTTTCTTTATTGTTTCTATTTCCACTTTTTAAATCCTGGATGGTTTTGTTCAATTCCTTCATCTGTTTAATTGTGTTTTCCTATAGTTCTTTCAGGGATTTTTGTGTTTCCCCTTAAAGGGCTTCTCCTTGGTTACTTGTCCTGTATTTCTTTAAGGGAGTTATTTATGTCCTTATTAAAGTCCTCTATCATCATCACAAAATGTGATTTTAAATCTAAATCTTGCTTTTCCAGTGTGTTTGGATATCCAGTATTTGCTTCGGTTGGAGAACTGGGCTCTGATGATGCCATATAATCTTGGTTTCTGTTGCTTAGGTTCCTGTGCTTGCCTCTCGCCATCAGATTGTCTCTGGTGTTAGCTTGTCTTGCTGTCTCTGACAGTGGCTTGACCCTCCTGTAGCCTTTGTGTCAGCATCCCTGCAGTCCTGTTTTCTTTCAGCCAAATCTGGGAACAGAGAGCTCTGCTCTCAGGTGTGTAGGCGCTCCCAGTGACTGATACAACATTGGCTGACAGGACTGATTCTGATGATCACTTTTTGCTTAACTGAATGAAGAGCTGCCTAGCAGGTTTATCTCTTGTTTCATAGAAAATTTCTACAGTAGTAGTAAGTCTTTTCTATAAAGTCCATGTCACATAGCATCAGACTTTATGGAGATAACATACCATTCCATTGCTTAAAATCCTTGCAAAAGCTTTCATAAACAATTTTCTAAAACTAATAGTGAACAACATATTTTCACACGTTTTGGCCATTTATAAGATATACTTTGTGAAACCCTCTCTCAAATTAGTTACATATTATACTTACTCATTTTTTAATTACTGATTAATGGAAATCTTTATGTATTCAGGATAGAGAGCCAGTCAGTTAAATGAATTGCAAATGGTTTCTCCTGTTCTATTTCTTCTGATTATTGTTTTTAACTTTGCCTTAAGGAGCAGAAGTGTTTAATATTAATGTTTTCATTTTGAATTATACAAATATTTTGAATGGTCTACATACAATTATTCTGGTTACTATATCTCTATGACTGGGTGACATTTGAAAGTCCAGTTTCTATCATTCTTGTGTGGAATTTAATTGATGCCTGTGGTGGCTTGGTTGACAATGGCCCTCATAAGCTCATGTGTTTGAATAATTAGTCCCTAGTTCTTAGAACTATTTGGGAAGGTTTTGGAGATATGGCTTTGTTGAAGCAAGTATGTGAGAGGGCAGGGTTTGAGGTTTCAAAGTCTCAGCCTATTTTTAGTGCTTTCCATCTCTGTCTCTCTTTGTGTCTTTGTTTCTGTTTTTCTCTACACCTCTCTCTGTATTGCTGTCTCTATTTCTCTGTCTTTCTTTCTCTTTTTCTCCTATGTCTCTCTCTGTATCACTGCCTCCATGTCTCTGCCTCATCTCCCTCTGTCTCTCTCCTTCTGCCACTCTCCGTGTCTTTCTAGCTCTCTTTGTGTCTGATCTCTGTCTGTGTCTTTGTATCTCTCTCCCTCTCTCCCTCTTTCCCTCCCTCCACCCCTTCTCTCCTGCATATCTAATATGATCCCTTAGATCCCTTAGATGTTCCTGCCACAACACCTTCACTCTGGCTTCATAATTCTAACCTGCTGAAACTGTAAGCCCATACCAATGATTCTGTCTATATGTTGACTTTATCATTCTATTGTGTTACCATAATCAAAAAGTAACTAAGGCAACTCCTTACCAATGAAGTAGTTCACCTTTTCACTGAGTCACAGTGGGATCTTTCTCTTTATTTCCATCTTCTCTTACTATTGCCATAAATCAGTGTACAGGGTTGAGAGAACTCAGGAGAGTGGGAGTGTTTCTGTGACCATTAACATGAACATGAATGTACTTTAAACGTTTACTGATAACTTGTTCTTCTTACAGCCTTAGAAAAATGTTAAGTGGTGAACATTAAAATACACAAACACAAGGTCTCTTGTAAAGCTTACAATTTTCATGATAATCCATGAGTAAATATTTTCCTGGTCTTCTTAAAGCTTCCTGTTCTTTCTACTCCTAGAGGCTTTTTACTCCAAAGCAAAAACTACCTTAATGCTTACTTAGTTGGCATTTTCTAGAAGTTTCTGTACATGAAATAATATGTCACATGTTTCTATTTTGTTTGGATTCTGTCACTCAACACATTAATATATTGATTCATTTACATAATTAGATGCATTAATACTAATCGTATTATGTTAAAAGATATAGTTTGTACATGTATTCCATGATTTTTAGCCCTCATATCTGTGCATATGTGTTTGAGTTTTTCTTACCCTCTACTTATTACATATAAAGCTGCTATCAACATTTATATAATTCCTTGGTAAATATCCACTTTGACTATCTCAAATAGATGTCTAGGGGTTAAACTGTTAGGCCACAGGATAGATGTACACAGAGCTTGGTCAAATATTTCCACAGTGGCTCATTTTCTTTCCCACTGACTGTAGAAGAACCTTACTTGCTCGAATCGTAGTCAGCATGACAGCGAAGTCCAACTTTTTGTGCTAATTTGCCCTCCAATTACTGTATTTGTGAAAGGATCTCTAGAAACTTTTGTACATTTTTGAAAGTCTTTATATTTTAGTTCTACTTTTGTTATTTTTCTGTATATACTTATGCATAGCCTCAACTACATTTTTATTGGATCTATTATTTATTTACCTTTAAAATGTTATCCATCCCGCCCCCCCAGTTATGATTCTATGAGGGTGTTCACCTACACACCCACCCACTCTGGATTACCTGCACTGGCATTCACTGACATTGGGACATCTATCCTTCACAGGACCAAGGGCCTCTTCTCCCATTTATTCCTGACAAGGCCATCCTCTGCTACATATGCATCTGGAGCCATGGGTTGCTTTATGTGTACTCTTTGGTTTATGGTTTAGTCACTGGAAGCTCTGGGGGTCTGGTTGATTGATATTTTTCTTCCTATGGGGTTGCAAACCCTTTCAGCTCCTTCAGTCCTTTCTCTAACTCTTCCATTGGGGACCCTGTGCTCAGTCCAAGCTGCAAGCATCTGCTAATGTATTTGTCAGGCTCTAGCAGAGCCTCTCAGGAATCAGCTATATCAGCTCCTGTCAGGAAGCATTCCTTGGCATTTGCAATAGTGTCTGTGTTTGGTGTCTGTATATGGGATTGATTCCCAGGTGGGGCAGTCTATGTATGGCCTTTCCTTCAGTCTCTGCTCTACCTCAGTCTCCCTATTTTCTCATTTTGTTCTCTCTTCTAAGAAGCACTGATGTGTCCACTCTTTGGTCTTTCAACTTTTTGATCTTCATATGGTCTGTGGATTTTATCTTGGGTATTCCAAGGTTCTGGGCTAATATCCATTTATCAGTGAGTGCATACTATGTGTACTTTTGTGATTGGGTTTCCTAACTCAGGATGATTTTCCCTACTTCCATGCATTTGCCTAAGATTTTGATGAAGTTGTTTTTTGTTTGTTTGTTTGCTTTTGGTTTTTATTGGATATTCTTTTATTTACATTTCAAATGTTATTCCCTTTCCTGGTTTCCTGGACATAAGCCCCCTATTCCATCCCCCTACACTTCTTCTATAAGGATGTTCCCCTCCCAATCACCCACCCCTTCCTGCCCCTGACATTTCCTCATGCTGGGGGATCTAGCCTTGGCAGGACCAAGAGCTTCAACTTCCATTGGTGCTCAACAAGGCCATCCTCTGCTACATTATGCATCTGGAGCCATGGGTTAGTTTATGTATAATCTTTAGATAGTGGTTTTGTCCCTGGGAGCTCTGGTTGGTTGGCATTGTTGTTCTTATGGGGATGCAAGCCCCTTCAGCTTTTTCAATCCATGCTCTAATTCTTCCAACAGGGATCCTGTTCTTAGTTCAATGATTTACTGCTAGCATTCGCCTCTGTATCTGACATACTCTGGCTGTGCCTCTCAGAAGACAGCTATATCAGACTGCTGTCTGCATGTACTTCTTAGCTTCATCAATCTTATCTAGATTTGGCAGCTGTGTATTTATGGGCTATATACACATGTGAAGGTAGGTTCTGAATAGTCGTTCCTTAAGTCTCTGTTCCAAACTTTGCCTATGTAGCCCCCTTTTAAGAAGGAGTTAAGCATGCACACTTTGGTTGTCCTTCTTCTTGAACTTCATGTGGTCTGTGGATTGTATCTTGGGTGATTTGAGCGTTTGGGCTAATATCCACTTATCAGTGAATGCATACAATGTGTGTTTTTCTGTGACTGGGTTACCTCACTCAGAATAATATTTCCTATGAATTTCATGAAGTCATTGTTCTTTGATAGCTGAGTAGTATTCCATTGTGTAAATGTACCATATTTTCTGTATCCATTCCTCTGTTGAAGGGCATCTAGGTTCTTTCCAGCTTCTGTCTATTATGAATAAGGGTGATTTGAACATACTAGGGAATGTGTCTTTGCTATATGTTGAAGCATATTTTGGGTATATGGCCAGGGGTGGTATACATGGGTCCTCAGGTAGTAGTATGTCTAATTTTCTGAAGAACCACCAGACTGATTTCCAGTGTGGTTGAACCAGCTTGGAATCTCACTAACAGTGGAGTTGTCCTCTTACTCTACATCCTCTCCAGAATCTGCTGTTTCCTAAGTTTTTGATCTTAGCCATTCTGACTGGTGTGAGGTGGATTCTCAGGATTGTTTTGATTTGCATTTCCCTTATGATTAAGGATATTGAACATTCTTTAGGTGCTTCTCAGCCATTTGAGATTCCTCAGTTGAGAATTTTTTTTTAGATCTGTACCCCATTTTAAAATAAGGTTTACTTGTTTCCCTGTAGTAAAACCTCTTGAGCTCTTGGTATATATTAGATATTATCACTCTATCAGGTGTAGAATTGGTAAACATCTTTTCCCAAGGTGTTGGCTCCCATTTTGTTCCAATGACAGTGTCTTCCTTACAGAAACTTTTCAGTTTTATGAGGTCCCATTTGTCAATCCTTCATCTTAGAGTATAAGTCATTGGTGTTCTGTTCAGTAAATATTCCCCTGTGTCCAAGTGTTTGAGGCTCTTCCCCAGTTTCTCTTCCATTAGATTCACAATATCTGTGTTTATATAAATGTTCTTGATCCACTTGGACTTGAACTTTGTACAAGAAGATAACAGTGGATCAATTTACATTTTTCTATATGCTGACCTCCAATTAAACCAGCATCATTTGTTGAAAATACTCTTTTTTTCCACTGGATGATTTTGCTCCTTTGCCAAAGATCAAGTGACCACAAGTACGTTGGTTCATTTCTTGGTCTTCAGTTCTATTGCATTGGTCTGCCTGCCTATCTCAGTACCAATACCATGCAATTTTTATCACTATTATTCTTTATTAAAACTTGAGTTGAGGGATGGTGATTCGTCCAGAAGCTCTTTCTTTGTTGTTGTTGTTTAGAATAGTTTTTGCAATCCTAGTTTTTTTATTTCAAATGAACTTGAAAATTGCTCTTTCTAACTCTATGAAGAATTGAATTGGAATTTTGATGGGGGTTGCATTGAATCTGTAGATTGCTTTCAGCAAAAAGGCCATTTTTACTATATTAATCCTGAGAATCCACAAGCTTAGGATATCTTTCCATCTTCTAGGATCTTTGATTTCTTTCTTCAGAGACTTGAAGTTCTTGTCATACAGATCTTTTACTTTCTTGGTTAGTGCATGCCAAGGTATTTTATATTATTTCTGGCTATTGTGAAGGGTGTTGTTTCCCTAATTTCTTTTTAGCCTGATTATCCTTTGAGTAGAGGAATTCTATTGATTAGTTTGAGTTAATTGTATATCCAATCATCTGGATGGAGTTTCTTTTCAGGTTTAGGACTTCCATGGTAGAATTTTTGTGGTCATTTAAGTATAATATCATATCATCTGTAAATAGTGATATTTTGACTTCTTTTTTTTCAAATTTTAGATCTCTGATCTCCTTTTGTTTTCTAATTGCTCTGTTTAGTACTTTGAATACTATATTGAGTAGGTAGGGAGAGAGTGAGCAGCCTTGTCTAGTCTCGGATTTTACTGAGATTGCTTCAAGTTTCTCTCAATTTAGTGTGATGTTGGCTACTGGTTTTCTGTATATTGCTTATACTATGTTTCAGTATAGAATTTGAATTCCTGATCTTTCCCAGACTTTTATCATGAAGGAATGTTGAATTTTGTCAAATGCTTCCTCAGCATCTGATAAGATGATCATGTTTTTGTTTTCCCCCCTTTGAGTTTGTTTGTATATTGGATTATGTTGTTGGATTTCCATATATTGAACCATCCCTGCATCCCTGGGATGAAGTCTACTTAATCTTGATGGATGATCCTTTTGATTTGTTCTTGGATTCAATTTGCTAGAATTTTGTTGACTATTTTTGCATCGATATTCCTAAGGGAAAATTTGTCTGAAGTTCTCTTTTTTGTTGGATCTTTGTGTTGTTTAGGGATAAGTGTAATTGTGGCTTCTTAGAACAAATTGGGTAATGTTCCTTCTGTTTCTATTTTGTGCGATAATTAGAAGAGTATTGCTATTTGGTCTTCTTTGAAGGTCTGATAGAATTCTATACTAAACCTGTCTGGTCCTTGGCTTTTTTTTTTTTTTTAATTTTAGTGACTGCTTCTGTTTCTTTAAGGGTTATTGGACTTTTTAGATGGTTTAACTCATCCTGATTTAACTTTGGTACCTCTATCTGTCTAGAATATTGTCTATTTTATACAGATTTTCAAGTTTTGTTGAGTATATAGGCTTTTGTCTAAGGCTTTTTGTCTAAGGCATCTAAGGTTTTTTTTTTTTTCTTTTCAATTTCCTAGCTTTTCATTGTTATCGCTCCCTTTTCATTTCTGATTATTTAAAATTTGGATATTGTCACAGAGATAGCATCCAAATGAGTTAGTCTGCCTAGGGTTTAGTTATCTCGTTGATTCTCTCAAAGAACTAGCTCTCGGTTTTGTTGATTTGTTGTACAATTCTTTTTGTTTCTACTTGATTGATTTCTGCCCTGAGTTTAATTATTTACTGGTGTTTAATCCTCTTGGGTGTATTTGCTTCTTTCTTTTTTCTAGAGCTTTCAGGTGTGCTTTCTCCAGTTTCTTTATTGAGGCAATTAGGGCTATGAGTTTTCCTCTTAGTACTGCTTTTGTTGTGTCCCATAAGTTTTGGGTGTGATTTAGTTACAGACAGCTCTGCAACAGAGTTAACTCAGGGGCACAGATGAACACAGGAAGGGTCCTGTCCCCAGCTGCTCTGTGGTTCCTGTACCCTGTGGTCTTCTGGCGAGACCCTTAGTGGCTGTTATTGGAGTAAAAGTGTTTGTCTCTCCTGTGAACTTAGGAGTCCAATGTAATTTTTTTAAAAAATTCTTTACCTTAAATTAACTATTAACCTTAAATTAATCATTGCAATATTCTTTCAATAGCAGAAATTGTTAATTATGGAAAATTGACCATTTCTGGATCTGTGCTGAATGATTTTTATATACCATCTGCACACAAATCAAGAATTGTAGAGTTGTACATGGTATGTTTGAGCAAAACACATATGTTTAATATTTGCTGTACTGTATATTACAGTTTGAAGTAATAGACAGGTCATATATGAATAGAAATTAATATTCAGTTATCGTTTTAAAAGTTATCAGTTGTGATTAGAAAGGATCTTTTTAAGAAATAAAATCTACAGAACATATTGTACAATATACACAAAAGTAAATGTTTTCTTAAATATAAATAAAAAGTGCATGTATTATAAAGGAAGCCACATGATTACTCAGAGTTCAGAAGAAGGAAACACTTGAAAGTCTTCCCTTGAAGAACATGAAAAGTATATAACAGGAAATGTCTTACCTGAACACAATAAGCTGTAATTTCATCATGAGTGCCAACAATGACATACACACCTTGTGAGAATGTGAGGCAATGAAAAATCCTGCTGACAGCGATGTAAGTTAATATAATCATTTTAACTTGTAGTTAACACCAAAGGACAGAACAGGATGCACCTGTGCGTGGCCTATTCTCCAGCCCATGTAAAGGCATTCATCAGTAGTTTTGGTTGACAATTCCACAACTATGCAACCAACAGGGAGCACATACATCTCACTGTACTCATACAGCAATAAGAGTTGCACAGCACTGAAAGTAAATGACCTGTGTAGAGATGTTGTCATTGTGACAAGAAGGCATTTTAAGTGGGAAGAACACAGGATTTTAATGTACACACCTAGAGATACTTGATAAATGCCAAATATAGAAATTTAAAAAGCTTTATGAAATAAAGGGATATATGCTAAATGTCACAAATATAAACTAAGGGAGTGACAATCATGAAAGCCAAGATCCTAGTTCTTTTGGGTGAGAAGGGCAACAGTTTCAATCACATTTACATTTCTATTGTTCAACTTTTATAAGGATTCATTTGCTTTCACATGTAGCACAAATCTTTTTGTACTTTATATGTTGTATGCTATCAATATTTTTCTTAATTGAGGAAGGTTCAAACCATGAATTGTTACAGTAATAGAGTGATACAGAAAATAACAGTATCTAGTCTTGGCTTGATGCACCATCATCATTAAAAATAGTAATTTCCTACTGCATATACAATGTCTTAAAGGATTTTGACTGCACGTAGAAGTCTAGAAATAACAAAATCAAAATATCGATGATGGGCATTGGAAATATGACACAACAGTTAAGAGCATTTGCAGTTCTTAAGATTGGTTACCAGCCTCTGATAAAAGATAAAAAGGATTATGTTCTATGGAGGTGCATTGAGGTATGGGAAACGGGTACCTCAGCCTGCCCATGCTGAGACATCCCTTCCCTCTGAGGGACCAGTCACAGGAAGGTATAATATAGAATAGAGTTTATTCAGCTCATGGGGAAGGGAGTTATGAGGGTAGTAGGGCAGAGGAGGGGGAGGGGAGGAGGACGGGGAGTGGGAGAGGAAGAGGGAGGGAAAGAGAAATGGAGAAATAGAAGAGTAGAATAGAATTATAGAGACTGGCCATGAGCATGTGGAGAGAAGGACATGGGGCTGGGGAGAGAAGGAACAAAAAGGGAAGAGAGTAAGAGCTGGAGAGCAAGACAAGAGAGAGGAGGGAGCATCAGCCCCTTTTATAGTGTCAGACTTACCTGGCTGTTGCCAAGGAACTGTGGGGGTGGAGCTTAGACAGAATGCTAACAACCTCCAGGTAGGGCAGTTACCATATGTAACTCCAGTTTTGGGGAACCTAATACTTTCTTCTGGACTCCAGACACACACACACACACACACACACACACACACACACACACAGAGAGAGACACAGAGAGAGAGAGAGAGAGAGAGAGAGAGAGAGAGAGAATCAGACAGAGACAGACAGAGACAGAGAATCAGTGACATGTAAAAATAAAAAATAATAGTACTTTTTAAAAAAAGTATGAAAGAGATGATTGTCATTGTCATGGCTTATTACTTTCTGAAGCTCTGTCCTTAGTATGTTCACCGGAAGTTATCTGAATCAACCAGGTCTGTGTTACTTCAAAGTATATTTTATTTTTGCCAGCGCATCAGTCGCTCCTTTACCAGGAATGTGTTTATTAAGTGAATTGAAATACAAAACAAAACAAAGGTATAGCAAGAGTTCCCATTTTCCTTTAATACCTTCTTTTAAAAAAATCAAACTATAGGGCTTAAAAATAAAAACTTTCTGGTGAAAGCTTTCATGGAAGAACTCTAAAGAAGAACAGTTTTCCACATTAGAAAAAAATAAAGGCAGGGTGCTTGTTTGTCGTGCAAGTAGGTTTTTATCATCTTGCAGGAATAGAAAGATAAAATAAAATCAATCTAAGGTAAGGAATGCATCCTTAGCTCATGGCCGCTGGCTGACTATTGTTCAGCTTTAGCAAAGGTATTAAAACATTTCCTATAAACAGCACTTAAACTCATACCGCTGACACACACACAGCTTTACCTCCAGCCTCTGCATCGAAATGCAAGGTCAGTTCTGCAGTGTTAGGGACAGAAATGCTCTGAGTTCACACCTCCCCCTATCTTTAACACCTCCAATATATTTCTGTGCCGTGTTCTTGAATTGACATACATTTTCAAAACAACTCAGTCGTGGATTGATCAGCAGGTCTGCTGAGAGCATGCTCTTACCATAGTTTCTCTTTGTGGCTTCTGGGTCTTTGAATCCCACAGCATCAGCTCTGACTGCAGTAATTGATTGACTGAGCTATGCCACAGGGCCCAAAATAACAAAGAAAGAAAAGCATGAAGTTAGTGAAAGAGGACCCAGAAAGGACATAAATAAATGCCGTGTGCCGAGATACTGCAGCATTGGTAGAATCTTGACGAGGACAAGAAAGGCCACCTTTTTAACATTTGGAAAGTGAATTCAAGGGGAGACGTATTTCCAGTATTATACTCGGCTTTCAAACAATCATTTCCTTGACTCTGGGGACAAACACAGCCATAGATAGATGATTCTGAGTCTAAATTGCTTTCACATTGAAGCTCTTTAGATAATATGGTAATGATTATTTAGGAAAGTCCACATAAATAATAGTCATTGGTCAATAAATACAAGCTGGCCACATCTATTGCAACATTTACATATAAATCCTCTTGGAGCAAATATACATCAGTCAGCATTTAAAAGCTTGGGTCATGAATTGAACAGAGCAGCCACAACAGAACACCCTAAATTTTGTCTGAGGTTTATACACACAGGAAGCAATCTCACAGCCATATACAATCTCAAGATCACAAAGAGCCGTAGAGGTCAGGTAATCGAAACACCTCATAACAAGGCATTTGGAGAAGGAATCGTTGCCAAGACAGTAACAGACTGTCCTTCTATTGGTAATTTGAACAGAAGCTCTGTATTTAGCATTCAGATAACACTACATTTAGTAAATTTCAGGAAAAATTAAGCAGTGAAAAGATCATTTTCATGTAGGTGTCATTTGTAAGAAACACATTTGTACTGCATTAAACAATGGGGTTTCCTACTATAAGGAATGCTATATTGTATGCTCAAATGCCATGACATGAGCCAGTTTCTTCCTTTCTCATTTATGACCCCTACCTGCTACTCCTTGACACCTCCTGTTATCTCTCTCCTCCCTTTCTTCCTTTCTGGCTAAAGCCTAGTTAATACATCAATCTCAGGGATTAAAAAAAAAAAAGAAATTCAGCTAATAAAGGTACTTAGTGTAGGGTATAAGGAAAAGAAAAACAGGCCGCAACTAGACTATACTATCTGATATTAGCAGCCTGTGTATGTGGGTATACTCAGGCTGAACACGGGGAAGGGATTCAGAGCAGTTGCCCTGAATTAGAGCAGTACCTTTAATGTTTCCCTCAAAACTATGAACTCTACTCACATGAAATCTTTTATGTCATGGATTAAGGAAAAGATAAAACAAGATATGTGTGTTACAGCTTTGGCTTGATACAAGGTAAGGCAGAAGTCAAAGATAAAGTAAAACAATTAAAATGTGTTGTCGTTACTCTCTTTTTCTTTCTTACAGCGTTCTATGTCCCTCTCATCCCTACTAACACCACCCCAAACACTTCCTTTCCCTCAGATTCCCCACTTTGGGGTTTGCATTTTGCACCATTTATTTGGGCCAGGGCTATGGGTGTGGTTGTTGTTGACTTTGAACTGTCTGTTGGAATTGGATGAAGGTACTAGTGGGTACACAAATGGCAACTGATCTTCTCCTTTTCCTGAATGGGAGTTTAGGATGAGGAGGAGGCCCCTTGTGCTCACATTCCCTTATGGGTAACTGGTGCCAGGCCCAAATTGTGCAATCCCAGTTTAGGTCCAACAATTCCTAAGTTCACTATTTGTGATTGCTATGTCCTGTCTAGAAGATAACATTTCACCGTCTTTTTCTTATCTTCAGTTGTTATATTCTTTTATTTATTTGACCACATGTTCCCTGAACTTTAAAAGGGATTACAGTAGTGATACCATTGCACAAGTCAGTGCAACTTACTTGCCAGTTAGCTCTCAGTTAATAGGGTCTGTAGTAGGATGAGACCACTGATGGATTTTCTCCCATAGCTGCCTGTATAACGCCTTTTGGAATTGTGAAAGTTAGTCAACAGGGAGAATACTTGCAGATCAGTTTCTGTGTGATTTTTCTACATTATGCAACCATGTCCTTTTCAATATCATTATAAAATTCCTAGATACTGCACATTTTGCCAGACTAAACTCTGCAAAATGAATATTCTTTTATGAATGAATAAAAATAATTTACTTTATGAATCTTCTTCCAAACTTAGCTAAGTAACTACACAAAATCTGACAAATCTTTAACAAATGCTTCCATGTGTATTTGTGTGTGTGTGTGTGTGTGTGTGTGTGTGTGTGTGTGTTGTATTCATTTGTGTATGCAGGTGTTCATGCATGTGCATGTAAGTGCATTTGGAGGTTAGTGGTCATGAACATGAGTCTTGTTTGTATTTTTGTTGACTCATACAATTGGCTAGCAAAGCTGACCGGTGAATTCCATGTATCTACCTTAGATTCTTAACACAACAGCGATTGGGTTATGGATACATGCTGGCATGCCTGGCTTTTATGTGGGTATAGTTGTCTAAACTGAATATCTTATTTGCTGAGCCATGAGCCCAACCATTAAGTATATTTTATAAGACTGAATGTTAGTTTATAAAACAACTTATCCAGTATACTTACATTATATTTATTTTTAATGCTTTATTTAATGCTTGCTTCCGGCAGAGATGGAACTATATATAATAACTGGGTCTTCTGTGAAACACCTAAGTAATGGGAAGAGTAAGTGAAACAATAGTTCCAAATCATTATGTATACAGAAAGGGGCACTGATTCCTCAGATAGCTTGCATAACCAACAAGATATGGAAACCATCTAGTCCCATTGCCGAAACAAATGGACAAGGTGGTTCATTTGGATGAAGTAAAAATTAACGTGGAAATTCCTGGAGGACTTGAAAGAGAAACTTTAAAGGGAAGTATGAGATGATAGAATGTTGGATAAGAGAACTCCAGAGATTTTTCAGATTCCTGGATGCTTATTTATCTGAGCATTGGCCAGCATTTTCACATCCGGAAGGATATTTGATGAAAATGATCCAGGTGGAAGGAAATAGAGTGTACAGAGAAGAAACTCTATTCCCATAGCAAGAGGGAAAACATGATTCATTTGCCATGAGTTTGATTACTAAGAAGGGATTTCTCCAGGGAGTGGGTAATTAATACTAGGCAAATACTTTTTGATTTTTCCCAATAAGAATGAGAATATCAAACTGCTTTTCAGATTTGCATGCCAAAATTCTGAAGGAAATTTCAAACATTTTGAGGAATAAAAAAGCAATAATGAAAATCTACCAAAGTATAGTTTACTACCATTGTCAACTCTTTTTAAAAAGTACCTGGCATGACCAAAAGAGCAGGTTTTAAAACTAGTACATGTGTGTTCTCCATATTCTAACTGTAGAACATACATTATACATGTTTTGTAGTAATATCCAAAACTGTACCAAATCAAACATCTACGGATGAAAGATTCAAGTCTGAGATGAAATCTGCCACTAAAGGAGATCAGTGGCAGATTGTAGGTTTCAGAAGTAGAACTGGTATCTTGAAGACAGTGAGAGAATTAACTCACAATGAAATGACATGCATACAAAGACAGAAACAACAACAACAAAACTGCAAAACAGCTAAACAATATAAGGCATGGAGCATGGGGAAAACAAGGAGAGAGGTGCGATGATCTTAGCATGGAATAAACCATAGTAACACAATAGTGATACAAAATCGGTCTTCATATGCGGAAAACTGAAAGAACTCTTCAAGAAAGGAAACATTATTTTACACACTGCAGGACATATTCATTTTGCTTAAAATTAAGGCTTTATGTAGACAGAACATTAGAAAATGATAGAAATAATACCACATTGGGTTGGAGATAAAAACGACAGCTGATTTCTTTTGGTTCCTATGCAAGAAAGATATGACAAACTGTCTTTGAAGAGTTGAAAAAAGTCTACTTAGACTACTTTTTCTATCAAAGATACCTTTCAAAGCTGGGTTGCAGATTTCTTTAGAAACAGAAAGCTGAAATAATTTACCACAAGCAGATGTTCAAGGAACATTAAAGTACAATGACATTGTAACTACACAGTCAACTACGTAAGTACACACACACACACACACACACACACACACACACACACACACATTTCCCAAAGTTATCACTGAATCTTCTCCTTATCGAGATTTACCATTAACATTAAAATGATGTGCTAAGGCTGGGAGACCAAGTGAGAGTATGATTTCAATATACACTCAGGTGAATTACAAGTGTATACAGTAAATCTTACAGCAATCAATCAGCATACACTATTATTGGTTGTGACTCAATAATGGTGAATGAATAGAAACAGAAAAAATACATAATTCACCAGAAGAAAGGAAAGGAGATAAAGGGATAAAATGTCATAAATAAATGACCTAGTTTCATTTCTGTTACTGTGGCAAAATACTAAAAGTAACTTTTGGGAGAAAGGGTATTTTTAACTCACAGTTTCAGGTTACAGCCAATTATTATGAAAGGCAAGAGCTTGAAACATCTCGATGTATCACAACAACACTCAAGAACACGTTTTCTAATCACCCTACATTTTCCAGACCCAAGTACAGGTACTGGTGTTAGCCATAGCCAGTTCTTTGACCTTAATTAATCCAATTAGAATATCTATCACAAGCATTCCCACAAGAAACCCCAATCCAAACCATTCCTTATGAGACTCTTCCTGAGTGATTGTAGGTTTTGTCAGTACTTAAGACTGTGCCCCTCTCTCTCTCTCCTCTCCTCTCTCTCTCTCTCTCTCTCTCTCTCTCTCACACACACACACACACACACACACACACACACACACAGAGAGTTGAGATTATTCCATATGAGGGAGGTCTAGAGCTGTTCTGAGTGATAGAGTTTCTATGGTTATAGATGCTCTACTCTGTACTGGAGGACTAGAGGGGATGGGGAAGTTATTCAGTGGGAGAGAAATGAGGAAATAAGGGAGTAAGAAGATGCAAACATTTCATTGGAAATATTTTAATGTGTAATCAATATATGCTAATAAAATGTAAAATAGTTAAAGAAGTTATATCTCATGTAAAATTTCCTTACCACCAGAAAAGCAGAAAAGACTGGTCACAGGAAAATACTTTTGTAGCAAGCAGATGTTATGTGTATTAAATTATTTTAGTGTCAGCCCCATGAGTTTAGGGATACATTAGCATATTTGGATGTTTATATTAAGCCTATGTATGAATTTGTATGTAAATGGCTCATATATCTAATTATATATATATATATATATAAAATTAAATGAAGGACTTGTGTCTGGATTATAAATATTGCAAGATTTTTAGGCAGATTAAAACTAAAAATTGAAGCTACCTGAAAATCAGGAAAAGTCATATACTTTATCTTTATAAGTGGTGTAGAAATTTGTTAAGTAAAGCTCAACATTATTTTTCTCTAAATAAATACAATTAAAAGCCATGATGAGATGAGCATCATGTCTGTCAAACACCCAAGCATTCAAAGGCTGAGAAGTTGTAACAGAAAGCAATCAGCAGTTGGTCGTCCATGAGCAGGAGGAGATCAGGCACATGTGAGTGAGCCCTAGGAAACTCTATGGGTAATGGATTTTGTTATCTTGATTGTAGTGCTGGCTTCATGAATGTCATACACGGGAAGACATTCAGTTGCACATTTTAAACAGAGCTGGGTTGAATTCAGACGCATCTAGACTGATTCACAGTGAGAAGCAAAGAACTCATTAATTTACTCAAGATAATAAAATTTCCAGTGCACACAAAGTTATTAATGTACTTAATTGTCTCCTCTCACTGCATGTCTTTCTGATGGATGGTTTCAGGTGTGTATACATGCATTAAATTTTTTTCAGGGCACGTACTGTAAGCACCTGCAGTGTGAGTTCAGAGGCACAATTTTGCACCTTAATAAAGAATGATATCACATCTAATGTTAATTTTATATATAAAGGCTTGCAACATATTCCTAAGGAAATATACATAAATATCGTGTGGCCTTTTGAATAAGAATACCCCATATATATTTGCATGCTTAGTCTTCTGAGAATAGCAATGCCCTGGGAGGATCAGGAGGTACGACAATGTTAGAGAACTTACTCACGCGGATTTGGAGGATTCGAGTTTTCCAAAGAACAATCTAGATCCAGTCTCTCTGTCTCATTGCTGCCTGCAGATCAAGATGTGAAAATATCAGCTACCTCTCCAGTACCATGTCTGCCTCCATACCATGATGGTCCCCGCCATGATGATAATGGACTAAACTGAAAATCTAAGCAAGCGCCATTAATTAAATGAGCTAAATTAATAATATGCTTTCTTTTTATAGCACTTGTCATAACCATGGTGTCTTTTCACAGAAGTACAACAGTGACTATGATACCATGGATATAATTTGATGATTTTAAAATATGTTTAAAGACAGTAACTATTACACAAAATTATTGTGGAATTAAAATGATTTAATATTAATAAGTTATGCAGAGTAGAAGTCAATAAAAGCTACAGGAGGGATTGAGTGCTGAGCTTTCCTCCTCGTCAGAAACTCTATCTGCACATAAGCACAGTAATTTGTAAAGTATCATGAGTAAATATTGAGTAAAATATTTGTCTTTGCTCAACAATTAAATACCGGTATTACTCTCAGCTTAAGCATAGCACTTTAATATTCTAAATGTCTCACAGGGCCTGAACTGGCCATCTTCTATAACCAGGCAAGACCTCAAGTGGAGGGTTTGGGACACCAACTCAGCCACAAAACCTTTGACCTACACTTTTTCACGCCTGCATGATGGACTTGGGACCAGAGCCTAGTGTATTCTTCGCCAGAGCGACCAGAGAGAGTTCTTCCAGCCACTGACTGGAGTACATTAACCAAATATTAGGCATAGAACAGAGGACCTTTGGAGGACAGGAAAAAGAATTGGACAAGCAAGAGAGATCAGGGACACCACAAGAACAGGGCCCAAAAATCAACTGACAGATTAGGGAGCCTGTGTGTGTCTGACCTAGATCCTCTGCCTCTATGTTATGGTTCTGTAGTTCTCTGTTCTTGTGGGGTTTGTAGCAGACAGAGCAGAGGCTGTCTCTTCTCTTTTGATTTCCCTTGGCATCCTTTTCCAAATGGGTTTCCTCATCCAGCCTTGAAGTGAAAATATGTGCCTAGTGTTAGTGTAGCCTGCTATGTCATACTTGGTTAATATTCCTGAACAGCCTGCTCTTTTCTGAGAGGTGGGGAGGTAGGTGGGTTGGGAGAAAGGGGAGGTAGGGGACAGTGATGTAGGTGGGGTGTAATAATTGAAAGAATAATAAATAAAAAGGAAAACAAAAAAATCTAAATTTCTCTAAGTGTTTTCTACATATTGCCCCAGTGTAAGGTGATGTTGCAGCAATGGGGAGGGAGGGGGTGGCTGTGTGCAGAGCACTCTCATAGAGGCGAAGGAGGTGGGTTAGGGTGGATTAGGGAGGCGGGTTTCTGGAGGGGTAACCAGGAGGTGAATAGCATTTGAGATGTTAATGGATGGAATGATTAATAAAGTAAGTAAATAAAAAACCCTTTAAAATGGAAAAAAAAGAATATGTTATAAGAACCTTCTGCTCTCAGTCGTTTCTTCTCTCCTTTTCACTGAGATTTGACTGTCCACTTTATTATCTTACATTTACCTGTTTAAATCATAAACAGTTTTTACCAGGAATGGAATGGAACATAGCAATCGTTATTTAAAATAGAACTGCCCAGCGTGCTTTCTTCTCACAACACTACATGCTATTTATTCACAGTGAGATGGGGTGGAAGACCAAGTTGTATAGTTATTTCAAAATGTTGTCATCTAACTATATTTATCCTCAATTCCTTTTAAGTTGTCTTTCGGAAGAGGTCTTCTTTATCAAACATTTATTTACAATGTATAATCTTCCAGGAATCAAACAAATATATATATATATGTGTATATATATATATATATATATATATATATATATATATATATATATATAAACTGCAAGTCAACATTTGAAAAACACACATGCGTACACACACACACACACATGTATAATGTCACGTTTATGCCAATCTCCTTATTTAGACAAAATCATGGTGGATATCTTACTTCATAAGTCAGAGTATCTGTCTTAACCACTAGGTATTCTTCCTCCCTCTGTCCCTCACTGCCCTCCTCACTACTCTCTTCCTCCTTCCCTACCTCTCCCTCTCTCCAGCTCTTCTGTCATCTCTTCCTTCTTCCCTCTGCTCTTTTTCTATCTCCTGGTCTCCCATTTTTTCTTCATTTCCCTTGAACACATACATGTGTGTTTGTATATGCACATACTAAGAGATAGTCATTATGTAAACAATATAATATACAGACAGAAAATAGAAACAGATGTAGATGTGTCTATGATGCTTTTGGTAGTAGAAAAGATCAGGTACATTTTCTTGGTATATAGTCAATTATACACTAGATAGAGTAATCGACAATTTCTTTGAAGTATATAATATACTTGGACCATGTTCAGATCTTCCTAGTCCCTGCCTTTAGTACCTAGTGCCTCTTGATCTCTCTACTAATCACTTCCTTTCCTGCAGTCTCACTCTGCGTTCCCTACAGAGATATGTAAGTGCATTTTTATGTGCAATATTTTATATCATATTATATTGTATACACATTCTGACATTGTCTATGTACTTGGGTGCTGATGCATATATATTTGCATGCTCACAATGCTGTTTGACAATATTACATGTACACTGCACTAGTAAATGCATTTCCCTTTTTCTGTATAAGAATGGTATAGACCATATGCTCATGTTTCCTCACTGTGGAAAACTATAGACAGTGAATTTGGCTAGATGGGTCAAAAGAGGTGAAATGGGATTGGTACATGTGAACTTCCTGGGTGCTATTTGTGCCAATGTGTGTAAGTTCTCTAGACTTAATGATTTTGTGTATAAGTTCTGGAAGCCTAATATTTTGTACAGAATTTCTGTGGACCTAATGATTTTTGAAAACCATTTCCAAGGCTGTTTATGCCCCATGTGCAAATCTAAATGGGATCTAACAGGAAGTGGATTAAAGAATTCAGCACTTGTCAAATAGTGCTGCTCTCTGCTCTTTTAATTTCTCTTTCCCTCGGAGCTCTCTTGCCTTTAATACTTGCCTAGACTTAGTAGGCCAAATGTGGAGCTCTCTGTATAATATTTTTCTACCTATTGTGCAAAGAAAATTTCATTTAATGCTTACACAGTCATTTAAGTTTTGCCTCAGAATGCTGTGCACTGCAGTTTGCTCTGGAGCAAATGATCCCTTTTTGTTTTGTTTCAAGGTAAACAGTTTTCTGCAGTTTTATTGTGCACTGTCAGGAATGATCCTACTGCTTAGATACAGACAGCTTTGGGATTTTTTTTTTGTTGTTGTTGTTCGTCTTGTTTTGTTTCTAAATCACTGTGACAAACAACTGTTTGATCACCAGTGTTTCCTTTTAATTTCTTTCCGTCTTTCTTTTCCTCTTCCTTTTGTGTTTTGGGCGTAGTCTCGTCCTGTCCTGTGTGGTACATCAGGATATGACTATCTGGTGCTACTCATAGAGGAAGGGATTGAATTTTTCTTAGAAAAATGTCCTTTTTCATAGAAGTCACATAAACATCTGAGGAAGAAAGGATGATTAAACTGGTCTTGTCTGTAAACTTACCTGAGCATATTTTTTTGTGTGAAGTATTTGGGTTCCCCCCTTTTAACTTTAGACGATATAATCAGACTTTATCTGTCCTTGTATGTGCCCTGTTCTTTGAGCAGTTTTCATAGGAGGGATTATTTTTTAGAATTTCTCAATTTATATTTCTATGTGAAAATTAATGTTTTGTACAACATTTTTAGCTGAAAAGGTACTGTTCCATGAAAAGCCTTCAGTTTTAGTTTTGTTTCTGGACAGTGTTTCTAATGTTGCTTTCTGTTATGGCATTTTACCCTGTTGTTTAAAAACCCTTTCCACTAAACAAGGGTCTGCGGAGATGCCAAGGTTAGATGAAAGATTCTGCCAGAGATTGAATCAGGTGGGAATTAACTGCTCCTCTCCTGACTACATAGTCTAACTCACTTTGCTCTTTCTGAAACCTAAAAAGAAAAATAGCAGAGACTTCTTTGAAAGGACCCAGGAATGGAGCATCCTGCCCGACTCACGTGATCCAGACAGAGGCACATGACGGAGGACAGTGAAAACCAGTTTGGCATAAAGGAGAACCAGTCTTAAAATAATAACAATAAAAAAGTCTTCAAAATCTGAACTAGAGATTTGGCTCAGTGGATAAAGTCGCTTCTCTATCAAGCCTGATGACGTCCATTCCCTAGAACACACAGGGCAAAAGGTGAAGACTAATTCCTACGAGTTGTCTTCCGATTTCCAGAAAACCCCACGGCAGAAGCTCTTGCACATACACACAAGCACTCGCATAATTAATTCATTAATAAAATTAATTAATAAACTAAAAGCAAAGCAACGATGATCAGGGACATATCAGAGACAATTAACATTTTCCAAATCCAAGTTAAGGACGAACTTAAAATAAGGAGAATTTTAATGAAGGGATTGCAGTTCAACTAGAGGGACACTTTTAATTGTGATTATTTTTCATTATGAGTCAAAATTTCAAATGCTAAAATCACATATTTTAATTCATCTGTGCTTATAGATACCCAAGAAATGATCATTTTTGACTGTATTTACACTTTAAAAATTATTTTTCAGAACATAAAAATCAGATATGTACACAAGCACTGAGATTGCCCAGCAAAATATAATCAAACTTTAAAATACAGATGGAATATTTGAAAATTAAATGCTATATATTTTAAATGGAAAATTCAAAAATATCTTAAAGGAATATTATTTGAAAATTGAAATATAAATCAAATATAGTTAAATAGCCCATGTTTCTTGTACAACTTTTGTAACTTAAACTTCATGTTGGTTCAGGGGAAGTATTCATTCAGTAGTAATCATGACTTGAGTTTTCAATTTTGTGGTTTTATGGGCCTGAGGTTTACAGTGTTCTTTGCAAAGTTCTGTTGTTACTGCCGACCGCTGCAGACATCAGACAATCCCAGTCCTGCTGTGCAACATCCAGTGCACTGTTGCTAACTCAGTGCTCAGTAGAGCTGATGGTTAACCACTTCTGTATATACTTTCAGTTTACAACGGGTTAATCATCATAGTTGAGGAATTCCTGTGGTTCCGAAATATTTGCCTTATTTCACTAATATAGATTAGAACTTAGAAACATGACAAAATGCATTTTATCAGTCTCTGAATTTTCTAGTGATAGGATTCAACAGCATGAATTAAGACAGCAGTATGATTTCAGGTTGCAGAAAAGATCACGAGGAGACATTGAAGAAAACATATTTGACAGTTATCATTACTATGGAGACTATCATAAAAGACCTAATCACTTGCAGTAAAGTGTATATTGTTTCAGTGTTTGTAAAATATTGATTCTGTGTTCTTTAATTTAACTTGATGCTGGGCATCAAATGCACATCCTCATGCATCCTGGGTAAACAGGTCAACAGTGTTCTGCATAGTCAATGTGCTTTGTTCAGTGTCCTGCTCACCCAAAATTAGCACAGGACAGAGAGAGAGAGAGAGAGAGAGAGAGAGAGAGAGAGAGAGAGAGAGAGAGAGATGAGTGGTAGAACGCTGCCTACTATATGTGACGCAGTAAGTTTAGTACCTTATAAAAGAAAATAAACAACTAAATCATGATGAGAGCTTCATATACTGAATAGTACACAGTCAATACGCATTTGATGTAAACCTACCAACCCCCTTTTTTTTCTGGAGAATATTTTCTATATTTTCAACATAAATTTTGATTGTTGCCAAACTATTTTCATTTATCTTGCTCTGTGCAGAGGTCTATAATATTCTTTTAGATACATGCTTTCTGTCAAAATGGCAATTTTTCTCTCCCATTTGTGAAAATTGTTTTGAAATAAAAATAAATTAGACTTTGGCTTTCAAGAACACAAGAGAATTTTGTCTGCATAGCACTCAATAAAATGTCCTCACTCGTTCTTTTTGATGCCTTTACTATCTTGGATTGAAGTTTTTTAGGGGAATAGAATTCCTTATAAATGCTTTTTCTGTGCCTTCCTTAACTGTCTCTCTCTCTCTCTCTCTCTCTGTATGTATGAATGTATGAAATATGTGTGTGTTCATTCATTTATTCCTGGAGTGACAGACATTTCTTTCTACCATATAGATGTTATAGATTTGTAAGTTATAAATCTATGAGTATTGTGTGTGTGTTCATTTGTGTATCTGTGAATGCTTGTATGTATTTGTGTGTGTGTGTGTGTGTGTGTGTGTGTGTGTGTGTGTGTGTGTGTGTGTAATTTTAAACACACAGGTATAGGCAGATGCTTACACCTGTGCCTAAGATTGAAGGCCAGTGGAGGATCATCAGTGATTGTTCTATAATTCTTTACCTTGCTTTAATAAGTCATATTCTCTTTTCCTGGACTTGGAGCTTGGCTGTAGGTCAGTAAGGTCAGTAAATTGCAGTGGTCTTGCTGACACCCTTCTGGATTCCAAACTGGGGCTGAATGAAATATAGGGCCTTGCCTGGGTTTTCATATGGATGCTATAAATTTGAACTCAGATCTTCATGCATATGCAGCAAACCCTATTAACCCACCAAGTCATTCCCTTACATTCTTTTCTCTCTTTTTTTAAAAATTTATTTTTCTCTCATACAATGTTTGCCCTTCTGCACTATTCCCTTCTTCCATTATTCCCAGTTACGCCCCCTCCTTCCATTTCTCCTAGATCTACTGCTCCTCTGTTTCCATTTAGAAAAGAGCAGGCCTCTCAGGGATATCAACCTAATATGTCATAACAAGAAGCAATAAGACTACAGGCAAACCCCCATATGAAGGCTGGACAAGGAAACCAGTAGAAGGAAAAGGGTCACAAGTACAGGCAAAAGAGTCAGAGACACCCCCTTCCTACAGTTTGGAGTCCCACAAAACCCAAAGCTAAAATCCCAGAGCATATATGCAGAAAACATAGCATAGGAAGCACACATATAGGAATTCTCAGTGTGGCAAGGAACGATGGAGTCATCTATATGAGACCTGCACCATTTGCACAAGATCTGCCCTTTCAGCATGAGACCTGCATCTTTTACACGAGACTTGCACCCTTTGCACTTTCCTTTCTAGGTTTTTGAAATAGGGCTTGTAGCTAGTACAAGTGCTGAAAGGACTATGTGAGTCTGTTTCAAAATAGTGAAAAGTGGAATTTCATCTGAAGCGACAGTCTCATTTCTAGGTATATATTAGTGTGTCCAGTTTTTCTAACTGTGACAAATTTCCATAAAAAGCAACTTTTGAGAGGAAAGATTAGCTTCAGCTCACACTTTCAGATATCTTGACCCAAGGTCTCCTTTTTCTATTGCTGTGAGTCTCTGGTGAAAAACATCACAGTGGCATAAGGGTACAGTGGATGCTCTTACATAATAAATTATGAATGACTGACATTGAATTCATCTCAAGAGACAGTATGGAAAACATTTATGATTTTAATACCATTTTCTAATGTCAGTCCCATTGCTCAAGGTATATGAAACGAGGGCTGGAGAGGGTTTGATGAATAAGAGCAAACACTGCTTTTGCAGAGGAACTGGGTGAGATTCCCTCTTGTAGCCTGAGTGACATAATTGCTGCCCTGCAAAACACACACATGCATGCACACACACACACACACACACACACACACTCTAAAATTTAAGAAATATATGGAAAAACAGCAACAGTCAATTAAAAACTAATAATCATAATTTAAAAGTTTAAGTTTACAAAACTTGAATTTAACAAAGAAATAGCATGTCAAGAGATATATGAGCAAAACATATTCTTAAAGAATAAATTTACACATAGAATATAAGAAATAATAGTAGAAACCTGAAATTAAACTATTTTCCTTATAGTCAACATGATTTCTGTTTATGAACTCTTAAGAGTTAAATTAAAAATGTAATGTTAGTTAAAAGGTCAGTATCAGTGTGAGGCAATTTAGCATTCTTGTTATTGATAATATAATTAATTGTGTGTAGCACTTTCTGAAGTGCTTTAAGTGTTTTGTGTTATAGAAGCATTATAATATAATGCTAATATCATTTTCACTTTAGAGATGAGAAAATTGAAGAATATAGAAAATTAGTAACCTATCCAATGTTACAAGATAGTGAATGACATAAAAAAGCTACACAATCATTTACCTCTTTCAAAAGCAAGATTGAGTCAGTCAGAAAATTTGATAAGAATCATTGGAGGGTTGGAAGATATCTCAATGGTCGTCAAGAAATGATAATGTGACATTAGGCAGAAAGCGAGATAAAGAAGGGAACTGGCCAGGGCCAATCAGGGTTAATCAGAGAGGACAGAAAAACACTAACTAGTAAATTAGAACAATGTATGGTAGCACATAAGTGTGAGAATATCATAATAAACCCCTTTGGTAGGCTGCCTTAAATCATGAAAGAAAAATAATGAACAAGATCAAAATACACAAGAAGTCTGTCTTGTATAAACATGAAATAGGTCTTTTCCTAAAATTGGGAATTGGCATTAAACACAATATTTAGTGCTTAAGACAGAGACAGAACCTGAGCAAAATGACATGGTAGATATAATGTGGGTTACTGAATAACCCTGACAACCTGAGGTTGATTCTTGAGATCTGTATAAAGGTGAAAGAAGAAAATGGATCCTATATAAATATATTCTCTGTCCTCTTATAACACTCAAACACACACCACACACACACACACACACACACACACACACACACACACACACACATGATATAAAGATAAAGAAGAGGAACCATAAAAGGGTTAGTAAATCAGTTTGAGGTCTGGATTCTTAGAGAATCTCAAGGTTGTTCATTCTCTTCTCTAATCACTGTCACATAGGGAACATTCAGGAGAGGCAGTGAATGCACCAGCTTAGAAACAGTGATAACCCCGTGATGGGGGGTGGGGTGGTGTAACACAAAAAGATCATTGACTAAAGCCTCCTCCATGGACTGAAGAGCTGTGCCAGGTAAAGGGTTAAAAGTCAGAGATAATGTGTGCATTTCACACTTGTACAATTTAGAGGGGTCAAGAGGAGAATTAGGCTGCAGCACCGGCTAAAGCCACTACTGCAGTAGCAAATGGATTGGTTTGCTGCTGAGATCTGAACGTTTTCTCTGCTCTCAAGATTACTTAAGGGCACACTGAAGAGTCTTATGTTGGTAACTTTCCACCTCAGACTCTTTTTAAGTGGCTTTTACTCTTTCCATCTTGAATCAAATCAGAATGATAACCCTAAATAGAAGTAGACTCCACAGATCTCAAGGATCCAAAACATTGTTTTTTCCAATGGTCAAGCTAGTGACTCTAAAGTATACCTCTCACAGTACATCAGACATGGCAGAGAAGCTGGAATTTTAGGAACTGAGTTGAATTCACGAATAAAAACTTTCTAGTTTAGTCCCTGCTCTTTTATTAATATTTGGATGATTTTGAGTTCAAATCAGTTAAACATTAACTAGTCTTATTGCTATAGATTTTATAGAAACATCTGACATAAATAATTTCTATATACTAGAATATCTGAACCTTGACACTATGCATAATTTGGGAAAGACAAAATGTGCATTCTGCATAGGGTCTATCATGTGTACTGTAGCATAGTTACCTTGATATCTAGATTCTATTTATTTGCACCATTAGAGCTATGGCTATCAAAACAATCTCCATCACTTTGCATGTAGTATTCCCATAAGGTAATGTTAGGGTTGAAAACTTCATATAAACTAATAATGTTACCACTATTTTTTGAAGATAAGGTGTTATTGTGAACACAGGCTATCCTTTAGCCTGTACTGAAACATTTCTGTTTGAGGTATGGATACTTTGTGTAGTACTTTCTCTCAATATTCAGTACAGTAAAAGCCATACAGTTCTACAGCCTAGACCAATAAATAATGATGCTGTCCTGCTTAGACATGTTGTAGGCTATATTATCTACAATTATGCTAGTATAATCATCGATATTTTCCTGCTTAAAATAAAACACCTAAAATCAGGTTAGAAATATATTCAGTATTTTAGTGTTAAATGACTGCAACTTAACAAACTGAGTAAAACCACTGTTGTGTGTGTGCATACATATATATATATTTTTTTTTCAATATAGGATATCATGTAGCCCTTAACTTCGGATAAGGTCGACAACATTCCAGATAGCCCCGCCTCTACTCACCTGTGTTGGCACTACACACATGTCATTCCGCAACCTGTTTATGTAATGATGAGACTTGAACTCAGGGACTTTAGCATGGTAGCAAGGTGGTCCTCTGCACCTGAACTAAACCTCTAACACAAAGAAGAACATTTTGGCAATGACATTAATTATGTGCTGCTCGATTAGACTAAGAGCAAAACAATAGTCTATAAACGCACATCAGTGTCGAGTGGAAAATCAACAACTGTACCCACTGATGAGAGAATTCTCCCACTCAATGATTCTTTTTATCTATCTAAGTTATGTATTTATGTTGTATATTTCATTTATTTACCTTTCAAATGTTATTCTTTTTTCCCCGGTTTCTTCTTCCCAAGCCCCTATTCGATTCCCCTCCCCCTGCTTTTATGAAGGTGCTCCCCCTCCCACTCTTACACTGGGCATCGAGCCTTCTCTGCTGCATATGCAGCTGGATCCATGTGTCCTCTTAACTCTGAGGCTACTATGAAAATATGTGTAGGACGTTTTTTTAAGTGTGGATTAAAAAATTAGTGGTTGCTTTAGGTTGAGTACGAAATATTCCACCAAGTTTTGTGTGTTAAAGTCATAAAGTTCAGGTAGTGGACCCTTTAAGAGATGGGTCATATTTACAGTGACTTCAGTCACTGCAGAAGTATTCTTGAAGGAGATAGAGTGATTATTATTATTTTGCTTTCTGGCTGTCATCAGGTGAACAGGCCACTTCTTCAGCTACCATGGTAGACTCTTGCCCATAATTCTTTACTACAGTCTTGAACAAACACAGGCTTAGAATTCTAAGAACCTAAGGAAAAATAAACATTTTTCTTTTATGTTCACTATTTCAGGTATTTATGTCACAATGACATAATGTAATGCAATAATGAAGCCTAATCTTTATATTGGGAAATTCAGAACTTTTTCTGATATTAATTTAATATGCATTGTTCTAGATTAGCTAACTACTGAAATTAAGCCCAGAAACATGTGAAAGGACACATCATAGCTAGATTATTGCTTGAGTATCCACTTGGAGGCAAGACTTACGTTGTATACAGAAAGTGAACATACACAGTATCACATGGCACTGTTCACAATCTATAACATCAAACCTCCATATTCAAAAAGGTTAGCCATTGGTAAATTCATAGACAATGTACAGATTGAGGCATTTTCTGAAGAATACATCATTAAAATATTAATGTATCCTTATCTATTAATATCAGTATATTACTGAATTGTCTCAGACATTGATCATTACACAAATTCATGGAAGTCCAGATGCTGTATTCCAAGCATTACTTATGAAAGCTCTGGATACCTGTGGTACACAAACAATCCTTCATTTAATAACACCTAATTTATTCTCCATCTGCTTTGAGGCCGTGGACCCAGATCCACTACATGTTTGTATTCAATACTTATCATGAGAAGATTGAATCAGTTATACATAGAAAAACAGTATAAGATAGTGAGACAGGATCTACTGAGTCACGTCTTCTGAATAGTTAATGGTGCCATGGTTTTTTTGTTGGAGACGGTTCTTAGGCACTGGGCTAATGAAGACAGGATGTTGTAAAAGAATACAAACATAGCAGGGATGATCTAACAGGGAAGTAGTTCAGTTTTTTATGGGACGTTCATTGGAGAGTAAATTGTGAAATAAAACATAGTTATACCCTGAGAAAAAGCAGATTAAATTTTAGATCCCTTTTCAATCACTATCTAATTTGAGGAGGAAAATGAAAATATCCTTTCCACTTGGCTGATAACAATTATTTAGATAAAAGTTATTTTGTTGGTTATTTGCCACCATGAACAAAGGTATAAAACCTATAGTAAAGGGGCTGGACTCAGGCACAACACTTCCATCAAATGCCTACAGAGTTACTTCACTGCTGTTTCCAGAGGCAAGGCCTTATTAAGATATCTTTGAATCAGGGAATATTAACCGATGACATGTAGCCTTAACACGTTTGAATATTTGATACATTTAATTACTATGATCAAACTTTCCTTGTTAAAATATTGGTATTATTTTATATTTCAGTATTTTATGTAGTTTTGCACAGTTTCAAACTAGCAACATTTACTTGAGATCTAGATACTGAATTTATACCATTTCACATGGCAGCTTTAAGCATATGTGTTATACAAAGTCCTTGGTTTTGTACAAAGAAACAGCATTTTTAGGGAAATATTTTAGATATAATCAATAAATTATTATGTATTGTATACTAAGCTCACCAGGTTTTAAATTAAAAGTTTCTTTTGTGACAATTAGCACAATGCTACTTTTCAGCTGAGAAACATTCCAATTAGTGAGTATGTTACAGAAATTATAGTCAGTTGTTTACGTTTGTTTAATGTTTTCTACATACATAGCACAGTTGGAAATTTTGAGAAACAAATGCAGAAAGCATATAAATTCTGGAGTTTTGTTTTATCTGAGAGAGGAAATCAATGAAAATCAAAACTAGTTTAGGAAGTAATAAGAGCGCTCTGGAGAGACACAGTGCACAGATTAGAGGCTGGTCTCTGAAGAAACACAGTGTAAGGGTTAGAGCCTGGTAGATGGTGGGTGTGAGGAGTTTTGGAATGAGGCTGGAGTGCCTTTCTAAGAAGTGGACAACTAAAGAAAGATTTATATGATATCAGAAGAAGCAGGGACAGAGACAGAATTAACAAGCTTAATAATTTGATTAACACACATCACATAAAATACTTTGGTAAATATAATGATGAGGTTAAAGCCAATGCCAACTATTGAATCAAAAATTATTCCACAGATGCAAAGTACTGTAGTTTCCTGTTACTTCCTGCCATTAGTGAAACGATGCTTTGGAGCTATACCCAAAGGTTTAATGTATTATTAATAAAATGAATTTTGGTTATTTCACTTTACATTTCTATGTACAATTCTGTTGATATCTTTATAACCTCAGGGGAGTATGCCAGACCTTGGACATGTTAGACAACTGCTTAGCCAACAAGCTATATGTACTTCCCATACCTTTATTGTAATTTAATATTTATAAAGCTTAATTTCTTTGAAAAGAAAGAAATGTATAAAAGGGACTATTAGTTCTAACAAGATTCACTTAGTTGACTATAATGCATTTTAACTTTGTAATCAGAAAACAACATATGCTTTGTGATTATAAACGTGACAAAGGATGTAGATAAAGGAAATCTTCCATAGTATATTATGAAACAAATAACTTGATATTTTCATTTAAATCATGAGTGGGCCTGTTCAAGTTCCCACAATGAATTAATGGTCTGGAAACTAAAATCTTATAAAGCTGTGACAGTTTCCCATTCTCTATTGTGATATTGACAGTTATAGTCCTTGAAGCATCCTGATAAAGGTCCCTTTGAAACTGCTTTATACACAACTTACGTATAGACAGCTTTAAACTACCTATGAAGACTGTAGGAATATTGTTACATAAATAACATTAACTTTTATTTATGTAATAATTTCATTTTATGAAATAAGTATATAATTTATACCCTTCCCTGTTGGTTAATGTCACTATGCAGGTGAAGGCAGGTACAGGATAGAACGAGGCCTGTCATTGGATGAAAATGAAAGATGGGCAGGAAAAAAGTTTTAGAGAGGAGACTAGACCAAAGAGAGGGGAAGGACCAGCTAACAGTACATAGTGGAGGACGTTAAGATATTTTTCTGCACATTTACAGGTTGTTATGATTGTTCTTAAGTGATGGATGTGTACAGGATTTTGTGTGTCTAGATGAACAAATTTATCTTATCTAGGTGGACTTTTTATATCCTTATCAATTGATTGTAAGTTTATTGTGTAGATGTATTGCACTTTGAGTATTTAACATATAAATCTGGTTGTTGGGTTATAGTTTATAGAGTCATGATTTCACTGGGTTGTTGGGAGTATGAGCAGAGTCTGTGACAGGAAGCCGTGCTAGGCTATAGAATACTTGGGGCTAGCATGGCATGGGGCCATGCTATCACAGCCTGCAGAATGCGTTGTGTGAGTCAGGCATGGTGACAACCAGCCAAGGGGACTGTGTGTGAAAGCAGCTAACAGAAATAGCAAGAGGGCTGTGGATTTGCTTGTAGTGGGAACTCGCTGAAACCAGTAGTGTGCTTTAATAATTATACCACAACAGGTGGCCAACCGATGTATTGGGCAAGAATCCACTAGTAAGTTAGATTATCAGTCTAAGAGTTAGAGAGAACGTTTTATTTTCTAAGTAAGAGGGGGCCAGCACCATGTTGAGTCATATGTTGTCTCAAGCACAGGAACCTTAAACAAAGAAACACAAGCAGGCTTGCAGGCTGTAGGGCTCCTACTGTGATAAGACTGTCAGCTCAGAGAGCTAGAGATTAGAAGCTGCTTGCTTCTTTAACAAAAGTTGTTCGGAAAATGATTTAATTTAGGTTTGGTTTAATTGCTTAAACATAATAGAAAACATTAATTCTCTGTTAAGTCTTACAGGGCGGAATCTTTTGGTTCCTAGCGCCCAGAACTGAACCAGTCCCAGAGGTCTCTGTACCCAAATCCCACGGGGGAGAAAGCTGGACTCTCAGAAGTGCGACAATCCTGAGAACTCAGAGGAGACAACTACTTCTGTTCATATTCCTGGCCCAAGAGGAACCCATCTAGTGCAATCTGTACCCTCTGGGCACAGGAACCTAGGAGCAGTCAGGGGCAGGGTTTCTGCTTGTGACCAGAACTGAAAGACAGTTGCCAGAAGCACAGTATGTACTCACTGATAACTGGATATTAGACCAGAAGCTCGGATTAACCAAGATACAATCCACAGACCACATGAAGCTCAAGAAGAAGGATGACTAAAGTGCAGATGCTTCAAACCTTCTTAGAAGGGGGAACAAAAACATTCATAGGAGGAAATACGGAGACAAAGTTTGGAGCACAGACTGAAGGAATGGCCATTCAGAGCCTGCCCCACCTGTGGATCCAGCCCATAAATACACAGCCATCAAAAACTAGACAATATCACTGATGCCATGAAATGCATGTTGATAGAAGCCTGATATAGCTGTCTCCTAAGAAGCTCAGCCAGATGGTGACAAATACAGAGGCAAATGCTAGCAGCAAACTATTGAACTGAGAATGGGGTCCCTTTTGGAACAGTTACAGAAAGGATTGAAGGAGCTGAAGGGGCTTGCAGCCCCATAAGAACAACAATACCAATCAACCAGAGATCCCATGGACTAAATGACTACCCAAAGACTACACATGGACAGACCCATGGCTCCAGCTACATATGTAGCTGAGGATGGTCCTGTTGGGCACCAATGTGAGGAGAAGCCCTTGGTCCTGCCAAGGCTGGATCCCCCAGTGTAGGGGAGTATCAAGGTAGGGAGGCAGGAAGGGGAAGTGGCTGGGATGAGATAGGGGGATTATGGACAGAAAAACAAGAAAGGGAATAACATTTGAATGTAAGTAAAAAAAAAATCCCATAAAAAAAAAAAAAGTCTTACTTTATTCTCACATTCTTTCTAACATGAGCTCCATGGGAATTTTGGGTTAAAATCCTAGTTAGACAAGCTGCCTGCTTTTTAATGACAGGTATTATTGGCAGTTGATTAAGTTTGTTTTTAGAAAAAGAGAGTACAGAGATTACCCAAATCACATGGGGATTTTCACCCATGGTTCAGAACTAAGATATGGAAAATTAGTCACTGACTCCAAGTAGAGAGTGGTGATACTTACAAGTTAATAAGGTTATTAAAAATAAAAGTCTCTAGTACCAGGCAGAGTGCATAGCAGACTTATATGATAGAAGTTGCTAGTTAGTGGAGGTCTAATTCTCCAAGTAGAAAGTTTAACAGATAGATGGTATAAAGACACAGTGCTTCAATAAGTCTTACAGGATACTCATATTCTTTCTAATGTGGGCTCCATGGGAATTTTGGGTTAAAATCCTGGTTTTACAAGTTGCTTATTTATTGGTATTGGTATTAATAAAAAGGTGATCAAATTGTTTTATGAATTACCCCTCTGATGGCTCGATGATGTTGTGTAGTGAGGATTTGTGGTTATTTTGGATATTTATCACAGCAGGGAGCTCATGTTGCTTTAATGTGGGCTTCATGGGAATTTGAGGTTAATTTCCTCTTATGTCAGATTACAAAAGCCTAAACAGGCTCATACACTATTGTTTAGTGTGCTTCTTTTCTCAAAACTGTTTTAATTTTCATAATGAATGTGATTTTAAGTCTTATTATATTATTCCTTTGGGAGGAAGTACAAGATACAAGCCTTTCTGGTTACAGACTAAGGAATAACGTATTTTGGGAGAAAGGTTTTGTCTTTGTGTTTTTTAAAAAGATTGATTAGGCTCTGTACACCTTCCAGAGTTATACAGATCAGATTTGATAGAAGGAGACCACCTGAAAAACTAGATTCATGACAATCAAACAAAAAATTATCTTGATGATCCAAAAGCTTTTGTCTTGAGAATTATGTTTTGCAGAATATACCTGCTTGGATTCCTTATCTCAAGGACTTTTCAGCTGGGTTCAGTCAAGACAGATACATCAGGCTACAACATTAAACTCATTTTCCCTACCCTTCCAAGGATATTCCAATGCACACCTACCTCTCCAGTGATATTTCAATGCATACCTACAGCTTAAAGAAGTTACTGAAGAATCATTACCCTGATTCCCTTGAGTTTTGGGGGGCTGAAGGTAGTTATTCTAAGGTTGTTTCCATGAGGAATTTAGAAATGGTTATAATTTAACAGGGAGGAATAAGCTAGATTGAGTTGTACAGCCATAATCTCATTTGGTAATTAAGCTAAAATCATATCTTTACTTTGGTATAGAATTTATTTGTTACAAAAATTTAAAAGCACAAGGTTTGGACCCAGTCTCTCTATTGATGACATTACAAACTTTTGTGTTGATTAAACACAGGAATTACAGACCAAATAACGAATTCATGGCTCCTAGTTCACCATTAGAGTGTTTTTAAAATATTATCATCAGAAATAGCTAAGAATAGTTAATGGACAACAGTCCAGACTACTTTATATAGATAGATGTTTTTTAAAATGTCAGAAATCCACAAAATATGAGATTTAAAGCTATTTATCTTTTGTTGAGACATATCTGCTCCAAACTCTTCCCCTTTGGTGGATTTAATGAACAAATTGAGCATCTCTACCTCCAGGTGAGGTAGTACTTTGTGGCTAGGCAGCCATTTGGCAGAAACTGCCTATTTCATCTACAGACTAATAGTGTCCAAAAGGGACACATTATGCAGAATAGTAGATGGATAATCTTTGCCAATCCAGAATTATCAGCTCTTCAAGATTTCTGCGTTTCAAGGGTCCATCGGTTGATCCTAGGCCAGAAGGCTGAAGACTTGTGCTCACATGTTGCTAACAGAGGACTGCTAACGGAGATTTGTCCCTACAAGCTCTCAGTTCTGGAAGCCATGTTAGGCTTCCTATGTTTATAGATATTTGGTCATTCTCAGATTTCTGACAGGGTTGAAGACTGATTGTAGTCTCATAGCCTTCTCAGGTTGTTTAACTTTGAAAATACATATTATATTAGACAGTTATCAGATAGTATACAAGCTAGTCAGGATATAACATAGATCTTAGGCCTTTCTTAAGCTGGAATGGATAACTAAATGTTCTGTTTAACTGACAAAATGTTGCATTGGGTGTTAGATATATTTCATGCTTTTAAATTTCAAAATGATAATAGTTGTGTTCAGCTTATATTTGAGAGAATCATTTTTTTAATTAGACAGGAAGGGTAAAGTGTAGATTGATATCATTAGGCAGGTGAAGGCTGGTACAGGATAGAATGAGGCCTGTCACTGGATGAGGATGAAAGATGGGCAGGAAAAAAGTTTTTGAGAGGAGAGGATACCAGAGCAAGGGGAGGGAGCAGATGAGAGAACACAGTGGAGGACGTTACGATATCTCTCTGCACATTTACACATTGTTATGACTGTTCTCAAGCAATGGATGTGTACTGGATTTTGTGTGCCTAGATGAGCAAATTTATCTTATCTAGGTAGGCTGTTTATATCATTATCAATCGGTTGTAAGTTTATTGTGTAGGTGTGCTGCACGCTGAGTATTTAACATATAGATCTGGTTATTGGGTTACATTTTGTTGACTCATGATTTCACTAGATCATTGGAAGTTTGAGCAGAGTCTGTGACAGGAAGCCATGCTTGATGACAGAATGCTTGGCGCTAGTGTGGTGTGGGATCACGCTCGCAGGACCCAAGGAATGCAATGTTTGTGTCAAGCATGATAACAGCCTGCCAACGGGACAGTGTGGAAAGTGGCTAACAGTGAAACAGCAAGAGTGCAAGGATCTGCGTGGAGTGGGAACTCGCGGAACTGGTGGTACACTTTATTAATTATACCGCGACACTTTTCTTTTCTCCCTCCAATTCCTCCTATGCAACTTACTTACTTTTAAATTCATAGCTACTTTGTAATTTGTGGTTTCACATGTACATACACAAAGATATATATATATATATAGGCACATACAAACACATATCACAGATATTCTTAAATACATAAATACAATCTGCTTAGTCAATATAAAATGTTACTGTCTTTGGGTTTACATTGCTGTGAAGAAGCACATGACAACGGCAACTTTTTATATGTTTATATATTTTGTATGTTCTTTATGAAGACAGCATTTAATTAGGGCTGGGTTACTGGTTCAGAGATTCAGTCCATTATCATCAAGGTTGAAGCATGGCAGTGTCCAGGCATAAATGGTACAGGAGAAGCTTAGAGTTCTATAACTTCATGTAAAGGCTGCTAGAAGACTGACTCTTCCTCACTGGGCAGAGCTTCAGAGCTTTGCCACCACAATGGCACACTTCCTCCAACAAGGCCACACATACTCCAGCAAGGCCATACCTCCTAATAATGCCACTCCCTGGGACAAGCATATTCAAACTTCCAATGTTACAAATATAAATATGACCTCAGGACTGACTACTGGGTATTGAATTATCAATTGATGGGCAGTCCTGTGAGGAAGACCATGTCTCTGCTACATCTTTGAATTCTCTAGTTGCCTGTAGTTCTTTGTCTAGATTTGAGACACTGAGAGGTTTCTCCCTTACATATTAGTATGTTCATTGGGCAATCATTGATCAAATCTTGTTTAGAAAGTCATGTTGGTAACATTTCCATAATTTTTGATATGAAAATAAAAGTAAATTTTGCTTCTCTATCTTCATGTGCTCAGCTTAGACCTTGAAAAGCTCTATAATAAAGAGAATAAAGTTGATTTGAAAAAAATTAATGCAGTATTAGAAACAATGCTTATTTAATAAAGCCTACAATGTGATTTGGATTAAAAACAAATAAGCAATGGATACTCAAGCCACATTTTTATGATCATTTCCTTTGTTCACCTTTGAGATTCACTTTATTGTTAGTATTACATTTGAGAGAAATATATTCTTGAAAATATATTTGCGAGACAATTATTTAGAATGTTGTGAACAGATGGTTTAATCAGAGATGTGAAGCTGAAGAACTCACCCTAGTCTTTTATCACTAACTCTTTTCATTTTGACATATGAATTAGAAAATATATTCTGCTGAAATGTATCTATAGGAATCCAGGTTGTTTGTGCTTCTTTCTCCAGAATGGTTTAAATCATACTTATATTAAAACAGGTTAAAGGCAAATTTTCTTACTTGACTTATTTTCATAATCAACAACTTGTTTTTTGTCTTGAAGAAACCTTAATCTCAAATGATACATCTATAATTTCTGAAGATGCTGATCCACAGTGTTAATTATGCCCAATATAAAAGTATGTTATTTATAGTTAAAAATGATAATAAGACATTAATATGCAACTTCATTTCAGGTTCAAAATTTAGTCACAATCTTTAAATAAAAATTAATAGGCCATATGTTGAATGATACTATTCTAATTATTAGTCATATGGAGTTTCTCAATAAATAATTCTGGTATCAATTGTTTGACATACTTATTAGCAGTTAAAATTAATACTTAGATATATAAACCTATTCTCAAAGGATAAAAATCAATTTATTGATTATTAATTTTATGTACACATTCTCTATTTACTTGTTCATGTTACAAAAATTCAGACAATTGTAATACATGAAATAGAAACCATAACATCAGCATAATTTTATGTACCAACATATTAAAGAGATCTCTTTCATTTTTATTTTTCTTTAGTTGTTGGGAATTGGATCTATATCCCTATTTAGGTCTTATACCTGCTAGGAAAGGACTCTAGATTGATCTACATCCTCCCTATAATAAAAATATAATGATATTTATCAAAAGCAAAAGCTAGTTCAAGAATATACCAAAAATTCAAACTATGTAAAAATATTTTGTTTGCTTTTTCAAGACAAGCTTTCTTTGTGCAACTCTGATACCCTAGAATTCTGTACAGTAGACTGGCCTTGTACTGAGAGACCCGTTTGTTTCTACTTTGCAAGTGCTGTGATTAAAATTATATGCAACTACTACCCTGTAAAATTATTTTGTCTCAAAAATGTTAAAAATAATCTGTAACTTTTAGGTATTTTTGGACAGAATCTTTATGAAGTGAACAGAGGTGTGGTCAGAGGTCCAAAGAAAGTCTGCAAATAAAAAACTGAGTGGGATAATACATTCCTGTTATCTCAGGATTAGGTGGGAGGAGGTTAAGTTTTCGTGATCACTTACAGCATCAGAGAAAGTATTAGGCTGAATATTAAAATCAGTAAGGGAAAAAAGTCAAGTAACATATAAAAACAGACATATGAGACTTTCAGCAGAATTTTCAACAGAGATTATGAAAACTAGAAGATCCTGGGAAGATGTGATACAGACCCTAAGAGAACACAAATTCTAGCTAAGGCTACATATTCAGCAAAACTTTCAACAAACATAGATGGAAAAACCAAGACTTTCAATGACAAATCTAAAATACACAATATCTTCACAGAAATCCAGTCCTACAAAGCATAATAGAAGGAAAACTCGAACACAAGTAAAGAAAATACACCCTAGAAACAGCAAGAAAATATGTATTTTTCAACAAGCCCAAAAGAAGATAGCCACACAATTAAAATTAAACCTGTAACAACAAAAATAACAAGAAGCAACAATAATCTTTAATATCTTTTAATATCAATGGACTCGAATCCCCAATAAAAAGACATAGACTAACTGACTGGATATGTAAACAGGACCCAGAATTTTGCTGCATACAGGAAATAGACCTTAGTGACAAAGGCAGTCACTTAGAGTAGAAGTCTTGGTGAAAAAATGGTCCCAAGACCATTTAGTATGGCTGGAGTAGTCATTCTAATATCAAATAAAATCAGCTTTCAAACAAAAGTTATCAAAAAGATAAGGAAGGACACTTCATACTCATCAAAGATACCAAGATGAACTTTTAATTTTGAACATCTATGCTCCAAATGCAAGGGCACCCACATTCATAAAAGAAACATAAAGGGTCAAAGCACACATTGTACCTCACACAATAAGAGTCGGAGACTTAAACACCCCACTCTCGTCAATGGACATATTGTAGGATAATGTCATCACACAGGTTAAAGCAGGTTCAAGATAGAATGAGACCTGTCATTGGACAAGAAGGCAGGATGGGCAGGAGAAAAGTTTTAGAGGGAGGAGGAGACTGGAGCAAGTGAAAAGAGGCAGCCGAGAGAACATGGAGGCAGATGTTAAGATTCCCCTCTGCATTTACAGGTTGTTATGAATATTCTTAAGGGATGGATATGTACAGGGTTTTGTATGTCTAGGTGGGCAATTATATCTTGTCAATTGGATCAGAGGTTATTGTGTTGTGTGTTCTTTCATGTGGCGATTTAAGTTTCAGAGAGGATGTGGTGACTGGAGACATTAGGCTGTCACGGAATTTGGATGCATAGTCCTGACATGGTGGCAACCTTCCTTGGGAAGGAAGTTGTTAGAGAGATTGTTGCCAGGCTCAGAGAGAAGCCATCGGAAGTGTGAAATGTGATGGAGCAGAGTAGGTGAGATGCTTTGCTGACTGAAATGAAGATATCTACCAGATATTTTGGGGCACTACAGTGCTGAACCTAATGTGGGGTAAAAGACAGCATTTTTTAAAAAATAATTTTATAGAAGCAGAGATCATGCAAACACAAACTAAACAAAGACACAGTGAAACTAATAGTAATTAGGAACAAAAGAGATGTAACAGATATCTTAGAACATTTCATCCTAAAACAAAAGACTATATCTTCTTCTTAGCACCTCATGGTACCTTCTCCAAAATTGATCACATAATAGGTCACAAAATAGGCCTCAACAGATTCACAATGGTTGAAATAATTCTTTGGATCCTATCAGATCACCATGGACTAAGGCTAGTCTTCAATAAAAAGAAAGACAATAGAAAGCCCATATACATATGGAAGCTGAACAATGCTCTACTCAATGAAAACTTGGTCAAGGAAGAAATAAAGAAAGAAATTAAAGACTTTTTAGAATTTATGAAAATGAAGGCACAACATACCCAAAGTTATCAGACACAATGCATGCAGCACTGACAGGAAAACTCATAGCTCTGAGTGCCTCCAAATGAACCTGGAGAGAGCATACACTAGCAGCTTGACAGCACACCTGAAAGCTCTAAAACAAAAAGAAGCAAATACACCCAAGAGGAGTGGATTGAAGGAAATAAACTCAGGGCTGAAATCAATCAAGTAGAAACAAAAAGAACTATACAGAGAATCAACAAAACCAGAAGCTGGTTCTTTGAGAAAATCAACAATATAGATAAACCCTTAGACAGAGTATCTAGAAGGCACAGAAACAGTGACCAAATTAACAAAATCAGAAATGACAAGGGAGACAAATCAACAGAAACTGAGGAAATTAAAAAAAATTATAAGATCCTACTACAAAAGCCTATACTCAACAAAACTGGAAAATCTGGATGAAATGAAAAATTTTCTACACAGACACTAGGAACCAAATTAAATCAGGATCAGATAAATCATCTATACAGTTCCATAAACCATGAAGAAATAATGCAGTCACTAAAATTCTCCCAATAAAAGCAAGACCAAGACCAGTTGGATTTAGTGTGGAATTCTATCAGACCTTCGAAGAAGACCTAATACCAATACTCTTCAAACTCTTCCACAAAATTGAAACAGAAGGAACACTACCCAATTCATTCTATGATGCCACAATTATGCTTATACCTAAACATACAATGACCCCCAAAAGAAAGAGAACTTCAGACTAATTTTCCTTATGAATGTCAATGTAAAAATATTAACAAAATTCTTGCAAACTGAATCCAAGAACTCATCAAAATGATCATCCATCATGATCAGGTAGACTTCATCCCAGGGATGCAGGGATGTTTCAATATATGGAAATTGGTCAACTTAACCCACTATATAAACGAACTCAAAGAAAACAAATCACTTGGTCATCTCATTAGGTGTTGAGAAAGCATTTGACCAAATTCAACATTCCTTCATGGTAAAAGTCTTGGAAAGATCAAGAATTCAAAGTCCATACCTAAGCAGAGTAAAAAGCAATATACAGCAAATCAGTAGCCAACATCAAACTAAATGGAGAGAACTTGAAGCAATCCCACTTAAATTAAGCAATAGACAAGGCTGTCCACTCTCTCCCTACCTATTCAATATTGTACTCAACGTACTAACCAGAGCAATTAGACAATAAAAGGACATCAAAAGGATACAAATTGGAAAGGAAGAAGTCAAAATATTACTATTTGCAGATGATATAATAGTATACTTACGTGACCCCAAAAACTCCACCAGAGAACTACTACAGCTGATAAACTACTTCAGCAAAGTGGCTGGATATAAAATTAACTCAAGCAAATCAGTCACCTTCCTCTAATCAAAGGACAAACTGACTGAGAAAGAAATTATGTAAATGACACCATTCATAATAGTCACAAATAATAACAATAAAAAAATGCCTTGGTATGACTCTAACTAAGCACGTGAAAGATCTGTATGACAAGAACTTCACATATCTGAAGAAAGAAATCAAAGAAGATCTCAGAAAATTGAAAGTCCTCCCATGCTCATGGATTGTCAGGATTAATATAGTAAAAATGGCCATCTTCCAAAAGCAATCTACAGATTTAATGCAATCCCCATCAAAATTCCTACTCAATTCTTCTTAGAGTTAAAAAGAACAATTTGCAAATTTATTTGGAATAACAAAAAAACAAAAAACTTTTCTCAACAATAAAAGAACTTCTGGGGACATTGCCTTCTCTAACCTCAAGCAATATTACAGAACAATAGTGATTAAAAACTCTATGATATTGGTACAGAGACAGGCAGGTTGATCATTGGAATAAAAGTGAAGACCCAGAAATGAACTCGCAAACCTGTGGTCACTTGAACTTTGAGAAAGGAGCTAAAACCATCCAGTGGGGAAAACCAGCATTTTCAGCAAATGGTGCTGGTTCAACTGGAGGTCAGCATGTAGAAGAAGTGAATTTCTTATCGCTCTATACAAAGCGTAAGTCCAAGTGGATCAAGAACTTCCACATAGAAGAAAAAGTGGGGAAGAGTCTCAAACACATGGGCACTGGGGAAAATTTCCTAAACAAAACACCAATGGCTTATGCTCTAAGATCAAGAATCAACAAATGGGACCTCATAAAATTGCAAAGCTTCTGTAAAGCAAAAGACACTATTGATAGGAGAAATGACAACCAACAGGCTGGGAAAAGATCTTTTCCAATCCTATATCTGATAGAGTGCTAATATCCAATATATACAAAACCACCATGTTGGGCATCAGTCGGAGGAGAGGCCCTTGGTCCTGTGAAGGCTGGATGTCCCATTGTAGTGGAATGCCAGGGCGTGGGAACAGGAAGGAGTAGGTGGTTGGGTGGGGAAGCACTTTCATGGAGGTAGGGGGTAAGGGGGTAGGCTGTTTCAGGAAGGGAAACAGGGGGATAACATTTAAAATGTAGATATAGAAAATATCCAATAAAAAGTGAAAAATATCCCTACAAGTTAGCATTTAACAGTTAAAGGTTCATCATCTTTAGCTATCCAAAAATACAAATTGATACCATTTTGTGATTTCCTCTTAACCCCTGCCAGAGTGCTTAGCATGTTGGTTATAGTAATCCAAAGATCTGATTAATAGTGAATTGCTAAATGAAAAAATAAGATGTTAGACTCCAGAGAATCAAAAAACCCTATTAAAATGGTATAGAGGGGTAAACAAATACCTCGCAACTGAGGAATATCGAATAGCCATTAAGCACCTAAAGAAATTTTCCACATCCTTAGTCATCAGGGAAATGCAAATGAAAGCAATGTGAGATTCCACCTCACACCACTCAGGATGGCTAAGATCAAAACCTCAGGTGACATCAGATGCTGGCAAGGATGTGGAGAAAGAAAAACACTCCTTCATTGTTGGTGGGATTGCAAGCTGGTACAATCACTCTGGAAATAATGTCTAGTGGTTTATTAGAATATTGAACATAGCATGACCTGAGGACCCAGCTATACCACTCCTGGTCATATATTCAAAACATGCTCCAACATATAACAAGGACACATGCTCCACTATGTTCATATCAGTCTTATTTATAACACTCAGAAGGTGGAAAGAATCCAGATGCCCTTCAAAAGAGGAATGGATATAGAAAATGTGGTATATTTACACAGCAGTGTACTACTCAGCTATTAAAAGCAATGAGTTCATGAAATTCACAGGCGAATGAATGGAACTTGAAAATGTTGTCCTGAATGTGATAATCCAATCTCAAAAGAACACACATTGTATGCACCAATTGATCAGTGAATATTAGTCCAAAAGCTCAGAATATACTAGATACAATTCACAGACCACATGAAGCTCAAGAAGGAAGGAAGACAAAATTGTGGATGCTTCAGTTCTTAGAAGGGGTAACACAATGCATACAGGAGGAAATATGGAGACAAAGTGTGGAGTAGAGACAGAAGGAAAGGACATCCAGAGACTGCCGCACATGGGGATCCATACTACATGCACCAAACGCAGACACTACTGGGGATGCTGACAGGTTCACGCTGTCAGGAGCCTGATATAGGTGTCTCCTAAGAGGCTTTGCCAGATCCTGACAAATACAGAGGTGGATGCTTGCAGCCAACCACTGGACTGAGCACAGTGTCCTCAATGGAGGAGTTAGAGAAAGAACGGAGGTAGCTGAGGGGGTTTGAAACATCATAGGAAGAACTACAATATCATCCAACCAGAAGTGCCAGAGCTCCCAGGGACTAAACTACCAATCAAGGAGTACACACATCCATGGATTCAGCTGCATATATAGCAGAGGTCACCTTATTGGTCATCAATGGGAGGAGAGGCCCTTGGTCCTATGAAGGTTACATGTCCCAGTGTAAGGGAAAACCAGGCCGGGGAAGTGGGAGGGAGTGGGTAGGTGGGAGAGAAGAACCTTCATTGAGGCATGGGGTTGGGGGATATGATAGAGAGTTTCTGGAGGGGAAACTGGGGATAGGGATAACATTTAAAATGTAGGTAAAGGAAATATCCAATAAAAAATGGAAAATAATAAAGTTTGAGTCTAGTCTGAGATACACAAGATTGTATCTCTAAGAACAAGGAATAACAAAATAAGTTACATTATACATACATACATTCATATATACATACATACATGCATTCACATATACATATGCATACACATATACACCCACACAGTTCAAAATTTGACTGTCTAAGCACTGACATATGTTAGATAATGCCTTGTCTTCTGGTAGGAAATACTAAGTTCATGTTAATAAAGTTGTTCTATTTGATGCCCTTATTAGGGAACCTCACCTCAAGAGAACTTAGCATCATAAAATGTGAATCATTCTTACCTAAGACATAAACAGAAGACCATTACTCTACATTCTGAGGACTTGGTAGTTTTCTATATATCTCAAAGAAAGGCACTAGCCTGGAAAAGTTTTAGAAACTCCACACACAGTAATCCTTGTCCTCATTTATCCTGAGTTCACAGGGCAACTTTTAACTTCATCCACCTTGTGGGTCCAGGATATTGAACTCAGGTTCTCAATCTTGGCAGAAGGCACCCAACTGCATGAAAACATCTTCGTAGCCTATGTATTCTGCTCCTACTTCACATTGAATTCATATCAGTAGGATTTTTTCTTTTATTTTGTTGCATACTTCCAATATTGCTATCCTTTCTAAATTTTTCTTTCTTTTTGTTATTTTTAAATTTGCCTATCTATCTATCTATCTATCTATCTATCTATCATCTATCTATCTATCTATTTATCTAATTTATTTAGAGAAGAGGGACCAAGATGGTGTAGAACAAAGAGTTCTGCCTTCCTCTGTCTCACTAGTGTTGGCATTGATAGCATTAGCTTCTTTGAACCACAAGTAGCCAACAGATAGATATTTGTGGGCTTCCAAGTCTAGTAAAGTCTATTCTAGTGATTATATTGATAGGAGATGTTAGGCAGAGGGAAGGATATTAAGAAGAAGCATTTCCAGACAGATGCTTCCCAGTCACCATTGGAAACATAATGCTTACATGTACCATCTCTGTCTGATCAATGTCATGTTTCATTCATTGTCCATAAGATACTTCCTCATGTAGACATCAGATCTCTCTGATGTTGATGGCTAGACACACCTTTAAGACATTAAAAATACCAATTTCATGATATCCTCCGACACAGATGCCATGGATAATGATTAGTAACTAACTTTACAAATGGTTTGCTCGGTGACTGGTAGCGTTTCAGGTTTTCCTTTTCCACGTCGGGCTCCAGATCTAAAAACAGCTTGAAGGCAGATGGCAAGATGAAACGTTAGTCAAAGACAAGCTGAGACGGGGAGAACAGCTATGACCTTAGTGAGAAATACACTTACACTTTCCAAAAGCTTTTTCCTTCAGGGACTTGGGACAGTTGTTACACACCATCACTGCATAGTTGCTCCATACTAAGAAAATAGCTATGCCTCTTTTCTCTCTTTTCAGACCTGAGCTAAATCTTGGTCTCTGATCTCCTGATTCTTCATGTTCATTCTTGCCTTAGATCCCACCTCAGTGCACTGGTATAGCCACTTGCAGACTTTCTTGGCCTTTGACACTGAAAGCCTAACTTCCCTTTTCCTGCTTCTGTATCCTCTTGGCAGCTGCTGAGAGCCTCGACTTCGCCTGCACTGCTTCCACCAGCTCTGTTTTGCTTAAAATCCGGTAAGGTTGTCCTTGGATTTCCTTCAGAGCCCACTTAAAATTATTTGATTTATAAAACTAAGAACCAGCAAAAGGGGCTGTGTGTATTTTGTGGAAAATAGTAAGAAAGTATTGACATATTCTCACTCAAAGTGCATTGCAGCAGATTTAGAAGTGCAATAGGAGGCCTGAAGTCTGAATTCTAGTCCCAGAGCAAGCTAGAAAGACAATGTGAAAACATGAATAAGCTAATAAGCCCCAACTCAGAATCCAGTTGCATCTTCTTTCAGTAGAGTAGCAAGAATTCCAGCAAAATAAAAATTGCCTAGGCTCTTTATCTCTTCCTAACTACAAACTTTCTTTCTTTTTTTTCAGAAATTTCACCCAATTGATGAGGGAAGGATATATATTAGACCTTTGTGCAAGATTAATGGATTCTAATTTTATTATTGCAACTGTCCAAGGCATCTGTAAAGACACCCTATAATCTCACTAATCAAAAGAGGGGAAAAAGATCCTTAAAAAAAGGATGGTTTCTTAGCAACCTTATGAATTGTAGCTAGACAGCCACACAAATGCTATATATGGCCAATGATAAGGCAATTAATTCCCACTCAGCCTTGAAGAGCCTGCATCAACTCTGAGGTGCACCTTATTGCCTGCAATTCTCTCAGAGAAGTATGCACCCTTGTTCTTAGCTGTGTCTTCTGTTCTATAAACTCCTCTCTTCTTAAGGGATTTGCGGTGCTAGTAAGAATAATTCTGACTGCTCATCCATGCGTGCATTGTCTTCATCCACCTTTGGCTAGTCAAGGCTCAAGGAACTTGTTAGAAATCGGGGTGGAAAGAATGTAGGAACCTGCTGAATGGGAACAGCCGGGGACTGCTGACTATGGACATATCATGGTTGTTTTAACCGCTGGCTCACGGCACAAGATCAAGACAGTAAAAGTCCCAGCACAGATGTGAGTATTGCTGTTGGCTTTTGGAAGTTGCTGATGAAGTGAGAGTCACTTTTTAAGATGGTTTGGCAGCGAGTAGGTTGTCCAATTCCCATTCATATACAAGAGGCACTAATTATATTTTGAGAATTATTAAGAAGTAACTAAAGAGAGATACATAAAGAGAGAGTATGAAGCAGGAAAACGGATGAGACGGTAGTATGGGGTGGGGAGCACTATAGGAAAGGTGTAGTGGATGAATATGATCATTATACATTATATAAATATTTGGAACTCTCCAGTAAAATCAAGATATTAAGAAAACAAACAACTAACCCACCACCACCACCACTACCACCACCACCACCAACAACCAACAACAACAAAACTAACTGTGCTGTGTCATAGCGACTAGTCCTAAAATTTACAAATCTTAATTTGCACTGAGTTGAGGTCCCTAAAAGTTAAATACACTCTGCAGGCCACAGAGTGCAACAGTGACTGTGCCATCCCCACTGACAAACCTACCTCAGAAGCAAATTGTGCAAATTCAGAAGAGCCCTAAGAACTTACGAGTAGATAAAGAAAATGAATGTTTTGAGCTTTTTGGTTCCTATAAGCTATACATTAAGGTTAAATTTGTTTCAAGCGTAAGGTTTTGAGATTAAGTTCTATTGTTCATGGATGTAGCTGGCTAATATGGGAACCTAGGCACAGCACTGGAGAGAGGCTCAGCAGGTAAAGTTGTCTACTTCCAAACCTGACAATCTGAGTTTAATTCCAACATGGTGGAAGGAGAGAACTGACGTCTAGAATTTGTCCTCTGAGCACCAAATCTGTATCATGCTGTTCCTGAACCCCAATTCCATCACACACTAATTAAAAACAATGAAATGCAATATTTTTTAAGTAAACACATCAAAACACAGCAAATTTCCCTCTGTACTAGCTGTTGGAAACTATACAATGGTCCTATAAAATATATTAAAGAGAAACCAAAAGTCAAGTTAACATTAAACCTTATATGTAAAAGTTTATATGATATATAACATAATTGATTATATAATAGTTTAATAGTAACTGGAGTTTTCATGTTTAAAAGGGCCGTTGCAGAAAAAGTGTAGTTTCTAAAAGGTCCAGCCTCATCCATATGGAAGGCAGTGTGAGGATAGCAGCTTTTCCACAAAGAAAAGCTTCACTCTGCTGCTCTCTGACAAAGATACTGAGAACTAGAGCAGAAAATCCGCCCCCTGGCTGGAATGGGAAAAGTTGCTTGAGAACAAAAATCCTGGAAAGACACTACAACCAGGAAAGCTGATTGGGACTGGAGCCTGGAGAGTGTGGTCAGGCTGTAAGTACAGAGCTTGGCTATCCTGGGCTGCCTTTCGCCTCCTTAGTAGCCACTTATTTTCCCCTCTGAACGTAACCTAAAATAGTATGAGTGACGTGTCAGTCTTCAGAAAGACATTTTGTTTCTACAAACCCAAAAGCCAAGTGCCATCGGATAAAATCTGAGACCTGTAACCAAGCTCTCCCCAATTTACCTTAGCATATCCACCTGGTATTACCAACAATGTATTAAAAAACATTTTAATTTATTACTTTATTTTTTTCTGTTACTGTAAAAACTTTAAGAAACTCCTACCGTGTTAGAAGATAGACTTTATGGTAAAGTTGAGTTTGTGTTCCCAGGCTGAGGTCGCTCACACTTGGCTCCAGAGTAAAGGAATTCTGATAGGGCCAGCTCCTGCAGCGTATGCTCACTTGGCCTTCAGGAAGCAATACATGCTTTTACTCAGCTCACTTTCTTCTGATCCAATCTGAGATCCCAGTTCACAACAGTTCTCCTCAGTGTTTCTTTCTCAACCCATTCCAGAAACTTTCTCAAAGACATGCTAGAGGTTCCTTTCTAGGCAGTTCTGGGTACTTCACCTTGGTATAACCACCATTGTGTGCATCTTTTAAAATTAGATACTATTTATGGGTGGATTATGTTCTGTTCAAGGGTGGTTGTCTCGCGGCATCACTAGTTATGGCCTGCCTTTTCCAGGTCTTGTCTATTTTTACAGGTCTTATTTGGAGTCCTAAAATCCCTTAGCGAATCCTAGTGCCTTCTCCTAGAAGGCAGTTTAAGGATTGTTTTTTTTTTTCCACGTTCTAATCCCTAGACATTTTAAGATAATCAACTTTCTCTCAACATCTTTCTATAGAAAGTAATGATGGTTAAATCATCATTAGCCCAAATGCATGTTTTGGTATTATTTATCTGTGATAAGACCACATGCAGAACTTTTTTTCCTTTGCCCAAATTTGTCATCAAATCCAGACAAATGTCCCACTCCCTAAGCCTTGCCTCACAAATGCTCTGTGAAATTAGCCAGTCACAAGATAAATACTTTCATTTTAGCAGAGATTCCTCTGATTGGGAAAACAAATTGAAGCAATAATTTCATCCTTAACTTACTGATCTTTTCCTTCGGAGACTCTGAAGTAGATTGAATAAACCTAGGTTCCTGTCTTCCTTCACTTTACCACTTTCCACATTTCTCTCTTCTCTTTTTCTTCTTTGTTTTTAATTCTTATTGTGCTCACATACATGTCGGGTCTCACTCAAGGTGAGGACTGAATGCAATCAGATGTTGTGCCTTTCTAACCTAGTAAGGTTGATGAGCCACAGATGGGCATGTGGCTAGTAGAATGAGAAAAGAATAGGCCACTGGTGTGCTAAGACAGTGCTTGTGAGCCTCATAGCATTTTGAGGAGCACATGACTTAGTGGGGATAAGTGTGGTTCTGTGACTCATTTATCAGGAAAGCAGAGAATGCAGGTTCCTGAGAATAAACTAACCCCCATATGATGTAGATCCTAAGTAGTCAGTCTAAATAAAAGGGGATTGCAACTGCAAACCACACATGTGCTGTGAGTACAGATTTTTCCACTGTCTCTGAAATAGGCAGTTGCCTGTTTCTCTTCTCCATTCCAGGCACTTCACAATATATAAATATTGGGAAATACATAACCTCCTTCTTACTAAACTGAGGACAAAGTCAATACACTCAAATTTTCAGGTGGTTTCAGTTTGAATGAAGTTTCTTCAGCTTGAAAACTATGCTAATTCATCTTTCTTTTGTCTATAAAAGCAGCTCATTAAAGAAATAAAAGACGACTCCCAACAGATCTTGGAAACTCTGGCTTCTATAAATACCACTTTTCATGCATTTCAGCTTACAACACTTTTACCTCTAAAGGATTACAGGTGGGCCACCCTCACAGGGCTTTATTTGTATTGGCATCAGGAAATGTTTCTATACCTCTCCTGTTATAAAGGCTCCCACTCATCCCCAAACAGGCACATTACTCTAACTGATTAGGTTCAGGACTCCACACAGCGTGTTCTCTTGGACCAACACCAGCTCTTCAATCCCAACACATTTCTGAGTGAATTTTTGATGAATAAATTACCAAACTAATGAGACACACTAAGAGGTTAAGGATTGATCAAGTACTTAATCTTTTTAATGAAGGACACAGCATGAAACACATTCTACCAAATAGATACAATAAACAATCTTCTAAAAACCTAATTATAATAAAAATACAAAGAAGCGGGTCAAAGTCTTAGACATGGTGTACCCGATAATAGCTTTGCATTTTCTTCAACCGTGGGAAAGCTTTAGACCTATCACCTTTATTTATATTTGAATAAAATGTATCCCAGGATTTCAACAGTAGAAATGATGGTATTTTAATATAGAAGCTTAATACATCTTTGTGTCTCTGGTCCCATAAAAACTGCTTCACAGTGTGTGTTTGGAGCTTTGGCAGAATTTTTTCAGCCTCAAAGAGATTAATAAATATTTTGGAAATACTCTCAGTGTATAGAGCACGCATACACGATGCACACATGCACTCACACATGCACACACACAGACACACAGAGGGGGGAATAGAGAATATGTAATACACACATTTGAGGTACAACACTGAACAGGAGTGTGCCTGAATGAACAAAAGGAGGTGATTTTAGTAGAACTGTTCTATATCGGAAAGCAAATCCCCTTTGTTCTCTGACTCTCCAGGTCTTATGTGAGAGGGATAGTTAAAATATTTTGTACCTACCTCACTAGGACCATGGAATGTGTCAATTACAATTGCATGACTTAATTTTCTTTCCGCCAAAAGGTGATTATACATCTGTCTAACAGAGCTGGGGCTGACTGGTGGCAATAAGTAACATCTCTCACTTGGTAATGATCATATCAGAGACCACACCCTAAATATAAAACAAAGCAAGGAAATCAGCCTGCATTTTGACTCGATTTTGGCTTTAATTTTGACTAAATGCCCTTTTCTCCATTTTTTGGTTCTATGTAGGCACTGGATGGGGAATCACATGAATCCAGTCTACTTTTTTATTATTATTCATCCTGAGGTTCATTTTGTAGATCAGAGTAAGTACTCATTTTTTTGACATCCAAGTGGATAAATATACCCCACAATTTCATTTTCCTCAATCAGATAATGATTAGAATTTCTCATTTTATACTGTTTCAAAAATAATATCTATTAAATTGACATTTACCTTGGTGTTTTCACAGACTACTATTACCTAAGTTGAAAAAAAATTAATCATTTTCCGTGCACTAAATACACCTGTGTAATTCCCTTTGTGAATAAAATAACATCTAAAAATATTCCTGAATTTTCAGTAGTGTAGAGTACTATAGTGCTTTCTGCAAGCTCATGAACTTTTTCTTTGACAACACAGACAAGCAAATCTATGAGAAAGGGTAATTCCACTTTAATCCTTCAATCAATACATAATCATAGTGCAAATTTGCTGAATTCCAATGGATGAATAGCTACTATCTGAAACAGATAGTGAATGGCTATCAAATTTTCTTTTTTCTGAAAAAAAAAGTAAGAGACTAGGTCACTAGGCTAGAAAAATGTTTAAAGGGGGAGGGGGAGATAATCAGTCAGCTAAATTCTTTCACCTCACAAGAGAAAATGATGAAATGTATTAAATTCAATCCCCAGAAACTTATTGCCCATTCTCAGAAAGTCAATATAACAAAGCAAATGGATTTTCTAGTCTTTGTGTGTGTGCATGTGTAGTTCAGTCTACAAAAGAAATTGAAGGAGAAAATAAAAGGAGTTATTTTTCTGTTTCCTCCTGTCTTTGAAGCTTTGAATTCGACCCTTAAGGTGGGCAGACTTTTTTAATCAGAAGAAATGTGCCTGAACGACTTAATGATTTTTATCCTCCAAAAAATGTCATCATCTGATTTCCAGCCTAGGTTTTTTTTCTATGTGCTTCAATCTGGATAAACATGTTTGACACAACTTTGAATCCGTGAGAGTCCCTAGCAAGCAACACCATGCGAAGGTCTTTCCCTATTGCAACCTGAGATGTTACAGAGGGTTTTCTCTTGATCTGGTCTTCCTTCTACATAATAGCCATGCTTTAGCTAGGCAGGACACAGACGAGAAGCAGAGAAATGGGAGAAGCCAGCAAGCAGATGGCTTAATTGTCTAGTTCATTCCATCCGTCCCTGAGCCATGTGCTGTTTTGGCAGTGTAGGAAAGATTATATCCAGGACAGCAGGAGGGACTGTTCGAGCAAAGTACTAGATTTCTACAGTAGTGCTGTTGACCAGTAACATCGAGTGGCATTCGCATAGGTGAAACCAAACAGTAGTTGGTACCACAGATGATGGTATCAATGCCTAGCATCCTAAGTCTAAGCGTATTAAATTAACTTTAGGTAACTGCTAAGACAATCCGTTACTACCCCTACAGTCATCTCCAAAACATGAAAATATCTTGTAGATTTGTTGAACATTATTAGACTATTATGTATTTAATATATGATAAAGTCCATTGGTCTTCAGGGTGTGCTTGTATGCATACACAAATGTATTTGTGCATGTCTGTGTGTTTGTTTGTATGTGTCTTTGTGTGTTAGCCATGTGAGTTTCACTTCTCACAGTCGTGAATGCTCATATAACAGTACTGACTGGGTCCTGACCTAACAGTTTTGAAAATCTTTGAGGTAAAGAGCAATTTGCTCAGCACACTGGGTAAAAATGAGGTTGAAAAGAAAATTACATTTTCCTTAAAATGGATTAGTAATAAATAGCCAGAGGCTAATGTGTTGAAAAAGAAGCATTATGTCAATTAATGAAGATGTATTATACTATGGATAAAGGAAGAGAGAGGAAGAAGGAAGGAAGGAGACTGTATATTAAAAATAGGCATTTTAAAATTGGTTGGGGAGAGTCGTCAGTTTTACCTGTATTCATTTGTGAAAGAAGCAACTTCACGCATGTGTAATTGCTCCCTGTGAATGGCAAACGGGATTAGCATAAAACGCCATCAAGTTTTATCAGCTCTGATTTTTTTGTCAAATATTCTTAAAAGTATCAAAACATGATGTCTAGTGTTTGTATGACCTCTCTGCCAAGGGCCAAAGTGGTCAAAACACAGCTAAGACACTAAAAACCACATGAGTCTGAAGAACCTTTGGGTGTAGTCAGCTTTCAAAGTTTGAATTCCTCTGTCTGACATATCATGTGATCAATCTAAATAGTAATTTTTAATCTGTATTTTTTTTTTTAACTTTTAAAGACAAGAGAATTGAAAAAAACGAACAGCCTCATTTCTGTTCCAAAAAAAAAAAAAAAAAAACAGAAAGCCATTCAAAATTTAATGGCTCTCTTATGAGAGAGAAGGAAACTGTTAATTTCTGATCCCATGGGAGAACAGGGGAACTGGGATGTGGGTGGGGAAGGGAACTGTCACAGTCAAAGGCCTCCATATGTTAAACACATTTAGGTAGGTAAGGCCGAGGTCCCATGTTCTCAGGTTAATAGTTTCGATTCATTCAGTCTCCTCAGCACAAGCAGGTTTAGGTAAGCTTGCTCCTCAGCAGACCCTGAGGCCAGGATTTAGCTACAAGTAATTTGCTAGGGAAGTTTCCCTGGAGAAGTGAGCACTAAGAGGTCGAAGGCAGCAATCAAACAATTTTTTTTATTTCACTTGAATCCCAGGCTCCACCACAGAGCTGTTGGGAACTCCCAACGGGGGCCAGGGAGACTTGGCTCTCAGTCCTCTGGCTCACAAGGATGGCTCAGGCTGGGGCCCTGTTTAGCTAATGCTCTCCGTGGGTGTGACCAGGAACTTGTGGAAGCAGATTGGAAAGCACAGGGATGGCAGTAGGTGGAGTGTCCAAGTTCTCCTTGGGTGCTCAGAAGGCACTCTTTGGGCCTCACGAGTGTCGGTGAGGTGTCACATCCCATTTGACGTCTGAATATAAAGCCAACATCTGCACAGACTTACTCCTGCAAAATCTCAGTGAAGTTCTACTGTTTTGTGACCATTGTTTCTTTCTTGTCAAGTTTCCCTGTCTTTTCTGGGCTTGTGCACCTGTGGCTCAGACCCTCTGGTGGCTGCTTCATGCGACTAAAACTTCCTTTCAGGAAGGTGAGCTTTTCTCTTTTTCTGTGTGATAACCACATGCTGACTACACACAGAGCATTAGCGAACTTAATTTCTTAAGGTAAAGGACTTGCAGGACAGAAAAGAAACTGGAACTGGCACGCTTGGCTTTTTCTTTGCTCTGCCTGCATGTTCTTGAGACCTGAGCTGTTCACTGCCACTGGGAAGGAACTGAACATCTCACCTAGCATACTTAACAACCCTGCTTGAGTGGTCCATTTTCCTCTGTTCAGATTACAGATATGAACCCTGCCACCAAACACAACATAGTATTCTAACAGTCCGGTCTCAGTTATGCGTATGGAATTATATGCTTTCTTAGGGGAATAAGTACTAGTTTTTCTCCTGTGTGTTCCCAGAAAAGGTTTGCTTACCAAGGACAGATTTCATCTTCAAGCCCAGGATGAAGAAATTATAGGTGACTTTTAAAATAAGCACTATTTTATTTTGATTTCCTTGCTCATGTATACAACCCATTGTTTTCATCTGTCATGATATAATACAGAAGGCAACTGCGGGTACATATATGTACATGTTTATGTGTGAGGATAGGTATATGCAGGAGCCTGTTCATGTTTGTACACACGTGTGTGGGGACTGAGATAATCTTCTATATAACTCTCCATCTTATTTTTTTTTAATTTTTAAGATTTACTTATTTTAAGCGTATAAATGTTTTGCCTGTGTGCGTGTTGTGCCTTTCGGGCTCAGAAAAAGGTGGTGGACCTTGGGAAACTGAAGTTACAGATGGTTGTCAACAACCATGCTGCTGGTAAAGAATTAACTTGGGTCATTTGTAAGAGCAACACAGGCTTTTAACCACTAAGCTCCCTCGGCAGATCCTCAATCTTAAGTGTTGAGGTACGATCTCTCACTCTACCTGGAGTTCACTGACTCATCAAGGCCTAGGGATACTTTCTGTCCCATCTCCCAGCATGAGGCTTCCATGCTTGTCGCTATAGGTTTTAAAATATATACAATACTGCATACATCTAATGTATCTAATAGATCAAATTATGTAGATTTAACATTGAGGCTATAATGTATAATGGCTAAAATGTATGTAATTTTCTTCTGTGCTTTTCCTTCTGTAAATTTCTAAATTCTTCCATGTACCACGACCTCTCTTTCAAATTATTAGTCCCTCATTCTTTCAGTGTTTTACACACACACACACACACACACACAGAGAGAGAGAGAGAGAGAGAGAGAGAGAGAAGAGAAGAGAAGAGAAGAGAAGAGAAGAGAAGAGAAGAGAAGAGAAGAGAAGAGGAGAGGAGAGGAGACAGACAGACACACAGAGAGAACATAATGTTTTACATGGATTCTAGGAAATTACATTCATGTTCTTATGCTTGCCTGGCCTTTGCAAGCACTTTAACAACGGAATAATCTTCCCAAGATTTAAGTAATTTAAAATTTTGTATAGTTACTATATGACAGAAATAGCATCCCATTGGGGTTACCTCCCACTTCATATGTTTACTGCCTCATTATTAATTATTATCAGTTTCCTTTTGGGTGTGCTTATGACGTCTTTGAGGCTTTCAAGTCCTTACAATATTATGAGCTCTGTTAACATACTGCAGAAAGCTGTTATTTAGAGAGTACCCCATGAAACTTGCCCTCCTTAAACACAGTACAAAGTTGACATTTCCTAATTACTGAGTTATGGAGACATAGGGAAAATTTCTCAAGCAGGAAGTAGGCATGGCTATGAGAAATCATGATGGCGAAGGTGCCTGAAACTCCTAAGACCAGAATAAGTTTGGGAATGTGTTGTCAATGCACTACTGTCGACTCTCACACTCAGTCCTGAACATCACGGAAAAAAAATCACTCCTTTATCAACATGAATAAGACATTAAATGATGTAATTTGTTATCAGTGCTAAACTATTCACATCATAGAATATATGGTAGGTTTAATTAAAAAAGAGGGAGAAGGAAGAAAATAAGAAAGGAGAGGAAAAAGAAGGGAAGGCAGATGGAGAAGAATGATTGATATTCTCTTGAAATGTTTTAATAGTTTGCCCAGCCTTGAAGCAGACAGTGCGCCTCCATGGTTTCAATGGCCTCCAAACAGGAAACATTTCCTCTCTTCTTCTTCTCATTTCTGATAAGCTTCTCCACACTTATGACAAGTGGGTAAAATGTCACCAGTCGTATTCCCTTCAGCATGCCCTTCTTTGTCATTGCTCCATCACTTGGCAAAGACAGTTGTGTGTGTGTGTGTGTCACACACACACACACACACACACACACACACACACACACACACATATATATACACATGTGATTTAAAGATACATTTTAGAAATCATATCTCTTCTCTATAAATGTGTTTGGAATCCATTTTTATTATTAAATGTAATACAAACTTAAAATTGATTGAAGTCTCTGATTTTTCACTCACCTTTCTGATAGTGAGAAATAGTCTCAGACTTCTTCAATTAACCGAAATAATTTAGTCAAGAACAATAAAGGAACGCTTGGATCAAGTTAGTCTAATTGGTAAGAGCAACATACCCTCTTGTTAACAGCCCAGAGGAAAAACCTGGTTCTTGAAAACTCTCCCTATCAGTAATTACAAAGAACAACTTCTGTCTTTGCTTGGTAGATGTTCTCAAACAATGGACACATCCTCCACCTTCAATCTGTCCCCTAGTCACCCATCTCTACCAGCTACACTCTCCTGAGCATACTTTATCAGCTTTTTCTTTTGCCTTCCCTCAAATTCTTCATGTAATTATCTATGACCTGTATTCATTCTCCTTTGATATTCAGGTGAGTACTTTGCTCTAGATTCCCAAGGTATATAACACTGTGTTTGAAACATAGTAGACAAATTCTATTTGTTCAGTTGTAATTGAGTGAACAGAGCATCAGCTAGGGAAAACACACCTACTGCTGTCCCTCACATCCTCCTCATCTTCTTCATAGTTTACTGGTCTCCAGGACAAGAAGCAAAAGTCCCAATCATTCTTTTTCCAATAATGTAAGGTACTATGAGTAGACTAAATGATTAAACTGTTGATGGGTTATACTATATGCTGTCAAGTTCACATTTGAGATTTGAGAGAACTGTGTTATTAGTAGCTTTTCATTCAGCAGATTCTACTCCTAAACGTTTTAGACTTCAATGTGTCAGGTGGGACACAGATTAAATTAACTACCATGTTCATTCAAATGATGGACCTGAGTTCAACTTCTGACTTGAGATGCATAAATGAGGCACAAGAAAAGTCTCCTTATGTTTAAAAAAATGTAAGTATTCCCTTGGGAAGCAGGGTTTGTGTGCTCTAGACTTGTTGCCATTATTTTTTTTTTAAATCTGCCTTCTGTATATCAGAGAAGAAAAGAAAGATTTGAAGGAACAGAAGAGATACAAGGAGTGCTTCCTTTTTATATTAATTAATTTTCTATTTTATATCCTGATGATAGCTTCCCCTCCCTTCTCTCTTCCCTTTCTCTCTCTCTTTATTCCTCACCCTCCCCTCCTCATTTACCCTCAGAAAGTAGAAAAATTCCCATAGATATCAAAAAGCCTTGAAATATCACGTTTCAGTAAGACTAGGGACATTTTCTGTTGAGGCTAGACAGTCAGTCAGTTAGGGGAAATGGATCCAAAGGCAGGCAATGTGGTCAGAGACAGCTCCTGCTCCAGCTTTAGGAGTCTTACAGATTACTGGGAGTTTCCATTTTACTAGGTGCCTAGATTGCTGCCCAACTGTTACAAATGTGCAAAGAGCCATGGTCCACCACATGCATGCTTTTGGGTTGGAGTTCAGTCTTTGTGAGCTCTGATAGGCCCAGAATTCTGTAGATTTACTGGTGATGTCCTTGACTCTTCTGGTTCTTACAATACTTCCTCCCCCTCTTCCACAGATTCCCCAAGTTCCACTTGCTCACCTCTGTTCATAGGAGCTTTATTCATAAGAGCCAGAAACTGTAAACAACCTAGATGTTCATCAAGTGAAGAACAGATAAAAAACCATGATGGAAATTTACACGTTAGAGTATGACTCCGTCATTATGAACATCTGTATAATAAAATTTGATGGCAAATGGATAGAACTGTAAAAGATCATCCAGAGTGAGGTAACTCAGACACAAAAACATAGTATATACATGGATATTAGTCATAAAGTGCAGGATAACCATGGTACAAACCACAGACCCCCAAAAGCTAAGTACTGTGGTACATTGTGTAAAGGGCCAGCTATAGCTAAGTTACAAGAAGGGTCCCAAGGATGGATGTTTGAATCACACTGATAAGGGGAAATAGAGTAGAAACCTGGGTGGTCGTAGGGAGGGGACTGAGAGAGTTGGGCATCTGAACAGGAGGGATTATTCAGGGTGGAGAGGAGACAGAAGGAGACTGTAATCAGAGAAACAACTGGATTGGTGGACGTATCTCTGGAACCTTCTAGAAACCTAGGACAGTGGCAACTCCCAGGAATCTTTGAGAGTGACACTAGTTAAGACTACTAGCAATGGGGGCTATGGAGCTTGTAACCAGGCAAGACTTCCAATGGGCGGATTAGGACACCAACTCACAGTAAAACCTTAGAGGCACAATTTGTCCTATGTACAACATATGTAGGGATAGATAATGGAACTGAATTTGAAGTAAGGGCCAAAAAATGGTTGGCTTAGCTTGAGACCAATGCTATGATAGGGAGTTCACCCCTGACACTATTGATGATATTCTACTTCATTTGCAGAAGAAGCCTAGCATAACTGTCCTTAGATGTGCAACACCCTCGAACTGTTGGGGACTAATGCAGAGCCACAGCCAAACAAGGGTCTGCAGGACAGGATGCTTGGATCTTTCTTGCTACGTGATTTACATTTAAGGGCAGTGATGTGAAAATCTATGTGCTAATCTAAATGTTCATCTATGTGCTGTCACTAGTTTAAATACCAGAAAGCCTATACTTCATAAGTATAGCACATATAAGAAATGTGTGATGTATAATACCGTGTCATGAGGAAGAACTGACATGCACAAGTGACTCCATCATGTGCTATTGTCATCATTTTTTAAAATTATGTTTAATATTTTTACAGTCCAGTCGTTATGCTCCTCCTCAAAATCATGCAATTTTTTTCTTGGATTTCACACATGATACCCAAGACTTGAGATTGTATAAAACAAGAAGACACATTAAAATGGAAGAGGAAAATACCACAGGTCTCAGCAAGAAAGGTAATTAAGGAATTCTACGAGTGGAACAGTGGAATATATATTCATCCCTACAGACAACCTTCTATTTGTCATCCAGTATGCTCAGTTCTGAATATATGCTCAAGTAGTATTAACCAGTACCCATTTCCTTGGAAACATCTATAGCTTCATATCCTGAAACCAATATAACACGTGCCTACTCTCCATCAGAAATGATTGTGGTGCTGATCTGGACCACATCAGCGCCCCATTACTTTCTCCTAGCCTGTCTGATTTGGTTATCATTGGCCAGTTACACAGTGAACAATAGTGCTGTGCTTTAACAACTTCCTTTCTGTGGTGGTTGAAATTTGATGTTGGCAATTCAGCCTGGTTTACTTGGAGATTCTAGTAAAAACCAACCAACCAATCAACCAAACAAACAATCAAACAAAATACAATATACAGATCTCTTTTTACCCCTTGGGAGGGAATGGGGACAATGGATGTCTTTTAGCATTGCCTCTTTTGGTTTTCAATTTTTCATTTTTACTTAGTCTTCAGCACTTTGGGTGAAATTAAAGTTTCCTTTGCTTTTAGCACCTTATTGGTGAAAAGCTAGTCTTTTGCTTTTAAAGGTCAGTATTATTTATTCACCGAGTGCTAGCAGAATAGAGTTCTTACCAGTAGCCTGATTCAATTTTAGGGCAGTGACTTTCTGGTAAACACTTAAGATATGTTTACTGGATGAATGAATGTTTGCTGGAAAAAAAATCGATGAATGAATAAATTTAAAGAGTGATTACTATACTCTAAATATTGAAGTACATAAGGATGAGACAAGAATATTACTTTGAACTGAACAGATGAAACATATATTCTTTATGATGTTTAAGAAGTACATGCATTATTTTCCTATGGCTAAATCAGAAACTAATTAAATCAATACCTACTTCTGCTTGTATCTCAAAACCACACTAATATTGTAATAGGGGAAATCCATTGGAGTTAATTATAAAATGTTGTTTTATACATTCTTTCATTCATTCATACATACATACATACATACATACATACAAATATACATACACAAATAGTAGGGAGGAGATATGGTTAAAGAAGCTTTTTTATATGAACCTTCCATTGGTTGTACTTATTTGGAAAATCTATGTTGATTTATATCTTTTCCTGCTTGAAGTTATTAGCTAGAGGACTTTATCAACTCTTTAAATAACAGAAGGGATAATATTTGGAATGAATTTGTGATGCCATCTAAGAATTCAATATGAGTGGTATACATTTTTATTAGAAGTTAGCGTCTTTGATCAACCAAATGTACTCCATACTTGGGAAAGATAATCTCGTAAGATGGTTATTAAGTAGACATTTAAGAATTAATATGGTACAGTTAATACAAAATTATTTCACAGAAGACTCATGTATAATATTGTTTATTGCTCTAATCACAATTGTTCCTGAGAAAATGAAGCACATAAATAAAGTGAGTAATGTGTCATTTAGTATTCCATTTTATTCAGAGGACCAAACAATTTATATTCTGATGGTTATGAGAGTCACCTGAGCAAAACTTACAAGTACAAGATACATGCAAATGGGGACAAGCTGCACGGAGAGATATGATTTTTCATATAGGCATATAAACAAATAACACTAACAGATTGTAATGAAAAATCTGAAGTAAACTCACTACTGTCTCCTACACATGAGAGGGGCATAAAACCATATCACGTGAACAGTTCTGTGCTTTTGAAAAGAAAATGAGGTCACAAGATTCTCGTCTTTTCTTGGCATTTTCTCACAACTCTCCATGTATGACTTTATTCCTGTACTATGTTTCAATATAATGCAATGTCAGTTCATGATTTTATGTTAAAAACTATATTTTACATCTAGGTGTTCGCATCTGGCTTTCCTTTGCTACAAAATACTTGCCCATTATGACAAAGTAGGACAAACAAGTGCAACTGTTGAGATATTTGGTGTACATTTTAAAGGTTAGTATCATTTCTTTTATGGATGTTTCCCAGAAAAAGATAAATTGAAAATTATGAGAGCTTCTTTTTTCTACTAGTATAAATTACCTAATGATACAATAGAAAATACATCCAGGAACTAGGGAAATTTTGGCTACTAGAAGTAGTTCTATGGTAGAAATACTATTAATGAATGATGTTAAGCATGTACATCTAGCTTCATTGAAGATTTATAAGGAATGTTATTAAAATTGTATGTGAGGGTTATATACATGCATTTGTCTTATGTTGGTCAGTCATATTTAAATTGGCTTAAGTTTCTGCCTGGAAATTTAGGAAGTGATCATAAAGGACAGAGATCTTGACAGCTTTTCCTATCTTGAAACACACAAGGGCTGGTTTATATTTTTTTTTTCAGTTTATATTTTCACTCTGAGCATAAGATACTGACTCATTTTTAGACTTACTTAATCCTTGTCTCCTTTTGACTTTGTCACGGCTTTATCGGCATTGCTTAAATGACACCAATTACCCTTTTCCACAGAGAGCTCACCTGGCAACTTTGTTCCTGAATACATCCATTAAGTTAGTGCACACAGTTAAAACAATGGCCAAGCTTCTGCAAACACAAAGCATCCCAAATGTGAAATGCAATTTCAGCTTTCCCAGGAAAGCTCTGTAGATCTTCATTCAGAGATCCACACACCTCAGCAACCACCTGAAATGATTTACTTATGTGGACTCACCGCCTATCTCTATAAAATATATTCACGCTGAGAGTGTCCATCAGTTGTGCCATTCCTCTTATCCTGACTTGGCGGATGCCTGTCCTCATCCAGGTGACACAGTGGTTGTCTTCTATCTAATGGCTTGGCTGAATGTCAACTAGGGCACTAAGCAGTTCCCATAACTATGTGTGTATCCAGCACCTGTTGGGATCAACAAGACATCTATTTTGATCAGCAGTCACTCTGCCACCCTGCTTACTGTTTAACTACTTCCCCTGCTATTTTGATTATTCATCTCTCTGTTCTTAAAAAATACCTTTCTGGTTGAATACGAAATAATGCTCTTTCTCTTAGGAAGTATTTTCACTAAGATTTCCTAAGAAGTAGGACCAAATTTTATCTGCATCCAAAACCAAAGATAAGTCTTCAGCTTTACCTCTGGTCGAATGACTTACATATTTCTAAACAAAATTTCATCATTCAAACCAGGCATCTCTAAAGATGTACTGACTATTTCTGAGATCCATTATGTACACCAGAGTCAAGCATTTCTCAACAATGAACCTGGGTTTTACAGAGAAAAGAAGTCATTGAATTTATGAATATTAAAGAGGTTTCTTAGATGTGAGTTGTTAAAAACCAGGTTATATTTATTATAAAGAGATTATTCTCTTCTTTTCTCTGTACTAAAACTTCTCTTCTAAAAAGATGCATTTGTTTTTGTGGGTATGCAGAGGCCTGTTTGTATATGGTATTGGTATCTGAACTCCTATCTTCAAGAGTTCTCAGCAAGTCATCCTAAGTGTAGGATCATCTCTCTAGATTTTATGTAGGTTTCAATGTTTGCATTTTTATATTTAAGAGTAAAACTTGATTAGAGTGAGGAATAGTAGACAGGGTGTAATCCCCAGATCCCGTTCAACTTGGACAATGTATTTATTTTCTCTTTCCCCTGGATTATACTTGGTAGTGATGGGTAGTACCTTTATACAATGCAATACATACAGCTTATATTAAGGCAGTATTTATTAAATATACTAGGTGAAGCCTTGGAGTTTTCATAATCAGCCTACTTATTTACTTACTATAGACTTTGTAAACTTTACAATTAGTTAATAAGTGCTAACCTCTTTTTATAAATGTGGTTTTAAGAAAATCATACTTAAATCACTTTCTGACCTTTTGACTAAGGTCACATACAACAATCTGTACTTAGAGAAGTCTGCTATGCACCGTTGATTATGTACAGGTAACCTCATTCCTACATTCTGCAACATTTCACTTTATCATATTTGTTTGTCAATAGATACTAGTCCCCTACATTTTCTCACCTTCCAGACTTTGGCGTATAATTTAATTCTCTCTCCTTTCCATCTGTTAACTTAAACTAATTAATTTAATGATATACTTGGATGTAGTTGCATATATGCAAAATAATGAAGCTTACTGTTTCTCTTTTCTAATTCTGTTGTTTAAAATTCTATCTAATTAACAAGAGGGCAGAGTATTGCACAAGCACTTATATGTTTGTGCATTTATTTTCCTGGGAGCATAAACACTTTTAAGATAAAAACCTATTAACTATGTATGTGGTAAAAAACAAAATTAATTGTAATATTTTTGCATTTTAAATATCAAATGATTAATAATGCAAGAGAGGTAAATATAAATTTAAAATCAATGACATTCTTTTAAAAATTGACTGTTTCTTTTTTAAAATCTCTGTTATAACTATTCCTCTGGCCATTGCCATTTGTTCTGCTCATTGGTTTGAAGCTCACAGAAATATGTAAACTTTTCTGTGTGAATGCTGTACTTTTTTAATACATTCACCAGAATAATTTTAGTTTATGAATCTAAACTGGTTTAGGGCATAACTGGACTGGTCTGAAAATTTCCCCACAGGCAGCATTATTCTGACTGTGACCTGAACTCACTAACATAACAGTATCAACATTCACGAGCAAGCAATGACTTTAATCAAGGTTCTAGATGCTTCTCTGATTAAATAGCTTTCCAAAGTTCTCCGATCATATGTAGTCTCTGGGAATGCATCCATTTTTCCTTTGTATTTTTTTTTTTTTTTTTTACAAAAAGAAGACTCTATTTCTAATAAAAATTTAAAGCTACAATCATGAAATAAGCAAATAAAATCAAACAATCAAACAATCTAAATCAGGCTGTTTTTCTACTTGTTTGCCTATAATACAAAGATGATAGAGTGGAAATATGGGAATGTTTGCTCATGATTCCTTTGAACAGATAGAAGGGATTACAGGATAAGTGTGAAATAGATCCTATTGGTTCTTGTGTTGAACATGGTGGTTTACAGCTTGTGATGGTGTTATGGCTAGGGAGACTATGCCTTAGGGCTCAGCTGTCCTGAGTAGATCCTAAAGAATTGTCTGTGTGTCCTGGACTTTGTTTCTGTCTGCCATGAGATAAGAGTGTCTTCCCCCGAATATTGTCAGCCTGGAATGCTCTGTCTCACTGTGCTCCCAGACCCGATGTAGATAAGGCCTGTGGATTAAAGTTACTGAGGCTATGAATCAGAATAAAACCTTCCACCCTCAGCCTGAGCCTGCTTCATTTTTTTTTTATCACAGCAATGGTAACTAATACAAAGGGATGTTACACAAAACTTAGATGTGTTCCTAGTCATTTTTTGCAACACTCATAAGTATGGTTGTCTGATGCTTGAACTTCCTCACAGGAGACCAGGGTCTTATTTCTCTAATGTTGTACATATTTTTTTGACTATTTTTTAGAGCCAAATATATTTTTAAATGATTTACTTTTACATGTTTTGTTTCCTTTCCTCGTTACCATCTTCCCAAATCTCTCACTCTCTGGTTTTTAAAACTTCTCTTTCCTTTCCACTGTAGCTTCTAGAAATATGGGTGCTGTCTTAATGTAGGTTCACCTGGAATTTTTCATTTTCACATGTGTCCACACTAAGCCCTCCTGCAATTTATCAACTGTGGGTTCCCATCCCAACTCCAATTCCCAGCACTGGGATTTTGACCCTGTGGATCCCGCTGCAGTAAGATACACATTTCAGTGTTTGGTTGCTTTCCTCTCTGTGTTGTAAAGGTCATTTTGCCTTCACAATCTGTTCTCATGTGGATCTATAAGATGGGCAAATTTTGCTTGTTTGGTTTTTTCCCCCATTATGAAGGCAGAACTGCTGACTCCTAAAGATGGACAGAATACAAGGAATGTTTATTTATGTACTTGTGTGTGTGTGTGCATGTGAGTGTGTTTTTATATGGATACACAACAAAATTTAGAACATTTCAAATCTTATAAATATTAAAAGTTTTATCATTTTCAGATATTAATATTGCTGTATTCCATATATCATAGTATATTAATTACAAAGTTCTGTTTTCTGATTTAACATCTTTGAAACTATGATATCATACTCTACAATAGCTTATTGTTTGATGTCTCCTGATTCTAATCCCAAATCTAGTAAAGAATAAGTCAGCAGACATTACAATAAGATCTATGACTTTACCTATGACTCTCTATGGCGAGTTTACAGCATTATCTTTAAAGGTACTGGACCATATTTTATACAATGCAAGCTACTTGCACATCCACAAAGATTCCTGTAAGCCATGTATTGGTATATTATTAATTATTATTCAGAGTACCTGAGATAAAAAGCTTATAATGTTGAAGAATGTTTTGGTTAATAGATTTGGTTGTTTGGGAGCATATAAGAAGGCTGTATATAATAAATATGTATTGTCAAATGAAAACATTTATGTTGTAGTGCAGATGGGAAGATCTTGAACATAGGAAAATTACCAAATTCATAAACATTTTTCCCAAGATCATGTCCCTATTGACCAAAAATCTCACAGTAAGACTCTTCTCATGTCACTGACTCTCAATTGCACAAACTGGAGCAAGTACTTGTTTCCCATTTATTCAGTCCAGGATCCCAGCTAGGAAAAAAGGGTTCACCCACAGTGGGTGATTCTTTTCACTTCACTTGACAAAATCCAAACTATCCCCAAAGGCATACTCAGAATCCCATTTCCTAGGTCAATGTAGACTTAGTGGTGTTTACAGTTAACAATATCATGGTTCCATATATCAATTGGAGACTTGAAGTTGATCATAGTAGGAGTATTACCTCCATAGGTGATTTTAAATTGATCATTGTGAGCATACTACCTCCACACCCAGCATAGGTTAAAATTCTGGCTAGTGGTGGTGGGAAGTCATTTTGGAGTGCGTTGAACATATGGATAACAAGCCAAGGCTAAGAGCTGTGCCCACAGGAGACCAGCCTTCATGATTTCAAGAACATCAAGCTGGATAAATGCAACTGTTTGTAGAGGAAGAACTGTCTTTTCCCATAAAAAATGTCCCATACAATTCATTATGTATAAATCAAGTATTTTAATGAATAAAGGAAAATATCAATTAAAATATTAATCAAAACAATATTCTAAGAAGGAACTCTTCAGCCTCAAAGTCTGGTGTAAAATATGGACTAAATTTTCTCTTACTTCAACTCCAAGTTATAAATTTTACCTCAGAAAGGTGTTAGTTATATGACTGATTGCTCATGATTTAACCATGTAGTGCTATAACATGCTTTAGAAAATACACACATGACCATTAGGCCTCACAAGACAGACATATTCTAGCAATCTTCACTAATGAGAGAAGAGGTGAGTGTGCATTAAAAAGTATGTATATTTACTTAGATACAAAAGACATTGACATATATTTAATAACTTTCATTTCCTTGATGAATCATAATCCTAAAAGTATTTTAAGAACAGTTTTCAACAAGAAAGTTGGTTTCTTATCTTCAAATGTTAAAGACCCGCAATGACTTTCCTCACCTTTCCAAATTCACAGCAATTGGAGATTCTTACGCTTTTAAAAAGGTGTTCCAGATTTAGCTATTGGTTTTTTTTTCTAAGAAACTTTAAAAAGTTGAAAACTTTTAAAGAATAGTGATTCCTTTAGCTAATGTCTTTTCTCTTTGACTATTATTTAACAGTGACCTTTGGAAAGACTTTCATTTTCTTTTGTGATCTTCCAATGAAGAAGCTGTCCTTTGTTTATGGTATAAAAGCAACAATGCTCTCTGGAGAATGGTAGGTGAAGGGCCAAGATTTCCTTTAGATTAACAGAACAAATGAGTTATTAATATGGGGACTTTTAGTAACTCTCTATACCCTGAAGTAAAAAACTTTGTATTTAATAAAGTTAGGAGTGCAAATATCTTCTTACATCTATGCACTGCTTTAACACTGTTGTTTATTATAAAAGGATGCCATTGTAAAGCTTTATTTAATGGAGCAATTGGGATTCCATTTAGGGATTCTTAGTTCACTAATAAATGAATTTAGTTATAAATTCAGAAGGAGAACAAAGAAGAATTTTACTTCTCTTTAAGGGAAAACAAAAGCAGACAATCTGCAAATTTCTGCAGCTTTAGGAAAGAGAGAGATGGAGGAGTGGAAAAGTAACACTCCATGACATGCTTCAATAATAAACAAATAATTACTAAAATAAAATTGAAACGAACGGAGTGCTACTGAATTCCTTCTATGCAGCCACAATTACTCTTATACCTGAAAAACACAAAGACCCAACAAAGAAAGAGAATTTTAGACCAATTTCCCTTATGAATATTGATGCAAAAATACTCAAAAAAATGCTTGCAGACCGAATTCAAGAACACATCAAAACAATCATCCAACATGATCAAGTAGCCTTCATCCCAGGTATGCAGGGATGGTTTAATATACAGAAAACCATCAACGTTTCCACTACATAAACAAACTGAAAAATAAAAAACACATGATCATTTCATTAGACTCTGAGAAAGCATTTGACAAAATTCAACACCCCTTCATGATAAAAGTCCTGGAAAGAACAGGAATTCAAGGGCCATACATAAACATAGTAAAAGCCATATACAGCAAACAAGTAGCTAACATTAAACTAAATGGAGAGAAACTTGAAGCAATCCCACTGAAATCAAGGACTAGACAAGGCTGCCCACTCTCTCCCTACTTATTCACTACAGTTCTCGAATTCTTAGCCAGAGCAATCAGACAGCAAAAGGAGATCTAAGGAATACAGATTGGAAAGGAAGACGTCAAAATATCACTATTTGCAGATGAAATGATTGTATATTTAAATGACTCCAAAAGTTCCACTAGAGAACTACTAAACCTGATAAACACCTTCAGCAAAGTGGCTGGTTATAAAGTTAACTCATATAAGTCAGTAGCCTTCCTCTACACAAAAGACAAACAATATAAGAAAGAAATTAGGAAAACGACACCCTTCATAATAGTCCCAAATAATATAAAATACATCGGTGTGACTTTAACCAAGCAAGTGAAAGATCTGTATGATAAGAACTTCAAGCCTCTGAAGAAAGAAATTGAAGAATATCTCAGAAGATGGAAAAATCTCCCACACTCATGGATTGGCAGGATTAATACAGTAAAAGTGGCCATTTTACCAAAAGCGATCTACAGATTCAGTGCAATCCCCATCAAAATTCCAATCCAATTCCTCATAGGGTTAGACAGAAAAATTTGCAAATTCATCTGGAACAACAAAAAACCCAGGATAGGTAAAACTATCCTCAACAATAAAAGGACTTCCGGGGAAATCAATATCCCTGAACTCAAGCAGTATTACAGAGCAATAGTGATAAAAACTGCATGGTATTGGTACAGAGACAGACAGATAGACCAATGGAATAGAATTGAAGACCCAGAAATGAACCCACACACCTATGGTCACTTGATTTTTGACAAAGGAGCCAAATCCATCCAATGGAAAAAAGATAGCATTTTCAGCAAATGGTGCTGGTTCAACTGGAGATCAGCATGTAGAAGATTGCAGATCGATCCATTCTTATCACCCTGTACAAAGCTTAAGTCCAAGTGGACCAAGGACCTCCACATCAAACCAGATACACTCAAACTAATAGAAGAAAAAGTGGGTAAGCATCTCGAACACATAGACACAGGAGAAAATTTCCTGAACAAAACACCAAAGGCTTATGCTCTCAGATCAAGAATCGCCAAATAGGCTCTAATAAAATTGCAAAGCTTCTGTAAGGCAAAGGACACTGTTGTTAGGACAAAACAGCAACCAACAGATTGGGAAAAGATCTTTACCAGTCCTACAACTGATATAGAGCTTATATCAAAAATATACACAGAACTCACAAAGTTAGACTGCAGGGAGACAAACAACCCTATTAAAAAATGGGGTTCAGAGCTAAACAAAAATTCAGAGCTGAGGAATGCTGAATGGCTGAGAAGAACCTAAAGAAATGTTCAATATCTTTAGTCATAAGGGAAATGCAAATCAAAACAACCCTGAGATTCTACCTCACACCAGTGAGAATGGCTAAGATCAAAAACTCAGGTGACAGCAGATGCTGGCGAGGATGCGGAGAAAGAGGAACACTCCTCCATTGTTGGTGGGATTGCAGACTGGTAAAACCATTCTGGAAATCAGTCTGGAGGTTCCTCAGAAAATTGGACATTGAGGATCCAGCTATACCTCTCTTGGGCATATACCCACAAGGTGCCCCAACATATAAAAAAGACACGTGCTCCACTATGTTCATAGCAGCCTTATTTATAATAGCTGGAAAGAACCCAGATGCCCTTCATCAGAGGAATGGATACAGAAAATGTGGTACATCTACACAATGGAATATTACTCAGCTATCAAAAACAATGCCTTTATGAAATTCATAGGCAAATGGTTGGAACTGGAAAATATCATCCTGAGTGAGGTAACCCAATCACAGAAAAACACACATGGTATGCACTCATTGATAATGGTTATTAGCCCAAATTCTTGAATTATCCAAGATGCACAGAACACATGAAACTCAAGAAGGATGACCAAAATGCGGATGCTTCACTCCTTCTTTAAAGGGGGAACAAGAATACCCTTAGGAGGGGATAGGGAGGCAAAGTTTAGAACAGAGACTGAAGGAACAGCCATTCAGAGCCTGCCCCACATGTGGCCCATACATATACAGCCACTAAACTAGATAAGATGGATGAAGCAAAGAAGTGCAGGTTGACAGGAACTGGATGTATATCTCTCCTGAGAGACACAGCCAGAATATGGCAAATACATAGGCGAATGCCAGCAACAAACCACAGAACTGAGAACAGGACCCCGGTGGAAGGAGTCAGAGAAAGGACTGAAAGAGCTGAAGGGGCTTGAGACCCATATGAACAACAATGCCAACCAACCAGAGCTTCCAGGGAAGCTTAACCACTACCCTAAGTCTATACATGGACTGACCCTGTGCTCCCAATGCATAGGTATCAATGAATAGCCTAGTAGGGGCACCAGTGGAAGGGGAAGCCCTTGGCCCTGCCAAGGCTGGACCTCCAGTGAACAGGATTGTTGGGGGAAGGGCGGTAATGGGGGAAGGATGTGGAGGGGAGCACCCATATTGAAGGGGAGGGGGAGGAGTTAGGGGGATGTTAGACTAGAAACTGGGAAAGGGAATAACATTTGAAATGTAAATAAGAAATACTCAATTTAATAAAGATGGAGAAAAAACATTAAGATGAATACAAGTGAAAATGTAAGATTATATTAAAAATCATTCTCATCATTAACGAAAGTAAAAAATTTTACTTAACGTGAACTAAATTGGAGGGGAAAATGAGGAACAAAACAAGAGACAAGACTCAAGGGAAAAAATGAAAAAAGATTCATAAATAAGGGTTGCTGAATGCATGAGGAAAAATAGCAAGTTAAATATAAATTAAAGGGGCATAACAATAGAAATATACTGAGTATAGCAAACTAAATGGGAAACTGAAAGAGAAATATAAAGAGAAAGAAAGAAAAGGGAAAAACCTCTTCAGAATTTATTATTCAAAACTGCAAGAAGGAGAAGAGGCTGGCTGGACTCATATCTTCCCCCAAGCTTATTGAATCTAAGGGACACATGTTAGACATCCAATCAATTGAGCTATCTCTCCTCTGGTGACTTCTCTTCTTTGCACACTAGGTTTCTGCTAACCATGTCTGTGTTAAGTATAGACTGGGCAGGTTCTTGCATACCCCTAAAATCTCTAGAGCATACATGTGGAGGATTAATATTTTATTCAGTGACTGTGAGAGGCAGTCTCTCCAGTGCACTGAGCACATAGATAACAAGTGCATTGCTGAGATCTGTGGAGGCAGGGCATCTGTGTTCTTGCTTTCAAGACCACTCTGCTGGAGAAATGCAGCCTTTTGTATCAAGCCATCCATGGATGGCAAATACCTGGCTTCAGAGCTTCATCTGCTAACTGACTTTATTATCAGGTGAGATCTTCTCCCAGTTATTGATGGCAGAACTCTTCTTCGCTGTCTTAGATGAGCCTCTTGTCACCTTCATGAATGACCTTCTAAGAGTTTGACTCTGCCATTCATTCTAGCCCTTGGACTGTGGCAGGCAAAATTGATCTATGGTGCTCCTTGTTCTTAGCCATTTGAAGTCACGTAGGTTTTAAAAATAGGCTATGTTTCAAGATGGTATCTACCGGCTGCACTCCTAGTGAAATTGACTCATACCAATACAACATGGCATTGCCAAAGCCCAAGACTGAATTTGACACTCTGAGGGCACTATTATTGTCCTAAAGGTAGGATTGCCTTTGGACATATCTTCTACTTCCCCTGCCAGTAGCAGGGATCGGTGCTTGGCTTATTTCTCATGTGTGTCATCTATCTTCTTCTCTTTCCAATAAAATGCCTTTTGTTTATTTCTTTGTTTTTATTCTTACTCCCTCCTTCCCTGGGTCCCCTAGACACATCTTCTAGCCATTCATCTTGTCGGAATGTTCTGCTAGAAATCCACTGTTGAATCTGAATGGCTTCTCTGACTCTATAATTGATAAGAAATGTATATTTCCTTTCTCTAAATGGCTTATGGATCAATATTGTACAAAGAATAAGGAACACTTTCATATTTTATATACGTGTATTGTATATCTTAAGTAACAAATCTAGCCTTTCTATAGTTTAAGAGTGTGTTTCCTTAACCTACTAATATTTATGGTGCTCTAGCATTGTTTTAAATTCACTATTATATATCAATGAAAGTAATTTATTTTGCATTTACTTATTTCTTATTCATTCATTTATTCATTGGTGCATGGATTAGATTCAGGGACTCATATAGGCTAAGCATGCTGTTCCACAGAGCTAGAACTTCATTATTATTTTTTATACTTTAGATAAACATTAACTACATGGCATGTACTGTTATGCACTGAATAACAATGTTATTGATAACACTGTTTCACTTAGTTATGTGGCAACATATACCATGATGACACTGTAATGTTATAATGGAGCTGAAAAATGTTTATCCCCTAAGACTTCTAATGTGTTTTCCCTATATTTACATATACTTAGATATACACATGCCATTGTATTGCAGTTTAATACAGTATTCAGAATAATAACATGCAATTCTATTTTACAGGTTTGAGACAATGAGCTGTGCAGATAGGCTAGGTGTGTTTAAGCTTGCATGCCATTAGGTTTACCTAATGATGTTTTTCAGTGCATTAAATTTAACATGAGTATGTCAGAAGCAATTATATTCAAATTCAAATTTGTATATAATAGGAAAATTATCTTCAAAGACAAAAGCTGAAACACTGCATTATTTTGTAACTAAAGTATTATAGAACTAAAAATGTAATGCAAATAAGTAAAAGTAATTTGCTTATAATTAAAAAATGAATATTTTAAATAGAAAATTTCTAAGTAACTAAAGCAAACCTATCTAAAACACATATTGTTTGTAACTATTGTGATTACTATACTAGAAGGTTATTACTCAGAAATTAATTTATTGAGAAGGCAGAACTGGGATCTAATTGTTTTTAATTGTATGTCATTAACACAAATGTAAAATTCAAACCTCATGTGGCACCTTAGTTCACGATAATACAAAGAGTACACAGAATATTCAGGGTTCCCTAGATGGACAAACAAGTAGAGTAGACATATATTAAAAGGAAACTTAGGAGATCAACTTGGGCAGTGCAGCCTGACAGGTCTAACAATGGCAGTTATCATATTGAGAGGCTGAAGAGCTGAGAGCTAGTTTACAAGATTGGATGCTTTTGTGGTTTGTATGGCTGAGGAACTGAGGAAATCTTGGAGAGGGGTTGATTATCAGTGGGCATCTGGAAGATACTGGGTGTTATCAGTGAAAGAATATAGCAGGGATGCAACAGTGGATGTAGCAGTAGGATAATGAGTTCAGAAGCAAGGTAGATGAACTCACCAGTGTGAATTCAAGTAGGTGAAAATCAAAGCCTCTCTAGACCAAATCACATTGACATCTAAGATGGTCCCATGGCACACAGTGAAGAGAAGAGTCTCCAGTCCATCAAACACCTTTCCTATACAATGTAATCAGGAACCTCTCTCATTATGTAGACATCAAAAATTTTCTCTTTGTTTGTTTGGTTTCGTTTTGCTTTTAAAGGAGCTTACTTCCTTAATTTTTAGGTTATACTTAAATTGTGTTGACTTAAGAAAGACATGATTTTATCAGTTTGCACATTGATAAAATACCATCTGAAATTCTGGTGAGACCTGTAGAAACCTGTAGAAACTACAAAGTGTTTATTGTACATATTTTAGAACCTTGGAGGGTGAAATGGTTTTTAATGAGAAATGCCCCCATAGACTCACCTGTTTGAATAGTTAGTCCTGAGATGTTGGAACTACTTGGAAAGGATTAGAAGATGTGGCATTTTGAAGGAGGTTTATCATTTAGGGTGGGTGTAGAGATTCAAAAGCTCTTTCCACCCTTTCACCTGTTACCACTTTCTGCCTCATGCTTCCTAATCAGATATTAACTGTCAGATACTGTTTCAACTCTTTGCCTGCTGATGCTGATTCTCACCAACATGGTTATAGATTCATATACTGAAAATGTAAAGTCCTATTAAAAGCCATGCTCTATAGGTTACCATACTCACGGTGTTTTGGGTCAGGGTAGTAGAGAAGTAACTAAGACAGAGAGTAAGCATCATGTTATACTCCAGAAAATAGCGCATTATGAAGCTTCAGGGACACCCACATTCATATGTGTGTACGTCTAAATATTTGAATATTCACCCAGTAGGCCTAAGAAGATACTGTTAATAGTTTTTAAGATCTTGAGATAATTAGTAGAAGTGGAGAGCAATGGTTACAATGCAAGATTTATTTTTGATCTGCTGAATCAAGCTTATGGCATACTACTTGAACACTTACGTTTTTGAAAATAAAAGCAATACTAATAATTTCATATTTGAATGAGTACAAGAAAAAAGACAAGATTATCACAATGCAGTGTTTGCTCACTCAAAATGTATTCTGCTTTATTTGGAAAATAAATTGCTTTATCATTATATATTTCTTCTACTTAGAAAATTGTATTTATTTTCACAGTGCTTTAACACAAGAATCCTGTTATTAAAAGAAAATTTCCCTTTCATAGTAGTCAACACTTATGATAACTCAACAATATAGACACCTATACAAGACTTAAATAATGACAGCACCAATATACATAATCTTGTGGATGGGGAAATTTCAATGAACTCCACCATAAAGGAAAAAACAATTACTGACTAAGTTCTGCACAAAACTAGAGAATTAGTCTTTTTCATTGGATATTTTATGTATTTACATTTGAAATGGTATCCCCTTTCCTGGTTTCCCCCTCTCCCATTTCCTTTCCCCCTACTTTTTGAGGATTATCCCCCTCCCACCCATCCACTCCCACCTCAACACCCTGGCATTCCGCTACACTTGGGTATCTAGCTGTCACAGGAACAAGGGCTTTTCCTCCTATTGATGCCAGACAATGGCATCCTTTGCTACATATGCAGCTGGAGCCATGGGTCTGTCCATGTGTATTCTTTGGCTGGTGGTTTAGTCCCAGGGAGCACTGATGTGTCTGGTTTGGTTGATATTGTTGTTCTACCTATGGGATTGCAAACCCCTTCATCTCCTTCAGTTTTCCCCCTAACTCCTCCATTGAGTTTCCAATGCTCATTTCACTGGTTAGCTGCAAGCATCCTCATCTGTATCAGTAAGGCTCTGGTAGAGCCTCTCGGGAGATATCCATATCAGGTCCCTGTCAGTAAGCACTTCTTGGCATCAGCAATATTGGCTGAGTTTGGTGGCTGTATATGGGACAGATCCTCAGGTGGGGCAGTCTCTGGATGGCCTTTCCTTCAGTCTCTGCTTCACTCTTTGTCCCTGTATTTCCTCCCATGAGTATTTTTCCCCCTTCTAAGAAGGACTGAATTATCCACATTTTGGTCTTCTTTCTTCTTGAGTTTCATATGGTCTGTGAATTGTTTCTACAGTATTCCAACCTTTTGGGCTAATATTCACTGAACAGTGAGTTCATACCATGTATGTTCTTTTGTGAGATTTGGTTACCTCACTTGGAAGAATATTTTCTAGTTCCATCAGTTTGCCTGAGAATTTCATCAAGTCATTGTTTTTTATAGCTGAGTAGTGGTACTCCTTTGTGTAAATGTACCACATTTTCTGTATCCATTCCTCTGGGTTTTTTTTTTTGTTGTTGTTGTTGTTGTTTTATTTTTATCTTTATTAACTTGAGTATTCCTTATTTACATTTCGATTGTTAGTCCCCTTCCCGGTTTCCAGGCCAACATCTCCCTAACCCCTCCCCCTCCCCTTGTACATGGGCTTCCCCTCCCCATCCTCCTCCCATTACAACCCTCCCCCGAACAATCACATTCACTGGTGGTTCAGTCTTGGCAGGACCAAGGGCTTCCCCTTCCACTGGTGCTCTTACTAGGCTATTCATTGCTACCTATGAGGTTGGAGCCCAGGGTCAGTCCATGTATAGTCTTTGGGTAGTGGCTTAGTCCCTGGAAGCTCTGGTTGGTTGGCATTGTTGTTCATATGGGGACTCGAGCCCCTTCAAGCTCTTCCAGTCCTTTCTCTGATTCCTTCAATGGGGGTACCATTCTCAGTTCAGTGGTTTGCTGCTGGCATTCGCCTATGTATTTGCTGTATTCTGGCTGTGTCTCTCAGGAGAGATCTACATCCGGTTCCTGTCAGCCTGCACTTCTTTGCTTCATCCATCTTATCTGGTTTGGTGGCTGTATATGTATAGGCCACATGTGGGGCAGGCTCTGAATGGCTGTTCCTTCTGCCTCTGTTCTAAACTTTGCCTCCCTATTCCCTGCCAATGGTATTCTTCTTCCCCTTTTAAAGAAAGAGTGAAGCATTCGCATTTTGGTCATTCTTCTTGAGGTCATGTGTTTTGTGCATCTAGGGTAATTCAAGCATTTGGGCTAATAGCCACTTATCAATGAGTGTATACCGTGTGTGTTTTTCTGTGATTGGGTTACCTTATTCAGGATGATATTTTCCAGTTCCATCCATTTGCCTATGAATTTCATAAAGTCATTGTTTTTGACAGCTGAGTAATATTCCATTGTGTAGATGTTCCACATTTTCTGTATCTATTCCTCTGTTGAAGGGCATCTGGGTTCTTTCCATCTTCTGGATATTATAAATAAGGCTGCTATGAACATAGTGGAGCACATGTCTTTATTATATGTTGGGGCATCATTTGGGTATATGCCCAGGAGAGGTATAGCTGGATCCTCAGGCAGTTCAATGTCCAATTTTCTGAGGAACCTCCAGACAGATTTCCAAAATGGTTGTACCAGTCTGCAATCCCACAAACAATGGAGGAGTGCTCCTCTTTCTCCACACCTCGTCATCATTTGCTGTCACCTGAGTTTTTGATCTTAGCCATTCTCACGGGTGTGAGGTGAAATCTCAAGGTTGTTTTGATTTGCATTTCCCTTATAACTAAAGATGTTGAACATTTCTTTAGGTGTTTCTCAGCCATTCGGCATTCCTCAGCTGTGAATTCTTTGTTTAGCTCTGAACCCCATTTTTTAATAGGCTTCTTTGTCTCCCTGTGGTCCAACTTCTTGAGTTCTTTGTATATTTTGGATATAAGGCCTCTATCTGATGTAGGATTGGTAAAGATCTTTTCCCAATCTGTTGGTTGCCACTTTGTCCTAACCACAGTGTCCTTTGCCTTACAGAAGCTTTGCAGTTTTATGAGATCCCATTTGTCAATTCTTGATCTTAGAGCATAAGCCATTGGTGTTTTGTTTAGGAAATTTTCTCCAGTGCCCATGTGTTCAAGATGCTTCCCCACTTTTTCTTCTATTAGTTTGAGTGTATCTGGTTTGATGTGGCGGTCCTTGATCCACTTGGATTTAAGCTTTGTACAGGGTGATAAGCATGAATCGATCTGCATTCTTCTACATGCTGACCTCCAGTTGAACCAGAACCACTTGCTACCTTTTTTCCATTGGATGGTTTTGTCTCCTTTGTCAAAAATCAAGTGCCCATAGGTGTGTGGGTTCATTTCTGGGTCTTCAATTCTATTCCACTGGTCTATCTGTCTGTCTCTGTACCAATAACATGCAGTTTTTATCACTATTGCTCTGTAATACTGCTTGAGTTCAGGGATAGTGTTTCCCCTGAAGTCCTTTTATTGCTGAGAATAGTTTTTGCCATCCTGGGTTTTTTTGTTATTCCAGATGAATTTGCAAATTGTTCTGTCTAACTCTCTGAAGAATTGGATTGGTATTTTGATGGGGATTGCATTGAATCTGTAGATTGCTTTTGGTAAAGTGGCCATTTTTACTATGTTAATCCTGCCAATCCATGAGCATGGGAGATGTTTCCATCTTCTGAGGTCTTCTTCAATTTCTTTCTTCAGAGTCTTGAATTTCTTATCATACAGATCTTTTACTTGCTTGGTTATAGTCACACCAAGGTATTTTATATTATTTGGGACTATTATGAAGTGTGTTGTTTCCCTAATTTCTTTCTCGGCATGTTTCTCTTTTATGTAGAGGAAAGCTACTGATTTATTTGAATTAATTTTGTACACAGCCACTTTGCTGAATGTGTTTATCAGGTTTAGTAGTTCTCTTGTGGAATTTTTGGGATCGCTTAAATATACTATCATGTCGTCTTCAAATAGTGATATTTTGACTTCTTCTTTTCCAATTTGTATCCCCTTGTATTCCTCTGTTGAAGGACATCTGGGAATTAGTCTTAATCCAGGATGACAGTTTACTTGTTTACTCCATTCCAAGTGCCCATACCTAATATTATGAAGAAGCAAGCAATCACAAATGGACTCAGCAGGTTTTATTTGTGTGTTTGTGTTTGTGTGTTTGTGTGGGTGTGTCAGTGTGTATATGCTCATTTTTGTTTCAAACAATTAAAATAAAAAAGAAGAAGACATTATTTTGAGAGTGAGTGATAGGGAACATATGAACATGGTTGAAGGGAAGAAAAAATGGTACAATTATATTTAAATTAAAATTTAAAATATATTAAACGTTTTAGACAGAAAAAAGTATATGCTCACTAAGCTGATCTTAGTTTGGTAGAAGAGTAAATAAAGAAATATAAGAAAGGGAAAGACAGTGAAAGGGAGAGAGAGAGAGATCTGAAACCTCTCAGATACAGTTATACAGTTCAGCAGTAGCTTTTCTACTTCATTTAATCACTGAAAGCAGCAGCAGTGCTCTAACAGAGCAAATTCTGAGGTAATTATATTGTGTGCCAGAAAAAAATGAAAATAATTTATTTTCAACTGTTCCAAAATGTGAATTCGAAAGATAAAGATAATCATGGAGACATAACTGCTTCTACTGTTTCACAGTATCTAGTGAGCACAAATCAATTTCTCTCAGTATTTGTGCTTTAATTCACAAATGTGAGGTTGGGAACATTTTATTGTGTTGGAGTTTTTGTCACTGGTGAAATTGATCCATCCAATCCTCATTCATGACTAGGCAATCTGATCACTAACATAGTTTTCAAATTCCTCAGATTCATTATGTCTGTGTTATTGTTTTTAGAAGCACATCATTTTATAAATGTAAACAAATATCAAGTTAAATGTAATACAATTAATGTATTATACATATATTGAATGATATATCACTTATTTAGATTATATATTATATCTATATAAATTTATGGTTGCTGTTGTCTATAATGATAATTTGATTTAATCTATGATAAATAACATTTTAGTGACTACAGAATACCACACAAAAGCATTTAAGTGTCAGAGAGCACATATAATTTGAAAGGTAAAAAAAATAAATAAAGCACAATATAATTCCAGTAATTTAACTTGCTATTTGAATTTGAAATTGCTGCTTATATTTCAACAGCAATTACTCTCTTCATTATTGAAATAAAATAATATCACCAAGTACTTAGTTTATGAACCCCCTGAAATGCCATGGCTTATAAGAGTCATTCAGAAAAAATAGCTCTTATAGTCTTCAGGATACAATATTTCAAAAACTAAATCCCAATAGCACTGTTACAGTTCAAAGTTACTGCTTTCTATATAATTCTATATTTGTACAAGTAACTTAAATTCTTGTTTGAGAAGTAAAACTAATAGTTATTTTTACACCATGTAGATAATTTTCAGAATTACAATAAAACATGCATGTATACACATAGCACAAAATTATCTAACTCCTAAAGAGACATCATCAGAACTTTATAACACTTTGCTATCATAGTGATACTTGTGAATGATTTTAATGAATATATAGATATTTATGATGATTTCATAATGCATAGAATGAAAATTTAAGCATGCATCATGACACTGTCCAGATCTCAAGCTTCATCACTGCCAATTATCCCCAGGCCTAATGATCTGCCAGGAACAAAACTATCTTAAATTGTACTGATGCAAACAAAGATAGCCTATTTCAACTGTGGATCTCAGCCTGGTTCAATCCAAATTGATACTATCGCTTTATAATTTACACTATTGGGAAATTATAATATTTCAACATAAGTGAGAAACAAAGTAATAATAACTCAATAATAATAGTATCTGTGTATCTACTTTGTTATGAAGAACATCTAGAAGGAATGTAGCATTAAGTTTACAGTCAGGGAATAAGTCTGAAATAAGGGACAGCTGGCCAGATGTTGACATGGAAGGTATACGGTTCCATTCTCTAGTCATAGCCATCACAATGGAGAGTGTCAGAAAGGCAACAGAGAAGACAAGAAACATCATGAAATTGGAGATGGAGTCTCCAGAGTTTGAGAAACAGCTATAGAACATTCAGCTTCCATAACTGCTTTGTTTGGATTGCGCCTTCTCAAAGAAGTTGTAAGGAGTTTAAAAGCCTAATGGAGATCACATGTTACTAACACTTTAGCATATAGAGAGTGTGAAAGGACTATTCAAATTACATCTAATAGCACTTTTCTTTGGTCTTGGGACACTTCCCCGGAGGTCTTGGGTGAAGCATGCATGCGTGCATGAAGAAAGAACATTTTCTGTCTTGGTTGGGACTATCATCATACCTGATGAGTAGACATTTCAATGTGTGTGTGTGTGTGTGTAATAGTTTATTTGAACATATAAAGAACTTTAACATCTGGAGCCAGGCATTGGAACACCCATGTGATTATATATGTGTAAATGTGTATATGGGAAAAAAAATAATTTAGAGAATTGTTAAATTGCCCTGAGGACTTAATATCCAGTCCTAGGGTTTTTATATGTGCTGTACACGTAAAAACTTAGATTTATTTCACCATTTTATGTTGATGAGCAATTTGTCTGCACCATGGACCTGCCTGGTGCTTGTGGAGCGTGCCATAGTGCACACTCGTCTTCCTGGAACTATAGTTAACAATGGTAACATTCTTGTGAGTGAAAGGACCCAAACCTAGGTCCTCTGCAGGATTAATCAACGCTCTTAACCAGAAAGTCATCTCTCCAAATCCCATTCTAATCTGTTGTCATCAGCTGCTGGCACTGTGCAAGCGACCATGAGCTTGCATTCCTGACTTACTTTCCTATTCTACAGCACTTAAGCTGCTGAGGTTTCCACCTCTTCCTCCTGTAACGTGTCTCTCTTCATTTTGTTGTAACCTTATTTCCATTTTTGAACCCAGTGAAGCCATAGTTCTTCATCCAGCTTCTAAGGCTGCCTTTTCTCTCCTGGGAGGTATTTTGCTGATAATATTGTACAATGCTAGTTCTCTACACTGGTTTATCAAAATATTTTTTCTGTACAGAACCTTAGACATTTTTCAATATTTCATTCATCACTGCTAAAAGGGAGATATTCTACTAAATGAAATAGTAACCAGGATTTATTTAAAAAATCAACACTGTAGATTTTCCCCAATATATAGTATCTGCTTCCACCAAATGACACATGTACATAATTATATTGTATTTCTTATTTTCTTTGAATTTTTACTATTTCTTTGAGAAAACTGATATTAGTGTCATCAGCGCTTTCATATCACAGATTAACAGGTCTTAATGTTTCACATGTTTTTAATGAGCATTCAAAATTTTTATGCATTCAAAAATGTTGTACTTTCCAACTTAATTTTACTGATTAATTTTGTTATAGGTCTATTCTGGTTCAAAGATATATTTTGTTTGGTCAGAACCGTTGAAGTGTTTCCTATGTTCATTTTTCTGTATATACATTTATATATAATCAAATCAATGAACACATTTCAACAGGGATGTGCTGTTTCCAGTTCAATGCAGGCCCTGCTCCTCTTGGTTGCTTTATTCTGAGACATTCCACATTCTATGTGCCTGGAAGACAGATGGGTTTTAACTCCATCTGGAGAGGTCTCCAGATTGACCTATCCCTGCAATAAATCACTCCCATTGCCTTCTTGAGACACAATGACTTTAGTGTTTTCCCTGCCTTTTCTCTGCCGTTTTTCTCTACTGAGTGTATTGCTCACATAAACAGCAATTATCTATTTCTTCTATCAATCAGGCAAAATTCATGAACTAATGAATATCACAGTAGTCTATGTAACAGACAGCTATATCTATGTAAAATATTCAGAATGCTTTCTCTTTATGACAGTACATTGCTCAAAAATTTAGCAAAGCAGTTATTGTTTGCTATAAAAAGATTTTCTGAGGAGAATCTGATATTTGTACATGCTTCTGTATATCTAATAAACAAAGAACTAAATTTCATTAAGTTCAGGCTAGCAACTTTATATAAATGTGTCCTTTGGGAAAATGTGCTATCATTATGGCCTTGGCAAATTTTCACATGTAATCAATTCTATTATTTACAGAAATGGCAGGCAGATAATATTTGTTATTTACAAATAAAATGTGGGATAATGAAAAATATTTTATGGTTTAGCAGATCAAAAAGACAGTATTTTGCTTCTTTTTGTTTTATGTGTGTGTTGATATACATGTGGTTATGTGTGTACAAATGTCCTGAGGGTGTGAATGCACACATGTGTGTTTGCATGCCTAAGGAGGCAACAGAAGGTTGTTAAGGCCTTCCTCACCCATTCTCTGTTTTATCTCTGCACTGTCTTCTCAGGGAGCTCTAATGATCCATCCATCTTTGATCATACAATACTAAGGTTACAAATGCATGCCCAGCTTTGAACATGGGTACCATATATCTCCATATACGTTTCATGATTGATTGAATGCTTAGCAAGCACTATCTCTAGTGAGCCACCTCTCAAACTCCAAATGAGACTATCATTGAATCTTGGACATAACTTCAAAGGTAATTTAAATACATTCCAAAATAATTGCTGAGTTCTATTTTATAACGAATGAATAAAAATATATGTAAATGTAAATTCCCAGTATAATAGTACATATACATGTATGTGACATTGCATATAATAATTTAATAAAGAGGCAAAGAAAATAAAAACAATAAATATTAAAATTACATACATGTTACTGTATTGTTGGGAAAACTTATAATGTTGATTTAAGAAAACCTGGTTAATTTTACATTTGGTAGAATATCTCCCTTTTATCAGTCTCTCTCTCTCTCTCTCTCTCTCTCTCTCTCTCTCTCTCTCTCTCTCTCTCTGTGTTATATTAGTTGGATTTGAGATTTACTTTAAACTTATTTTAGAAGCATAAGCATTGTTTTTTGTTGTTGTTGCTATTTTGTTTTGTTTTCTTTTGTATTTTGGGGGATTTTGGTGATTACCAGAAGGGTGCTTTGAAATATGGGCATAAGATGTCTCAGAGACTAGACTAATTTTAATAGCTGAAATTGGGTTTTGTCAATTTGAACAAGAATGACTTTATAGGCAAATGCTAGCAGCAAACCATTGAACTGAGAAGAGGATCCCTGTTGGAGGAATTAGAGAAAGAATTGAAAGAGCTGAAGTGGCTTGCAAACCCATATGAACAACAATGCCAACCAACCAGAGCTCCCAGGACTCAAGCACTACCCAAGGACTACACACGGACAGACCCAGGGCTCCAGCTGCTTATGTAGCAGAAGATGGTCTTGTTGGGCACCAATTGGAGGAGAAGCCCTTGGTGATGTCAAGGTTGGAACCTCTAGTGTAGGGGAATGTCAGAGGGGCAGGAAGCGGTGGATGGAAGGGGATTTACATGGTGCTGGTATCTGAATTAAGGTTATTATATTTGCATCAGCCATCTTCCTAGCTTATATCGTTTAAATTGAAACTAGAAACACTTTAGACAAACATGGATTTTTTTTTAATATGAGTGACTGAACCAAGTTTTCTTTGGAGTGCTAGATGTAGTAATTTCTCTATTCTGTATTCAGTTTTTTAGGTAACTGCAGTCAAAATGCCTACTATTAATAGATGCATAGTTAAAATGTCTATGTGAAGAATAATATTTTCATGTGTTTTGTTTAAAGCTCATAAAGAATTTTCTGAAAAATTAGAAATGAGATAATTAGAGATATAAACTTTGCCCTCTCATATATGTATTGTATTTTTATAAGGGTTAATACTATTTACTAATTTTATTTTAATATGGTCAAACACAGTATATTACACAAAATTTGTATAATTAACTACATTATTTAGAAACAACAGAGGTTGATCAGAAAGTATCACTAATTATCATTCGACATCTCCCAGTTACTGTGGACCTTGGGGATACCTTGATTTTATTTTTCTCTTCCTGTTTTGCTTTTGTGTTTCTCAGTATGTCTCCCCTGCCGTGTCCATTTTCTTTTTCCCATTTTGCCTTTTCTACTGGTTGTTTTCCATCCCTTCTTTTTCCTCTATTTCTGTTTAGTCCATTTTTATTTTTAAATAAATGTAATGGTGTTTCTAATGTGCTACGTGTTGTGAACACAGTGAAACAGAGAACAATCTTTATCTCACCTTGTCATCAGCTATGGTCATTCTCAGCCTCTTACCAGCCAATGCTGCTGCAGTTCTGAGCTTCAGGGTGTCACTCCTTTTTCACACACGTGGCTACTTCCCAGAATATATTATTATTCAAATGCTTCAAAGATGGGACAGAGAATGCTCTTACAGATACATCTTCCTTTTCTGTGGAAATGCAATCACATATTGCATAGCAGCCCATATAACCTGCCTCATGAATCAGCAAGCCTGGTGAGAAGTTTTGATATTTTCTCCCTTTATAACTGTTTCTATAAGATTTTATATCAGTATCACTGGGCTCCATCTCTGAGGATTGTCTATAATATACTTGGCTTTAATGTCCCATCTGTTTCCATTGCTGAATTGCTGACTGGCACCTTTATGTTTGTCATGGTCAATAAGTATTCTTCTGCATCCTAAAATATTGTATATTCTACAGAGTTATAAACCACCTGCCAAACATTTCATTCATGCATACCATGTATAAAAACAATAATATCTCTTCTTCTTCTTCTAAGTTGTCATCAACATCTCGTTAAAATTAGAAGTATATGATAGTTCTTCCATAGAGCATTCTCAGTGTAAATTGTAGATCTACATATTTTATCAGATAAAAAGTCTTGACATATGACATGTAAGAATTCACAAAATTAACAAGAATCAAAGCATTTCTTCACAAAATATATATTTTAAATAAACTTGATCCTCAAAAGTGTTTTACATTGAAATGAAAAAAGGAAAAATTGAACAAGTAGGGACGACTGAATTTTAAACAGAAACTATTTTGAATATTGTGTATTTAAGAAAAGAGAGAGAATAGAAAACCTAAATAGGAAACTTGTGCTTTAATTGGAAGATGAATGAAAAGATTTGATTTCTATGTGGGAAATTTAGACACTGGAGACCAGTCCATATGCTCTAGGTAGAAGGAAAAATATTAGAAATGCAAACAGTAGCTACAAACTACCAAGCAAAGAAACAAGAGGCATGGTATTTTATCAATAAAGAATGAGAGAGGTTGGTGAGGACACTGACTAAGGCACTGCACTCTTTCTTCATGAACCTCAGTTTTTATCAAAACAGACAATTCAGCAAATTTCTGTTTTGTTCCTTTTATTTCACAAAACAAATTAAAAAATATGCATGCCATACTGCTGTTCAGAAACACAGAGCTCACCTCTGATCCACAAAGTTAAAGTTACAGAGAGAGAGACAGAGAGAGAGAGAGAGAGAGACAGAGAGAGAGAGAGAGAGAGAGACAGAGAGAGAGAGGAGACAGAGAGAGAGAGAGAGAGAGAGAGAGAGAGAGAGAGAGAGAGAGAGAGAGAGAGAGAGAGAGAGAGAGAGAGAGAGAACAGACCTGGTATGGGCTTTTGAAACATTAAACCCTGTCCTAGGGACATATGTCCTCTGAACTCTACATAGTCTAGCATTTTTAATAATGGTTCCACAAACTGAAAACTTTGTATTTAAATATATGTGCCTAAGTGGCCATTCTCCTTCAAGCCACAACACTGTTGTTTTTTCTTTCTTCTTTCTATTAGAAAATGCAGGCCAAGGGACATATAGATCTCCCAAGATTTCCTGTGTAATCAGCACTAGCCCCAGACTCACTGTGAATCCTCTAACTCAGCTTCCTTAAAGCATCTTTATTAGCTTGTATGCTGTTCCTTCCTACTCACAGGCTGTGGACAGCACTCAATATCTAGTAATGCTTAAAAAGGAAATGAGTCTTTACATGCTGTAAATTCCAAAGTACATGGAATATTAATCACACTGACTCTTCATTATATCATAGGGCTTGCCTATTTAGGGATAAGGACTTGATATGCCAGAGAGTAAGTGATCTCACTTCTAACACAAATAAATCTGCAGTACTTTGATCAATCTGTTTTCAAAAACATATCCAAACTCCTCTGCCTGGATTTAACAGATGTGTTCTTCATAGATATGTCAACTTCATTCCAAAATACCAATTGAGAGAACAGTTTCAAAACCTATTAATTAAAGCAGTATCTACAGCAACTATTCAGTTTTAATCTATTCACCTCTGACTAAATCACAACTATTCATTGTTTATTGGTCATTTCCATTTTTTTGTATTCTGTGTTTCTTTGAAGAAATTCTTTACTATTTATTCTTTAATATCCTGAAGATTATCTAAGTAACCCTAAAATAAACAACATTTTACAATGACCTTGACAGTTGTTCTCTATTATGGAAAGAACAGGAAATAGGCAAGCAGTATCACAATGTTTCTGCCTAAGGCAGAAATAAAGAAACATACCAAAAACAGATTGCAACAAATAAAAATCAGCAGCAGCAAAACAATCCTCAAGCTCCATATTATGTACACAGCATGGTATGAATGAAGACAACTAGTTGTAGTATACCTGTGAAGTTTAGAATTATAACATATTTATTCAGACTGTTGGACACAAGTTTAGTAGTAAAATATCAAAAATATTATGCACACATTCATAGGAATTCAAAAACAATGAACTATGATTAGTGAGATTGCTCGACAAGCTTTTAGATAAAGATTTATCTTCCACAAGCTGTCCTCTGACCTCCACACATACCATCAAAATTATGTGTCAACATGTGTATGTATATATGTATGTGAATCATGTAGGCACACACCACACACACATTTATATGCACATGCACAATAAATAATAATAAAAGATATATTAAATGATGTGAATGTAATAATTATATAAAATGACAAAACTCACACTACTAGAAAGTCACCTTAAAAGTTTTTAATAATTTCATGGTTCTACTTAAAATTATTGAAAATATCAAATAAATTGGGTATGTACCAGATACAGAGCTTGGGATATTCAATAATAAAATTAAAAAAAATTTAAAATTTACTTATGCAAAGCCAATTCCTCAATATAATATTACCTCAAATCTTATTGTATAAACATATATATTAATTAATTAATTGAATTAAGATTTTTATTGAAGCATGTATAATAAAAACAAGATTATCTATAGTAAAGTTAGGAAGTAAATACTGGAAGTTTTTCCCTTATTGAAGTCTGTACCAAGACTTCAATCTCACACATTCATATACATAAATGTATTTCAGATATATGGGTGAGCAGAGAGAATATTGAAATATTGACTTGAAATGTTTAAAAAATTGAAATTAAATATTTCTCCACATAATAAAAACATGAATTGTGGAATGAAAAAAATCAAATATTAAGAAGGCAAAGTTAAGGAAATAGGAAAGGTAATATACTTCATTATAATTAAAAATGCTCTGAGAATATTATGGAATTGGAGGTAGGCAAATATTCTAAGAGCCAGAATTTCAGAAGCTGTATGCCTTCCCCCCAAAATGTCACCAGTGTGACTACCAAAACATGATATTAAATAGGTTAATACTAGCAGTCCTGCCAAACGGTAGGGAGAAAAGCCACAAAAAATACAGAGTGCTGAGAGCAGGAACAGTACTCTTCCCATGGAAGTGCACACAAATTAGTTATTCAATATCAAATGGTCAGTCTTGGAAGCACATATATAGACCATCTTATATAGAATGATCAAGGTATAACACTGCATGCAGGATTCTCAAAGAAATCAATGAGGAGAATAGGGTAATAGTTGGGAAGAGGAAAGGAAGGGAGAAATATAGTAATTATTTAATTTTAAAAACTATTTCAAAACTAAAAAAGAAAACAAGGAAGTTAAATAGCTGGCAAATGTACATTTGAACGATAATTTTGAGTCTCATTAGGGAACTGAAAATTGAAATAAAAAATGTGATGACATTTAAAAAGTAATATTAAAACCGTTAAAAATAGAGGCCAGGGTAAAAGATAGCCTCACAATTTCAATAAATAAATAGATTTTTTTAATGAAGAAAGCACACACACATTGTATTATGAATTTGTAGATTGGCACAATAGTGTACATTCACAATCTTAAACCTTGGCAGGCTAAACAGGAAGATTAGGAAGTCAATGTTATGCTTAGCTATATTAACTATATGAAGAGTTTATAATTAGCTTTGGTTATGTGAGATCCTGTCTCAGAAGACAAATAAACAAACAAAAATATCCCAGTATTAGTACTTTAAATTCCCTAAGGAACACACACACACACACACACACACACACACACACACACACACACACACACACACACACATATATATCTTTTATTATTTTGGGACTTCATAGGATTTTTTGTGATTCTACTTTATTCAGTCTGTGGTATTGCTTAGGAAGCAGAAAATCAATACAATACTGTGGGTCACATTTCTAGCCTGTTTCTCATTTGTTATTACTATATTTGATAAGAATCAGTTCTCCATTTAGCCAAGAACAAAGTTTCTGTGACTTTACATAGTGTCATTTGCTTTGGATTCTTACACTGTTTTATTCCCTCAGATTTTGTTCTTACTTTTCCATGTTTCCCCTCACATATTTAGAGACATCTTTGCTAAACCAGGAATGACTGAGCTGGCCCTTAGTAGTCAACAATCTACACTGTTGCTCCAGATGAATGTTTAAGCATTTATCTGCTTGTGACATTTCTTTTTTCATGTAAATTGTTACATTTTACTGAGGCATCTTTGGTGTTTGGAAGAGAGAAATAGGAACTAGTTCTGTAAAAATATGACTTTATGTTAGAAATAGTACTTGTGTGGGTGAAGCAGCACAAAGACAGAGCAGTAGACATCCCTTCTCTAACTGCCCACTTGACATATGCCAGTCTCCATATTTTCCAGACGTATCCTTTGAAGGACTTTTGCAGGACTTTTGAAACTCATTATATCTATAAAATATCTTTATATTATTCTGCTTCTAAATAGCTTTGATTTCTATCTCACAACTAGTTTAAGTTCTAAATGGGTACTGATGAGAACTTAGCAGTAAGTTATCTTTTCATACAAATAATACAGAAAAGGAGTTGTTATTTACTTAGTAACATGCAATATGGATTTTAATACTCAAGAGTAAGTAAAAAAGAAGATGCTCAAATGTGCAAAACCATCTTCATGCATATATTTGGTGGATAATGAAAATGCACATTTCCTTTGGTGTATTCTATGTTAAGGGATATTTAATATTTTTAACGGTCAATGCTCCATTCCACTGAAATGTTTGATTTTGTGATTCACTATAAGTAGAGTTGGAGTGAGATGAACCCATTTCCTGTGAGAAACAACCTGAAATCTCAAAACAAATAAAATATAAGAAACATTGCTTCTAAAGACTGTACATCAGACAAAGACAACCAATATATGATACCAGAAAATCAGATTAGCTCTGTAATTCACAGCTTGTTTACTGAAAGGATGGGGGAATTGTGCTGTGTCTTGTAGTGCATCATGTGAGGAAGCAGAATTGAGAGTTTGAGTTTGACACAAAGAGATGGGGCTTACAGGAAAGGAAATCACAAGGAGTAAGAAGAAGTAAGAGTGAAATCAGCAGAATATTATAGGACAGTGCCTCTAGGACCCATGAGATGCCCCATGAGAGATTGTCTGGTGAGTACCTAACAGCAAAAAAAATGTGTTGCCTAAGGAGAAAACTAGTGAAGTGTATGCAAAGTTATCACAATTTGAACCAATCTTGAATCTGTACTAGTCTTTCCAACCTTATTGAACATGTCTCATGACCCCAGCATGGGACACTGGTCAGTTTTCAAAAGCCTGTACTGTAGTAATGATGATAACTAAGTTTACTAACTGTGTGCTATTATACTTCTGAATGATACATAATAGTAAAGACACTAGAGAAAATAAAACTCTTACAAGCTTAGGCGTCTCTCTGAATGAAACATTTTATATATATGTGTGTGTGTGTGAATTGAAATTCTTCTATATAACAAAGTATACCCACAATGTCATATCCAACTGATGATTTTTAGGCATGCAAACAAACAGGAAAGCAACCACAACTAGGATTTAAAAATGTAACAATTATATAAAAACTCAGAATTGACATGCATGAAATAATTGATAAATGATGACACTAAAGCAAACCATATTTCACAGATTGACCCAAAAAAAAAGTTTTAGTACTATATCTAAAGATAGGAAGGATGCTAGGATGACTTAAATCACAGGAGACAGAAACCTACTCTCTGGTGAAATCTCTGTGTGTATGATTCATTGACATATTTAATATCACAGAAACAAAGATGAATCTGATTGGAAACAGCAACAGAAATTGCCTATAAAAAACAGAAAGATAAAAGTCTTCAAATGAGACATCACAGAGCTGAGGCACACTTTTACTTGTCTGATAAAGTGAATTTAAATTCTTTTAAGAAGGAAAGAGGAGTTCAGAAAAATGCTTGAAAAGAATACCTCTCATAAAAATTCCATATGGGCTGGTAAATACTAGTAATTGATTAGACGCATGTATGTTTAGATTCAAAGCACAGTAATCTCACAACAAATATGGAGAAAGTTAGAGTCAATCTTATTGCTGAAAAGCAGTGATAAGAAGTAAAATGAAAAAAATAGTGAAATGGAAAAAATCTTCATCACAATAACATAAAAGAGGTGATCACATTGGAAAAATGAAAAATGTCAACAAATATATTGTATATAAAAACCTTTTAACATAGAATTATTGCCTTAGCAAAAGTATTGTGGAAAACTGAACAGTATAATCTTTTGCAAAATTTTACTACTTTTTAAAATTCAAATTACATCATTTTATCCATACTTTTCTTTGTCCTTCTGACCTCTACTTGCGTTTGCCACACACACTGAGGTGATTAAGAGTGGGATTTTTTGCTCTTTCAGAAGACTATGGTTTGATTCCCAGCACCAATGACTTTTTGTAGTAGCTCAGAGTTACAGCTTACATGAATTAGTTGCACCCTTCTGGCCTCCATGAGTAAGTGTACATAGGTTATGTAGAGACTTACACCATAAAAAAAAGTAAGTAAGTAAGAAAGAAAGAAAGAAAGGAAAAAAGAAAGAAAGAAAGAAAGAAAGAAAGAAAGAAAGAAAGAAAGGAAGGAAGGAAGAAAGAAGTAAAGTAGAATGAGATAAACATGAGGGGCCATGAGACTCTCCCACATCTCCACTGTCTGGCTACTGCTCTGCTGGCTTCCATCAGGCCTGCTGTAAAAGGAGAACTCAGCCTTCTGAATGAAGAATAAAAAGAGACATTGAACAAGTTGGTATGCACAGGGTCCCGAGCGAACCTGGGTCCAGAGCAGGCCCTTCTGGTTGCTGCCCTCACAGAGAGCTGAAACACAGCCCCCAAGGAGCGACTTCAGGCTCAAGACCAAGACCAACTTTTCTGCTCCAAGTGACCTGCCTGTTGGACTCAGGACTCACACCCACAGGAACAGCCGAAGACCAGTAGACAGTAAAGACTACACCCCTGAAAGTAGAACACTCTGTTCCCATAACTCACTGAAAGAAAACAGGAAAACAGGTCTACAGCACTCCTGACACACAGGCCTGTAGGATGGTCTAGCCACTGTCAGAAATAGCAGAACAAGGTAACACCAGAGACAACCTGATGGCAAGAGGCAAGCACAGGAAGCCAAGCAAGAGAAACCAAGACTGCATGGCATCATCGGAGCCCAATTCTCTCACCAAAGCAAACACTGAATATCCAAACACAGCAGAAAAACAAGATCTAGATTAAAAATCACATTTGATCACGATGATGGAGGACTTCAAGAAAGACATAAAGAACTCCCTTAGAGAAATGCAGAAAAACACAGATAAACAAGCAGAAGCCTATAGAGAGGAAATGCAAAAATCCCTAAAAGAATTACATGAAAACACAATCAAACAGGTGAAGGAATTAAAAATGGAAATAGAAGCAATAAAGAAAACACAAAGGGAGACAACCCTGGATATAGAAAACCAAAGGAAGAGACAAGGAGCCATAGATACAAGCATCACCAACAGAATGCAAGAGATAGAAAAGAGAAACTCATGAGCAGAAGATTCCATAGAAATCATCGACACAACTGTCAAAGATAATGTAAACGGAAATGATACTGGCGCAAAACATACAGGAAATCCAAGACACAATGAGAAGATCAAACCTAAGGATAATAGGTATAGAAGAGAGTGAAGACTCCCAACTCAAAGATCCAGTAAATATCTTCAACAAAATCATAGAAGAAAACTTCCCTACCTAAAGAAAGAGATGCCCATAAGCATACAAGAAGCCTACAGAACTCCACATAGATTGGACCAGAAAAGAAATTCCTCCCGTCACATAATAGTCAAAACACCAAATGCACAAAATAAAGAAAGAATATTAAAAGCAGTAAGGGAAAAAGGTCAAGTAACATATAAAGGCAGACCTATCAGAATTACACCAGACTTCTCACCAGAGACTGTGAAAGCCAGAAGATCCTGGACAGATGTCATACAGAGAGAGCACAAATGCCAGCCAAGGTTACTGTATCCTGCAAAACTCTCAATTAACATAGATGGAGAAACCAAGGTATTCCATGACAAAACCAAATTTACGTATTATCTTTCTACAAATTCAGCCCTACAAAGGATAATATATGGTAAAGCCCAACATAAGGAGGCAAGCTATACCCTAGAAGAAGCAAGAAACTAATCGTCTTGGCAACAAAACAAAGAGAAGAAAAGCACACAAACATAACCTCACATCTAAGTATGAATATAACAGGAAGCAATAATCACTATTCCTTAATATCTCTCAACATCAATGGTCTTAATTCCCCAATAAAAAGACACAGATTAACAAACTGGATATGCAACGAGGACCCTGCATTCAGGAAACACACCTCAGAGAAAAAGACAGACACTACCTCAGAGTGAAAGGCTGGAAAACAACTTTCCAAGCAAATGGTCAGAAGAAGCAAGCTGGAGTAACAATTCTAATATTGAATAAAATTGATTTTCAACCAAAAGTCATCAAAAAAAGATAAGGAAGGACATTTCATATTCATCAAAGGAAAAATCCACCAAGATGAACTCTCAATCCTAAATATCTATGCTCCAAATACTAGGGCAACTACATACATAAAAGAAACCTTACTAAAGCTCAAAGCACACATTGCATCTCACAAAATAATAATTGGAGATTTCAAAACCCCACTCTCAATGGACAGATCATGGAAACAGAAATTAAACAGAGACATAGACAGACTAAGAGGAGTCATGAACCAAATGGACTTAAAAGATATTTATGGAACATTCTATCCTAAAACAAAAGGATATATCTTCTTCTCACCACCTCATGTTATTTTCTCCAAAATTGACCATATAATCAGTCATAAAACAGGCCTCAACAGGTACAGAAAAATAGAAATAATCCTATGCTTCCTATCAGACCACCACGGGCTAAAGCTTGTCTTCAATAACAATAAGGAAAGAACGTCCACATATACAGGGAAGTTGAACAGGCTCTACTCAATGATAACATGGTCAAGGAAGAAATGAAAAAGAAATTAAAGAATTCTTACAATTTAATAAAAATGAAGGTACAACATTCCAAATTAATTCAAATAAATCAGTACCTTTCCTCTACATAAGAGAGAAACAAGCCGAGAAAGAAATTAGGGAAATGACACCCTTCATAATAGTCCCAAATAATATAAAATACCTTGGAATGACTTTAACCAATCAAGTAGAAGATCTGTATGATAAGAAGTTCAAGCCCCTGAAAAAAGAAATTGAAGAAAACCTCAGAAGATGGAAAGATCTCCCATGCTCATGAATTGGCAGGATTAATATAGTAAAAATGGCCATTTTTACCAAAAGCAATCTACAGATTCAATGCAATCCCCATCAAAATACCAGTTCAATTCTTCAGAGTTACACATAACAATTTGCAAACTCATCTGGAATAACAAAAAACCCAAGAAAGCTAAAACTATCCTCAACAATAAAAGGACTTCAGGGGGAATCACCATCCCTGAACTCAAGCAGTATTACAGAGCAATAGTGATAAAAAACTGTATGGTATTGATAAAGAGACAGGCAGATAGACCAGTGGAATAGAATTGAAGACCCAGAAATGAACCCACACACCTATGGGCACTTGATTTTTGACAAAGGAGCCAAAACCATCCAATGGAAAAAAGATAGCATTTTTCAGCAAATGGGTGCTGGTTCAACTGGAGGTCAACATGTAGAAGAATGCAGATCGATCCATGCTTATCACCCTGTACAAAGCTTAAGTCCAAGTGGATCAAGGACCTCCACAACAAACCAGATACACTCAAAGTAATAGAAGAAAAAGTGGGGAAGAATCTCGAACACATGGGCTCTGGAGAAAATTTCCTGAACAAAACACTAATGACTTATGGTCTAAGATCAAAAATTTACAAATGGGATCTCATAAAACTACAAAGCTTCTGTAAGGCAAAGGACACTGTGGTTAGGACAAAACAGCAACCAACAGATTGGAAAAAGATTTTTCCCAATCCTACAACTGATAGAGGGCTTTTATCCAAAATATACAAAGAACTCAGGAAGTTAGACTGCAGGGAGACAAATAACCCTATTAAAAATGGGTTTCAGAGCTAAACAAAGAATTCACAGCTGAGGAATGTCATATGGCTGAGAAGCAACTACAGAAATCTTCAACATCTTTAGTCAAGGGAAATGCAAATAAAAACAACCCTGAGATTCTACCTCGCACCAGTCAGAATGGCTAAAATAAAAAACTCTGGCAACGGCAGATGCTGGCGAGGATGTGGAGAAAGAGGAACACTGCTCCATTCTTGGTGGGATTTTAGAGTGGTACAACCATTCTGGAAATCAGTCTGGAGGTTCCTCAGAAAATTGGACATTGCACTACCTGAGGACCCAGCTATACCTCTCTTGGGCTATACCCAAAAGATGCCCCAACATATAACAAAGACACATGCTCCACTATGGTCATAGCAGCCTTATTTATAATAGCCAAAAGCTGGAAAGAACCCAGATGCCCTTTAACAGAGGAATGGATACAGAAGTTTTGGTACATCTACGCAATGGAATACTACACCGCTATCAAAAACAATGACTTTATGATATTCATAGGCAAATGGGTGGATCTGGAAAAATATCATCCTGAGAGGAAACCTAATCACAGAAAAATAAACATGGTATGTACTCATTGATAGGTGGCTATTAGCCCAAATGCTCGAATTACCAAAGATGAACAGAACACATGAAACTCAAGAAGGATGATGAAAATGCAGATGCTTCACTCCTTCTTTAAAAGGGGGAAAAGAATACACTTGGGAGGGAATAGAGAGGCAACGTTTAGAACAGAGTCTGAAGGAACGCCCATTCAGAGCCTGCCCAACATGTGACCCATACATAGACAGCCACCAAACTAGATAAGATGGATGAAGCAAAGTGCAGGCTGACAGGAACCGGATGTAGATCTCTCCTGAGAGACACACCCAGAATATGGCAAATACGTAGGCGAATGCCAGCAGCAAATCACTGAACTGAGAATGGGACCCCTGTTGAAGGAATCAGAGAAAGGACTGAATGAGCGTAAAGATGCTTGAGACCCTATATGAACAACAATACCAATCAACCAGAGCTTCCAGGGACTAAGTCACTACCCAAAGGCAATACATGGACTGACCCTGGACTCCAACCTCATAGGTAGCAATGAATATCCTAGTAAGAGCACCAGTGGAAGGGGAAGCCCTTGGTCCTGCCAAGACTGAACCCCCAGTGAAGTGATTGTTCGCGGGGAGGGTGGTTATGGGAGGAAGTTGGAGAGGGGAACACCCATGTAGAAGGGGAGGGGAAGGTGTTACGGGGATGTTTGCCTGGAAACCGGGAATGGTAATAGCTATTGAAATGTAAATAAGAGCAATAAAACAACCAAAGGAAATTCTGGGGATAGAAATTAAAAAGGAAGGAGTCAAATTATTGTTATTAGCCAAGAATATGATAGGATACATAAACACTCTCAAAAATTCTACCAGAGAACTCCTTAGCTGATAAATGCCTTCAGCAAAGTGCCTGGATACAAAATTAACTCAAAAACTTAATATCTTACCTTTATATAAATGACAAACAGTCTGGGAAAGAAATAATGGCAACTATTAAAATAGCCACAAAATATATAAAAAAATAACTTGTTGTAACTCTAATTGAGCAAGAGAAAGACTTGCATGACAAGAACTTCAAGGGTCTGAAGGAAGAAATTGAGGAAGATATCAGAAGATAGAACAATCTCTCATTCTCATGAGTCAGTAGGATTAAAACAGTGAAAATGACCACTTTATCAAAAAGCAATCTACAGATTTAATGCAGTCATTATCAAAATTCCAACACAATTCTTTCCAAACTTTGAAAAAGCAATTTTCAACTTCATATAGAAAAACAATAAACCCAGGATAGCTAAAAATAATGTTGTACAATAAAAGAACTTGTAAAGCTATTGCCACCTCTTACTTCAAGCTGTACTGCAGAGCCATAGTAATAAAACCTGTATGGTATTGGTATAGATACAAACAGGTTGAGCAATGAAATCAAAATGAAGACCCTGATACAAACCCACTCATTTATGTACACTTGATTTTTGACAAAGAAGTGAACCAAACAATAGAAGAAAAAAAGCACCTACAAAAATATGGCTGCCCTAACTGGAATACGAATGCAAATATATTCATATTTGTCATCCTGTAAAAAAAACCCTCAAATCTAAGTGTATCAAAAAAATCAACATAAAACTGGATGCACTAAATCTAATGGAAAAGGAAATGGGGAATAGCCTTGAACACATTGGTAGAGCAGAAAACTTCTTAAATGGAACAGAGATGGCTCAAGCTCTAAGATCACCATTTGACAAACGGACCTAATGAAACTGAAAAGTTTTCGTAAGGCAAAGGACTGCTGCAATAGGACAAAGTATCAGCCTACAGATTGGGAAGAGATCTTCAACAAAAACATCCTGAAGAGGGCTAATATCCAAAAATATAAAAAGAACTGAAAAAGTTAGACACCACCCATCCAAATGACCCAATTTAAAAAAATAAAAAAGGAATACAGAACTAAACAGAGAATTCTCAACAGGTGCATCTCTAATGGACAAAAAGTACGTAAAGAAAAGTTCAGCCTCCTTAGTCATCACAGAAATGCAAATCAAAGAAACTCTAAGATTCCATCTTAAACATATCACAATGGCTTAGATCAAAAATTCAAATGATAGCACATGGTGGCAAGAATATGAAGCAAGGGGAACACTCCTTTATTTCTGGTGGGAATAAAAAGTTGTACAGCCGTTTTCTGAATCAATTTGCTGTTTTTTCAGAAAACGGAATAATTTTACCTCAAGATCCAGCAATTCAACTCCTAGCCGTATACCTATAAGGTACCCCACAGGAACACTTGCTCAAGTAAACTATGTCCATAGCTGCTTCATTTGTAATAACCTGAAACTGGAGATCACCTGGATATCTCTCAACTGAGGAATGGTAAAGAAAATATGGTATACATACAAAATGAATTATTATTCAGGTATTAAAAACAAAGACATCATACATTTTGCAGGCAAATGTATGAAATTTAAGAATATCATCCTGAGAGAGATAACCCAGGTCCAGAAATATACATGATATAACTGAATTATAAGTGGACATTGATTCTGATAGGTCTGCCTTTATATGTTACTTTACTTTTTTCCCTTACTGCTTTTAATATTCTTTCTTGTTTTGTGCATTTGGTGTTTTGACTATTATGTGACGGGAGGAATTTCTTTTCTGGTCCAATCTATTTGGAGTTCTGTAGGCTTCTTGTATGCTTATGGGTATCTCTTTCTTTAGGTTAGGGAAGTTTTCTTCTATGATTTTGTTGAAGATATTTACTGGTCCTTTGAGTTGGAAGTCTTCATTCTCTTCTATACCTATTATCTTTAGGTTTGATCTTCTCATTGTGTCCTGGATTTCCTGTATGTTTTGGGCCAGTATTTTTTTCCGTTTTACATTATCTTTGACAGTTGTGTCGATGATTTCTATGGAATTTTCTGCTCCTGAGATTCTCTCTTCTATCTCTTGCATTCTGTTGGTGATGCTTGTATCTATGGCTCCTTGTCTCTTGCTTTGGTTTTCTATATTCAGGGTTGTCTCCCTTTGTGCTTTCTTTTTTGCTTCTATTTCCATTTTTAATTCCTTCACCTGTTTGATTGTGTTTTCCTGGAATTCTTTCAGGGATTTTTGCATTTCCTCTCTATAGGCTTGTTTATTTGTGTTTTCCTGTGTTTCTCTAAGGGAGTTCTTTGTGTCTTTCTTGAAGTCCTCCATCATCATAATCAAATGTGATTTTAAATCTAGATCTTGCTTTTCTGATGTGTTTGGATATTCAGTGTTTGCTTTGGTGGGAGAATTGGGCTCCGATGATGCCACATAGTCTTGGTTTCTGTTGCTTTGGTTCCTTCACTTGTCTCTTGCCATCACTTTGTCTATGGTGTTACCTTGTTGAACCCCCAGTGAACATGATTGTTGGTGGGAGGGCAGTAACGGGGGAGGATGAGGAGGGGAACACCCATATAGAAGGGAAGGGGGTTGGGTTAGGGGGATGTTGGCCTGGAAACCGGGAAAGAGAATAACAATTGAAATGTAAATAAGAAATACCCAAGTTAATAAAGATGGAGGAAAAAAAATAAGTGCACATTAGCTGTAATGTGCAGGATAACTATTCTACAATCTAGAGACCCTGAAAAACTGGGTAATAAGGAGACCCCAGAGGAAGATTCATGAATCTCACTCAGAAAGTGAAACTGAATATTCATTAGAGGGAGATGGAAAGAGAGAACTGGGTAGGGCAGTGGCCGACTAGCGATCAAGTGTGGAAAGAATGGGGCAGAAGAGGCTAGAGTGAGAATGGAAATTTGTGGATGGGTCATATCTGGGAGTTGCTGGAAGCTTGTGACTGGGGAGAATAAGGGGAGTCTATGAGTGCAACATAGATGAGGGTCTGACCACAGGGCATGTGGAGACTAAAGTAGCAATCTCCTGTAGCCAGGCAGGACTTCCAGAATCTTCAAGGCAAAAGATTGTCCTACAAAATATGTATAGGGATAAAGATGGAGTACAGCCTGAAGGAACAGGCAACCAATAACTGCCCAAATTTAAGACTTATCCCAAGTTGGAGAGCCAACTTCTAACACTATTAGTAATCCTCTGCTGTGCTTGCAGACAGGAACTTGTCTGAACAGTCTCCTGAAAGACATCACCCAGCATTGGATGGAGATGCAGAGAGACCTGAGAGCCAAACATTAGGGGTAATGGAGGAGTCTTGTGGAAGAGTGGAGGATACAATCGAATAAGACAAAGGAGTCAAGGACACCACAAGAAAACCCAGACTCAACTAACCTGAGACCATGGGAACTCACAGAGACTGGTCCACCAACAAGTGAGCATGCAGGGGCTGGACTTAGGTTTCCTACACATTTGTAGCAAATGTGTAGCTTGGTCTTCATGTGGGACCCGTAACAAGTGGAACAGTGGCTGTCCCTCTGTTTCTTTTTACTGCCATTGGATTCCCTTCCTCCTACCTGGACTGTATTATTGGGCCTCAGTGGGAGAAGATCTATCTAGTTCTGCTTGGATATAGTTGTATTCAATGGGGGGTCCCCCTCTTTTCTGAGGAGAGGGGGCGATGCCAATAAGAGGAGGGGTTTGTAACGGTGAGTATGTGAGGAACTGAGAAGGGGCTGTAATTCTAGTGAAAGGAATAAAAAAGAGTAAGTTACTTGAAAAAAACCAGAGGCTACTTGGTAATGTCTTGACTGGATAATTCTTCATTGTGGTGTTGGGGGCTTGCTGGTATATTTACAGTATGTAATGGTGTCCTAAGCCTCTTTAGAATTTCTATACTTGCCAGGTTGTGATAATCAACTGTGTTTTCAGACATTGAGAAGCATCCAGTGGGTAGAAATATTCACCCAAGTAAGATCTTTTTGAGAGAAAAATCTTATAATTTGAATATTCAAAATGCAACGAATAAAACAGCAAATTCATTAAGAAGGCTTTATTCACTGTAGAAATTTTGGCCCTGAAAACATGTTCAACGAATGAAAAGTCAAAGGCTTGGAGCAAAGATTTTTCAATTTTTCAAATATTTGAATGATATCTTACATACAGATTCATAAGAATTCTTAAAATTCAATAAAAAATAATATAGCTAAAAGACCTTGATAGATTTAAATATATAGGTCAAGAAATCAGTCACATGGTTGAAATGAATCATTCTATAATATATGCATGTGCCTGTTTGTGTATATGACAGTGTACCAAAACATACACTGATCCATGAGATATATGAAAACATTGTGTTGTACCGGGAAAATAAACACAATACAGCTGTAAATTTCTATCGAGTACATATACACATAAAATGAGCAAATGGAAATTGAAGGGATATCCTTTTCACTAAGTAAATGCAAGTTAGCACCACTGTGAGATGTCACTACACACGTTATAACATCTGAAATTAAACAGTATGATAGTGACAATCATTGAGTACAGTGCAAATATTTCTGGCTTTAAAGTATTAAAATTACATTTGAAAGATTTTGAAAGTTTCTTACATTACTAAATGCACACTCAACTTAAATTCATCTATTCTAAGCAAAATGAAAACATATTTTCTGATAAAACACATGCCCATCTCCAAAGGCGCTTTTTGCAAAATAATCTACAATTTTAAAATGCCTAAATGCTACAAACATGCAAATAAAAATCTGTTCTTTAGTCCTGCTAAACATGACACATTATAGAGTACCAAAAAGGGAAGAAACATAAAGTTGGAGTATCTTTTAATGAGTTATGCCAAACAAAATAGGAATAAAGTACTATATAGAAAGTGATTCTGATCATGTGCTATTCTCAAAAATCTCAAATTAATTGAAAGTAGAAAGGCGGTAATGGTAGTCTAGGGATGGGGATATAGTAGGGCTGTGATGAAAAATTATAATGAGTGTCAAGGAGACATCTTTAGGCGCATTGTATTGATTTAAATAATAATTTTATGAATGTACATAAAATGTGTCTGTATTTCCACTAGTTATAATTCTGTGAAATTATTAAATAACTTTGAAAATGGTTTTAAACATTCATATTGCTTATTATGCTTTTGTGTTAAGATTTATGCTCTGGATTACTATATTGCATGTTTGAAACATCTGGTAACAAAATATTTTATTTAGCTTAAACTAACATTTCCCAAGTGCATTTTTAGCCAATAATTTTTCTTTTCAGATTATGCATACATATACATCACACACACACACACACACACACACACACACAATGTTATTTTGAGGCAGAAACTATGGGAGAATACGTGATTGTGGAAGGTTACTGAAGAAATACCATCTGTATTTGTTGAGTCCATAGATACAAGAGTGGATTTTATAGGCTACACTTGGAATAGCAACAAGCTTAATTGTTGGATGGTAGTGACAAAGAAACTCAAGGGACTTAGAGATAGAAAAGAGAAAACATAGGCAGTACAATATACCTAACATATGTGATCACATTTTATAAAGGAAGGGCTCCATGCCAACCATAGCCAGAACATGATGTGTAGCAGGAACCAAGAAAGTGATTGTAGTTAAAGGAAGACTTAAATGAAATATAAAGTAAATCTGAAAAGACGGCCAATTTTTAAAAAGACATTTCATTTATTATAAATAATTCTAAAGTTATGATTTGTTTAGTCACAGAACTTGCTTGGAAAACTGCATTTACATCATTCACTGGGCTAATTCAAGTATATTCTCCTTGTTCACTCAAATATCACTGAAGAATTACAGCCAACGCGTCTCCAACCTACTTAGAAAGAGACAGAGCTGAATAGACTGGTTTTTCTCAATTTTGTAAAAAAATTGAAGTATGTATGTAAAATTGTAAACATCACCAGGTGACTCTGTCCACTACAACCCACTCTCAACATGTCCCTGTCCTCGTCTGCAACTCCTTGGGGAAAATGAATAATGTCACTGGAGGGGAAAGGTACTTTTAGGTTGAACTGGACAAACACCGAATCTCTGTCAAACTGATGGTTAATATTAAGTCACGGGGGCGGCTCACATAAAAGGCTGTTTCTGGATAAAAACTTCTGGTTGTTGGCAATGGAATAAATCACGTTCCATATTTAAACTTCATTAGTAAGTCCTTATGCTTTCTTCCAGTGCAAAATTGGTACCCTCTCTGATTAACCTGTCCATTTTCATAGAAAATGCCAAAATGTTTTCTTCATTTCAACACTAGAGGTAAAATTACTTGGAAATATGCCTAATTTGTGACTTGGACTGAGTTCCTTAGTGTTAAGGCTTATTATATGCCATTTATTAAGAAATTCCTCTCCAAAGGTTACATGTAGGAAAAGGAAAAGGAACTGAGGCAGGAGGAAGCCAGGCAGGGGAAGGCGCATGCGCAGGGATGCTGTAGACTGTATGCTGAGACTCGGATATGTTCCAAGTGTACTTGAGGGAGTTTGATTCTTTAAAATCCTACGTTTTCCATCACTGGCTAAGTGCTGTCCCGGAAGCACGTGGATTATGTGCATGTTTGTCGTCAGAGCAATCTATCTATCCGAGGACACATCTGCACACTGGATGGGTGTTGTGGCTAAAGGGAGGTCCACAGTGCGGATGAGTCCCTCCATTTCTCCTCCTCTCACTTCTTTTCTGTTACTTTTCTTACCTTCTTCTTTCATTTGTTTACAAAGGAAGCCCCCGAGAATGAGATACCCTGGAGGAGCTACTACTTAAGCAGAAGCTCACAGAAGCATCGCAAACACATTTTGACTGTTACACGTTTGAGGTTCTGTTCAGCCTGTGGTTTACGTTTCCCACTCTGAGCCTTACATTTTCCCTGGTACACCCATGTCAGCTTTTTTCTTTTTAGTTTTGTTATGTCGTTTTTCTATTTATTTTGTTGTAAGGTCTCCCTGTGCAGCCCATGGTAGTCTGAAACTCACTGTGTAGCCAAGGCTGCCCACTAATACGTGATCTTGCCTCAGCCTCCCAGTATGGACATTGCTGGTGCATTAATACCATCCTTGGCCCCGTGATTTCCCAAAGTGTAACTCCTTTCATGGCATTCTTAGTGCTGAAATCAATACTTGGTCTTGCATACTTTCATATCTGCCTCATTACCCCAGGAAAAATGTCAATTTGATGAGAAATGATTACTTTTGCTTATGTTCTGCCTCTCTTATTGATTTGTGAAGACTTTCGATGGGATTATTCATAGATACTTTTAAAGGCTCGTATCGGGATAATTGAATCACACTTATTATTTCATGAAATATTATATTACTATAAATATTTTATTAACTTAATGAGCCCCCTTTACTATAGTATAAGAATAATGACTATTCTTATTTCTGTCTTAAAAGCTAGCTGCTTGAACTATACATATAGACACTTCATATCTATAATCCCCATAAGTTATGTTCCTGACTCTTTTATGTAAACACAAACCTAAAGTAAATGTCTCATTAGGATGGACAGATTATTTCAGAAGAAAAATTCACTACCTCTATTTCTTTTAAATATTCTCAAAAATATAGCCATTTTGAATGTTAACTAAAGTAATGGTTTCAAAAATTCTGCCCTCAATATAATGATATTTATGGGTGTGCAGATAAGCTTCTGTCTTTGCATATACTTGTGTAGGATAGAGGATAATCCTCCTCTGGTTTCATTTCTTTTATTTATTTTTCATTTTTTTTATATACTCCGGATTTTATTTCCCTACCAGTCTACCTTCTGAGAGTTCCACATCAAATACCTCCTCCCCACCCCCACCCCACCCCAGAACTGCCGCCCCCATCTACACAAGGATGTCCACACCCCACCCACCCCACCTGAACTCTAAACTTCCTGGGGCCTCCAATCTCTTGAGGGTTAGGTGCATCTTCTCTGACTGAACCCAGACATGGGGGACTTCTGCTGTATCTGTGTTGGAGGCCTCATTCAGCTAATATATGCTGCCTGGTTGGTGATTCAGTGTCTGAGAGTTCTCAGGGGTTTCAGGTTAATTGAGACTGCTGGTCCTCCTACAGGGTTGCCCTCCTCCTCAGCTTCCTTCAGCTTTTCCCTAATTCAACCAGTGGACTCATCAGCTTCTGTTCTTTGGTTGGGTGAACATGTCTGCATCTGACTCTTTCAGCTGCTTGTTGGGTCTTTTGGAGGGCAGTCATGATAGGTCCCTTTTTGTGAATGCCCATAGCTTCAGTAATGGTGTCAGGTCTTGAGGCCTCTCTTTGACCTGAATCCTTAGCGTTCTTTTTCTCAGGCTCTTCTCCATTTCCATCCCTGCATTTCTCTCAGACAAGAAGAATTATGGATCAGAGCTTTGGCAGTGGGATAGCAACTCCATCTCTCAACTGATGCCCTATCTTTCTCCAGGAGGTAGATTCAATAAGTTCCCTCTCCCTACAGTAAGGCCTTTCATCTAACCTGTCCCTCACTTCTTGAGTCCTGAGAGGCTCTCATTTCCCAGTTCTCTAGTACATTCTAGAGGGTACTTCCAACCTCCTTTCTCCCAAGGTTACCTGTTTCCATTCTTCCTGCTGTCCCTCAGGACTGTAGTCTTTTCCCCCACCAGATACAAGAACATGTTCCCCTCTCCTCCCACCCCCCATCACCTTTCCCTCCCCTGTCCATCCCTCCCTTCCCCCTTGTGATTGCTTTTTTCTCCCTGCCAAGTGGGACTGAGGTGTCCTCACTTGGGCCTTTTAGTTTTTTGCTGACCTTTTCGAGTTGTGGATTATATCTTGGATTTTCTGTACCTTTTTAAAAATTTTTTGGCTAATATCCACTTATTAGTAAGAACATACTGTGCATGTCCTTTTGGTTCTAAGTTACCTCACTCAGGATGACATTTTCTAGTTCCATCCATTTGGTGGAAAACTCAGGATGTCCTTGTTCTTAATAGCTAAGTAGTATTCCATTGTGTAAATGAACCACATTTTCAGTATCTATTCTTCTATCTATCGTGAGACATCTGGGTTGTTTCCAGGTTCTGGCTACCACACATAAGGCTGCGACACACATAGTGGAATATGTGCCCCTGTGGCATAATGGGGAAACTTTGGGGTGTATTTCCAAAAGTGGTATTTCTTTCTGGATCTTTGTCCAGGTCTACTTCCAATTTTCTGAGGAACCTCCAAATTAATTTCCAGAGTTGTTGTACCAGTTTGCAATCCTACCAGCAATGAAGGAATGTTCCTTTCTCCACATTCTTGTCAACATATATTGTCACCTGAGGTTTTGATCTTAGCCATTCTGACTGGTATAAGGTGGAATCTCAGGGTTGTTTTGACTTTCATCTCTGATCACTAAGGACTTTGAACATTTCTTTAGGTGCTTCTCATTCCTCTACTGTGAATTCTCGGTTTAGTTCTATACCCCATTTTTTTATTGAGTTGTTTGAGGTTTTTTTTTTTTTTTTTTGGTAGTAAGCTTATTGAATTCTTTATATATTTTGGATATTAGCATTCTACCAGATGTGGGGTTAGTGAAGATTTTTTTCCCAATCTGTAGATTATTAACTATGTCTATTGCCTAATAGAAACTTTCCAGTTTCATGAGGTCCCATTTATCAATTCTTGATCTTAAAGCGTGAGCCACTGGAGTTCTTTTTAGGAAATTTCTTCCTGTGCCAATGAGTTCAAGAATTTTTCCCACTTACTCTTCTGTTATGTTCAGTGTATACTGTTCTATGTTGAGGTCCTAAGTACACTTGGACTTGAATTTTGAGCATGTTGACAAATATAGGTCTATTTTCATTTTTCTACATAACAAACATCGAGTTATATCAGCACCATTTATTGAAGATGCTTTCTTTTTTCCATTGAATATTTTTGGCTTCTTTGTGAAGGATCAAGTGTGCATAAGTATGTGGTTTTATTCCTGGGTCTTCAATTCTATTCCATTGATCAACCTGTCTTTCTCTGTTTCAATACCTAGTTTTTATCACTATTGATCTGTAGTAGAGCTTGAGGTCAGAGATGATGATTTCCCCAGCTGTTCTTTTACTGTTAAGGATTGTTTTCACTATTGTGTTTCTTGTTTTTCTTTTTCTTTATTTCTTTTTTTTACCTTTCCAGATGAATTTGAAAATTGCTTTTTCCACGTCTTTGAAGAATTGTGTTAGGATTTTGATGGTGATTGCATTGAATTTGTAGATAGCCTTTGGTAGGATGGCCATTTTTACTATGTTAATTCTGCAAATCCATGAGCATGGGAGATTTCTCTATTTTCTGAGATCTTCTTTGATTTCTTTCTGGAGATACTTCAAGTTCTTATCATAAAGATCTTTCACTTGTTTGGTTAGTGTTACCCCTAGATATTTTATATTATCTGTGGCTATTGTGAAGGGAATTGTTTCTATAATTTCTTTCTTGGTCTGTTTAAATATTTGTCTAAAAGAAGGCTATTGATTTATTTGAGTTAATTTTATATCCAGTAGAAATTTTGGGATCACTTATGTATACTATCATGTCATTTTTCTTTGTCAATTTGTATCCCATTGATTTCTTTTCTTTCTTTCTTTCTTTTTTTTTTTGTCTTTTTGTTCTAGCTAGCACTTTGAGTACTATATTGAAAAGAGAGTGCAGCATTCTTGTTTTGTCACAGATTTTAGTGGGATTGCTTCAAGTATCTTTCCATTTAATTTGATATTGGCTGTTGATTTGCAGTAAATTGCTTTTATTATGATGAGGTATGGGCCTTGAATTTCTGATCTCTCAAATACTTTTAACATGAAGGGGTACTGTATTTTGTCAAATGCTTTTTCTGTATCCATGAAGATCTTGTATTAGTAAAACAGTGCCATTATTGTAGATCTCAGAATCAACTAGGTTGTCAGAGGTTACAGATCACACTGTGACCCTGGAGATTGTGTCATTTACTGAAAAAAGAAACATGATTCTAGTTGTGATGTGGCTCAGTCCTTAGCATGTACCTTTAATTCCTCTGCGTGGCATGTCGACACATCCTTAGTGCACACTTTTAATCCCAAACAATAAAGAAAAAGTTAACTTATAGAAAGAAGAACTCATGTTTGAAAGTGATGTCTGATTGAGTAGCAGACAAAATGATGAATCAGAGAACGATTTGAAAGAGGAGAAGAGGAAGCTGTTTTAGTGAGCAGCACAGAAAAATCGGGGAAGGAGGCAGTTTTTCCTGGACAGTCATAAAGAGACAGGTTGTGGAGAGAGGGCACGTTAGACACAGGTGAAGGCAGAATAAGCCAGAGAGTGAGAACAATCCATAAGGTTAGGAAATATTACTAAAGTAACTATGAGGCCAGGCAGAGCAATTCAAGAGAATCCTAGGTAAGTCAGATTCAGTAAGTTAGAGGGGAGAGGAGTTTTGAACCAGAATAGCTGAGTTGCCCTTCCAGCCAGAGTTCAAAAAGAAATGAAATTATTAGTAAGGCTTGGAAGCTGAAAAAGTTTGATCGTAAGGAGACTAGAAACTTCCAGGTTTAGTTTAGCAGACTGAGGCAGTAAGTCTCAAAGACAACAATTACACAGGTGAATAAAAGTTACACATGGGGTTGGGATTTAGCTCAGTGGTATCTGCCTGAGGCTTAAGGCCACTGGGTTCGGGTCCCCAGCTCCCAAAAAAAAAAAAAAAAAAAAAAAAAAAAAAAAATTCTTCTGTCTGACCTGAGCCACAGAGAGATTCTTCTGTTTGCATTTCCTCAGTACTGGGAGATCAAGTATGTTCCCACCTTTGCTGACTTTCTCTCCTCCTCCTCCTCCTCCTCCTCCTCCTCCTCCCCCTCCTCCTCTTCTCCCCTCTTCCTCCTCTCTCTGGTTTTTGGGCACTAGACGCACTCCTCCTGGTTACAAGATAAAACTTTATTAACTGAGCCTTCACCCCTTTATCAATAAAGTTAGATTTTACTTTAAAAAACAAACTGAAAAACCTTTGGTTTTCACTACTATTTCAAACAGTCTGACATTGTTTAACTGATTTTATTGTTTGCCTCTCTTTGCAGCCTGACCTTCATCCCATAGCCATACTGTGCACAGAGTCCCTCAAACAATGAATGACAGGAGAGAAACGAAGGTGGTCAAGATTTAGGCTGGCTGGACCTTGCTAATAGAATATTTCCTTGTGTGGGTGAAATTTGTAGAATTTTCCTTTATACACATTATGAAAGTTCAGAATGAATTATGAAGGATCCCAGCAGGTTTGTAAATATTTTCATTTATTATATACAGTTAAAGACAGCTTTTATGTCGATTCTATAATTTATTCACTGTGTGACTTCCCTGAGGGTATATTTCCTCATCCAGTCCTGGAGGAAGTGGTACAAATCAAAACATGGTGATCTATTTACATAAAATCTTAGTCTTTATGAAATGATTTGTGATCTATGGATTAAAGGGTATGGTAACACGTTGTTATCATGTAGTTAAACATTAGACATTTATATATAATTATTTTGGGGGCTGTGAAGAGCTTCCTTTGGAATATCTGAAAACGTCACACATCTTTTCAAGAAAGATTAGAATATGCTAAAAATTATTAATCCAAATTTTATGACTAGTCACCTATGCCAAAATTCTGATTTTAAAAGAAATAAGGCAACAAAACTTGGCAGATTAATATACATTTCATCTTTGATATTTAAATTTTTAATTGCCTTGCATAGATTTAATAGAAAAAGTCATTTGTGTCTTCATAGCATTTAATGTTTCACTTCAGAAACAGCTATAATGGAAGATGACTTTAAAAGCTGCAAACATGATTAAAGCAGGATTATGACGTACACATGTTCATATGTATATGCAAAAAATATATACACATATATACATAATTAATAGGCAGAAGTCATGTTAGTTTAAAGAAGAAAAGTGAGAAAGTATTGTTAGAGGATTATATTAAATGAAATAAATTATGTAATTACTAGAAATAATGTAAAAAATAGTTCAACTCTGCAATATGTCAAACTTCTATATTAGTTCTGAGCCTGTGATGCTTTTGATGCAGTGAGAATGGAAAGCCATCTAAAGTCAATATTACTTATATACTTCTACAAAGGCTCTAAAACACCATGACCCTTCTAAAACAAGATATTAACTATATATATCCATCCTCAAAATATTGCTTCTTCTGTATGGGTAAGCAAAGAGTTATGGAATTGAAAAGTAAACTGATTATAAATGAAGCATCTGAAATAATTTAGATGCAATTTTCAGCCAACAACCCTCAAGTTGTTTGCCTCTGCTTACTAGGAAATAAAAAGCTAGCGAGGGACCTGAGTCTCAGTAAGGCTGAGAATAGCTTAAGAAGAGTAATTACAATTAGCTGTGTCCTTCTCAACCAAAACAGGCACAACATAGATTCAAAGTGATGGCTGTTCTCTTCCTGATTTAGATTTACAATAGATTCAGTTAGTCTGAGGTCCTACTGAGCAGCTTTGAATTGATAACAAAGTTAGAATCAGCAGTACTCAAATGCAGCCAGTCCTTTCCTCTTTGGCTGACCTGAGAAGGTGGAATACAGCTTCTCATCTAAGGTTCACATCACTCTGCTCTGGAAACAGTTTTCACGCCCAGCTTAGTACAATCTTCAACAGATAATGCTCTGCACACCCATGTTTGCTCTCTCTGGCCTACCACCGTGTCCCTCATAGGACAACTTTCTGTTTTATTCATAGAAATCTTCTCCTTTCTCCATCCCTCCCTCTACCCCTCCATCCCTCCATCCCTCTCTCTCCTCTCCCTTCCTTCCTTTCTTCCATAATTTTTATTTCCCTTCTTTCTTTCTCTTTTTACAGCAAAACAATCAAAGGAAGAGAAATTGATTTTTGCTACAAGATTATTGCTATTCATCAAGGCAATCAGGTATAGCTTAAAGACAAAGACTACCAAGATGAAAGTGAGCCCTTATGTGAAATTTCAGTGTACATACAGATAATAGCATTACATTCAACTGTAAAGAAAATACAATAACGAAATTTGAAGGAAAACAGATGTATCTTGCCATTATATTGAGATAACTTTGATTTGCCAAGACTGATATTGCATGCTTTCTCTTGTATGCATGCTATAGATTTTAGTTGCCACAGATATAAATCAATGTATGTGAACATTAATGTAGTTCATGTAACTGAAAAGAATACCATGCAAAGAGAAAAGTTAAATAAGTGGAGGAGGAAAATAGCATTAGATTATATATGACATGAGAGTGGAAATGTGTGGAAGAGTGCGGGGTGGAGAGATATGAGGAAGAGGAAAAGAAGGGAGAGAAGATCAGCAGAATAAAAATGAAAATGGAATTCATTATTTTCCATATTAAAATAAGGTTTTCTAAAAGAAGGGAGGAATGGAAGGAAGCAAAGAAAGGGTTACCACTGTGTTTGGAGCACACAAGTGGGTATAGTGATGAACTCAGATCTTTAAAGCTAGTAGTCATGATGAGCCTATGGTCTTACCCATGGCAGTAATATAAGGACTATGTGCTCAGTGCTAACTAGTTAACTCAGTTAACTAGCAGGGGAAATACCTGGGTCGACCCAGACAATGGTATGTGGTGAGAGGTGAATGAAGGCAGAGGGTCATAGAAAGAATTAGATTATGAAAAGCCATTCCCCATGGTTACTATAGTGAAATACAGTACAACATCTTTAATGTTAACCTGTGGATCAGGGGTATTATAAAGCTTTCAGAATTGATAAGAAAAAGGGAAGAAGTATGCATTTAAAATGCTTCATGACAAAAATCATATAGAAAAAATGATTTTGAAAATGATTCTTAAAATATATTTAGAAAGCATAAAAGAAAACTAGGTACAATATACCAAAAATCAACTAGAGTTAGTGTTGTGCTGTGAATAATTGTTTACCACCATACCAATATGTAATATTGAAACCTGACCTCTAGCACAATAATGCTAGATACATGATTGATGAGGTAATTAGGTCATGAGGGCCACACCTTCAGAGATGTCCAAAAGTCAGCAGGTCCCTTTCACTGTTAGGACACATATGATAGATGTCAGCTGATGCCCACCCATCAGACACTAAAAGTAGGTGCTGGACACACCTCTAGAATCCCGAGACAGCATATTCTGATTTTAATAAAATGCCTATTGTGATGATTAATTAAACAATATTAACAAAAGGGGTTCTAACATAACCTAAGACAGACATCTAGGCATGCTGGTAATATAATTTCTAGACAGGTTAGCTGATGTTGGAAGACCCACACTAAGTTCTCTTATGGGCTGGGGTCCTGAGCTGAAAGCAAGAGGAAAATGGGTAGTGTTTACCTCTCACTACTTCCCGACAGCAGACCTGGTGTGATCAGTTACCACACACTCCGCCATTATAGTGGACTGTGCCCTCATACTATGATTCAGGATAAGACCTTCTTTTCTTACTATTAGCCACTTTGTCCATAACAATGACCAAGGTAACTAGCATCCCCAGTGTGCAGGCAAAGCAGTACTGACACACTGAATTAGTCGGCTACTGGTAATCCTCCGTTAAACATTAGACTAAGGCAAGTATTACTGTTGCAGTTCTTGAAAACATGGTCATCATTTAAAAACAATTTTCCATGCCTTCAAATGATATTTATCCTCTTAATCCTATATAAAGATGTTGTATTAGTCAACATATCCTATTTTTACCATCAAATCTGCATACAAGTAGTACATAGTTTAATGAGTATAAAACAAATGATATTCTCATAAATACTTGATTAAATCGACCTGTGCTGACTTTTGTTCATTAATCAGTCTTCCATGGTGTAATATATTTTCTTCAATCTGAGAAGAAAGAGATATTCTATCCTGGTAGAATGGCTCTCTGGAAAGGCAAAATCCGTTCAAAAAGTAGATAAGGCCAACAAGTACAAAGAAAATTTCTTATCTACCTGAATAATCATTGTTCTAGAAAACTCTCCAAACTCTCTCACACTCTCTCAATCTATGATAATTTGGATTTGATAATTCCCTGTCTGTAATATCTGTTTGTCAAATCTTTTAGTGCTACAAATTGTTAATGTCAGTTCCCCTAAACTCATCAGTACCAACAGTATTTTTTTTTCACTTGTGATATGAATTTAAATTTTTGTGGAAAACCAAAACTTACCTAAAATTTTTTTCTCCCTGTTCACCCCTGAATATGTTGAAATTTAAAAGTCATTTCATTCATTCATTCATTCATTCATTCATTGATTCATTCATATTTTTGTGTGAATATTTATAAATATTGATGTTTTATTAGTTTTTAATGCACATATGTCCACCCACACCATACCTCTCCATCAGACCCTTATGTTCCCACAGTCCTGGGTCCCCTTCTGTTGTTCTTACAGTGCTTAGCCCAATAGACTAATGGATTTTTATCCTCAGATCTAATATTCCTTGCCAACTCTCTTCTAGGCATCTTTTCTACATTTCCCTGAATTCCTTTAAATTCAATATGCCAAGAGCTAAGCCATATGAATTCGTTGACTTTTTATATTCTATTTCCTCTTTTTCACTGGTCATTCCATTCCTCTCAAACTAGTCCTAAAAAATTCTGATGTTTAGATGATAAAACATAAATGAGACATAGTTCCTGTCTCTGGAAGATCACTCAGTACCAATTAGAATAAGACAGTATCTTAATAGACTGATAGAGTGCTCAGATGATGAATAAGGGAGTATGGTTTTTTTCATTTTTGTGAGTGTACATGCATGTATATGATTGGAGATGTACCCCAGGATTTCACACATGCAAGGCAAGCCATATCTTGCTCAGAAGCCTACCCAACACTACCAGCTTCGTATCACCAATTCTGGTGAGGCCTCTGTGAACTTGAGGCAGTTTGTAATTACTGAGGACCCTACTTACATGCTTTCATGGTCGTATCTCCTTTCCAGCAGAACGCTAGTAGTAGCTATCCTTCCTGACCCAAGCTCCTTATCTTCAACTGTTATGAAAAGGTATAAAAGCTTTTGATTCAACGTTTTCCTTCCATGTTCTGTCAAATTATTAAAAATTTGCATTTGCTTCCAAAGACTTTTCAGAGAAAAATTAGAAATCAACAAATGTACAAAGTTAGTCCAAGTGGGAAAAGCCGTCCATCCTGAAGCATTTCCCCATTAACATCCACATTAGTATGAATTAGATGGGCAATCCTGGTTGTTTATGCACCTAATTGAGAGCCTTTCCAGTTGAAGTTTTTGCAGAGCCAAGGTTGGTAGAAAAGTAAACTGTTTCCAAACACTTTTTACTTCACTGGTAATTGGAATACATTCTGAAACACTAAACACTGAAAGTATCCTGCTCATTCTACCAAACCATTAGCCCCTAGGCATTATTTAAGGATGCAGTGCAAATGGCTTTGTGTATCTTAGAGTAGGTCAGGGCACTTTTCCCCTCATTTGTCAAGGGACTCTTGAGTCCAATAGATACTATTGCTTGCAGAAACTCAGAATAGTTTAACAGCAAAACCTTTTGGGGGTGATCTGCTTTTCTTGGAGACAGACCAAGCCTTTCTTGTTCTTCCTTTATTCATCTGTTGCCAGGATGCTGAACCCAAATGTTAACTGAAAGCCTGTTCCCTGAGCTTCAAGTGTGTTTTAAAATTGACTATTTTAGATTAGATTTGCTATCATTGTACTTCTAAAACCTGAAATGCTGGTGTGCCTTCAAAACAGTTTGGCAACATGAAAGAGTTAAATTTAATGTTAATTCTGACGTACTTGCTGACTACTGCTACTGTAGGGGATCTTTAAGTTAGTAAGGAACATACCCAGACACCAAATTCTCAACACAAAAGAGATGTACTATATGGCAGGGACAGAGGCTTTCCTTGGATTGGACAAAGGCAGACAACAGATAGAGTGGGTATTTTAGGGAGAAAAAGGGAAAGACAGTGTTAGGCTGCGTTGGAAGTTCTGATAGTTCTGTTAGCCAGTGGAGCCAAATAATTAATTTTAATTGCTGGTGTTTTGATAGCTGGATTTTGGAGTTTTATTTTGGCATAGGAAAGTGGCCAAATAAGGGAATATACATTGGTGGCTAGCTTTAAGGATGTAACAAAGCAATTTAGGAAGGGAGAGGAAATGGGTAGGGGAAGATGAGTTGTTGCCATGGTTATGGAGCTTGAATTTATTTGATAACCTTTTAGTTACTCCATCATTGACTATTTTTGGATTTATCACAGTAAGAAATGGGTTACAAATATCTAATTTTTTTTAAAAATTGCATCATTAAATAAGGTGAAATTTTCTAAGTCCTGAACTTATAAAAAGTCTTACAATGAAAATTTTAACTTTTGGCTTGCTGACCCTCCTCTATATGTTACGGGCTCTAGACACAATGCTATTCTTTATCCATATATATCTGGTGCTTATGAAAAATAATATATGTACTTCATATATTTCAGTTTTAGTTATATAAAAACGTACTTTTACTCAATTTTTAAGATTTACTTCTGTTGACAATTACATCTAGTAGATTAGGTGTTGCTTTAATGAACATTTTCTTCTCCATTTTTCTGTAACCCATTTATTTAACACTATTCATATACAAATAAACTGAAAACTATGAAAATGTACATGTTCAAAAATAGAAGTGCCCTGTGTAACTTTCCTATCAAATTACCATACTCACTTTAACTTCGTGCTTGATATTTTGGGGAAAAATTAATTATATTTTGTTCTTTTCTTGTTCCTTTGATTTTACTGAAATTTAGTCTGGCTTTCATTAATTTTTCTGTTATATTTTTATTTTGTTTATCATATTTTTATTCCTGGTCAAAACTCTTTCATCTTCTATGACATTCCTGTTAGGCACTTTTTAAAAATATTACTTTTCTTGGATATTTTATGTATTTACATTTCAAATGTTATCCCCTTTCCCCCCTCCCATACCCCATACCCTCTCTTCCTTCTTTTATGTGGAAGCTCCCGTTCTTACACACCCACTCCCACCTCAATACCCTGACATTCCCTTACATTGGGGAAAGCAGCCTTCACAGAACCAAGTGCTTTTCCTCCTATTGATGCTGGACAATGCCATCCTCTACTACATATGTGGTGGAGCCATGGGTCCCTCATTGGCTGGTGGTTTCCTACCTGGGAGCTCTGGTGGAGTTTGGTTGGTTGATAGTCTTGTTCTTCCTATGAGGTTGCACAACACTTCAGCTCCTTCAGTCTTTTCTCTAACTCATCCATGGGGTCCCCTTGTTCAGTCCAATGGTTAGCTACAACCATTCTCATATGTATCAGTAGATCTCTGACAGAGACTCTCAGGAGACACCGATATTTGGCTCCTGTCACCCTCAGGAGACACCAATATTTGGCTCCTGTCACCAAACACTTCTTGGCATTAGCAATAGTGACTGAGTTTGGTGGCTGCATATGATATGGATTCCCAGGTGAGGCAGTCTCTGGATGACCTTTTCTTCAGTCCCCTCTCCACTCTTTGTCTGTGTATTTCCTCCCATGAGTATTTTGTTTTCTCTTCTAAGAAGGACTGAAGCATCCATATTTTGGTCTGTCTTCTTGAGCTTCAAATGATCTGAGATGTTTTTCTTAGGTATTCCAAGCTTTTGGGCTAATATCTACTTATCAGTGAGTGCATACCATGCATGCTCTTTTGTGATTGGGTTACCTCACTCAGGATGATATATTCTAGTTCCATCCATTTGCCTAAGAATTTCATGAAGTCATTGCTTTTAATAGCTGAGTAGTACTCCATTGTGTAGATGTACCACATTTTCTGTATCCATTCCTCTGTTGAAGGACATCTGGGTTCTTTCCAGTTTCTGACTTTTATAAATAAGGCTGCTCTGAACATAGTGGAGTATGTGCCCTTGTTATATGTTGGAACATATTTTGGTGTATGCCCAGGAGTAGTATAGCTTCATCCTCAGGTAGTACTAGGTCCAATTTTCTGTGGAACTACCAGGCTGATTTCCAGAGTGGTTGGACCAGCTTGTAATCCCAACAACAATGGAGGAGTGTTCCTCTTTCTCCACATCCTTGCCAGAATCTGTTGTCACCTGAGTTTTTTTTTTATCTTAGCCACTTTGACTGGTATGAGGTGCTATCTCAAGGTTGTTTTGATTTGCATTTCCCTGATGATGAAGGCTAAGACTGTTGACCATTTCTTTTAGGTGTACATGCACACACACACACACACACACACACACACACACACACACACACAAACACACACACACACACACACACACACACACACACACTGTCAACACACACACACACACACACACACACATCAGATCCCAATTGCTGGTCTATTAATTTCATATTTGCACTCATCAACACTTATTTATTTATTTATTTATTTATTTATTTATTTATTTATTCGTTCATTCATTCATCCATTCATTCATTTAGTTATTTATACTATATACTTCAGACATTATTCCCCTCCTTGTCCACCCCCGATTGTTCCATATCCCATACCTACTCCTTGCCTCCCTTCCCCAGTCTCCACAAGCATGTCCCAACTTTACCCTCCCAACCCGATCTTTAACATCCTGGGGCCTCCAACCTCTTGAGGATTAGGCACATCTTCTCTGACTGAACCCATAGCCAGAAATCTTCTTCAGTGTATGTGTTGGAGGCTTCATCTCAGCTGGGCTATGCTGTTTGGTTCATGACCCCAGTATCTGAGAGATCCCAGAGATCCAGGTAAATTGAGAATGCTCTTCTTCTAGAGGGTTGCCCTCCTCTTTAACTTCCTCCAGCTTTTCCCTAATTTAACCAGAGGGTCAGCAACTTCTGTTCATTGGTTGGGTGCATATATCTGCATCTGCCTCTTTCAGCTGCTTGTTGGGTTTTGGGGGAACAGTTATGATAGGTACCTTTTTGTGAACACCCCATAGCCTCAGTAATGGTGCAAGGTCTTGCACTCCACCCCCTTGAGCTGGAACCCACTTTGGGCCTGTCTCTGGACCTTCTTTTCCTCAGGTTCTTCTCCATTTTCATCCCTGAATTTTTTCAGACAGGAAGAATTATGGGTCAGTGCTTTGACTGTGGGATAGCAACCTCATCTCTCACCTGATGCCCTGTCTTTCTGCTGATCGAGGGTTCAATAAGTTCCCTATCCTCACAGTAGGGCATTACTTTGAGTCCTGAGAGTCTCTCACTTCCCAGGTCTCTGGTATATTCTGGAGGGTCTTCCCAATCTCCAACCTCCCGAAGTCACCTTTTTCCATTTTTTTCTGCTGGCCCTGAGGACATCGGTCTTTTTCCCCAACCCAATACCAGACCATGTTCCCCTCCTACCCTCCTATCTCTTTTCCCTCCCAGGTTCCTCTCTCACTACTGTGGTTATTTCTTCTCCCTTCCAAGTGGGACTGACGCATTTTCACTTGGGCTTTTCAAATTGTTGGCCTTTTTTAGTTTTGTGGACTGTAACTAGGGTATTCTTCCTTTTTTTTTTGCTAATATCCACTTATTAGTGAGTACATATTATGCATATCCTTTTGTCTTTTGGGTCTAAGTTACCTCACTAAGGATGATATTTTCTAGTTCCATCCATTTGCCTGCAAAACTCAGGATGTCCTCATTCTTAATAGCTATGTAGTATTATTGTGTAAATAAACCACATTTTCTGTATCCATTCTTCTTTCCTAGCAATCTGTTCCAGAAGATAGGACAGGTGAAAGGGGAGTGATATTTGGTCCTAGTGGCAGCTATGGGACTTCTGGAGGGCTCTAACCAGATGTTGTGGCCGCAGTGGATCCTCTAGTATACCTCTTCTGGGGAGCAGACCAGCTGGCCCAGTTATTCTACTATGTTTTGACAGAATTATGAACACCCTTTGCTCAGTTGGTTTTGACAGTCTAGCTCTGAAATGTTTTTCTGCACATAATGCTACAACTTCTGGTTGCTAAATGATAAATTAAGTTAAGCATAATTCATGTCCTAAGAAGATCACTCACTGCCAATTAGAATAAATTAACCAGCCTCAATAGTGCCCAGATGATGAAAGAGTAGATAGGGTTGACTTCATATAAAATTTTGTAATAATATTGCTGAACAATTTTGAACCTGTGTTAATATAGCTTGAAGGAGTTTCCTATTAATCTCCAGATAACATAAAGACACTGTAACTTTGATTTTACTCCAATACTCTGTACTACTTATTATTTCTTATTACTAATACTTCTTTCTACCCTGTTTCTTGCATGTTGTTTAGCTTTCAATATACATTTTAATGGCCATTTTTTGTCTTTCTTTTGATTTTTCAGTATCTCACATGGCCTTGAGTTCCCTATGAGCTGAGGATGACTCTGATCTCCTATTTATATTGCCTTCATCTCCACTTACTGAAGTAGAAACAGTAATCAACAACCACCTCAGACTGGGCTTTTAGTTCCTTCAGTGTGAAACTTTCAGCCTTGGCCAAAAATAGGGATATGAAAAGATATTTCTCATTCATTGGTATCTAATTAATTTCATCCTTTCTTTCAACCTTACTAAAATCCATAGCATCACATAAATTCCTGTAGCATAAAGATTTGATAACCTACATAAAATAAATTAAAACCTTTCTACATATTATTGCAATATGTATTCTCCTTAATAAACTGTGAACTGCATGAGAGCAACAGGGACGTATCTACCCTCTTTTTTATCACAAACCCAGGGACAAACTTCAGATGCACAGTATATCCATGTAGTTGCTATTCGTTTGATGAAACGAATGAGTATCCACAGTCAATAAATAAAAGAACAATATCTTAAGTTTGCCATTGGTTTCTATAGGTCATTTCATAAATCTGTTTTACTTAATTACACTTGCAATGTTGTCCAACTCTGATTCAATCACATACTCACGGATCATTTAATTATCTTACATAGAGTATGTTAAAGAAATTGTTATGATTTTTATGGTTGAATATGTAAAATTTATATTATCTGAAGCTTTCTGATGTTTTTAATCTCACAAATTATATTGAAATGACTGGTCTGGTTGAAATAATTTGATGTTTTACCAGTCATTCTGCATTTTTCTTTCATAACTTTGCATTGATCCTCTGCCCAACTCCTGCCAATAAACTTTGTTTGGATCATAACAGTGGAGAAGCTAGAGCTGTTAATATTTTACTGTAATAAGTTTACTTCTTAAGAATAATTTGTGAATGTAGGCAAATGAAGGGGAACCCCATAAGGCAAGAACTGCAGTAATTTCTCCCGGTAGAGACCTAAATCCATCATACAGTGAGGATGTGAAGGACAAAATAAAGGAGAGATGAGCCTCAGCTGGCGCCAGCCTGTCATTGTTGGAAGAAGTGCTAAAGTGAGATTATAGAAGCTGCCATCATGTTGTGTTACCAGTGGGCATCTGGAAGGGCTGTCAAGATCTGTTGACCCGGACCTCTAGTTAGAAAGAAGAGACAAACAGCTAATAGGGAAGAAGATGATTTGTGTGTTTATGTAATTATTCTACAATATGTTAAGATAAAATATGTGTTCTAAATTAAACATTATACATATTTTCCATCCTGTTTCTCAATATTTAATCAAGGCTTTCAATGTGATTTTTGATTCTTTCATATAAAGCGATTCTTTTCTTTATTCTTTTCTGGGGTATGTTATGTCTATATCAAGTGAAGTGTCAATTTATTGAATTTATTTTGCACACGTACATACATACATACACACAGACACACACACTGACACACACACACACACACACACACACACACACACACACACACACACACAGAAACTTTTCCTAGATCTATCTATTAAAAAAAAAAACCTATGGTTGACGCTTATATAAAACTAACTACAAAAAAATAAATAAAAGAATGATTACTTCTTTCTCTTCAAAAACTAAGTACAGTTTTGATCTTAGTAATTAAATTCAATTTTGTTGAAATTGTTCCAATAAACAAGAGGTTGAAATTTGATTGAAGCTTAATGGGTTCTTTAAATTCTATACATTCTTAGAGAGCTATGTATATGTGCTTCTTTGTCCTTCTCTGTCCCTATGTCTCTGTTTCTGGCTGTCTCTGGCTGGCTGTCTCAGTGTTCCTCTATCGTACTGCATGTATTTGTTGTGTCTTAGTTTATATTTTACAATATAATAATGTGTAATGCTTGAATATCTAATGAATTTGGAGCTGAAATATTAAACAAAGAGCTAGATCTCTGAATAGAGGGATATACATTTAACAGATTGTTTCACCATTGTGCTAATACCTTTAATATTCTTTGTAAGATGGCAAAGATTGTTTGACCTGTGGAAATTCTCTGATATGAAAGCTGGTGTAATGTTACAGGGGAAATATATTTTCTTTATCCATATATAAATTTTATGCTCGTTCATTCTGTAAAGACTACTACTGAATTTTAATAATTTGAAGCCATCTATTTTGTAACCACTATTAAAACTACTTTTGATTTAGTAATCTAGTTAAGTTACATCACAGTCTTCAAGCAATAATAATAAAAAATCAATACTAGATTAATTTGAGCAATGGTTTGTAGCATTGCCAAATCAGTTCTGTAGGCTTTTAGATTCATTTTGTGCATGTTTTTCTCATACTTGTTAAAAATAAAGCAAGCTGGCATTTCCTGTATGTTAAGTAATTTCCATTATGATTACGTTTACACACTTGACATGTTAAGGCTGGGTTACGGATTAGTTGAAAGATTTCTGGAATTAACTAAATCAAATCTAAAGCATGTCCTAGATACAAATATTTTGGTTTTGCAAACACCTTGTTCATTCCATTACTGTTTAAGCAATTCTAAGAAATCACAAACTACCATGTAGTATAACTGAAACCATAGCAGCATGTAAAAAATGATTTCAGATTGCATTGGAAGAATAACTGCACATTTTATAGGCAATGTCACCAAAATGTATGAACTCAAACACAGAAGTCTGACAGTTGACTCTGTAAAAGACAAAACTTCTTTCTGGGTACCATGTGGTTTCCATGGTGTTTATCAACATATAAAAACATGAGCCTTGGATCTAGCATAGTTGTAAAAAGAGGGCAATAAAAGTTTCACCTGGTTGCTTATTTTAAAAATTATTTATATATGAATGCATAAATCCCACAGCTAAATAAACCTTAGACTTAGATTTTCTTAGCCTTACTTATTGAACAAAATTAATAATGGTAGGCTTCTGCCAGAAATCAGCACATCCCGTAATATAAATTTGTTGGGCTTTATTTTCCACCTATCATTTCATACATTTCCGAGTACAAGAAAACAATAGAAGTTTATATAAATACTCCTTTGCAGAATTTTACTATTTTGAAACAGTAGGCTTTTTTTTAATGCATTGAGTTGTTTTTTCATATAAATACATCTCTATTTCTTCATCTAAGCTTTGTATATATGTTTTATATACTATACTCTAGGAAATTGCAACTGTACTAAATTACTTTAAAGATATTTTCTGGGTATGGTATTTTGAGTACACTTTTATAGGTTGTTCTGTAATATAGCTTTTCTCATTTGGCTTTTAAATGTTTGCAAAGTTAAAGTAAATAAAATTATTTCTGATACATTATCATCTTTTCCGATACCTGACATTCCCTATTGGCTTTGCCACAAGTGAATTTCATAGCCTGTGATAATCAATTGATTCGTGGCCATCACGTTGCCTCTGTTTGCACATATCCGGGATAACTGACAATGGTGCCATTCTGAAGACACTGAGTCTCACAGTGTATGACTTGGGGATTTCATCCCCTGTCATCTCAAATGTCACTACGGACACATTCATCACCACTCTGTCACTGGACAAATAATGCATCTGTGTGATAGGTTCTCAAACACACACCATTTTCCTGCTTAGGTGACAGCTACCACTGTTGGCTCTTGTGATTCTGAGAAAGTTCAGATTTGTGTGCTACTGAAGGGGGAGGAAGTGGCAGTGGGCACACCCCCTGAGACTGCTCACGAAATGAATGATGACATGAACTCAAATGCTCATAGGCCTGGGATAATGCCTTGGAAAAGACTGCCAATCCCGACTCTCCACAAGCTTCAGGAGGTATGGATTATGGATTAAGTGTTTCAGATTGTCCTGCTTACCGAGACAATTGCTCTCTGAAACAATGGAGAGTCTTCTCTTTTGTGCCTCCAGACTGGAATAAGTGTCTCCTCTTGGTCAAAGTTGCTGTTCCTCTTTATTATTCAATATGTTTGAGATGTGTACCCTACACTGAACCATCTTGGTTAGGAATTAAAAACACATGGGTAGTCAATATAAGATATTAGCAGGCTGCATTAACATGTCTCTTGGTAAGCATAAGAGTTTGGGTATTGTGATGTCATTCAGAATACTGTGTCCTATTAGCATCTTTCTCTTTGGTGCAACAGCTGTTTCGATCACATGTCTCACTGTACCTGTGAGGCAACTCCATGAGATATGTATCTACATGAAATGAATCTCATATTTATTATTATGGAAAAATGTAATGCCAAGGAGTAAAAACTTATGAAAACTTGATGTAACTTTTGTTAGATGTTTATAAAGTTAATGCAGGGACAGTAAGCTATCATTACTGTGACCTTTTTCTTATCCTTCTTACCTCCAAATAAGATGACTTTTACCACATTCTGTTCTGACCCATCAATATTAGCCACAATCCATTTATTATCCTTGCCCCTAACACTTTGTTATTTACTGGAATGTAATTATTTGAAAGTTGGTAGTTGGTTCCTCCAATAAGGAACATGTGGTATAAATCGTTCTGATCTGGCTTACCTCATCAAATATACTACTTATAGCAATTTACTGTAGAGATCAAGATTTCCTATTTCTTTACAACTGAATAGTGCTCCATGGTGACTATGCATCACCTTGTCCTTGTCCATTCATCAGTTGTAAGACATCTAAGTTGTTTTCAGTTTTACTTGTTGGGAACAGAGCAGCAAAGACGATAACTGAACTAAGATCTGTGGAATAGGATGGTGAGTTCTTCGGGCATCTGCCAAGGTATGCTATAGCTGGGACATATAGTACATTTATTTTTAGTTTTTGATAATAACCCACACTGATTTCATAGTGATTGTACAACTTTACCACAATGAATGTTGTAAACTTTTTCCTATAGTCCCTCCAAGCATTTTCCTGTTGGATTTTGTGTTAACTCTTTCCATTCTGACTGGAGTAAGAATGAAATCTCAACATCGTTTTGATTCCCAATTATCTTATAACTGGGACCATGAACACTTTTTCAGGTATTTCTTCATTATTTTTCTATTGAAACCCTTGATTTAGGGCACCAGCTCACTTTTTGAATGAGTCAATTGGTTTCTGACTCTGCTTTTTTAATTCTTTGTATACTTTGGGTTTTAATCCTCAATGAATACTAGCAAACAATCTTTCCACAGTTCCAAATCTTAATATATAGAAATAGTCTTCACTCACTTCTCATGAAGAAACCTTCTCTTTGAAGTGAACTGAGACAACTAATAATTAAAACACAGAGTTTAGAATTTGGTCCCAATGAATACATTTATAAAACATTTCCATACCTAAGACTCCAGGAACAAAGAAAGATGGTTAGAGACAGAGGATCAGGGAGTTTCTTGCCTGTGAGATTGGGTGTCATAGTAATATCAGAAGCAACACCCTAAACGTTTGCCAACATAACTGCCCAAATGTGAGGTGCGAAAGGATGACACCAATGAACATGCTGAAGTGATCAGAAAAAAAGCCCAGCATGCCTCAGTCACACATAAAGAACTACAGACAACTGAGGAAAGATTGAAGCGGGAAGGGTGATCAGTGGTTTCTCCCAGGGAAGAGCACATCAATTGATTGTCTAGTGTCAACTAGCTCTGAAAAACACACACACACACACACACACACACACACACACACACACACACACACACACACACACACACACACATGCACACACACACACACACACGCACATGCACACACACACACACACACACACACATACACACACACGATATGGACAGTGATATTTTCTATAACAGGAAAAAGAAAAAAATTTACTCTTATAAGTCAAGAATACTTGCTAACCACTTTACTTAATTTTTTGTATTAATTAATATTTTCAATAAAATTTATTTAAGGTATATTTGGAAGAAATGAATTAATGCAAGTTAACTAAATTTGTACCTTAAAATAATGTTAGATTTCCACTACTAATCCTTAATCAACCCTCTACTACATGTAAGGACTGATTGATCTTCTCCTCCCCCAAGATTACTGGAAAGTTAGGATTTTCCATGCCTATTAAGTTGTCTAGAAACTGAAGTACTGTGGTCATTCAGTGCCTCATCTCAGATGGAATGCCTATTAATTTGTCAGCCTGTCAGACAGTACTGAGCCTTGGGTCACCCTGAAATAAGGAAGAAAGATATATTTTACTTTGGTGGGAAATTAATAAATGCTGGGCATATGGGCAGAACCTGGGCTTCTAAAATCACACTTTTTGGACTGACTGCAACTTAAGGGCTGAAGTATATTCGGTTTTTATAAGAGAAGCATTCTGTATCCCTGGTCAAAAGAAGCCTAGGATTAGGCACTTCTCTCCAGAGTGCCTGTCTTCAGCATTCCTTTGGGGAGCTGGGGAGTTCAGCCACTGCATGATGTTTAAATCCACTGATCCTTTAGGCAGTTCATTTAATAAATCATGTCTTTACATTTTATTGCTTTTCTACTCCCTCAATTTCTAGTGGCACCAAAAAGTACAATTATTTGTACACTACTGTACTTTAAACTTTACAATAGCAGTATTTCTTGCATTGACTTTCACACTTATTTTTTTAAGTTTATACCATATTTTAATGTTGAAATTGATGGGGGCCAGCATATATTCTAAAACAAAATATGCCATAATGAATTGCTTGAGTAGAAAAGGTGCAAATCCCTTTTTCAAGTGCTTTTCTGTTGTTACTACTGGAATGAAGTAAAGGAGTATCATTGGACGGATTTGAATTGTGTTCTCCCCTTTATCCTCAATGTCAATATGTCTTACAGAGGAAATTAGCTTATGGCTAAGGTAGATATTATTAGCATACTCGATCCAGAGAAATCCAAGCTTATTCTCCCTCAGGAAAAATGAACCTGATTATATTCAATTCCATGATTTCTATTTTAGAGTTACCATCCTGCTAGGAAAACTGTTAAAGGAAGAGAAGTGTAATGGAGCCAGTCTGTAAAGAAAGTCTCATGATTGTTGATGAATATATTTGTCATGTTTATAGAATATATTACATTCAGCTGTGGGCACCTTATTAATAAGAGCTGACTACTGCATGTTAAATGGAAGAAACAAGCCAGAGTGAGCCTCAAATAAAGAATTGTTGAAAGTTGTGAACCTGGCTCTACACAGAATAGAAGAAACACAAATATCAAAACTGAGAGCCAACATCATCACAAAGACCAAAAGTTCTCATTTATAGATCCTATTCCATGTAACGAGCTGAGACTCAAGGCTGGTTCTCAAAACCAGCCTTTTGAGTACTTAGTCTTCACTACAACTCAGAGTTTCAACCCATGGATTTTCACACAACTGATCCCTCTCAGAAACTAAGCTGTAGTTCAGCAGTCAAGGAGGATCTCAAGAGAGTGCATACTCAGAAAGGCCACACCAAAAGGTTTCATCTAGCTTTTTGTCTTTTGAAGGCAAGGCAATTAAAATTAGAGATGAACTCATATTTGTTAGAATCTATAATTCTGTAAAGTATTGTGCTTCATTACGGTTGGGGTTAGTTTTATACAACTTGAAAAAAGCAAGTGTCATTTAAGAAGCATGAATTTTAGTATCAAAAATGCAATTAAAAAAGTGGTCTGTTGGGCTGGAGAGATGTCTCACTGGTTAAGAGCACTGACTACTCTTCCAAAAGTCCTGAGTTCAAATCTCAGTGCCAACATGGTGGCTCACAACCATCTGTAATGGGATCTGATGCCCTCTTCAGTGTGTCTGGAGGCAGCTGCAGTATACTCATATATAATAAGTAAATAAACCATTTAAAAAGAAAGAAAGTGTTCTGTAGGCAAGACTGTACATTGTTCTAATTGATGATTGATGTATGAGAGCTCAGTTCATTGGAGTCATTGCTAGCCCTGCATTGGTAACCTTGAGTTCTGTAAGAAAACAGTCTGACCAAGCCATGAAGAACAATCTAGTAAGTGCCACCCTACTATGACTTCTGCTTAAATTCCTGCCTCCACATTCCTTTCTGCTTGAGTACTTGTCCTCAACTCTCTCCATAATGGAGGGTGACCTATGAGTTTTTAGTAGTAATCAACTTTGTCCTCCTCAAGTTGTTTTTGATCGTGGTGTTTAATCACAGCAATAAAAACTTAATTAAGACAATGACTTTGTCTTTTATTTTCTTGTTTTATTACACATGTTTACATTGCCATTTACAAATATATAGTGTTCTTTGATCATGCTCTACCCATTTTGTTTTGTTGTCTTTCCCTTGCACAGTTTAAATTCCTTTCTTCTAGTTTTTTTTCTGTTTTCTTTTTCTTTTTGTTTTTATTGGATTTTTTATTAACATTTTTTAAATGTTATCCTTTTCCAGGTTTCCCACAGAAACCCACTATCCCATCCCCCTTCCTGCTTCCATGAAAGTGATCCCTCACCCTTCCACCCAACCCCTCAAACCTCACCATTCTTAATTCGAATATACCTGGGCATTGAGACTTGACAGGGCCGAAGGCCTCTCTTCCCATTGATCCCCAATAAGGTCATTTTCTGTTATAGATGCAGCTGGAGCCATAGGTCCTGTGTACTCTTGGGATGGTGGTTTAGTCCCTTAGATGGATTTTTTTTGTATATTGACTCATCCCTGCATCCTTGGGATGAAGACTTCTTGATCATAATGGATGATCGTTTTGATGTGTTCTTAAATTCATTTTTGGAGATATTTATTCAGTATTTTTGCATCAATATTCATAAGGGAATTGGTCTGAAGTTCTTCTTCTTTGTTTGGGTTTTTGTGTGGTTTAAGTATAAGCATAATTATGGCTTCAAAGAAGGAGTTGGGTAGTGATCCTTTTGTTTCTATTTTGTGGAAGTTTAGACACCATTGTTACTAGGTCTTCTATGTACGTCTGATAGAGTTCTATACAAAACCCATTTGCTTTGGGGATTTTTTGGTTTTTTAGTTGGGAGACTTTTAATAACTGCTTCTATTATTTTAGGGGTTATGGGACTATTTAAATGGGTGATCTGATCTTGATTTAACATTTGTACCTGGTATCTGTCCAGAAAATTGTCCATTTTACCCAGATTTTCCAGTTTTGTTTGGTATAGACTTTTGTAGTAGGATCTGATGATTTTTTTTGAATTTCCTCAGATTCTGTTCTTTTCATTTCTGATTTTGTTAATTTGAATACATTCTCTGTGCCCTCTTGTTAGTCTAGCTAAGGATTTATCTATCTTGTTGATTTTCTCTAAGAATCAGCTCCTGGTTTTGGTTTTTCTTTGTACAGTTCTTTTTTTGTTTTTTGTTTTTGTTTTTGTTTGGTTTGTTTTTTTTTTGTTTGTTTGTTTGTTTGTATTTGGTTGATTTCAGTCCTGAGCTTGATTATTTCCTGCCCTCTATTCCTCTTGGGTGCATTTGCTTCTTTTTGTTCTAGAGCATTTCCATGTGCTGTCAAGCTGCTAGTTTATGCTTTCTCCAGTTTCTTTCTGGAGGCATTCATTGCTGAGTTTTTCTTTTAGCACTGCTTTCATTGTGTCACATACCTTTGGGTATGCTGTGAGCTTAATTTTCATTAAATTCTAAAAACTCTTTAATTTTTTCTTTATTTCTTTCTTGCCCAAGTTATCATTGAATTGGGTGTTATTCAGCTTCCATTTGTGTGTGCTTCTGTTGTTTTTGTTGTTATTGAAGACCAGCCTTAGTCCATGGTGATCTGATAGGATGCGTTGGATTATTTCCACCTTCTTGTATCTGTTGAGGCCTGTTTTGCAACCAATTATATGGTCAGTTTTGGAGACTGCTGCATGACGTGTTGAGAAGAAGTTATATTCTTTTGTTTATGATGAAATGCTCTATAGATATATGTTAACTTCATTTGGTTCATAGCTTCTGTTAGTGTCACTGTGTCTCTGTTTAGTTTCTTTTTCCACAGTCTTGTTCATTGATGAGCATTGAGCATTGAAGTCTCCCACTATTATTGTGTGAGGTGCAATGCATACTGTGAGATTTAAAATGTTCCTTTTATGAATGTAGGTGCCCTTGCTTTTGGAGCATAGATATTCATAATGGAGGGTTCATCTTGGGGATTTTTTCTTTGACATGTGTGAAGAGTCATGCCTTTTATTTCACTTTTTTTATTACTTTTTTGTTGAAAGTCGATATTATTCAATATTAGAATGGCTAATCCAACTTGTTTCTTGGGAACATTTGCTTGGAAAAAAATTCTCAAACTTTTACTCTGAGGAAGTTTCTGTCTTTCTCACTGAGGTGTGTTTTCTGTATGCAGCAAAATGCTGGGTCTTGTTTAAGTATCCAGTCAGTCTATGTGTTTTTTATTGCAGAATTGAGTCCATTGATGTTGAGAGATATTAGGGACCAATGATTTTTGTTTCCTGTTATTTTTGTTGGTAGAAATGGAATTATCTTCCTGTGCCTATCTTCTTTTGGGTTAGTTGAACTTAGACTACTTTCTTGCTTTTTTATGGTGTTTAGGGTTACTTTCCTCCTTGTATTGGAGTTTTCTATCTATTATCCTTTGTAGTGATGGATTTGTGCAAAGCCATTGTGTAAATTTGGTTTTGTCATGGAATATTTTGATTTCTCCATCTATGTTAATGAGAGTTTTGATGGATATAGTAGCCTGGGCTGGCATTTGTGTTCTCTATGGGTCTGTAAAACATCTGCCTAGGATCTTCTGCCTTTCATAGTCTCTGGGAAATCTGATGTGATTCTGATAGGTCTGACTTTATATGTTATTTGACTTTTTTCCTTTACTTCTTTTAATATTTTTTTTATTTTGTTTAGTGCATTTGCTTTTTGACTGTTATGTGACAGGAGGAATTTCTCGTTTAATCTATTTGGAGTTGTATAAACTTCTTGTATGCTTACGGGCATCTCTCTCTTTAGGTTAGGGACATTTTCTTCTATAATTTTGTTGAAGATATTTACTGTCTCTTTAAGTTGGGAATCTTTGCTCTCTTCTATACCTATTATCCCTAGGTTTGACCTTCTAATTATGTTCTGGATTTCCTGGATGTTTTGCTTTAGTGTCTTTTTGTGTTTTACATTTTCTTTGACTGGTGTTTCAATGTTTTTTATGATATCTTCTATCTCTTGTATTACGTTGGTGGTGTTTGTGTCTATGATTCCTGATCTCCCTCTTAGGTTTCCTATCTCCTGATTTGTCTCCCTTTATGATTTCTTTACTGTTTCTATTTCCACTTTTAGATCCTGGATGGTTTTGTTCAATTCCTTCACCAGTTTGCTTGTGTATTCCTGTAATTTTGAAAGAATTTTTATGTTTCCTCTTTAATAACTTCTACCTATTTACCTGTGTTGTCCTTTATTTATTTAAGATAGTTATTTATTTTCTTCTTAGTTTTCCAACATCATCATGAGATGTGATTTTAAATCACAATCTTGCTTTCCCCGTGTGTTGGGGTATTCAGGACTAACTGGGGTAGAAGAACTGGGTTCTGATGATGGCAAGTGGCCTTGGTTTCTGTTGCTTATGCTCTTGTACTTGCCTCTCACTATTGGTTATCTCTGGTGTTAATTGGTCTTGTTGTTTCTGACAGTGGCTTGACCCTCCTGTAAGCATGTGTGTCACACTTCTAGGAGACCAGCTTTCTCTATGTGAGATCTGAGCTCTCAGGTGTGTCAGCCCTCCTGAGACACTAGCTCTCTCCTAGTGGGATCTGGGTACATAGAACTGTAGCACAGGGACAGCTCTGCGCACACATGGAAATCAGAAGGATTCTGTCCCAGTATGTTTTTTGGTTTCTGTGTCCTGAGGGCTCCAGGTGGGGCTCTCTGAGCAAAAGTGGTGATCTCACCTGTGCTCTCAGGTGTGTGTGCACTCCTGGGTGATGAGCTCTCTCCTGTTGTGATTGAGTACATAGGGCTGTAGCACAGGTTCAGCTCCTGGTGTAGCCCTTTTTTTTCTAGTTAGCATTCTCTTATTAACTTTTCTTTAAAAATCATTGTATACTCAGTTAACATGAGAGAGAGAAATTACATTTTAAAGGGATTGTCAGCAGTTTATATGAAGTTCAAAGATGTTGACATTCTAGTGTCTTAGGGTTCAGCATATAAGTTAGGCTTATTGACTTTATTCTGAAGTCTTCATGCTATGAATATGCTGAGTAAGGACAACTGTACTAGACATGCCAAAGTGGACAGGCAAAGGCTACAATATCTATCCAAAGAACTATAGAAAACAAGGAAAGCCGAGAGTAGAATAGTCTTCTGCAGAAAAAAGCACACTAATTTGTTATCCAATATCAAATAGTCAGCTCAATGTGTGTGTGTGTGTGTGTGTGTGTGTGTGTGTGTGTGTGTGTGTGTGTAACATATATGTATGTATATATACATGTAACAGTAATTACTATGCAGGTTTAGAAAGAGGAAAAGGAAAGCATAAATGATATAATTAAACTTTAATTTTAAAACTAAAAGAATTAAAACATTGCTAACACATTTTAGATTTACTGAATATCCTTAAGGTTTAAGGAGATAAGCAAATCATTTCAAGTCAGTCACTGATTTGGGCATGCATTTTATCTTTCTAATACTTTGTGACTGAGTACCATGTATGTCCTTTGGGTCTCAGTTACCTAACTCAGAATGATATTTTCTAGTTCCATCAATTTGCCCTCAAAATCTGTGATGTCCTCTTTTTAATACTTAAGTAGTGTTACAGTGTATAAATGGACTGCATTCTCTGTATTCATTCTTCAGTTGAGGGACATCTGGGTGGTTTCCAGCTTCTCAATAGTATAAATAAGGGCTGCTATGAACATATTGGAGCACATGTCATTCTGAACATCTATGCCTCAAATGCAAGGGCACTCAAATTCATAAAAGAAACTGTACCAAAGCTCAAAACACATGTTGAACCACACACCATAATGGAAGATGTCAATACCCTACTCTCACCAATGGACAGATCATGGAAACAGAAACTAAAAAGAGACACAGTGAAACTAATAGAGTTTATGAACCAAATGAATTTAACAGTTATCTATAGAACATTTTACCTTAAAACAAAAGAATAGTCCTTCTTCTCAGCACCTCATGGTACCTTTTCAAAAATCGACCATATAATCTGTCACAGAATAAGCCTCAACAGATACTAGAAGATTGAGATAATTACCTGCATCCTATTGGATCACCACAGACTAAGGCTAGACTTCAATAATAACAAAAGCAACAGAAAATCCACATACCCATGGAAACCGAACTTTACTCAATGATAACTTGGTCAGAGAAAAAATATAGAAAGAAATTAAAGACTTTCTAGAATTCAACGAAAATGAAGTCACGATATACACAACTTTATGGAACACAATGAAAGCAGTGCTAAGTGGAAAATTCATAGAACTAAGTGCCTTCATTAAGAAATTGGAGCACAACTACAGACAATAATTTATTTTTTCTTCTTCTTTTATTCTTTAATGTTTTTGTTTTTAAAGTTCAGATTTCATCCCTTTCCAAATCTGTCCCCAAACTACTCCACATTCCATACCTCCTCCTCTGCCTCCCTCCTCTCCAAGAGGATGTTCCTTCCCCAAAACTCCCATCCCACGATGTCTCTCCACTCCCTGCGGCCTCAAGTCTCTGGAGGGTTAGGTATTTCTTTTCTCATTGAGGCTTGACCAGGCAGCCCTATGTTGTATATGTGTCAAGGGTCTCATATCAGCTGCTGTGTTCTACCTGGTTGATGGCTTAGTGTTTGCGAGACTTTGAAGGTCCAGATCAGTTGAGATTGCCAGTGTTCCCATGGGGATACACTCTTTCGCAGCTTCTTCCAGCTTTTCTCAGTTCAACCACAGGGCCCCATTTGTTGGGTGCCAGTATCTGCATCTAACTCTTTCAGCTACTAGTTGGGTTACTCAGAGGGCAACCATGTTAGGCTTTTGTCTGCAAGCACACCACAACAACAGCAACAATGTAGAGGCCCCAGTCCTCCCCTTGAGCTGGATCCCAATTTGGGCCTGTCACTGGCCCTCCTTTCTCTCCAGCTCTTCTCCATTATTGTCCCTGCAGTTCATTCAGACAAGAACAATTCTAGGTCAGACCTTTTGGCTGTGGGATGACAACTACATCCCTCCACTTGATGTCCTATCCCTCCACTGGAGGTGGACTCTTTAAGATCCCCATCCACACTTTAGAACACATCATCCAAGGTCCCCCTCTTTGAGTTCTGAGAGTCTTTAACTCCCCAGGTCTCCTGTACATTCTAGAGGGTTCCCCACCTCATACATCCTGAGGTGTCCTGTTTCTATTCCTTCTCCTGGCCCCCAGGGCTTTAGTCCTGTGTTAAGGAGACATAATATCAATTTAATGTCCCTCTTTACAAAGGTCTCTGTCCATGTATGAAGTTGACAATAAATGAGACAGAATGGGCTGATTTAGCAAAATATCAAAACTGTTGATCTTCTTGAAGTACAAACCAAATAAATAATTTCTGTACATGGCTTTTTCAGTAATATCAACAGCATTTATATAGGTACATATTTAATTTCTTGCTATCTCACTGGTGACAGACACCTGTCAGGTTAATACAGCTTGTCATTAATTCTATAGTTTCAAATTTCAATGAGTTTCCTTTTTGACTTAATATACAGAGTGAATAATTTTGATATTATTACCTACTGAAATCCAACCAGTCTGCTCATTTACCCTCTTTGCCTCACGTACTCGATGACCTTTCTTCCTTGTGTTCTCTATATAGATTTTGTAAAACATGATTCCATTACATTTGTCTCACTCTCAGGAAAACAGAAGTCAATAGAAACCACCATATAAAGGTCCTATAGGAAACCAAACATTTCCTACCTTAAAATTATTTCTTGATAATGAAGATGATTTCCCATTTTCTTTACATCCTCACCTGGGAAATGTAAATGACAGAGTAATAACATTGTCAGCTCCAAGTACAAATACTTTATAAAAAATAAGTACTGCAAACTGATATCTCAGAAGAAATTATCATTAGGAGTTCAGAGGACCCGGCTTGAACTTCTTTTGCTTCTCCTTAAAGTTATTCTGGAAAGTTAGTTTAGCCCTTCTTTAAATATTAAATTGCATAAATTAAGATTGACATAATAAGTTTGTACAATTATGTGATGAATTAATGGAATCAATTCAGGGATCTAAAGTATCAAAAGTACTGAATAAAATTGAGGTATTATTAATTAACTTTAAATTTTTATGACTTTAATATACTTTTACAGTTAGAATGTAGAAATAAAGTCAAGGCTTTGTATTTTACCATATCATAGTATTTAATTTATTAAATTACCTTTATATAATTTGTAGTGAACATTTAATTTGGTCAAAGGAGAATTAATAAGTTGGTTAATTCATTGGATTTTTAAGGACAATCATGTACATTTCAGAGATATGAAAAATGAACTTCTCACAGTTCTTGATATCACATGAACCCTAGTTCATCACTGCCCAGTCCATCTCTCTAAGCAGTTCAGTAAAACAAAAATCATTTTTCTCTCTTAGATTCTTAAATATTCTCTGAGAAAAGACATTGAATAAAATGATTTTCAAAGACTAGCAATTGCTGGTTTCCCCCTCTGCCTTAAGAGCAAACCAATGGTGCTATTTTATTCAGTCAGGCGCCTAATGCTCTCATTTCCATTTTCATCAGCTACTAAAGCGACCTCTCAGCAGTACTGTTCAGTGGGCCCAGGGGAGCTGATTGTCAGTGTCTTCCAGGTGGCACATTGCCAGTCCCCAGCATGCAGCCTTGAGTCACTGAAGATTTCAACATGACCTAATCATAGAGGTTCATCTTGTGCACACCTCGTGTTCATAGCCAGCTTATAATGAAAGATAGAATAGTCTTGAAAAATAGGTAGACGAGAGGGAGGGACGGAGGGAGCAAGGAAGGATAGGAGGAGGGATGGAGAGATGTGGAGGGGAGAATTATGAAGTAAATTTAGATTATTTTCTAGATTTCTATGTAGGAGCAGGGTTCATTTTGAAACATTAAAAAAAATTTATTGTCGTTTTACAGAAACTTCTTTCCTAATACAAGAGCCAAAAGTCTCCAATTGCCCTAATTAGGTTACTGGTTCATGGAAATGAGTTTTTTCCCCTATTCATATTTAAACTGAATGTTAAGAAGAATTAACTCACTTCAAATGGCCTTTGAATTGATTTTGTCAAGGTTTTGTGTATCTATCCCCTGCTTGATTAGAAAAACTCAACATATGAATATTATTTTTATTGGATATTTTATATTTACATTTCAAAGTTACACCCTTTCCCGGTTTCCCATCCATAAAACACCTATCCCATCCCCCTCCCCCTTCTTCTATGAAGGTGTCCCCACCCAACAACCCAGCCCTTTCTACTTCCCCTCCCTGACATTCCCCTACACCAGGGGTCCAGCCTTGGCAGGACCAAGGGCTTCTCCTCCTATTAGTGCCCAACAAAGCCATCTTCTGCTACATATGCAGCTGGAGCCATGGGTCTGTCCATGTGAACTCTTTGGATGGCGGTTTAGTCCCCGGAAGGTTTGGTTGGTTGGTATTGTTGTTCTTATAGGGTTGTAAGCCCCTTCAGCTACTTCAATCCTTTCTCTAACACCTCCAATGGGGACCCCGTTCTCAGTTCAATTGTTAGCTGAGAGCATTCACCTGCGTATTTGCCTTGCTCTAGCAGAGACTCTCAGGAGAGAGTTATATCAGGTTCCTGTCAGCATGCACTTCTTGGCATCAGCAATATTGTCTGGGTTTGGTGGCTGTATGTACATTGCCTGGATCCCCAGGTGGGGCAGGCTCTGAATGGCCATTCCTTCAGTCTCTGCTCCAAATTTTGTCTCCATATCTACTCCAATGAATATTCTTGTTTCCCCTTTTAAGAAGGACTGAAGCTTCTGCACTTTGGTTATCCTTCTTGAGTTTCATATGGTCTATGAATTGTATCTTGGGTAATCTGAGCATGGGGGTTAATATCCACTTATCAGTAAATGCATATCATGTGTGTTCTTTTGTGATGGGTTACCTCACTCTGAATGATATTTTTCTAGTTCCACCTATTTGCCTATGAATTTCAGGAAGTCATTGTTTTAATAGCTGACTAGTACTCCATTGTGTAGATATACCACATTTTCTGTATCCGTTTCTCTCTTGAAGGGCATCTGGGTTATTTCCAGCTTCTGGCTATTATAAATAAGAATGCTTTGAACATGGTGCAGCACGTGTCCTTTGGTGTCCTTTGTATACGTACGGCATCATTTGGGTATATGCCCTGGACTGGTATAACAGGGTCAAATTTTCTGAGGAACCTCCAGACTGTTTTCCAGAGTAAGTGTACCAGCTTGCAATTCCGCCCACAATGCAGGAGTGTTCCTCTTTCTCCACATCCATGCCAGTATCTGTTGTCATCTGAGTTTTTGGTCTTAGCCATTCTGACTGGTGTGAGGTGGAATCACAAAGCTGTTTTGATTTGCATTTCACTGATGACTAAAGATATTAACTATTTCTTTAGGTAGTTCTCAGCCATTAGATATTCCTCAGCTAAGAATTCTTTGTTTACCTCTGTACCCGATTTTTTTAATAGGTTTAATTGGCTCTGGAGTCTAAATTCTTAGGTTCTTTGCATATTTTGGATATTAGCCCTCTATCAGATGTAGGATTGGTAATGATCTTTTTGCCATTTTGTCCTAATGACGGTGTCCTTTAATTTACAGAAGCTTTGCAATTTCATGAAGTCCCATTTGTTGATCCTTGATCTCAGAGCATAAGCTATTGGTGTTCGGATGAGGAAATTTTCCCCAGTGCCCATGCATTCAAAGCTCTTCCCCACTCTTTCTTCTGTTAGTTTGAGTGTATGTTGTAAAAATATAAAAAATTAAAAAAAGTCTTGGTTGTCTTTTATCCCGCTAGGTCTGGCACCGAAGTGCCCCAAGATATCTTCTAGATATCTTGGTAGAAACACATTCCAACTATGCTGCAGCCCAGTGTCTCCTGCTGCCACACACTTTCCTACACTCAAACCGTCACATAAAAGAACACATAACACAATAATCTTTGACCCAATTAATAATATATAATTGTCCACTTAAATGTACAAAGCCCGGTGCCATCCATCCCTTAAGAACATTAATAACAACCTGTAAATACACAGAGTATAATGTTAACGTCAGCTTCCATTGTCCTGTCGTGGCTTCTCTCCTTCTTCTCCCCATCCCCCCTTTCCATTCCAGTCTCCTCCTCTTCCTTCAAACTTCTCTCCCGCCCATCCTTCCTTCTCCTCCAATGACAGGCCTCCTTCTATCCTGTACCTGCCCCTCACCTGTATTTTACAAATTCAATGGGGAGAAGGTTCTGGTGAAGTCACCTGATTCCTGAGTATGTGACTAGGTAGCTGTCCTTGGGGCAGTGGAATTAGCATCAAAATACAGATAACTCCAGGGCAAACCACAACATTTCCCCCTTTTTGTCCAGTTAAAGGCTTTTTCACTTATACATAAATTGAAGACAATTATTACCATTCTACAATTTATAAAACATAGGACACTCAACACCCAGTCCCTCAATTTTGTCCATTAACTAAAGCACCTGGTCATCTATCCTAAAAGACTATAATTCTATATCTGACTTATATCCTGGCTAGAGATCGTAAGCCATCTGAAAAACCACCCTTTCAAATTTAATATTTCTCAATGCTAAACAGCTTAGGTTGTCTATGAGACTACCAGTCTTCAACCATGTCAGAAATCTAAGAGTGACCAAATATCTATAAGTATAGGAAGCCTAACACAGCTTCCAGAACTGAGAGGTTGTAGGGACAAATCTCCACTAGCACAGTCCCCTGTTAGCAACATGTGAGTGCAAATCTTCAGCCTTCTGTCCCAAAATCAAGTGACAGACTCTTGAAATGCAGATTTTGAAGGGGCTGATCATGACCACCCAGTCTTGGAAGGGTTTATCAGTCAACTATACTGCACAATTTGTCCTTTTCTGGACAGTATTAGTCTGCAGATGAAACAGGAAGTTTTGTCCAGTGGCTGCCTACCCACCTGGAGGTAGAGATGTTCAAATTCTTCATTAACTCTGTCAAAGGGGAACTGTTAGGAACAGATATGTCTCAACAAAAAATAAATAACTTTAAACCTCAAATTTTGTGGATTTATGATATTTTTGAAAACCATCTATCTGTATAAGACAATCTGGACTGTTGTCCTTATATCTTAGTATTATCTTGAAAGTACTCTCACAGAGTCAGCCATGGATTTGCTATTTGGCCCTTAACTCACAGGTGCAATCAACTCAGAAGTTTGTGATGACATCCATAGAAGGACTGCCTCTAAACCTTGTACTTTTAAACTCTTTTAACAAATAAATTCTGTATCAAAGCAAAGATATGATTTTAGCTTAGTTACCAAGTGAGATTATGACTGTATAACTCAATCTAGCTAAGTCCTCCCTGTTAAATTACAACCATTTCTAAATTCCTCATAAAAACAACTTTAGAATAACCACTTTCAACTCCCCAAAGTACAGGGAATTAGGGTGACGACTCCTCTACAACTTTTTCAAGCTGTACATGGGCGGCGTTGAGATATCCTTGAGGGTACGGGGTAGGAAGAATGAAGCAAATGCTGTAGCAGATGTGTCCTGACTGGACCCAGCTGAAAGTCCTTGAGACCAGGAATTCAAGTAGGCATACACTGCCAAGGCTCCCAAGACAAAAGTTTAGAATCGAGGTATCTTTCTGTTTGATTCTCCTGAATCAATTTTTTCAGGCGGTCTACCTCAAATCTGACCAGTATGACTCAGTGAGGTATCCAGAGCCTAAACACACTTGCTTAAAACACAAAGACAAAATCTTTCTCCCAAATACTGTGTTCCTTAGTCTGTAACCAGAAAAGCTTGTATCTTGAGCTCTCTCCCAGAATAATAATATAACCATAAAACTCAAAGTCACACCCTTTATGAAGATTAAACAATTTTTTAAAAAAGGAAGTAAGCTAAACAATGAGCCTGATAGGCTTTTGTACTCTGTGATATCAGGAAATTAACCCAAAATTCCTGTGGAGCCCATGTTAAGAGAATCTGAGCTTCCTGATGTGGTAGATATAAAAAATAACCACAAACCCTTGCTAGCCAGCATCAACAAGCCATATGGCTTTTAGCGGGGTAATTCATAAAACAAACCAAATACCTTCTATCAATTCCAATATTATTAAGCAACATATCAAACCAGGACTTTAGTCCAAAATATATCCATCTGTTAAGCTCTCTACCCAGAACCACAGATTTTTAATTAACCTTAATAACTTCTATAATATATGTCTGCATTCACTCTCCCTGGTGTTACAGCCATTTATCACAACTCTCTACTTGGAGTTAGTGACCAATTTTTCCCTATGTAAGTTCCAAACCACAGATGAAAATTCCCACGTGATTCAGGTAATCTCTTTACTCTCCTTAAAACAAACTTAAACACCTTCTATCAATTCTAAAACCAATAAGCAACTTAAAACTCAGGACTTTAGCCCAAAATATATCCATCTGTTAAGCTCTCTACCTGGAGCCACAGATTTTTCTTTAACTTTAATAACTTCTATAATATATGTCTGCATTCACTCTGCCTGGTGTTACAGACCTTAATCACAACTCTCTACTTGGAGGTAGTGACTAATTTTTTCCTATCTAAGTTCTGAACCATGGATGAAAATCCCCACCTGATTCAGGTAATCTCTTTACTCTCTTCTTTCTAAAAACAAACTCAATCACCTTTTAATAATACCTGTAGTTAAGAAGTAGCTTGTCTAAGTAGGATTTCAACCCAAAATTCCTGTGGAGCCCACGTAAAAAGAATATGAGTATCCCGAAAGACTTTCTAAACAACTTTCTTTAAAAAGCAGCTTTTAATCTCTAACTCTCTGAGCTGCCATTACTTATCACACAGCCCAGGCTACTTCCCAGTTTCTTTGTTAAATTCCCGTGCTTGAGGTATCACATGACTTAACATGGCACTGGATTCCTCTTACTTAGAAAATAAAAACTTTCAACCCTTAGGATTACTAGTGGATTCTTGCCCATCACATTGGTTCATCATTTGTTGTTTTAAAAATATAAAAAATTAAAAAAAATGTATTGGTTGTCTTTTATCCCACTAGGTCTGGCACCGCAGTGCCCCAAGGTATCTGCTAGGTATCTTGGCAGAAACACATCCCAACTCCGCGGCGGCCCAATCTCTCCTGCTGCCACACACTTTTCTACACTCAATCCGTTACATAATAGAACACATAACACAATAATCTTTGACCCAATTGGTAATATATAGTTGCCCACCTAAACATACAAAGCCCGGTGCCATCCATCCCTTAAGAACATTAATAACAACCTGTAAATGCACAGAGCAGAATCTTAACATCAGTCTCCCTTGTCCTGCTATGGCTTCTCTCCTTCTCTCCCCCCACCTCTCCTCCTTGCTGTTCTAGTCTCCTCTCTCCTGCCCATCCTTCCTTCTCCTCCAATGACAGGCCTCCTTCTATCCTGTACCTGCCCCTCACCTGCATTTTACAAATTCAATGGGGAGAAGGTTCTGGTGAAGTCACCTGATTCCTGAGTATTTGATTAGGCAGCTGTCCTTGGGGCAGTGGAATTAGCATCAAAACACAGATAACTCCAGGGCAAACCACAGCAAGTGTATCTAGTTTTATTTGGAGATCCTTGATCAACTTGGACTTGTGCTTTGTACAAGGCAATAAGAATGGATCACTTTGCATTTGTGTACATTACATACTGACTGCCAGTTGAACCCATAACATATATTGAAAATGCTATCTTTTTTCCACTGGATAGATTTGGCTCCTTTCTCAAAGATCAAGTTACCATAGGTGTGTGTTCATTTCTGGGTCTTTTATTGACCTAACTTCCTGCCTCTGAACCAATACCATAAGTCTTTTTTATCAGCTATTGCTCTGTAATACTGCTTGAGGTCAGGGATTATGACTCCCCCAGAAGTTCTTTTATTGCTTAGTATAGTTTTTGTATTCTGTTTATTTTGTTATCCCAAATGAATTTGTAATAAATTGCTCTATCTAACTGTATGAAGAATTGAGTAGGAATTTTGATGAGGATTGCATTGAATCTGCGGATTTCTTTTGGCAAAATAGCCACTTTTACTGTATTAATCCTGACAATCCATGAACATGGGAGATTTTTCCATCTTCTGAGATCCTCAATTTCTTTCTTTAGAGACTTGAAGTTTTTGTCATACAGATCTTTCACTTGCTTGGTTAAAGTAACGACGAGGTATTTTATGTTATTTGGGACTACTGTGAAAGGTGTTGATTCTCTAATTTCGTTCTCAGACTGCTTATCCTTTGAGTAGAGGAAATTTACTAATTTGAGTTAATTTTATATCCAGTCACTTTGCTGAAGTTGTTTATCAGGCTTAGTAGTTCTCTGGTGGAGCTTTTGGGTTCATTTATATACACTACGACATGATCTGCAAATAGTGGTATTTTGACTTCTTCCTTTCAAATTTGTATCCTTTGGGATCCTTTTGTTTTCTGATTGCTGAGGCTAGGACTTCTAGTAGTATATTGAATAAGTAGGGAGAGTGTGGGTACCTGATTGTCTAGTACCTGATTTTAGTAGGATTGCTTCAAGTTTCTCTACATTTAGTTTATGTTGGCAACTGACTTGCTGTATATTACATTCATTATGTTTAGTTAATGGTCTTGAATTCCTGATCCTTCCAAGACTTTTAACATGGAGGAGTGTTGAATTTTCTCAAATGCTTTCTCAGAATCAAATGAGATGATCATGTGTTTGTTTGTTTGTTTGTTTTACTTTGTTTATAGTGGATTATGTTGATGGATTTCCATATGTTGAAAAATTCTTGCAATCCCTGCCATGAAGTCTACTTGATCATGATGGGGGAACATTTTGATGTTTTCTTGGGTTCAGTTTGTGAGAATTTTATTGAGTATTTTTATGTTGATATTCATAAGGGAAATTGGTCTGAAGCTCTCTTTCTTTGTTAGTTCTTTGTGTGGATTAGGTATAAGCGCAATTGTGGCATCTTAGAAGGAATTGAGTAGTTTTCCTTCTGTTTCTATTTTGTGGAATAGTTTGTACATTCTTGGTATTAGGTCTTCTATGAAGATATGATAGAATTTTCCACTAAACCTATCTGGACAAGGGCTTTTTTTCATTGGAGACATTTAATAACTGTTACTATTTCTTCAGGAGTTATGGGACTCTTTAGATACTTTATCTGATCCTGATTTAATTTTGGTACCTGGTATGTGTCAAGAAAGTTTTCCATTTCATCCAGTTTTTCAGGTTTGGTGAACAAAGGGTTTTTAGTAGGATTTGATTATTTTTTGAATTTCCTCAGATTCTGTTGTTATGTCTCCCTTTTCATTTCTTTTTTTAAAAAAACACTATTCTTTTTTAAAATTTGGATATTTCCTTATTTACATTTCAAATGTTATTCCCTTTCCTGGTTTCCTGTCCATAAGCCCTCTATATCATCCTCCCCCATTAGATAGCTCCCCCCCCCATTCACCTCCCTACCATTCCGGACTGTGACATTCTCCTGTACTGGAGGTCCAACCTTGGCAGGTCCAAGGGCTTCCCCTTCCACTGGTGCTACAACAAGTTTATTCTCTGCTACATATGCAGTCAGAGCCCTGGGTCAGTCCACGTATATTCTTTGGGTGGTAGTTTAGTCCCTGGAAGCTCTGGTTAGTTGGCATTGTTGCTTTTATGGGGTTGCAAGCCCCTTTAGATCTTTCAATCCTTCCTCTAATTCCTCCAAAAAGAGTCCCATTGTCAGTTCAGTGGTTTGATTTACCTCTGTATTTGACATGCTCTGGTTGTATCTCTCTGGAGAGAGATATATCCCGTTCCTGTCAACATGTACTTCTTAGCTTTATCAATCTTATCTAGTTTTTGTGGCCATATATATATGGGCTACAAATGGGGCAGGCTCTGAATGGCCATTCCTTCAGTCTCTGCTCTAAACTTTGCCTCTATATCAACTCCTATGGATATTTTTCTTCCCCCTTTTAAGAAGGAGTAGAAGCATCCTCATTTTGGTCATCTTTCTTCTTGAGCTTCATGTGGTCTGTGGATTGGATCTTGGGTAATTCGAGCTTTTGGACTAATATCCACTTATCAATGAGTTCATACCATGTGTGTTTTTCTGTGATTGGGTTACCTCATTCAGGATGATATTTTTTAGTTCATTCCATTTGCCTATGAATTTCATGAAGTCATTGTTTTTGATTGCTGAGTAGGGCTCCATTGTGAGGATGTACCACATATTTTTAATCCATTCCTTTGTTAAAGGGCATCTGGGTTCTTTCCAGCTTCTGGATATTATAAATAAGACTGCTATGAACACAGTGGAGCATGTTTCTTTGCTGTATGTTGGAGCATCATTTGGGTATGTGCCCAAGAGAGGTATAGCTGGGTCCTCAGATAGTGCAATGTCCAATTTTCTGAGGAACCTCCAAACTGATTTCCAGAGTGGTTTCACCAGTTTGCAATCCCACCAACAATGAAAGACTGTTCCTCTTTTTCCACATCCTCTCCAGCATCTGTTGTCACCTGAGTTTTTGATCATAGTCATTCTGACTGGTGTGAGGTGAAATCTCAGGGTTGTTTTGATTTACATTTCCTTTATGAGTAAGGATTTTCAACCTTAAGTACTTCTCAGCCATTTGATATTCCAGAGCTGAGAATGTTTTGTTTAGCTGTGTACCCTATTTTTTAATAGGGTTAATTGGCTCCAGAGTCTAACTTCTTAGGTTCTTTGTATATTTTGGATATTAGCCCTCTATCAGATATAGGATTGGTAAAGATCTTTTCCCAATCTCTTGGTTGCTATTTTGTCTTAATGACAGTGTCCTTAGCCTTACAGAAGCTTTGCAGTTTTATGAGGTCCCATTTATTAATTCTTCACCTTAGAGCATAAGCCATTGGTGTTTTGTTCAGGAAATTTCCCCAGTTCCCATGTGTTCAATATTCTTCCCCACTTTTTCTTCTATTAGTTTGAGTGTATCTGGTTTGAAGTGGAGGTCCTTCATCCACTTGGACTTAAGCTTTGTACAGGGTGATAAGAATGGATCAATTTGCATTCTTCTACATGCTGACCTACAGTTGAATCAGCACTATTTGTTTAAAATGCTATCTTTTCCCCATTGGATGGTTTTAGCTCCTTTGTCAAAGATCAAGTGACCATAGGTGTGTGGGTTCATTTCGGGTTCTTCAATTCTATTCCATGGATCTATCTGCCTGTCTCTGTACCAATACCATACAGTTTTTCTGACTATTGCTCTGCAATACTGCTTTAGGTCAGGGATTGTGACTCCCCTGAAGTACTTTTTTTTGCTTAGTATAGTTTTCACTATTCTGATTCTTTGTTATTCCAAATTAGTTAATTACTCTTTCTATCTCAATGAAGAATTGAGTTGGAATTTTGATGGGGACTGCATTGAATCTGTAGATTGCTTTTGGCAAAATGGCCATTTTTACTATATTAATTCTGCCAATCCATGAGCATGGAAGATCTTTCCATCTTCTGAGATCTTCCTCAATTTCTTTCTTTAGAGACTTGAAGTTCTTGTCATACAAATCTTTCATCCCACCAAGATATTTTACATTATTTCAGACAATTGTGAATGGTGTCATTTCCCTAATTTCTTTATTAACCTGTTTATTCTTTGAGTATAAGAAGGCTACTGATTTGTTTGAGTTAATTATATACCCAGACACTTTGTTGAAGTTATTTATCAGGCTTAGTAGTTCTCATGTGGAACTTTTGGGGTCACTTAAGTATACTATCATATCATTTGCAAATAGTGATATTTTGATTTTTCCCTTCTAATTTGTATCCCTTTGACCTTCTTTCATTGTCTGATTGCTCTGGCTAGGACTTCGAGTACTATAATAAATAAGTAGGTAGAGAGTGGGCAGCCTTGTCTAGCCCCTGATTTTAGTAGAATTGCATCAAGTTTCTCTCCATTTCGTTTGATGTTAATTTCTGGTTTGCTGTATATTGCTTTTCCTATGTTTAGGTATGGGCCTTGAATTCCTGATATTTCCAGGATTTTTATCATGTAGGAGTGTTGAATTTTGTCAAATGCTTTCTCGGCATCTAGTGAAATGATCTAGTGGTTTGAGATTGATTATATAGTGGATTATGTTGATGGCTTTCTGTATATTGAACTATCTCTTCTTCCCTGGGAGGAAGCCTACTTGATTATGATGGATGGATGATTGTTTTGATGTGTTCTTGGATTTGGTTTGCAAGAATTTTATTTGGTATTTTTGCATAAGGGGAAATTGGTCTGAAGTTCTCTTTCTTTGTTGGGTCTTTGTGTGGCTTAGTTATAAGAGTAATTGTGGCTTCATAGAAGAATTTGGTAGTGGTCTGTCTGTTTCTTTTTTTGTGGAATAATTTGGAGAGTATTGGTATAAGGTCTTCTATGAAGGTCTGATAGAATTCTGCACTAAATCCACTTGGTCCTGGGCTCTTATTGGGTGGGAGACTTTCATTAACTGCTCCTATTTCTTTGGAAGATATGGGGTTGTTTAATTGGTTTATCTGTTCCTTATTTATTTTTTGTACCTAGAATCTGTCTAGAAATTTGTCCATTTCCTCCAGATTTTCCAATTTTGTTGAATATCAGCTTTTGTAGTAGGATTTGATGATTTTTGGAATTTCCTCAGATTCTTTTGTTATATCTCCCTTTTCATTTCTGAATTTTTTAACGGACTCAATTCTCCAATAGGAAGACATATACTAGACACATAAATAGGACCCAGCATTTTGCTGCATACAGAAAACACACGTCAGAAACAAAGACAGACACTACCTTGGAGTAAAAGGCTGGAAAACAATTTCCAAGCTAATGATCCAAAGAAAGAAGCTGGAGTAGCCATTCTAATATCAAATAAAATTGATTTTCAAACAACCAAGATCATCAAAAAAGATAAGGCAGGACACTTCATATTTATCAAAGGGAAAAATCCAAGATGAATTCTCAATCCTAAATATCTATACTCCAAATGCAAAGGCACCTACATTCATAAAAGAAACCTTACTAAAGCACAAATCACACATCGTACCTCATACAATAATAATTGGAGATTTCAATACCGTACTCTCATCAATGGACAGATCATGGAAACAGAAATTAAACAGAGACATAGAGAAATTAACAGAAGTTATGAGCCAAATTGATTTAACAGACATTTATAGAACATTTCGTCCTAAAAGAATACACCTTCTTCTGAACACCTCATGGTACCTTCTCTAAAACTGACAATATAATCAGCCACAAAACAGGCCTAAACAGATACAGGAAGATAGAAATAATCTCATGCGTCCTATAAGATCACCATAGACTAAGGCTGTTCTTCAATTACAACAATAACGACAGAAAGCCTACATATATATGGAAGTTGAACAAAACTCTACTCAATGACATCTTGGTCAAGGAAGAAATAAAGAAGTTAAAGACTTCATAGAATTTAATGAAAATGAAGATACAACATACCTAAAGTTTTGGGACACAATGTAAGCAGTCATACGTGCAAAACTCATTGCTCTGATTGCCTGCAAAAAGGAACAGGACAGAGCATATGTCAGCAGCTTGACAGCACACCGAAAAGCTCTAGAAGAAAAAGAAAGAATTACACCCAAGAGGAGTAGAAGGCAGGAAATAATTAAACTCTGGCTGAATTCAACCAAGTAGAAACAAAAAGGACTATACAATCAATCAACAAAACCAGGAACTGGTTCTTTGAGAAAATCAACAAGATAGATAAACCCTTACTCAGACTAACCACAGGTCACAAAGAGTGTATCCAAATTAACAAAATCCCTTTTCATTTCTGAATCTGTTATTAGGTTATTCTCTGTGCCCTCTGGTTAGTCTGGCTAAGGCTTTATCTATCTTGTGGATTTTTCAACAAAACAGCTCCTGGTTTTGTTGATACTTTGTATAGTTATTTTTGTTTCTACTTGGTTGAAACCAGCCAAGTTTGATTATTTCCTGCCTTCTACTGCTCTTGGATATAATTGCTACTTTTTGTTGTAGAGATTTTGGGTGTTCTGTCAAACTGCTCTTTAATGCTGTCTCCAGTTTGTTTTTGAAGGTGCTCATAGAAACAAGTTTTTTGTTTAGCACTGTTTTCATTATGTTCCATACATTTAGGATTGTTGTGGCTTAATTTCATTAAATTCTAAACAGTCTTAAATTTCTGTCTTCATTTTTTCCTCGCCCAAATTGTCCTTGAGTAGAGCATTGTTCAACTTCCCTGTATATGTGGGCTTTCTGTTGTTGTTTTTGTTGAAGACCAGCCTTAGTCCATAGTGATCTGATAGGATGCATGGGATTATTTCAATCTTCTTGCATGTGTTGAGGCCTGTTTTGTGACTGATTTTATGGTCAATTTTGGAGAATGTACCATGAGGTGCTGAGAAGAGGCTATTTTCTTTGTTTTTGGATGTAAAGTTCTATAGATATCTATTCAATCCATTTGGTTCATAACTTCTTTTAGTTTCTCTGTGTCTCTGTTTAGTTTCTGTTTCCATGATCTGATCATTGCCTAGAGTGGAGTGTTAAATTCTCCCACTGTTTTTTGTGAGGTTCAATGTGTTCTTTGGGATTTAGTAAGATTTCTCAAATGAATTTAGGTGCTCTTGCATTTAGATCATAGATATTCAGAATTGCAAGTTCATTTTGTTGAATTTGTCCTTTGATCAATATGAAGTGAACTTCCTTATCTTTTTTGATAACTTTTGGTTAAAAGACTATTTTATTGAATATTAAAATGTTTACTTCAGCTTGTTTCTTGGGACCATTTGGTTGGAAAATTGTTTTCCAGCCTTTTACTCTGAGGTAATTTCTGTCTTTTTCACTGAGATGTGTTTTCTGTATGCAGCAAAGTGATGGTTCCTTATTATGTATCCATTATCTATGTCTTTTTATTGGGGAAATGAGTTCATTGGTGTTAAGAGATATCAAGGAATAGTGATTGGTGTTTCCTGTTATTTTTGTTGTTATGGGGGAATTATGTTTGTCTTTTTGGGTTAGCTGAGATTAGATTACTTTCTTGCTGTTTTATGTGTTTAGGGTGTAGTTTCCCTTCCTGGGTTTGAGTTTTCCATCTATTATCATTTGTAGGGCTGTATTTGTAGAAAGATATTTTATAATTTTGGTTTTTTCATGGAATATCTTGGTTTCTCCATCTATTTAAATTGAGAGTTTTGCTTGATACTGTAGCCAGGGCTGGCACTTGTGTTCTCTTAGGGTCTCTATGACATATGTCCAGGATCTTCATGCATTCATCATCTCTGATTAGAAATCTGGTATAATTCTGATGAGGTCTATTGGTTTCTTGTGTTTTTATGGTCATCTCTTTCTTTAGGTTAGGGAAGTTTTCTTATATAATTTTGTTGAAGATATTTACTGGCCCTTTAATTTGGGAATCTTTGCTCTTTTCTGTACCTATCAACCTTAGGTTTGATCTTCTCATTGTTTCCTGGAATTCCTAGATATTTTGGTTTAGTATCTTTTTGCATTTGGCATTTTCTTTGATGGTTGTGTCAATGTTTTCTATGGTACCTTCTGCCCCCAAGATTCTCTCTTCTATGTCTTTTATTCTATTGGTGATGGTTGCATCTATGACTCCTGCTCTCTTTCCTAGGTTTTCTATCTCCAGAGTTGTCTCCCTTTGTGATTTCTTACTATTTCTATTTTCGTTTTTAGATCCTGGATGGTTATATTCAATTTCTTCACCTGTTTGGTTGTGTTTTCCTGTAATTCTTTAAGGGATTTTTGTGTTTCCTGTTTAAGGTCTTCTACTTGTTTTCCTTTGATGTCCTGAATTTATTTAAGGGAGTTATCTATGTCCTTTTTAAAGTCCTGTATCATCATCATGACATGTGATTTTAAAACCAAATCCTACCTTTCTGGTGTGTTGGGATATCCAGTATTTGCTTTGGTGGGAGAACTGGCCTCTGAAGATGTCAATAGTCTTGTTTTCTTTTGCTTACTTTCCTGAGTCTGCCTCTCACCATCTGGTTGTTTTCGGTGTTAGCTGAGCTGCTGTCTCTGACAGTTTCTTGACTCTCCTGTAAACCATTGTCTCCGCCCTCCTGGAAACTGGCTTTCTCCTAACAGGATCTGGGTACAGAGAGCTGTGTCACAGGGTCATCTCCAGGTGCAGGCAGAAACTGCTCCTGGATTCTTGTGTCCTGAGGGCTCTATATAGGTTTGTCTTGGTCCAGGAATGTGAGCAGAAGCCCTGGCCTTACCTTTGATCTCAGGTGTGTCAAAGCTTGTGGAGACTGGCTTTCAGCTCTGGGCACAGGCAGAGAACAGAAGAATCCTATCTCTGACTGATCCTAGGTTCCTGTGTCCAGCGGGCTTTATGCATTTTTCTCTTGGGCCAGGAATGTGAGCTGAAGTGATGGTCTCCCCTGAGCTCTCAGGGATCTGTACTTCTGAGATTCGATGGATTTGGGAACAGAGAGCTGTGGGACCAGATCAGCTCTGATTACAGCAACATATGAATATTATATCAGAAAAAATTAGACATGGCTTTTCTCCTATAAGTTTTTTGATTATTATAGAGTTCATATTTAGCTGTGAATTATTGTAAGTTATGTGGTTGTCAAATACTAAATGAGAAATATAGCTCATGAATTGCTATCTGAATAAACATCTGAAAAAAATACTGCAGATTGAAATTTTACAAGGACAAACTTCTAGTTCAGTGATAGGTCTCCTATTTGGACTTCCTGCCAATTTTGCAAAGCCTTCACTTCAAACAATTGCAGACATATTGTAAATAAAATATGTAGTTTTCAGGTTTTTGGTTATGAACAGGTAATATAAGGCCAAGGACTTATCTTTTGAAAAAAATATCCTGGATCCATAACATGTTTTCAGTTTCTTTAAAGTTTCCTAGAAAATTTGATTAGCAGAATTATGGTCATGAACTGCACAAGATTAGTGGATTTGTGTATGTCACCTTTCTTAAAATTATGGAAGTGTAATATTCACTTAAAAGTTAAGCAAAGAATTTTATCTTACTCTTGGTATTAAATTTTTGTCTCAATGTTTCATAATCTGACAAAAGACTGCCCCAAGATCTGTAGCTGTTAACCATAGAAAGAGTAAAAGAAATATTTTTCATAAGAAAATTTAAAGGAAATTTGGGGATTTTTATTATATCAACTTATTTTGAAATATTTTCTTTGAGATTAAAACTTGCATGAGTTCAATGAACTCTTTCATCCAGACTTTTTTCTCAGGAAATTGCTTTATTATTGTTGGAGTTGAAGCTTTACGTAACTTTGAAATTAAAAAATAAAAAGAAATGCAAATATTTTTATTTGTGCTTATTTGTGTGTGTGTGTGTGTGTGTGCGTGCACACACACATATGTGTGTGTTTACATGTATGTGTTCCTGCATATGTACTATGGGCAAAGTGTGGAAACCAAAAGGCAATGTGGTATGTCCTGCTTTCCCTTCCCACCAAGTAACACCAAGTAACTCTCAGACTTGGAATTTGTGGTACTTTTAATGCAAATGAATAGTTCATCCTCAGGTAGTGGAACTATGTGAGAAGGATTGGAAGGTGCTGCCTGTGGAGAAGGGGTGTCTGTGAGACTGGACTGGGAAGCTTTGAAAGACTCACTCATTTCCAATGTGCCCTCTTCTCAACTTCAGGGCTGTTGATCATGATTCAGTAGGAGATCATTACCAGAGGTCTTCTCAGTTAGGCTTTTGTTATCAATTCTGTCTGGAGTCTCCTGTTACCGATTCACATTTGAGCACTTGCTTGTCATCTGGTGGTACTACTTTGAGACTTCGAACCTTCTGAGAGTGTGACTTGCTTAGTAGAATTAGGTCTCCAAGACTAGAATTTCAGTGTTTGGATCCAGCTTGCTTTCTACATTATGGTCTTCAATGCTGAATTGAGCCCATAAATTCACATATATGAATAGTGCTAATCTGTAGTGTCTTCTCTGCCATGACTGACAGAGACTCTCTAAAACTAATATAATAAGCTAAAATAAATGACCCTTAAAATGTTTCTGTTAGGTAGCCTGAGGTCATAGCCATGCAAAGGCAACCAGTAATTGCTGGTCCTTTATGAAACTTGTGTAAAAAAAATGACCTCGGTTTTATTTTCACTTGGTAGAGTGTATTTCATAAACTGTATACTTTTTATTGTAACAAATAACAATTTGAGATATCACAGCATCTGCTCACACTAGGAAGTCCAGGAGGCAGGAGATTATAGTCATCCAGTGTGAGTATGACAGGTGTTGATGCTGAGAGAGGAAAGGGAATATAAGTTTCAAGCAGGGGTGTAAATAGAGTAGTGTGGTCATGCTGGTTATAAACACAGAAGGAAAGAACTGGAATAAGCTTCAACATTTTCAGATAATTCCTCTTGTCCATTCCTATTAGCCTCCATCATAGTGGTCTCATATCATTTTGACCTGTCTGTCATCTGTATCCTTATAAACACTTTCACATATTTGTACTGACTGGCCTTGCTTTCACATAGTTTTACCTGTTTCAGCTGATTCAGCATCACTTGGCCTTCAGACTCAAAAACAAAACAAAACAAAACAAAAAACAAAAAACAAAAAACAAATCAAAAAACAAAACAAAACAAAAACAAAAACAAAACCCAAAACCTTTATTTCCTGCCTCTAATCTCAATTCAAACTCAGAAATTTCTTAAAATCTTTACAAGACACAAATTTCCTCATATGTGTTTTGAAAATCATGAATTTATGGTTTTCTGTGCATACTGGCTGATGATAACTAACTGCTTTTAATTATATCTAAATTCTTCTCTCAGTATTATGTTTGCTATGCTTTGTGCATAGTCTCTGTACAAACTCTAAACAGTTAGTGAAAACAAGCAATTTCTATATTTCCAGAGCATTTTTACTGTGTTCATTATAAATTAATAGCCAAATATGAGTTATCAGCCAAAGTGCCTGTATAAGATTCAATTATGGAATATTTACTAAGAAAACACGTTAAAGAGATTGTGGGACATGAACAACTACTGTCTTAGGATGTGTTGGTTTTACTTATATTTTGTTGTAACAAACTAATTTTGAAAGAAATTTCAGTACTTTCAAATGTAGCATTCTCAGATTAATCAATTAACGAGATTTCACAGTCATTATTTGTCATCTGCATCCATTTGCATATTAGACTCCCAAAAATAATATGCAGGCTCCTTATATAAAATGCCAAGTAAAACAGTCAACTTTTAGACATCTCATCACAGAGGTGACAACCACTGAGGAATGATGGGGACTCTTTGCCTGACTGGGTTAAAAATTGCAGCTTTCACAAATATATTGATTTAGGTTCATCACATTAGCCTAGAGATGTAATAAGGTAGAAGAAGGCTGAAGTGGAGAGTAGAGTAAATGATGCCTCTTGATATCCAAGGCATCTCACTGTAATTGTTAAGTCCTATGCAGCTTTGGTTAACATGTCTAAATATGGCTGACACTACTTTATTTTAATTAGGGAGAAATATTTTAGAATTTGTCATGCCAGAAAATGTTGAATCAAATTTATTTGAGTGAAGAACACTGGATACACTGGATAATATAAGAGGGGATAGAAGGATTGAGGTGATAATTAGTAATGATATACCTCTTAGTACAAACAAATGTTTGTGAAATAAAAATTACATTAACTTCTTTGACATACAAAAATCTTGTTTCTGGAGGAAGGAGATAAATAGAATTCTCAACCACAATTATCAAGAGCAGAGCTGAATGTACCACCACCATACCTCAGGCTGTGTCTCTCTGTCAAGCCAAGTTTAAAACCAAGACTCTAAATAATTGAGTTTGTCATGCAGTACCAATTTTGTCTCCAAAATAGTTATCATTCATGTGAAATATTTATCTGTTACTCAGTATAATGCAAACCTTATCATAAAGGTGTCCTCAATGATGTCTTACAGAATCAAGAGAGTATTTCTCTATATTTGCAATTTATAATGCCTCCTTCAGAACATGAGTAAACCATGGTAAAATAATGTGATTCCCTCAGGATAGGAGTAAAAGTTGTAACTTAGAAGGCAACAGAACTAAGTACTGAATATTTGTGATGTTTCTTCCTTTCCTTTCTGTTTTGTTTGATTTTATTATGCTAGGGATCACAGCCCAAGCCTGCCACATTGCAGACAACTACTGTAGCAATGAGGTGTATTCTCAGCATCTGTTCTTTATACTTTAACACATTCTCATGGTTTCTCTCATGCTAGTTATTTTTGAACAATTCTGCAATAGAATTCAGGAGATGCCTTACAAATTCTCAAATGAGGTGGAAAAACTAAATAGCATCGGTGTTTTCAGTATAAAAGAGAGCGTCAGTATATTTCAGAGGAGTAAAGCCAAACAGTGTCCAAGGCAGTATTTCATGGCCAAAATTTCTTATATCTTTCTGATTATTAGTAACAATATATTCCAGATATGTATTCTCAGAATGGTGGGGCATAGAAATTAATGAGAAACCTTTTCATATAAATTCTGCATTATAAAATTGAGTAAGCATGGTAATTATACATTTGTGATATTAAAGTAGAAATATTATAGTAAAGCAAAATGTTTACGTTATAGCAGTTATTAATTAACATTGAATTTATAACCTCATTGTTGTTTCAGTGTTTGACTTGATAAGACAACATTGTCTCCTAATTACATTTTCGTGAAACCAAATGCCAAACTTATCCTTCTCTTTACCTTATGTCTTTCTCTCCTCCAATTTTATCATTCTTGCACATAAATACGTATACCATCTTCCCTAGATCACCAGCTAAAACTTCAGTTATCAAAGTTCTCTTTGTCATTTTTCTAGGGTAGGTAATAGATTCTTCTCTATATCTTTAGTTCTTTGACATTTTCCTTCTTTAACTTTTCTCACTGAAATTTTTCATCCATATCCAAAGAGCTTGGTCTAAAACTGATAAAAATATGAAAGTATTACTGTGTCTTAAGTATTACTATCTCAAGTATTACTGCCAGAATTAAGAATGTTACTACTGAACCCCATTTTTTAATACAGTTATTTGTCTCCCTGCTGTCTAACTTCTTGAGTTCTTTGTATATTTTGGATATAAGGCCTCTATCTGTTGTAGGCTTGGTAAAGATCTTTTCCCAATCTGTTGGTTGCCATTTTGTCCTAACCACAGTGTCCTTTGCCTTACAGAAGCTTTGCAGTTTTGTGAGATCCCATTTGTCGATTCTTGATCTTAGAGCATAAGCCATTGGTGTTTTGTTCGGGAAATTTTCTCCAGTGCCCATGTGTTCGAGATGCTGCCCTAGTTTTTCTTCTATTAGTTTGAGTGTATCTGGTTTGATGTAGAGGTCCTTGATCCACTGGGACTTAAGCTTTGTACAGGGTGATAAGCATGGATCAATTTGCATTCTTCTACATGTTGACCTCCAGTTGAACCAGCACCATTTGCTGAAAATGCTAACTTTTTTCCATTGAATGGTTTTGGCTCCTTTGTCAAAAATCTAGTGACCATAGGTGTGTGGGTTCATTTCTGGATCTTCAATTCTGTTCCATTGGTCTATCTGTCTGTCTCTGTACCAATACCATGTAGTTTTTATCACTATTGCTCTGTAATACTGCTTGAGTTCAGGGATAGTGATTCCCCCAGAAGTCCCTTTTTTGTTGAGGATAGTTTTAGCTATCCTGGGTTTTTTTGTTATTCCAGATGAATTTGCAAATTGTTCTGTCTAACTCTTTGAAGAATTGGATTTATTTTGATGGGGATTGCATTGAATCTGTAGATCGCTTTTGGTAAAATGGCCATTTTACTATATTAATCCTGCCAATCCATGAGCATGGGAGATCTTTCCATCTTCTAGGTCTTCTTCAATTTCTTTCTTCAGAGTCTTGAAGTTTTGTTCAGATCTAAACAAAGAATTCACAGCTGAGGAATGCCGAATGGCTGAGAAACACCTAAAAAAGTGTTCAATATCTTTAGTCATAAGGGAAATGCAAATCAAAACAACCCTGAGATTTCACCTCACACCAGTCAGAATGGCTAAGATCAAAACCTCAGGTGACAGCAAATGCTGGCGAGGATGTGGAGAAAGAGGAACACTCCTCCATTGTTGGTGGGATTGCAGACTGGTACAACCATTCTGGAAATCATTCTGGAGGTTCCTCAGAAAATTGGACATTGAACTACCTGAGGATCCAGCTATACTTCTCGGGCATATACCCACAAGATGCCCCAACATATAAAAAAGACACGTGCTCCACTATGTTCATAGCAGCCTTAATTATAATAGCCAGAAGCTGGAAAGAACCCAGATGCCCTTCAACAGAGGAATGGATACAGAAAATGTGGTACATCTACACAATGGAATATTACTCAGCTATCAAAAACAATGACTTTATGAAATTCATAGAGAAATGGTTGGAACTGGAAAATATCATCCTGAGTGAGGTAACGCAATCACAGAAAAACACACATGGTATGCATTCATTGATAAGTGGCTATTAGCCCAAATGGTTGAATTACCCTAGATGCCTAGAACATATGAAACTCAAGACAAATGATCAAAAAGTGAATGCTTCACTCCTTCTTTAAAAGGGGGAACAAGAATATCCTTGGCAGGGAATAGAGAGGCAAAGATTAAGACAGAGACAGAAGGAACACCCATTCAGAGCCTGCCCAACATGTGGGGCCCATACATATACAGCCACCCAATTAGACAAGATGGATGACGCAAAGAAGTGCAGGCCGACAGGAGCCAGATGTAGATCTCTCCTGAGAGACACAGCCAGAATACAGCAAATACAGAGGCGAATGCCAGCAGCAAACCACTGAACTGAGAACAGGACCCCCGTTGAAGGAATCAGAGAAAGAACTGGAAGAGCTTGAAGGGGCTCGTGACCTCTTATGAACAACAATGCCAAGCAACTAGAGTTTCCAGGGACTAAGCCACTACCTAAAGACTATACATGGACTGACCCTGGATTCTGACCTCCATAGGTAGCAATGAATATCCTAGTAAGATCAGCAGTGAAAGGGGGAAGCCTTTGGTCCTGCTAAGACTGAACCCCAGTGAAGGTGATTGTTGGGGGGGGGGCGGCAATGGGGGAGGGATGGGGAGGAACACCCATAATGAAGGGGAGGGAGGGATTAGGGGGATGTTTGCTGGAAACCAGGAAAGGGAACAACATTCGAAATGTAAATAAGAAATACTTAAGTTAATAAAAAAAAAAAAGAATGAGGAACAAGCATCCTTAAAAAAAACAAACAAACAAACAAACAACAAAAAAAGAAATGTTACTACTGGGTATCTCCTGGAATTTTCCTTTTTGTGTAGTTTTATTTTTATTTTTAATTTTTTACTTTTTAACATACTTTATCTGTATTAGTAGCAGTTTGTAGCCAAAATAATGATCAATCATTTCTATATTTCCTTGGTTTAAAGAGCTATCACATCTGTTCAACTAACACAGCCTATCTCTTTCTGACATCTATAAACTTTAAGGAAAGTTAGTTGCCAAGAACTATCAGTCAGCCAATGGGGAAATCCATGTGATAAAGAATAGTAGCCTTTTGCTACTAGTCCTTTGTCAATAACCAGAGCCCCATCATTTATAATTGTAGTAAACTTGAAAGCCAATTTTCTGCCTTAAAGTACCTATAGGTAATTAAAATAATAATACATCGGTCTTAGCTTATTACTTGATTGGTAATAAATGAACCAGAGACAGAGTCACCCAATTATCTTCATAGTTCCCTACTATTAGACACTGATATGAGAAATAAGTCTAGGGCTGGAGAAATGGCTCAGCAGTTAAGAGCACCCGACTACTCTTCCAGAGGTCCTGAGTTCAATTCCCAGCAACCACATGGTGGCTCACAACCATCTGTAAAGAGATCTGATGCCCTCTTCTAGTGTGTCTGAAGACAGCTACAGTGTACTTATATATAATAAATGAATATATCTTAAAAAAAAAGAAATAAGTCTTGGTATAAGATGCTATGACCCGAAATAGTTAATTATTTATCAATAGACAAATAATACTGTACGGTATAATTCGTGGAATAACATTACCACTACACCTTCCTTTATTTGTAAATGTAACTGTTAAGATGTATTTCTGCATTTTGAATTTTCTGTTCCATCTCACTCTTTCACAACTATATCCACTGCATGGTAACATTCATATTTCTTGCATCCAGTTGGATCCAGTATTTTTTTTTATTTATATATTTATGTACTACAGTCTTGGAGTTGCTACCAAAGAGTTACAATAAATTTCTAATACATTTAATGTACTTATATTTGAGATTCATTGATTCTTTGTTGGACCAATATGAACATAAAAATTTTACAAATACATTTAAATGACAACTAATGTCATACACAATGCTTTTCAGAATGTGGATGAGTTTGAATTGTAAATATACTGAAATAAAAGTATAAACATAAGAATAAGCATAAAAACCAAACAATTTATATACGTGTGATGGTTTTCATATGCTTGGCCCAGGGAGTGGCACTATTAGAAGGTGTGGCCTTGTTGGAGGAAGTGTGTCACTGTGGGGGTGGACTTGGAAACCCTCTCCCTAGCTGCTTGGGGATGTTCAGTCTGTTCCTGGCTTCCTTCAGGTGAAGATGTAGAACTCAGCTCCTCCTGCACCATGCCTGCCTGGATGCTGCCATGCTCCTGCCTGAACCTCTGAACTGGTAAGCCAGCCCCAATTAAATGTTGTCCTTTATAAAACTCACATTGATCATGGTGTCTACTTACAGCAATAAAACCCTAACTAAGACATTTTTATCATGTTCCTACATCTTTATATAATTTTGTTTCCTACAAATTACCAGTTAGTGAGAAAACATCATGAGAAAAAACTCAAAAATAAATTTATGATGGTTCACAATTTCAAAAATTTAAGTCTGTCTTTAGAACAATCACTTCTATGGCTGTGGCTGAAGGTTTTTGAAGAAAGGACATGTAGTCAGAAAGATGTTTAGTTCTTGGATGCTGGACACAAGGTGACAAATAGTTCCCTCATTAGTATGAGATTAACAACATACAGAAGGGGTTTATTCATGTTAATGTTTTACCACAAGTTTGCTGTAGTCTTTGAATTTTCAATGTGGTAGTTTCTTGTCTGAAAACTCTGCAAGGACGTTTGGTTAATATATTTTAGTCACATAGTCTTTCCTGCCTTTTGTAAATTACCTTTCAATGTTTTTAAATCAGTCTAATGTCATGAAAACTGGTAACTTTCTATGTTGATCATAAATGTTCTCAAAGAAAAGATGGTAGAATTACATCTGAGATTTTCAGATTGGAATAAGATGTAGGCATGGGAAGTGTTGTTCCTCATCGAGTTTTCTCCCCTTCATGTTCCTCTTCCATTTTGGTGGTGAAGGGAATAGAACCTAGAACTTCAAGCAAGTCAACCAAATATTCTAGCATTGACCAACATTTCTATCCTTAACCTTGTCTTCTGAATATGGTATATCCCTCCTCTTCTAGTTTCTAAACTTTTCATTAATCTATAGATTTTATATCCATTGTATTAGTAATCATTAAATCACACTAAATTTTCATCTAGGTAAAATTCCTATTTTAAAGGCTAATTTAGAAAGGTACTCATTCCTTAATGGTATTTTAACTAGTATCTGAAGAAATAGACAAATAATAAGTTCGCTTTATAAGCAAACATTTAAAAATTATTGTATGAATCGTGGGAACTCTGGAATGGGTCCTAGACTATTGATTATTTATTTTGATCAATGGTTAATTTTTAGTAATATTTTGAGATTATAATATGATTCCAACATTTTTTCCTTTCATTTCCTCTCTCCAAATTTTTTTCAGACTTTGAACCTTCTTTATTTTGGACCCTTATTCTGGATGTTTACTTTGGTGTGTTATAATTTCTTTTCAGAACCCATCCCTGAAGAAAACCATCTTGTTTAGCGTTATATCATATTATTCCTCTCAAGTAATTTTATCTATATCTTTTTCAATAAAAGAAAAACAAGAATCAAACTATTATATATATGCATATTTATTTGATTGGTTTTCTGGCATGAAATAGTTTATAAAATAACACAAAAATAAAAGTATTCATGTATGTTAAAATTTACAGAAAAAATGGAAATATAATATTATTGTCATTAAAAACGACGAATAATTGCAGTCTTCAAACATTTAGGCAATCAAATAAAGCTGAATAGTATTAATTTGAAACCATAATGTATTTTATAAATCAAAGAGGGAAAATCAATATGTGGGTTAAAGGTGTGTCTGTGGTAATTTTTCTTTGTTGCATTTTCCTGACAGCTGACCACATGATATTGATTATGAAGCTGCTTATATTGAATGGATAGCATGAACATGTAACGGCTCTATTCATTCCTTACAGCCACAAAGAACACCTATACTGTTGGTCATTTATGTGTGTTTAAGATACATACAGGTGACTGAAATGGCATTGCTAAGTGAAAGGATTATGATTTGTTAAGAATTTATAAAATTGAAAATAAATGAACATGCATAATTCATAGAATCTTCATAGTACCTAGTTGTAGTCTTAGCAATCAACAGGTAAAAGTAAGCATCCTTCTGGATTTGGAGCATCATGAGCGATACAGAAGAATTTCTCAAGTATAGCAATTGCCTCACATAGCATGATCAGTGCTCTGAGTCAAACCCACAACTCCATAAAAATATTATCCAATATCATACTTTTGCTGTATAAATATGGAAGGAAAGATGCAATATTCACACACAAATGAAAGGAAGCATCAAAATCCAATGCTAGACAATACTATCCTGTTTCTGATGGATATTTATAATGTTGAAGAATTGACTTTATATTTGGGAAGTTTTCATTCATGCCTTTAATCCCAACATTTGGATGGCAGAGGCAGGAAGATCACTGAACTCCAGGCCAGAGTCTGCTACATAACAAATTTCAGGGAAGGGAGGGCTTCATATAGAAGCTCTATCACAAAGAGAGAGAGAAAGATAGATTTGAATTTGATTTGTGAAAATTTTATTGAATATTTTTGCATAAATATTCATAAGGGAATTTGGGTCTTTCTTTGTTGGGTCTTTGTGTGGTTTAGTGATAAGCATAATTGTGGCTTGATAGAACAAATTGAGAGGGGGTGAGTAATTGACCTCATGCCTATAAAATTACTATTGTATTTATGTAACAAAATATATTTATGAATTGATTTCTTGGGATTTGCCTTCCTTTTTTATTTTTAGAAATAGAATTGTGACTACATCTCCAGAGAGAGAATTACATAAGGTTTAATGGAAGAATCTATATTTTCCCTTCAGTATTTACAAAGAGGAGCCTGAATAATTTTAGTTACTGAATTTATAAGAGAAAAAAATTATGGAGGTCCTTGATCCACTGGGATTTGAACTTGTACAAAAAGATAATGAATTGATTTGATTCTTCTACATGTGGATCACCAGTTGAACCAGCACCATATATTGACAAAAGATATCTTTTTTTCCACTGAATGGTTTCAGATACTTTGTCAAAGATCAAGTGACCATAAGTATGTGGGTTCTTTGTTGGGTCTTCTATTCTATTTAATTTATCAACCTGCCTGTCTCTGTTCCAAAAATGAAAAGTTTGAATCAGTATTGTTCTGTAATACAGCTTGAGATTAGAGATGGTGGTTCCCCCAGAACTTCTTTTATTTTGAGAATGGTTTTTGCTATCCTGGATTTTTTGTTATTCCAAATGAATTTGCAAATTTGGGACCATTTGCTGGAATAAATTTTCCAGGCTTTTACTCTTAGATAGTGTATGTCTTTGCCACTGAGGTACAGAAAAATGCTGAATCATGTTTATCTATCAGGTCAGTCCATGTATTTTTATTGGGGAATTGAATCCATTGATGTTAAGAGATATTAAGAAACATCGATTGCTGCTTTCTGAGGCTCGACAAGAGTCTGACAAAAACAGAGGCAAATATTCACAGCCAACCATTGGACTGAGAATAGGGTACCTAATGGAGAAGTTAGAGAAAGGAGGGAAGGAGCTGAAGTGGCTTGCAACCTCACAGGAAGAAACAATTGCAATCAACCAGACATCCCAAAGTTCCCAGGGATTAAACACCCAACCACATGGAATGACCCAAGGCTCCAGGTGCATATGTAGCAGAGGATGGCCTTATTAGGTATCAATGGGAAGAAAGCCCCTTGGTCCTTTAAAGGCTCTATGCTCCAGGGTAGGGAAATGCCCATGCAGAGATGACGGAGGGAGTGTGAGTGTGTGTGTATGTGGTGTGTGTGTGTGTGTGTGTGTGTGTGTGTGTGTGTGCACCCTCATAAAAGCAGGGGGAGGTAGGATGGGATAGGAGTTTTTCAGGTGGTGAAACCCAAAAAGGGGATAACATTTGAAATACAAATAAAGAAAATATCCATCGAATAATAGAAAAAAAGAGACACAAAAATAAGAGAAGAAAATTGATCGTATTGTTTATTGTGAGGTAGAAATAGGAGCTATGATTTTATAAACCTAACTGTTCAATAATAAGTATGTGTGCTTAATTTTCCTTTCCTTTTTCTCCTTTCCTTATTCCCCTACATAATATTTGTATTGCTTATTTTGAAATGTTATCCAATACATTCCAATCACACTCGATTCCAATTCTTCTATGGTCGTCCTTCAGCCCTTCACCCCTCCCTGGAAAAGAAGGGAAAATACATATACCAAGTCAAATGAATGTTGCCAAAACTTGTGGAAGCATGGTCAAAGTCACAGTGGCCAGACACGTAAAGATAAGTGAATCTTTCTCCATGCCCAACTCCTGCCGGAAGCCATCACTGTGAAAAGCTTCACTTTGGAATCTATACCAGAATTTTTAAGGACTTTATTCTTGGTCTCTTTTTTTCACTTTTTTTTTTCTAATGCGGAGAAGGATGGCAGGCTGGCGGGTGTCACAGAATCCTTTATCTACTCTCTGCTGTCTTCAATACTACTGCAAAAGAAGCTTCCCTGCCCCTAATGTCCAGGGGCAGTATGGATCACAAATGTCCACATGGCAGTAGCATGGACCATGAATGCCATTTTGAATCAAGTCACATACAGCTTGCTTACAAGCTTCTCTCTTTCTTTCTTTCTTTCTTTCTTTCTTTCTTTCTTTCTTTCTTTCTTTCTTTCTTTCTTTCCTTCCTTCCTTCCTTGTTCCTTCCTTCCTTCATTCATTCCTTCTTTCCTTCCTTCCTTCCTTGTTCCTTCCTTCCTTCCTTCATTCCTTCTTTCTTTCCTTCCTTCCTTATTTCCTTCCTTCCTTCTTTCCTTTTTTCAGCCTTTCAGACTGTGTGTCTCCCATTGAACACTAAACTATGAATGGTGCCATTGTTTCTAAATTTCCAGGAGAAAAAAATTAATTATACTACCACTAAGACACTGTTTATCAAAATGTTTATGTTCTAAAAGTCAGTTCAAGAACAACTACTTTCAAGAGTAGAAAGATATACCATATTTATCTTCTCCAACACGAGAACCAGGTATTCCTAAACATCGATATCTAGGGTCCAGCTGTGTGAATTGACCTGATTATTCAATACAGCAATCAATGTTTGTATTTAGGAACATAAAAGTACATGTTTGCACAAATATATATTGAGACCATAAATTTGAAATATATAAATATATATATATATAAAGGTTTGCATGTTTGGAAGAAGGAAAGAAAAGGGTGAAATGTATTATAACCTTGAAAGAAAAGAAATAATAATCAATATAAGTAAAATTAGTGACTAATTTTAAGATAATATAACACTAATTTTTGAGTTGAAAACCTGAAAATACAATAAGTTTTCCCAAATGAACAGACACAAATAAATAGAAAATACAAAAGTTATATAATCATAAATAGTATTAATTTAATGGTTAATTATAACCTTGAAACAAATTTTGCCATGAATTTTGCAAAGTAACATAATCATAATATCTGCAATAAACTTTTAAATGCATTTTTACAGAGATGGTTCAGTTTGAGTTTACTTCAAAACTTGCTAATTTGACAAACCTTTGCTTACAAACAAAATAATAGATTCTCTAACAGTATTTATTTACATGTACAAAATTACTTTTATAATATTCTCATAACAGTAAATAAGACCATTATGATTTCCAAATAGAATCCATCTACAAGCTGTATGAAAAAAACTTAGTACTGCCAGAAAACCAAAGGAATAGCAGTTCATAAAGGAAGATGATGTCTTCTTCATATGGTGAAGAAAACAATGATTCTGTAATTGAGGATCTTCAAAACCGCACCACAAGGAAATAAATTCAGGATGAAAGAATAGTTTTCAGTTTCACAACATACCATTGATGGGTGCTCAGGAAAGTACAGTCACCTGAATGTGGTATAAATGGAAACAATTTGATCACATTCTGAAAATTTGTCATTGTTAAAGAAAGTCTTAAGACATACCTAATGTAAAACATATTGGATTATTTTTACTGTAGCCTTTAACTAAATATGTTTTACACCTTAACCCATTTTAATCATCTGTATATTGAACCAGGACCTTATGAATGATAGATGAACACTCTAATTTTATATAATGTTTAATTTTCTAGTTGATTTTATTGTTTCCAACTTCACCTTTATTTCCCCTAAAGCAATCCAATGAATATTTAAAATTCATACTAAATTAATCTAATTTGCTAATGAAAACCATCAGTGGCTTGTCATTTTACAAAGACAGTAAATTTTTAACATTCTGATTTTATTCATTCCTAAGGTCATTTTCCTTGTACTGCTTTCTGAATTTGTATTCTTTTCTGTCTTAGTATAAATTAGTGATGCCATGATTAAAAAATTGACCAAAGGGGAAGGGAATTCTGTATTTATATGGTACTGTCACATTATAAGTTTCTGTTTTTTCCTCTGTCACTTTTTTTTTTGATATTCTTTTTTTTTTTTTTTTTTTTGAGCTCCCAAATTTTTTTTTTTTAACTTGAGTATTTCTTATATACATTTGAATGTTATTCCCTTTCGGTTTCCGGGCAAACATCCCCTCCCCCCCTTCCTTATGGTGTTCCCCTCAACCCCTCCCCCATTGCTGCCTCTCCCCCAACAGTCTAGTTCACTAGGGGTTCAGTCTTAGTCTTTGTCTCTGAGGTGTGTTTCCTGTAGGCAGCAGAAATGCAGGGTCCTCGTTAATGTATCCAGTTTGTTAATCTGTCCTTTTTATTGGGGAGTTGGAGGCCATTGATATTGAGAGATATTAACAGTGATTGTGCTTCCTGTTTATATTCATATTTGGATGTGGAGGTTGTGTTTGTGTGTTTTCTTCTTTTGTTTTGTTGCCAAGACGATTAGTTTCTTTGCCTCTTCTTGGGTATAAGCTTGCCTCCCTTATGTTGGGCTTTACCATTTTACGTCCTTTGTAGTGCTGGATTTGTGAAAGATATTTATAAATTCAGGATGAAAGTTTCTCCAATAGTTTTCAGTTTCACAACATACCATTGATGGGTGTTCTCAGGAAAGTACAGTCACCTGAAGTTCTGGTATAAATGGAAACAATTTGATCACATTCTGAAAATTTTTTCATTAGTGTTTGGTGTTTTTAAATGAAGGAAGTCTTAAGACATACCTAATAGGGTATCTCTTTTTTTAAAACATATTGGATTATTTTTACTGTAGCCTTTAACTAAATATGTTTTTACATGTTTTAACCCATTTTATTATCTTTGACAGTTGAGTCAATGATTTCTTGAACCTGGACTCTTATGTAAATGATAGATGATTCTTGTCTCTTCTTTGGTTTTCTATAAGGTTATTTTATATTTTAATGTTCAACTGTTTGTTTGTGTTTTCCTAATTCTTTCAGGGATTTTTTTTATTACTTTTCCAGGGAGTTCTTCACCTTTTTATTTCAGCATCTAAAGAAACTAGATCTTGCTTTTTCTGGTGTGTTTGGAATTATTTAAAATTCATACTAAATTAATCTAATTTGCTAATGAAAACCATCAGTGACCTGTTTTACTGTTTCTTTACAAAGACAGAGTGTCTTTTGTGTGTAGTTTTTTAACATTCTGTTTTTTATTCATTCCAGGCAGGTCTTTTTCCTACCTGTTCTGCTTTCTGAATTTGTATTCAGGAGGTGGCAGCAACTTGGGAGAATTCGTCTTAGCTATAAATTAGATGGCCTGATGCCTGAAATCAATTAAAAAAAGTCTCTTCTGGACTCAAATTTGGGGGAGACTTTGTTTATCTGGTCTGTTTCCTTCAAATTCTGGGATTTATAACCCTCTACTGTCAGGCCTTATACAGTTTCCTCTTGGGCCAGGGATGTGGGCTGGGCATTTTTCCTCTGTCTCAGTCACTATTATTTTGGATATTTTCTTTAATTACATTTCAAATGTTATCCCTTTTCCTGATTTCCTGTCTAGAAACCCCTATTCCATCACCCCTCTCACTGCTTCTATGAAGGTGTTCCCCTAACTATCCACCCAATTCCTCTTGCCTACATGCCCTGGCAGTCCCCTACACTGGGGTACTCACAGGGCCAAGGGCCTCTCTTCCCATTGATGCCCAACAAGGCCATCCTCTGCTACATATGTGGCTGGACACATATGTCTATCACTGTGAACTCTTGGAATGATGGTCCGGTCAATGGGAGCTCTGGTTGGTTGGTATTGTACTTTGTATGGGGTTGCAAACCCCATCAGGTACTTCAGGTTTTTCTCTAATTTCTCCATTGGGGACTCCATTCACAGTCCAATGGTTGGAAGTGAGCATCTGCCTCTATATTTGTCAGGGTCTCCAGAGACTCTCAGGAGACAACTATCTCAGATTCCTGTCAGCTTGTACCTTTTGGCATCTACACTAGTGTCTTGGTTTGGTGACTGTATGTAGGATAGATCCCCAGGTGCGGAAGTCTCTGGATGGCCTTCACTTTCTGACCCAATTCTTTGTCTCTGTATTTCCGCCTGTGAGTATTTTGTTCCCCTTTCTAAGAAAGCCTGAAGTGTCCACACTTTGGTCTTTCTTCCTCTTGAGCTTCATTTGGTCTGTAAATTGTATCTTGAGTAATTTGAGCTTTTGGAATAATATCCACTTATCAGTGAATGCATATCATGTATGTTCTTTGGTGACTGGGTTACCTCACTCAGGATGATATTTTCCAGTTCCAACCATTTGCCTAAGAATTTCATGAAGTCATTGTTTTTAATAGCTGCGTAGTACTCTGTTATATAAATGTACCACATTTTCTGTATCTATTCCTCTGTTGAAGGACATCTGGTTTCTTTCCATCTTCTGGCTATTATGAATAAGGCTGGTATGAACAAGTGGAGTCCTTGTTACATGTTGGAGCATCATTTGGGTATATGCTCAGGAGTGGTAGAGCTGGCTTTTCAGGTTCAGGTATGACTATGTCCAATATTCCAAAAAACCACCTGACTGATTCCCAGAGTGGTTGCACCAGCTTTCAATCCTACCAACAATAAAGTAGTGTTCTTCTTTTTTACATCCTCACCAGCACCTTCTGTCACTTGAGTTTTTGATCTTAGCCATTCCGACTGGTATGAGGTGGAACCTCAGAGTTCTTTTGATTTGCATTTCCCTGATGACTAAGGATGTTAAACCCCTTAGTTTCATTCGGTGCATCTCAACCATTCAGTATTCCTCAGTTGAGAATTCTTTGTTTAGCTTTGTACTCCGTTTTTGATAGAGTTCTTTGATTCCTTGGAGACTAACTTCTTGATTTTTTTGTATATATTAGATATTTGCCCATTATTGGATGTAGGATCTTTTTCTAATATGTTGGTTGTTGTTTTGTCCTATTGACAGTGTCCATTGCCTTACAGAAGCTTTGTAATTTTGTGAAGTCCCATTTCTCTATTGTTGGTCTTAGATCATAAGCCATTGGTATTCTGTCCAGGAAATTTTCTCCTGTGCCCATGTGTTCGAGGTCTGCCGCACTTTCTTTTCTATTAGTTTCAGAGCATCTGGTTTTACGTGGAATTCCTTGATCTACTTGGACTTGACCTTTGTACAAGGAGGTAAGAATAGGCCGATTTGCATTGTTCTACATGCTGATTGCCAGTTGAACCAGAACCATTTGTTGAAAAAGTTTTCTTCTTTTTTTTCACCATCTTTATTAAATTGAGTCTTTCTTATTTACATTTTGATTGTTATTCCCCATCCCAGGTTCCAGGCCAACATCCTCCTAACCCCTCCCCCTCCCCTTCTGTATGGGTGTAGCCCTCCCCAGCCTACCCCTATTACCACTCTCCTGCCCAACAATCATGTTCACTGGGGGTTCAGTCTTGGCAGGACCAAGGGCTTCACCATCCACTAATGCTCTTACTAGGCTATTCGTTGCTACCTATGAGGTTGGAGCCCAATGTCAGTCCATAAATAGTCTTAGGGTAGTGGCTTACTTCTGAAAGCTCTGGTTGGTTAGCATTGTTGTTCATATGGGGTCTCAAGCCCCTTCAATCTCTTTCAGTCCTTTCTAAGGTTCCTTCAACAGGGGTCCCATCCTCAGTTCAGTGGTTTGCTGCTGGCATTCGCTTATGTATTTGCTGTATTCTGGCTGTGTCTATCAGGAGAGATCTACATCCCGTTCCTGTTGGCCTGCAATTCTTTGCTTCATCATCTTACCTAATTTGGTGGCTGTATATGTATGGGCCACATGTGGGGCAGGCTCTGAATGGTTCCTTCTGTGTTCTAAACTTTGCCTCCGTATTCCCTGCCATTGGTATTCTTGTTCCCCTTTTAAAGAAGGAGTGAAGCATTCACATTTTAGTCATCTTTCTTGAGTTTCATGTGTTCTGTGGATGAAACTCTGGGTAATTCAAGCATTTGGGCTAATAGCCACTTATCAATGAGTGCATACCATGTGTGTTTTTCTATGATTGGGTTACCTCACTCAGGATGACATTTTCCAGTTCCATCCATTTGCCTATGAATTTCATAAAATCATTGTTTTTGATAGCTGAGTAATATTCCATTGTGTAGATATACCACATTTTCTGTATCCATTCCTCTGTTGAAGGGCATCTGGGTTCTTTCCAGCTTCTGGCTATTATAAATAAGGCTGCTATGAACATAGTGGAGCACGTGTCTTTTTTATATGTTGGGGCATCTTTTGGGTATATGCCCAAGAGAGGTATAGCTGGATCCTCAGGCAGTTCAATGTCCAATTTTCTGAGGAACCTCCAGACTGATTTCAGAATGGTTTTACCAGTCTGCAATCCCACCAACAGTGGAGGAGTGTTCCTTTCTCCACATCCTCACCAGCATTTGCTGTCACCTGAGTTTTTGATCTTAGCCATTCTCACTGGTGTGAGGTGAAATCTCAGGGTTGTTTTGATTTGCATTTCCCTTATGACTAAAGATGTTGAACATTTCTTTAGGTGTTTCTCAACCATTTGGCATTCTTCACCTGTAAATTCTTTGTTTAGCTCTGAACCCCATTTTAATAGGGTCTAACATCTTGAGTTCTTGGTATATTTTGGATATAAACCCTCTATCTGTTGTAGGATTGGTAAAGATCTTTTCCCAATTTGTTGGTGGTCGTTTTGTCCTAACAAGAGTGTCCTTTGCCTTACAGAAGCTTTATGAGATCCCATTTGTCGATTCTTGATCTTAGAGCATAAGCCATTGGTGTTTTGTTCGGGAAATTTTCTCCAGTGCCCATGTGTTCGAGATGCTTCCCCACTTTTTCTTCTATTAGTTTGAGTGTATCTGGTTTGATGTGGAGGTCCTTGATCCACTTGGACTTAAGCTTTGTACAGGGTGATAAGCATGGATCAATCTGCATTCTTCTACATGCTGACCTCCAGTTAAACCATCACCAATTGCTGAAAATCCTATCTTTCTTCCATTGGATGGTTTTGGCTGCTTTGTCAAAAATCATGTAACCATAGGTGTGTGGGTTCATTTCTGGGCCTTCAATTCTATTCCACTTGTCTATCTGTCTGTCTCTGTACCAATACCATGCAGTTTTTATCACTATTGCTCTGTAATACTGCTTGAGTTCAGGGATAGTGTTCCCCCCAGAAGTCCTTTTATTGTTGAGTCCTTTTATTGTTATGGAGAATAAGAAGCAATAAGGATGTATATGCCAAATTCTTCAATAATAATATCTAGGGGATTGATGATGAGAAGTAATCTCTTATACTGCAAAGCATATGCTTTTGTAAAATTTTTTGGTGTGTGTGTGTGTGTGTGTGTGTGTGTGTGTGTTGCCACAAAACGTCATTATAAAGAAGGTTTGCACCAAAATCAAAACATTGGTATTTACAGAACATTTATGATAAAGAAAATGTGTAAAAGAAGCTTTGCTTAACATAGACTTTGAGTTGCAGTGTCTATATTCTTAGTAGAATTTTCACTTGAGAAATGCAGATCAATTCAGAACATATTACTTTTTCTATTTTATGGCAAAATACTTGGCAAAACAATGTCTTTAAGAAGTGAGGTTTGAGAGGCAGAAGGAACACCCATTCAGAGCCTGCCCCACATGTGGCCTATACATATACAGCCACCCAATTAGACAAGATGGATGAAGCAAAGAAGTGCAGGCCAACAGGAACCGGATGTAGACCTCTCCTGATAGATGCAGCCAGAATACAGCAAATACATAGGCGAATGCCAACAGCCAACCACTGAACTGAGAATGGGACCCCCGTTGAAGGAATCAGAGAAAGGACTAGAAGAGCTTGAAGGGGCTCGAGACCCCATATGAACAACAATGCCAAGCAACCAGAGCTTCCAGGGACTAAGCCACTACGTAAAGATTATACATGGACTGACCCTGGGCTTCAACCTCATAGGTATCAATGAATAGCCTAATAAGAGCACCAGAGGAAGGGGAAGCCCTTGGTCCTGCCAAGACTGAACCCCCAGTGAAAGTGATTGTTGGGGGGAGGGCGGTAATGGGGGTAGGATGGGGAGGCAAATACCTATATAGAAGGGGAGGGAGAGGGGTTAGGGGGATGTTGGCCTGGAAACTGGGAAAAGTAATAACAATTGAAATGTAAATAAGAAATATCCAATTTAATAAAGATGGAAAAAATAATACCACACACACACACACACACACACACACACAGAAGTCAGGTTTTATTTTAACTAGTGGTTAAGAAGATACAGACACATTATGCACAGACAGCACATGGGGTGGGAGTATAAAGTAGCTGTCACAAATCAGGAATAAGAGACCGAAATTCGTAGTAGTGTTCAGTTTACCTTCCCTGCTTTATTCAAGTTGAGACATATGGCTTAAGGACAATCCCTGTAAATACCCTCATAGACATATGCATATCACATCTCAATAATCACCTTGCATATTTAATATTTATTACTGCAGTTAAGTTAGCAATAAAATTAATCATCACAGAGTTACATAATTACTACATATTGTATGTAGATATATTAGTATATTTTAGTATTTTGTTTTGAACTTTCTTTCAGAGTGGTAATTTTCCTGATTACAAATTCATTTCAAATCATTTTAGAACTATATTTATGGTTAATTGATATCTGTTATGGTAGATCATGAGTGCATTTCCAATACTTGGAGTCTGAGGCATGAAGATTATTGTGTGTTTGATGGCACTATTTTCTACATATTGAGCTGAAAGCCAGTGTGGACTAGAACTGGGTGACATTTCTATCAGAACACAAAAATGAAAGTAAACACAAAGAAGTAAATAAGGAAACATACTTAAAATGTTCTTTTAAAATATTCTTTTGAAATGTAGTTACTGTTCAATATTTTACATCTGCAGACTCCTATTAGAAAATGAACAATATTCAAGCAGATTCATTATATTTAAAACATTATTTTTTAAGTCTATCTAAATGTAAGTTTACTGATTTTTGATAGGTAGTAGAAGTTAAATAGATAACTGTGAGACTGTAAGCACTCAATGCTGGTTTTGTTATTAACTAAATACTTTTTCCCCCTTTCTTCACAATAAAGGAAAGCTTTTGCTAGGAGTGAGGAAAAATATACACATCAAAGCACACAGAAAGGCCAGCAGGCTGAGGGATTTCAGGATCATGAGTTGTCTTCTAGCCTAATATACTGTTGGTCATTTTGGACAGAGACAGGAAAACTGATAGGTCCACAACTTTTGGGTAAGCATATTCTGCCCTTATCTTGCGTGTCTCTGATGGGCTTACATGCAGAGGGCCCTGACCTGCTGGAGTAATCATTTATGAATCAAAATGCATTAGAAGGTAAACACTGCAAAATGGGGAAATTTTAATGAGTATATTTACGGAATATATAAATTGTATCCTTAAGAAGACTTATAGTGAATGAATTAATGGATGCAATCAAATAAAAAACTTATATGATCTGGAAAGAAGTAAAATGAAAATTTTGGGGAACAAAAATAATAGAAGTGCTGTGTGCAAACTGTCACCCACAGGGCTGTAACTATTCCAGTTCCTGAAAGTTGATGTGAGCTGCTGCACAAGGTAAGCTGTATAGCTTTTTGCTGGTAAAATGCAAATGGAAGACACTTAATGCAAGAATGGAGAATCGAAATATATCACTGTGCTTCATAAAACTGGGTACCTAGAAACTGAAGAAGAAGAATGCAGCCTACATAACATTGAAGTCTTGGACAATTCCTTGTTACAAACCCCTCTAGAAAACAATCCGAGTAAACTCTGGAAGTAAAACATAGTAAGGGAATCCCCACGGTCAGCATTAATGGAAATAGTGATTGTAATAAATGTCAAATATTCATCTACCTTAATACGGTAAAGCAACTACAATTTATACTTCATGTAAGTGAATTATAAGAACATGAACTGTATCTCTCTGATGTTTTAGCTTAGGAATAGAGAAAGAGATATGATTCAAATACTAGTTAAGAGTGGGATAATTATTACTTTTATAAGAAGAATGAGTTTCATAAGAATATAAAAAGATTGAGCCAGTCAATAACGATGTGATGAAATATTATAAAATCTGTGTGCATTTATTTATAAAAGAATTTCAGGATAGATTAGGTAAAAATGAAAAGATGTAAACAAGAAATTTTAGAGTTGTAAACTGCAACACTGTCTCAGTAATTGTTAAAGGAGATGCAAAATCAGTAAGAAAAAGAAGATGTTGAAAACACTATCAACCACTTAGAACTAATACATTATGAGTACTCCATGTAACAATAAAAGAACAACTATTTTTATTAAATGCACATGTAACAAGAACAAAGAAAAACTTTGTGCCAGATCTTAATAAATTTAAAACAAAAAGCAATTAAATAGATAAACATTTAGAAATCAAGGTCATTGATTTCTAAACTAGAAGTCAATGATAAAGCCAGGAGTGATGGTGAGTGCCTTTGATCCCTGTACTAGAGGGGATAAGGCAACGACAGTATTGCTGCAAGCTCAACAGCACTCTGCGCTATTATAAAATATTTTTCACAAAGGAAAAGAAATTAATAATCTACAGTAGCAAACTAAACACAGTTATGAATATTCATCATTCAAAAAGATAATGTTAGGGGAAATTAAATATATTTTAAATTCATAAAAACGAAAAACATATCATATAAAATTTCCTATGCAGAAAATGAGTGCAATGTGTAAAAATTTATAAAATTTAATATTCACATTACAAAAGGCTTAGAGTAAATAACTTAAACTTCCACTATATGAAACTAGAGAATGAAGAGGAAATTAAATCTCTAATTGAAAGAAAGATAGGTATACAGACCATAAAAATCAGATATTAAAGGCAGTATTACAACAAGATAATCAAGAAAACTGAGAGTTGATTTCCTGAACAGATTAATGGAATTAAAAAGTTTCTTACTGAGTTGTTTTAAGAAGATGATAGGAGACTCAGTTTGTAAACATTGTGCAGGAAAGAGTGAGTATCACACATACAATAATTTTAAAGATGAGAAACATCAACAATTGAAGCATACATTAGGCCACAATTAAAGAAAAGAAGATGAAAATTTAAATACACAAATGTGTGTGTGTGTGTGTGTGTTAGTGTGTGTGTGTGTGTATGTCTCCTGACTAGTTTTTATGTCCACTTAACAATATAACAATGTTAGAGACAGTAGGGGGGAGGTAGCCTCAATTGAGAAAATACTTCTAAAAGATCTGGCTGCAGGAAAGTCTATAGGGCATTTTCTTAGTGATTGATATGGGATGGCCTACCCCATTGTAAGTGATGCCATCCCTGGTCCTGAGTTCTTTAAGGAGGCAAAGAGGAAACCATAGAAGCAAACCTGTAAGAAGAACTATTCCATGACCTCTGCATCAACTCTTGACTCTTGGTTCCTGCCCTATTCAAACTCCTGTCCTAAATACTTTAAATTATGGAATACAATGTGAAAGAGTGTGCCAAATAAATCCTTTCCTCTCATATATATGTATATGTATATATATATATGTATATGTATATATAAAATTGAAGTCACATCCAAATATACAAATATATTTTAAATAAACAAATCAAAACAAAACACCATAAAATTATGATTATAAATACTTTCATAGGAGAAACAATGATTTCCAGCACATTTTTCTAGCATTTATATGCTGTGGTTGATCAGCATACCTATCACAATATTATAACTCACTTCAAATGGCAAAGCTGAACATACTTTGTAGCAAAGAAGTTCTTTAGCATGAAGAAGATATTAAGTTAAAAATCTATAGCAATCCTTTCAATCCTAAGTAGTGATCTCTACAGGAATACACAAGGTACATATTCCTTGTCACTGAGGTGATAGACTGAACTGGGGATAATGTAATATAATCACAACAAAATATTTACAAACTTTCATATGAAGGATTTTTCAAAATATGTCACCTTGTCATTTTCCAAAGTGTTAGCTTCATGAATGTCAATCAAGGACATGAACAGCTTTTAGGTCAAAGAGGACATGAAACTAATTGCAGTGAAAATGAAATTTGGAGTTTTTAAAAGCCAATACCAAAATAAAATATTCGTCCCCTGGGTATGTAAAGTTTATTCTATAAGGAGTAATACTGTATCAATGCTATTTTATTCATATCTTGCTTCATTTCTGAAAACGATGACATATACATAAAGATTACATTAGACTTTTCAATACTAATTTATTTGAATTAGTACTATTAAAAGATAAATGTATTGAAAGTCTCTAAGCAGATTGCAAAGTATAGTAGTTTTAGAACTTTAAACATCAAGGTGAAAAATTATACCATTAATCCACATTTTTTTGTTTAAAGTTTTCCAGAGGAACTTTATGTGCCTATGCTTCTCTACTTTGCCAGCACTGTATGTACATGCTTGTGTGCACTGACTTATCTCTGCTCACTTGAGGCTGAATCAGAGCTTTGGTTTGAAATAAACACAAAGCCTGTTTATTGTTTGTCTATTTGTTTGTTTGCTTTTATAAAAGGACCATTACCTGTATTCCTGTAAGATATCTGATCCTTCCTTCTGTTTTTCTCTGCTCCTTCCTCTCAACTCCCAATGTCCTCTTCTAATTCCTCATTCACTATTTCATTTCTCTATCATTTTTGTGTATCCTCCTTCCTGACTCCCTTTCCCATTTTTTGTCTGCAAGATGGCTTGATTAAAAATCAGACTATACAGAATCCTTAAAGAAATGTATGATCTTGGAAAGTCTGAGAAAAGTTATGAAGGCCATGCATAAAGTTATTACCCTCACAAATGATCAAGATTGATTTATTTTATATTTTAATTATTGAAAAATTATTTATTTTACTCACATGGCTGTGTAAATGAAGATACTAGTGGATCCAGTTGAAGCTGTGGAACTCTTGAGATTTGAGTTACAGGCGATTGCGAGGTATCTGACCTGGTTACTGGCAACTGAACTCTGGTCCACAACACATACGTTCAGGGTTCTGCTTCATCTCTCAGGCTATCTAGGCTCCATACCTGTTGAGAAAACATGAAACAGAACTTCAGAACCAGGATAAGGTGACTCAGCGGGACCTTGGACTGGCAGTGAGTGTTAAGGAAACCTAGGGTGAACCTTCTCTGAGGATTTTATTGTCAAAAAATATTCAGTGAAACAGCTCTCTTAGGTTATATTCAGTCAAATAATTTGTACTCTTGATTCTGGGCATATAAAGGTTATATAAACTTTTGTGGGTAGAAAAGAGTTTTTCAAGTGAATGTACACTGGTTGACCACTAAGGTGCTAGGATGCATTTGCATGGAGAGGAATTCCAGGTGCTTGCCAGGCAGGCTCTTTTCAGGAGAAAGTTGTTATCTGTAATATCACCAAGGACTATGTGACATTCCTCAGAGGAGCCGGCGCTCTCACACCAGTAGCCAACATCAAACTAAATGGACAGAAACTTGAAACAATCCTACTAAAATCAAGGACTAAACAAGGCTGCCTATTCTCTCCCTACCAATTCAATATTGTACTGGAAGTTCTAGCCGGAGCAATTAAACAACAAAAGGAGGTCAAAGGAATAGAAATAGTGAAAATATCACTATTTTCAGATGATATGATAGTATATTTGAGTGACCCCCAAAAGCCCCTACCAGAAAGCCCCTAAACCTGATAAACAACTTCATACTTTAACTCGTAATAAGACTTGTTCTATGGATTAGTTTTGATTCTTACTAAAATTAGTTGTAGCAGCATAATCAAAAGGGCAAAGAAAGAAACACAAAGCCCATATTGATGCTCTGAGAGTCTGCAAGAAAAGCTCTTTAAAAGTCTTTAAAATTGCAGTAGGATGTGCTTGGCAGTGGGAAGTAAGGACTATCCCCAGAAAGGTATCTGAGGAAGGAATAAGAACTACCTCTGTAATCCTTATCCCAGATAAGTGTCCCCCTCGAAAATCCAGGAGGTTCATTCCACTTGGTCCTATCTATGAAGCAATGTACAGGAGTATAATAGATGGAATTGGTTAATGATTTTTATTAATATTGGCAGAATCAATTCAAATATCTGATGGCTCACTTATCAGTTATACCATAGACTTCATGGACTCTCTGTGCTGTATAAACAATCTATCTTGCCCCTCACAAATCCATATATGCCAGAGTTTAATGTATACATTTAGAAAAATATATGGAGATAAAGGGGTTGTGGATGAAGAGAGAGATGTTGATGTTACATTTCTCCAAGAGGTGATAGCAATTCCTACACAAACACTCATGAAATTTCTTTTTAAATGCTCCTTTAGTGCCACAGCTCAGTTTCCATGACTAGTTGGCTAACTAGTCTATTATTACTTGTGTTATTATTTTCATATCTTCTACATCAAGTTCATTTTCTTACCTCTGAATTATTTTAATATTCTGTTATACAGTTCATGAAGATGATGCCTCAGATGAGTTTGGTAATACAATGAATATATTACCCACCTAGCATTGCCTCTGATAACCTCTTAGTATGTTTTCAAGTAAAGTATATAGAAAGATTCACCTCCTCTCTTAGAGAATACAATTTGAAAATAGTATGCTTCGTACATTTTAGATAACTGGGAATAAATAGGAAATAAATTTTGCACTAGAAATCTATCTATTATGATTTGATTTTGTGTTGGATAAGCATAAACTAATGACATCTCTGACACCATTAAAGGAAATTTCCTCAGCTTGTTATGATCATGATCACTGTCACTTTATCTTATTTCAAATCATGGAAATATTATGTCTATATTTTCTCATAGATTCTGGTCTTCTGTATGTTTCAGAAACATGAGTCAGTCTGTGAGAGAAATATATTCTCAAGACAGAATTTTATTTGGGAACATAATTATTTGAATGCAACCTATAGGCAAAAATGTTTGCATTGCATTGTTACTTTTCTTAGTGTGTGACAATTTACCTGTCAAGGAAAAATGAGAGGAAATGTTTGTTTTGCTCATGTTTCAGGGAACGCAGCTTATCACAACAGGGAATGCATGACAGCTCTATGCCATCCATCACAGCTTGGTGGATACATAAGCAGAGAGGATACGTACAAACAGGTTGAGTTGGTTCTCAAACGCTGTACTCCCTACTAGCAAGGTTCTACCTCAGCATTGCCAGTGGAGAAGCAAGTGTTCAGAAACTTGACTTGTGAAATAATTTCACAGCCAAGGAATAGAGGATATTGATAAAATTTCTGGGCAGAAACTTTTCAACTTCTTCCAACAACTAGCTCAACTGCTATCCTGGTAAAATTTCATTTGTCTTAGAAATAAAAAAGAAGCTCTTAACCCTCAGGAAGAGTACTCTGGGGTTTCAGAATTGCCTAGACAGATTTCTGTTAGTGTTCTTCAAGCTATATGTGAAAATAAATATCACATCTTTGAATTACTGAAACCATACAGCATCACAAAAGGTATATATTAATTACAACACAGTTTTATAATTACAGGTATAATAGTGCAGGAGCATTCATGTATTTTCCTCATCTTGAATGACTACTATCTGCCTGAAATATCAAGAGGAAAAACTTAATTTTATCCCAAATATGTGGTTTTTTGAATGTGTGACTCTTTTTTACTATTTTTTATTGGTTGTTTTATTTATTTACATTTCAAATGTTATCCCCTTCCCTGTTTCACCTCCACAATCCCCTCTTCCTCCCTGTTTCTAGGAGGTTGCTCCCCACCCAGACACCCACATACACTTCACTGCCCTAGAATCCCCCGCCTCAGGTGCATTGAGCCTTCACAGGACAAAGGGCCTCCCCTCCTATGGATGTCATATAAGGCCATCTTCTTTTACATATGCTGCTGGAGCCATGGGTCCCTCCATGTGTATTCCTTTGTTGGTGCCTTAGTCCCTGGGAGCTCTGAAGGGTAGGGTTGCTGTTGTTCTTCCTATGGGGTTGCAAACCCCTTCAGTCAGTTAACTCTTGTCTCCTAACTCTTCCATTGGGGCCTCGTGCACAGTCCAATGGTTGGCTGCCAGCATCTAAATCTGTCTTGATAAGGCTCTGGCAGAGCCTCTCATGAGAAAGCTATGTCCAGATCATGTCAGCAAACACTTCTTGGCACCAGCAATAGTTTCAGTTTGGTGGCTACATATGTGATGGATTCCCAGGAAGGGAAGTCTTTGATGGCCTTTCCTTCAGTCTCTACTCCACTTTTTGTCCTGTCTTTCCTTTAGACAGGAACAATACTGGGTTAAATTTTTTGAGATGGGTGGGTGGCCCCATCCCACTACCACGGACCATGTCTAACCTCTAGATATGGTATCTACAGTTTCTCTCTCCTCATTTTTAGGTATTTTCATCCCCATTGGGTCCTGGGAGCCTCTTGCTTTCCTGGCATTTGGGACTTTCTGGTGGCTACCCACAGTTCCCCAGTCCCTAATGTAGCATACCTCTGTTTAATTTTCTGACCCTCTGTCCATCTCCCTATTTCCTCCCTCACCTGATTCTGATCCCATTTTCCCTCTCCCTCCTTTCTTGCTCAAATGTCCTTCCCACCTGTTATGTCCTTGATTATTTTGTTCCCCTTTCTAAGTAGGACTGAAGCATCCACATTTTGGTCTTCCTTTTTCTTGGACTTTATATAGTCTATGAGTTGTATTGTGGGGATTTTGAGCTTTTTTTTTCTAATATCTACTTATCAGTGAGTACATACTATAATGTATTGTTTTGTGACTGGGTTACCTCCCTCAGGTTAATGTTTTCTAATTCCACACATTTGCCTGTATTCCTCAGTTGAGAATTCTTTGTTTAGCTCTGTACCCCATTTTTAATAAGGTTATTTCATTTGCTGGAGTTTAACTGATTTTTTTCTCAGTCTGTACGTTGCTATTTTGTCCTGTCTACAGTGGCCTTTGCCTCACAGAAACTTTCAATTTTATGAGATCCCATTTGTCTACAGTTGTTTTTTAAGCCTGGCCTATTGGTGTTCTGTTGAGGAAATTTTCCCCTGTGGCAATGCGTTCAAGGATCTTCCCCACTCTCTTCTATCAGATTCAGTGGCTCTGGTTTTATTTAGAGGTCCTTGATCCACTTGGACTTGACCTTTGTGCAAGATGAGAAATATGAGTCTATTTTCATTTTTGTACAAACAGTCAGTTATACCAGCACCATTTATTTAATAAGTTTTTCCAATTGGATAATTGTAGGTTCTTTGTCAGAGATCAAGTGATGTGGGTTCATTTCTGGTCTTCAATTCTATTCCATTGATCAACCTGTCTGCCTCTGTACCAATACCATGCTGTTCTTATTCTATTACTCTGTAGTAGAGCTTGATGTCAGGGAAGTTGATTCCTCTAGAAGTTCTCTTATTGTTCAGAATAGTTTTTCCTAGCTTGGATTTTTTGATGTTCCAAATGATTTTAAGAATTGTTTTTTCTACCTCTATGAAGAGTTGAGTTGAAAGTTTGATTGATATTGCATTGAATCTGTAGATTGTTCTTGGTAATTTGGTCATTTGTACAATGTTAATCTTGCTGATCCATGAGCATGGGGATTCTTTACATCTTCTGAGGAGTTCTTCGATTTCTTTCTTTGGAGACTTGAAGTTCTTGTTGCACTGATCTATTATTTGCATTGTTAAAGTCATATTAAGATATTTTATATTATTTGTGACTATATAAAGGGTGTCATTTCCCCAATTTATTTTTCAACCCATTTATTCTTTGAGTAAAGGAAGATTACTCATTTGTTAGAGTTAATTTTATATCCATCCATTTTTGCGGAAGTTGGATATTAGTTGAAGGAGTTCTCTGGTGGATTTTTTGGGGTCACTTAAGTAAACTATCATATGATCTATAAATAGTGGTATTTTAACTTCTTCCCTTCTATTTTATATACCTCTGCTCTCCTTTTGTTGTCGAACCATGCTGGCTAGAACTTTGAGTAGTATATTGAATAGATATGGAGAGAGTGAAATAGAGTCTTTGATTTTAGTGGGATTGCACCAAGTTTCTCTCCATTTAGTTTGATGTTGGTTACTGGTTTGGTGTACATTGCTTTTACCAGGTTTTGGTATGGGACTTAAATCCTGATCTTTCCAAGGCTTTTACCGTGAAGTGGTGTTGAATTTTGCCAAATGCTTTTTTTGAGGATCTAATGAAATATTCATGTGGCTATTTTTCTTTGAGTTTTTTTTTTATGTAGTAGATTACATAGATGTATTGCCATATATGGAACCATCCCTACATCCCTGGGATGAAGCCTACTTGATCATGATGGCTAATTGTTTTGATGTGTTCTTGGATTCTATTTGCGAGTATTTTATTGAATTTTTTGCATAGATATTCATAAGGGAAATTTGTTTGAAGTTCTCTTTCTTTGTATGGTTTAGATATAAGAATAATTGTGGATTCATAGAACAAATTGGGTAGTGTTCCTTCTGTTTCTATTTTGTGGAATAGTTTGAGAAGTATTAGTATTACATCTTCCTTGAGGTTCTGACAGAATTCTTCACTAAAACCATCTGGTCCTTGGCTTTTTTGGGTTGGAAGACTTTTAATAATTGGTTCTATTTCTTTAGTGGTTATGGGAATCTTTCCATTGTTTATCTAATCCTGATTTAACTTTGGTACCTGGTATATGTCTTGAAAATTATCTACTTCATCGAGATTTTTCAGTTTTGTTAAATATAGGCTTTTGTAGCAGGATCTGATAGTTTTTGAATTTCCTCAGATTCTGTTGTTATGTCTCCCTTTTCATTTCTGATTTTGTTAATTTGGATACACTCTCTGTGACCTCTGGTTAGTCATGTAATTATTGAACATGGTCTTTAAATATTGTTATTGGAAATAATTGGTTGGGATTTTGGTCATGCTGAGTCTTTAGATGAAAATTAACCCTTCTCTAAAATCCTTATTCTCCTGAAGTTCAAGTTGAATTTCCTGTATATCTTCTAACAATCTTATGAGAATATTATTGTCTTATATTACTAACTCTAATCACTACATTTTATACTATATGGATTGTTTTTTAGTTTTATTCTTTCAAAATATATATGTCCACTTTATTATGATGTAGGGATTCTTATTATGTTCCTTTAATTTTCCCAATGTTCTTGTTCTTGTTTCTGTAATTTAATTTCTAAAAGAGTGAAATGAATACAAGGAGTGCTTTATTTATTTCAATTATATAATTCATTCACTACAGAGCTCAGTCTTCAATGTTTATTATATTGTGATTCTTAAAATTTCTGTTTTATCCATATGAGTATTTTCTAACACCAGTTTCCTTTTGAGTAATCCTGTGATTTGAAATATTCTCAACACTGCAAATTCTGATTTTCTGTTTTCCTATTTAATAGTGGATTTAAACCATGTAATGACTTCATATATCCACCCTAGCCAAATACCAATATTTTTTATTCATAGTTAGTTAGCAAGTTATTCAGTGGACTAGTTATGTAGTTGGCTGCATATTTTGCCAGAACAAATGAATTCTGTGGTTTTAACCAAACCCCCACTAAATAATTTGCCAAGAATGATTTTGTGATATCTTACATGTTTGTAAAGTGGAATTCTATCTTCGTACATGATTTATAGTTTGGATGTGAAAAGAATTCTAAAGTAAATATAATTCCCCTTAGGAGTAACGAGAGAAATTCTGTACTTCTTGCTGGCATTCAAAGCTAACTATTACGAGTCTGATCTGTTCCTTGTCTCCATGTCTGTTTTTCCAATGTATGCTATCTCTTATTCAATTCAAAGTATTATAATTAGGAGTGCATTTACCCATTTGATATTCTGAGTGAGACTTTATATTCTAGAGTTATATCTTAGTTGGGAAAAAGATTTCTATACATACTTGATACCTTCTCTGATTCAGTTGTTCTATGATTCTGAAATAGTCACTGGCTACTATTAAGGTTTTTTCATTGCTTTTTGTTTTTATGTTGATCACATCTTTCTAATTTATTCATTCATTTATTTATTTTTATTTATTTATTTTGTTTCTACTTCTTTACATAGGACTATAAGCTATATTTCTAAAAATTTTTGTAAATTTGCATGCAACATTTTTTTACTACTCAAAATATATTCTTCTCTCACACAATACATTCCAAACACAGTTCCCCTCCCCCATCACTCTAAGCTTCCACTCCCATTCTATCTCTCTTATATCCAAACCTCTACATTATCATTCTGAAAGGATCAGGTCTCCAAGAAAGAACTACACACAAGGAAAATCAAGAGACCATAAGACAAATGAAAAGCTCTCCTATCAGTCCCAGATGAAGAAACCCAAAAGAAGGAAAAGAGTCCAAAAAGCAAACAAAAGAGTCAGAAATATAATTACTCCCACAGTTAGGAGTTACACAAAACACCAAGCTAACAGCAACAATAATATACCCAGAGAACCTTCTGCAGAACCATGAATGCATGCCCCGTGCTTGCCTCTTAATCTCTGTGAGCCCAATATGAGCCCTGATTAATTGGTTTGATGGACCATATTCTCCTGGTGTCCTCCATACCTTCTTACTCCTATAATTTTTCCCCTCCTCTTCTGAGATTTCCTGAATTCTAATTTAGATGCTTTCTTCCTATAATGTCTGGTTCTAAGTATGCTCATATTCCTATCTGCTGCTGGAGGAAGCCCTTCTGAGGAGAACTGGACAAGGTATTGCACTGATATATGTCTACAGCACAACATCATTAGGAATCATTGCGTTGGTATTTTTCCTTACTGTACTTGGTTTTACCATAAGTCTCTAGGCTATTCAGTTTCCAGTTCCTGGTCATCCAGGCATAGTAGTGCAGGGGCTCCCTCTCCTGGCATCCGCCTCAAATTAAACCAGAGGTTAGTTGGCCTTTGTTACAAGTTAGGTGTCACCATTTTCTTTAACAACCTTTCCTCCCTCGGATAAGGGCACAGCAGCAGCAGCGAACCTGAAGGGACCGACCAGATAAACAGTTCTCTGCACTCATAACAACCTTTCCGACTTTATAGTACTGGAATCCACACGCGTGTTTCCTGGAAACACATTATTTATTAAATGTGATATATTTTTATATAATGCATATATTTGTACTTCCAATAACTTTGGCTCTTAAATATTTCTTTGACATTGGATCTTGCTTTAAAAATATGAAGTATTCTCACCTCCCTTTCTTCTGAAGTAATTTTATGCATTTATCTTTTTCTATTTTACTTAGAGAAATTGCAAAAATATCACCTTAATCCAATGTTATTAATTCATAATTAAGATAGAATGAATAAATAAAAACCTGGCAAATCTGCTTGTGAGAAGGCACTCAGGATCAGGTTCCGGTGAAATAAATTTTGCTTTTATTGTGCAGGTGTGGAAATCTCAATGGAGAGGTTGCATAGGCAGCTCATATAATAAAGGAAAAGGCACTTGTTTTCACACTTCCCAGCTAAATGAGGGCTACAGTTACACGGTATTCTGCCTAAAAGTGGAAACACATGTATTAAAGTGCATATAAAAGAGTATATATCAGGATGGAGAAATGGTTCAGCCAACAAATGTTTTTGTTTGTTCCCTTACAGTTAAGGAAACAAAATTTTGTTCTCTGGAACCCACATTAAAAAGTAAAGCATGGTGACTTTTTGGTAAATTTCAATGCTGGGCATATTGATACCTGGGTTTGGTAATGAGCAATACTTGGTGATTTCCAGTCCGTTGAGAAAACCTTTCTCAAAAACCAAGATAGACATTCACTAAGGAGCGATTGACAGTTATCCTCTGGTCTCCACATACCTGTGTATATAAATGATAACATGATAACATGCACACAGATGTTAAAATGAATGTGCACATACGTGTGTACACACACTGTTGTAACACACCATATTCCATATCTATTTGTCTGTGTAGCTACGAGGATGGTTGGTCCTGGGGGGATTGGATGGCATTCATGGTTATGCAGCCTTCCCTTTCACTCCAATTGTAAAACAGGAGATGTTAAGGGTAAGAGTTATGGTCTTCTTAGTTTTGATCATTGATTACCAGGTTTGGCTTCATTCAGCAGGAATCTGTATTTATTTTCCCTCTCTGCTGTTTCTGCCTTACTCTCCCATCACCATATTCATATCTTTATATTTCTCAACTTTGAGTTTTGTTGCATTGCATTAAGGGAACCAAACTAATGTTCACAACTTATGCACTGAAAAGCCTAACACTTTCCTTCAGTTTATTAGCTAGTTGACAACTTGACAGAAGTTCTAAATATTCAGTTCTAGAATAGATAAGAGTCAAAGATCCTGAACTTGGTGGCTGCCTATATAACCTGTAGTTTCAGTTTCCTGGAATGTTTCTAATCTTCCTTACTATCAGTTTCTAACCTTCACATATGAAGAGTTTCCTAATCGTCATTGCTTGTGACAGGTGATAATAAAGAGCTGTGAGAACTCTCACTAACACATCAAACACTGCAAAAACAACTGTAGACTAACCCACTTTGAATACAGATACCACAGGTGATGGCATTAACATTAACAATTTAGCTCCATGTTGCTTAGACATAACAATGAAATAAAAAACATATTAAAAGGCAACTAAGACTGGCCACACACTAACTGGAATAGGGTCATAGAATTAGTGCTCCTGTGCAGAGATGGCAGTGGACTCACAGGATTGCTGTCATGATAAGTCAGTCAGTCAGTCAGTCAGGCAGGCAGGCAGGCAGGCAGTAATAAGTAAATAAGTAAACAAACAAACAAATATAAGTGTGTTTAGGTAAAATAACTTGCTATATGTGAATTGTCAAGGGAGACATCATTTTTATTATTTCTTGCTTTCTTTATGTAGACCATGCCCTTTTCTAAGGATTTAACTTGCACTATATCTACCTTATCTGTATACTATTTCATAAGTCAAATTATCTTTCTGGGGGTCCCTGAAAGCTTTATGACTGGCAGTGAAATGATCGTTAGAGAGGCAAGAAGGAAACTCAATTCAGCATGATTGAGTGAGGTAGGTTTGTTCAAAGTTCTCGAGTCTGACCAAACATGGTATATTTTTCATATATTTCGACACAGTAAAACTTTGGGAAAAACTTCCCTTGCAACAATTATCTCAACAAAGCTTAAGACATGACTACTCAAAACACGGCAAAGAACCTGTCTGTCGCAGGGCACCTGTGACCTCTTCCACAAGAATGTATTCTACACACTGAGACACTATGCTCAGGATAGGGTTTTAGAAAGGCAGTGCTTGTAATAAACACAACATCAGGCTCTTCGGCAAAGTACATGGAGATTCTTTCATAAGAATGGGATATTCAGGTTTGGCCTTACAAATAGTAAAGGCCACCAGACCATTAAAGAATATCCATGCCATCCTTCTGGACAAAACAGGATGTAAATCCCTTCCATTGAAGAGTAAAGCCTGTGCATTTTACACTTCTGATTTCCCTATGGCTATCTGCAATCACACGGACCTTGTGTCCTCTGAACATCTTAACCCTAAAGGCAAAAATTAAAGGCCCAAAGGATGAATTTATATAGTTATGAAGGAGAGGAGGTAGAGTTAAGAGAGTTTGATGTGAGGACCAATGTGCAGTCATATAACCATACTGTTTGATTACTAAAAGCATTAAAAACTCATTAGATATTTGAAATGTAAATAAAAAGTATCCAATAAAAATATTTTCCATCCCCCCAATAAAATCGCTCATTAGAAATGAAAAAAGCTGACTCTGCATTGAGATATGTCCCAGTGTTAATCAAATTGAAATAGAAAGAAGTTAATAGAAGGCTGTCATGCTAGCATTAGTAGCTCAAAAAATTTCCCACTCATTATTATAACCACACAATGAATTTATCTACTTGAGGATAATAGCTTGAAGGGTTTTTTTTGCATAAGGAATGCTGAATTAATTTCAAATAAAAAATTCCCATATTATTAATAGGAACACTTCAAAAGTAGATTGCAGCTACATCAATGTTATGCATTCTGATCTTTTAAGGCTTTTAAAAACAAAGTTTGCAAGAAAACTAAACATCATTTTAAAAATTGCTTGTGTGAAATAGGCAATGTAATCTGTTGCATTCTGCACTTTGAGCTAGCAAATCTAAAAGACAACAGCTGGCCTGGTTCTAGGACAGCCTTGATGTCCTCGCACTGTGAGGGAAGGATTGTAGTTGTTTTAAACTGCTCAGTTCTTCTTTCTCCCTTCCGTGTTTTTAGGTTATTAAGAATTTAACTTTAAAATGTATGCATTGTGTGTATTCCTGGGAGAGCTAACTAGTAATCTCTCTACATCACCTAAAGCAGTGGTTCTCAACCTGTGAGTAACAACCCCTTCACGTATTGCACGTCAAATGTCATGCATATCAGATACTTAAATAATTCATAACAGCACCAAAATTCCAGTTATGCAGTAGCAATAAAATAATTTATGATTGGGGTTCACGACAACATGAGGAACTTTATCAAAGAGTTGTGGTACTAGGATGCCTGAGAGCCACGGATCCAGTAACTTCAATGAACAGATGTAATTCTGTTCTGTGATAGGATATTGGTTTGTAGAGTGAGGATTCTGAGAGTGTTGCCTATTCACATTCTAAATATTTATGTTATACATATTTGCCATTCCAATAAAAATTAAAGAGATAATGTCTATTGTCAGCTTCTATGAATTATTAACACCAATTATTGTGTTTCCCCGATATTCAGCTCCAACCTAATACAGACAAGAAAATTCTAGAAGCCTTAAGCACATTAAAACCATTCAATTGGTAACATGGTCAAGAATAAATTAGCTCTTTTACAAATATTACTCTATTCTTTTCTTACTAATTTATCTGTAGAAAGCATCGGTGTAGAGGCCAAAAATCTCACTGTGATATTAACTGAGTAAAGTTCATTTGATCTAATTTCTTATCACATTTTTTTTTATTCTCCCTTCCTCTGTATTTATTTATTTATTTATTTTTTATTATTATCTAATTTCTTATATACATTTTGAATGTTACCGGTTTCGGGGCAAACACTTATGGGTGTTCCTCCCAAACCCCCCCCCTTGCTGCCCCTCTCCCAACAGTCTAGTTCACTAGGGGTTCAGTCTTAGCAGGACCCAGGGCTTCCCTTCCACTGGTGCTCTTACTAGGATATTACAAAAAGAGTCAGGGTCAGTCCATGTATAGTCTTTGGGTAGTGGCTTAGTCCCTGGAAGCTCTGGTTGGTTGGCATTGCTGTACATATTAGCTCCTTCAAGCTCTTCCAGTTCTTTCTCTTATCACACTTTTAACTGACAAATCCATCTCTCATCAACACAGTGCAGTTATTACAAAAGACTCGGTGATGGCTTACAAAGCAGCTTCATGAAATATGAGCTCATCGAGTAAAAAGAGAAATGATGAAGATAAACTGAGATATGTCTAAGTGAAATAAAAAAAAATCGTTGCTTTGTGAGAATTCCATGAGTCTGACTGTAGCACACAATATCCACTTAACAGCATTAGGAATTAAAGCCATGCCGCTGACAGAGACTGATGTCTTCCTTTTGTGGCTACAACTTGGGCAGCTTAGAATAAATATTGTAATAATTGATCTTTCTGTGTGATGTGCAAAGTTAAATGACACTTGATTTATGGCAACATTCTTCCAATGTTGGCTGTGATAAATTTTCTTTGCATTTTCTAATAAAAACATGGTCAAAACTTCAATTACCCATAATAAAATACTGAAAATCGAGCAGAAAAGCCGTAGGAAGGAGACCCTGCCACCATTTAGATATTGGCCTCCACTGGAATGCCCGTGCCTGGTATGGTGGTAACAGGAAGTAGACGGCTGCTGATTGATGAGCCTAGAATACTCCATCACAGTAATAGAATCAGGGTAGGAAAATCCCTTTTATATCAACTCCCTCGTTACCTCAATAGGTCTGAGGAAGCTCCCACAAGATCATTTAAAGTTATCTTGACATTCTGATTATAAGTGATCTTTTAAAATGAGGCTTGGATATGATTTGATATGTAGAAAGAGCCCATTGGCTTCTAACTAGTGCTTTCAAAGAAGTATTTCATTAATAATGTCATAATCTGTCTGTTGTCAGGTGTGTTTTTGAAATATGAACCTTGGCCATCTGGGTATTCCACATATAGATTCTGAGTTTTACTATTATGACTCAGGCTATGAGATTAAAAAGATAAGACTCAGAATAAATACATAAATAGATCAGAAATATTGACAAAATACATTTTCCTGGTTGTTCAGATTTGCTGAAATCCAACATGATGATATATAAACGTACTAAAATAGGATCTCTTTGTGAGCTTCTTAATTTTAATTCAAGACATTAAAATATATTACTTTATGAATTTTCATTCTCATTCATCACAGTATGGAAGGGTGATTCACAGATTAATAAACATCATGACTAGGTATTTATTTAGAAAAGGAATTCTGAGTGTAAAAAAATAGAAACTCAAACCAACTTTCTGTGGATAACACAGTGCCTAATCTCCTTGTTTTCTTTGCCCCTATGCCATCTGCAGTAACTAATTTAAATAGCATTATATTGTTTTACATTTTACATTTTCTCTGGCATGATTGATAACAATGCCCTCATTTTGAGGAAGTATTTAAAACTAAGCAAGTAAAAATATTTTTAATATTCAGTATATATAAACACTTAAAATTGGTACTAAAAATCTTGTGACCTTCTTGTGTTCTCTGATGACTTTCTATTACAAGTTTATTATACTGATAATATATTTACTGGTAGTTTGGTTAAATATGAAGTTTAATTTAGAGAAAATTTAGAAAATAACATTTGTCCTTATATTTTTGGTATTACATTGCTGTTATATTATATTATTATATTATTATTTTATATTGGTATCGTTGACTAATACTGTGATATTAAATAAACAGCAATTAATGGCTTGACTATTGCTAGATTCTTAAACCAAAGAAATTATATTTTTAAAATGACATTTAAATCATTTTAAATGCTAGACATATACATATTTATACAAATATACACTTTAGATGCAAATAAATAATATTTATTTACTAAGCTAAGATAAAGTTCATTAAGGACCTCCTCACAATGGGGATATTGTTATTAATCAGTCAGGTCAAGAAAATAGAAAATGAATAATAATATGAAGCTGTTTAAATTATTTACTGTTGATAGAATAGGTGCCTAAGAAATAATAAAATTAGGCGTTGTATTTTCAAAACGTTGGTTTGAGTTTCTATTTTCATAACTCAGAAGTGTGTGTGTGTGTGTGTGTGTGTGTGTATGTGTGTGTGTGTGTGCATGTGTGTATTTTAATGGATTCATAGAGGGTAGAAGAGGGTGTCAGTTCTTCCAGAACTTGAATTGCAGGCACTTGTGTGTTGCCTGTTCTGGGTGTTGGTAACTGAGCTTCAGTCCTCTACAAACAAGGTCAGCAGGAACTCTTAACTTCTCACCCATCTCTCCATACCCAAGGTTTTTTTAATGTTTTCAAGGCAAGCATTTTTATATAAAAGGATTTAATCATAAATTCAACAATTGTATACAATAATAGAACAGTGTAGTTTCAGTTCTGTAAGAAATATTTATTTTACATGGAGAGAAATGCACATATACAGGTGCTGTCATAGTTTCTCAATCATACGTGCACACACACACACACACACACACACACACACAAAAGCCTAAAAATGTCAGAAACCTGTGGATATTACATATCCAGGAAGTTGCTCTGGTGAGAGTATTTAGCTGCTGACTCTTACATAATGAGACCTAAAGTGGTCTGGGGAGAATTTTCTGCAAGACTGGATAGAAGCAGTCCACTAGAATAAGTTAGCCACAGAGCACACCCTGCAGCCATCAAACGTAAGAGTGCAATGCATTTCCTAGTACCTATCTGGATACAGGAGCGCATTTATGAGAGATGATTCTTTCAAACTCTTTCTTCTCCTGTGTTTGCCGATAAGAAAATATCTAGCTGGTTTAGTAAAGTATAAATGTCCTAAGCTATACAGTATGTTAAGAGTTATTTGCACACGATTCTCATGCACAGTTAGGAAGCACAGAAGTACCTTTGGTTCCCTATAAATCTGGGATTATCTCACAGAAATAGTCTTTTCAAAATTTAAGATAATTTTTATTAGTCTTTTTCATGATCATAAGTTTTGTGTTGAGGATAAAATGCACCAATGTTTATTTCTAAATTTAGGAGGTTGAGGAAATCACTTTTAGTATCTTCCTCTTTCCTTACTATTACTAGCTGTTTTGGACAAAAGCATATTTTAAAATTATGACTTATTATACTTATAACAATACTAATTTTGATTTTTCAACTCACAGTAACTATCAATTATATCATATGTCTTATATAAGGTTTACAATCCTTTCCATAATCATTTTTTCCTTTATTTACCCCATTTTTGGTCAATTCTGTCATTGTGTCTGTAGTGTCATAATTTACTTTGTATTTTCAGTGCTGAACAATAAACCTGGCACCGGGTGCATGGTAGGAAATTACTCTACCAGTGAGCTAGTGGACTGATTTTGCATTTTTACAAGATTTTTTTGGGGGGATTGAGGAGTATCCAACATTCATTCACCGAAAAATTCAACATCAAACTAGATACTAAGTAAACAGAATCTACAACTATCTCTTTGTAATATTTATGAATATACTTGATGTGAGAAGACTAAATGTCTTCCCACTAAACATCGAATAAAGCAAACAGTAACTGTTTTCTCTTTTCTACCCAACACTGTAAGGAAAGCACTAGTCAGAGTAATAAGAAAAAGACACAACTTACATGCATTTTGAAAACAAAATCACCTGCAGTTATTTGCAGGTGGCATGTTCATTTGTTCACAAAATATAATCTATTCAGGGAGAGAATTTAGCAATTATGGGTGACTTTTACAAGATCAATGTTCTTCTACATATGATCAAGCATCAATGAAGATAAAACACTGTACTGGCTTCTAAATGAAATACCAAAGAATAAATCTTACAAACTACATCTGAAGCTATGTTTCTGAGATTTAGAAGACAACTAGTTGATTGGCTAGAAGAATAATATTGTTCAAAGAATATTCATACATATATTCTACATTGTTACAAATAATGAGAGTCATTATTAAAATCCAATAGATGTTCACATTTTAAAATTATTCATCTACTGTAAAATTTACCTACTTAATGTGTATACTTAAAAGGTTTGTAATGTGTTATGGGATGATATAACTGCTACCAGGATGGATTCTAAATATTTCCATCACTGCAGAAAATAGCCCTCCACATTATTATTAATTCACCATTTCTGCCTTCCTCAACTGTATAGAACTATGAACATGGCCACCTTATCTAGATAACTGTACAAAAATTCCATATATCTGTTGTCCTTTTTACTGATACAGAATAGCCAGGATATAATATAAGAACTCAAGAAGAATAACAAGCCGAAGGGCCCAAGTGAGGATGCTGCAATCCAACATGCAAGGGGAAAGAAAACAATCAGGGTAGGGGGTAGCAGAGGGAGGTGGGGAGGGACTTGCATGGGAGAGGGGAGGAGACAGAGAAAAGGGGAACATGATCAAGTATTGGGGAGGGGGAACAGTAGTGAAGCCCTGAGGGCCAGAAGAATGAATGAAACTATGCAACTTCAGAGGTGGGAGATGGGGTTACCTTCTAGAATGCACTAGGAACCTGGGAGGTGAGAGACTCTCAAGACTCAAAGGATGGGATCTTAGATGAAATGCCCAACAGTGGGGAGAGGGAACTTGTAGCATCTATGTCCAGTAGAAATACAGGGCATCAAGTAGAGGGATGGGGTTGCCATCCCACAGTCAAAAACTCTGACCCAGAATTGTTTCTGTCTAAAAGATCTTCAAGGACAAAAATGGAGAAGAGACTGGGGGAAAGGAGATGCAGTGCCTGGCCCAAATAAGCCTGACACTATTACTGATGCTATGATGTCCTTAAAAATAGGAGCCTTGCATGACTGCTCTCTGACGGGCTCAACAAGCAGCTGACTGAGACAATGCACATACTCACACTTAACAAATGGACTGAAGTCAGGGACCCCTGTAGTTGAATGAGGGAAAGGCTAGAAGAAGTTGGGGAGGGAGACCCCATAGGAAGACCAGCAGTTTCAACTAACCTGGACTCCTGAGACACTGAGCCACCTAGTAGGCAACATACATTAGCTGGTCGGAAGTCCCGACATGTGTAGCAGAGGACTGCATGGACTGGCCTCAGTGAGAGAAGATGCACCCAACCCTCAAGGAAATTGAGGCCCCAGGGGCTGGGGAGGCCTGGTGGGATCTGGTGGGATAGGGTAGGAACTTCCTCTTAGAGACAGAGGAGGAATGGAATGAGGATCTGTGAGAGCAGACCGGAGGGGATAATGACTGGATTGTAAAAACAGATTAAAGATAATTAAAAAGTCAAAACAAACAAACAAACAAACAAACAAAACAAAACAAAATACAATTAATTCTAAAAGGTATAAACAATTCGTACAATTCAGAAACAAAACCATAAGCAACTCATCTTGAGACATAGGCAGTCTTAGCATTTCTAAAAGGAAATATACATTTAAACTTTACTATCCATCGTCATTAAGAAAATATGAAAACCACGATGAGGTAATGACAAACGTAATAGGACAGAGGATAGTAAAGTAGGATCCTAATAAGGATTGTTGTTCATGTAGAAAAATCGGAGTCACAATTTTTATTGGATTTCTTTTATTTAATTTCAAATGTTATTCCCTTTCCCAGTTTCCATCCATAAGCCCCCTATCGCATCCCTCTCCCCTTCTTCTTTAAGAGTGTTCCCCTTCCCAAATAACCCCTCCTGCCCCCTCCCTGCCCTGACATTCCCCTACATTGGGGCATTGAGCCTTGGCAGGACCAAGGGCTTCTCCTCCCATTGGTGTGCAACAAGGCCATCCTCTGCTCATATATATGCAGTTGGAGCCCAGGGTCAGTCCATGTGTACTCTTTGGGTAGTGGTTTAGTCCCTAGGAGCTCTGGTTGGTTGGCCTTGATGTTCTTATGGGACTGCAAGTCCCTTCAGCTCCTACAATCCTTTCTCTAACTCCTCCAATGGGGACCCCATTCTCAGTTCAATGGTTTGCTGTTAGCATTCGCCTCTGTATTTCTCAGGCTCTGGCAGAGCCTCTCAGGAGACAGATATATCAGGCTCCTCTCAGCATGCACTTCTTGGCTTCATCAATATTGTCTAAGTTTGGTGGAGATTATATATATATATATGCATTATATTATATATATATATATATGCATTATATTATATATATATATATATATGCATGCTATGGGCTGGATCCCCAGGTGGGGCAGTTTCTGTATGGCCATTCCTTCAGTCTCTGCTCTAAACTTTGTCTCCATATCTGCTCCTATGAATATTTTTGTTCTCTCTTTTAAGAAGGACTGAAGCATATGGACTTTGGTCGTCTTGAGCTTTATGTGGTCTGTGACTTGTATCTTGGGTAATTCATGTTTTGGGCTAATATCCACTTATCAGTGAGTTCATACCACGTGTGTACTTTTGTGCTTGGTTTACCTCACTCAGGACGATATTTTCTAGTTCCATCCATTTGCCTATGAATTTCATGATTTCATTGCTTTTGATAGCTGAGTAATATTCCATTGTGTAGATGGACCACATTTTTTGTGCACATTCCTCTGTTGAAGGACATTTGGGTTCTTTCTGGCTTCTGGCTATTATAAATAGGGCTGCTATGAACATAGTGGAGCATGTGTCTTTGTTGTATGTTGGAGTATTATTTTGGTATATTCCTGTGAGTAATATAGCTGGTTCTCAACACAGTGCAATGTCCAGTTTTCTGAGGAACCTCTAGACTGATTTCCAGAGTGGTTGTACCAACTTGCAATCTCACCAAAAATGGAGGAGTGTTCCTCTTTGTCCACATCCTCGCCAGCATCTGCTGTCACCTGAGTGTGATCTTAGCCATTCTGACTGGTGTAAGGTGGAATCTTAGGGTTGTTTTGATTTGCATTTCCCTGATGGCTGAGGATATTGAACATTTCTTTAGGTGCTCCTCGGCCATTTGATATTCCTCAACTGAGAATTTTTTGTTCAGCTCCCTGGAGTCTAATTTGTTGAGTTCTTTGTTTACATTGGATATTAGCCCTCCTTGAATGTAGGATTGGTAAAGAACTTTTCCTAATCTGTTAGCTGCCATTTTGTCCTAATGACACTGTCCTTTGCCTTACAAAACCTTTGCAGTTTCATGAGATCTTATTTGTTGATTCTTGATCTTAAAGCATAAGCCCTTAGTGTTTTGTTTAGGATATTTTCCCCAGTGCTCATATATTCTAGGCTCTTGCACACTTTTTCCTCTATTAGTTTGAGAATATCTGGTTTTATGTGGAGGTTTTGATGTACTTGGACTTATGCTTTGTACAGAATGAAAATAATTTGTCAATTTGCATTTTTCTACATGCTGACCTCCAGTTGAACCAGCACTATTTGCTGACAATGCTATCTTTTTTCCACTGGATGGATTTGGCTCCTTTGTCACAGATCATGTGAGCATAGGTATGTGGGTTCATTTCCAGGTCTTCAATTCTATTCCATTTATCTACTTGCCTGTCTTTGTACCAATACCATACATATTGTTTTTTGTAAATATTGCTCTTTAATACTGTGTGAGGTTAGGGATGGTGACTCCCTCAGAAGTTCTTTTATTGTTCAGGATAGTTTTCACTATCCTGTGTTTTCTGTTATTACAAATGAATTTGCAAATTGCTGTTTCTAACTAATGAAGAATTAAGTTGGAATTCTGATGGGGAATGCATTGAATCTGTAGATGGCTTTTGGTAAAATGCCCATTTTTACTAGATTACTCCTGCCAATCTGTGAGCATGGGAGGTATTTTCATCTTGAGATCTTCAATTTCTTTCTTTGGAGACTTGAAGTTCTTGTCATACAGATCTTTCACTGCTTGGTTAGATTCACACTGAGGTACTTTATGCTATTTGTGACTATTATGAAGAGTCTCATTTCCCCAGTTTCCTTCTCAGCCTGTTTATCTTTTGAGTAGAGGAAGGCTACTGATTTGTTTGAAGTTAATATTATACCCAGCCTCTTCACGCAAGTTGTTTATCAGGCTTAGTATTTCTCTGGTAGAACTTATATATATTATATCATCTGCAAATAGTGGTATTTTGACTTCTTTGTTTCCATTTGTATCCCTTTGACCTCCTTTTGCTTTCTGATTGCTCTGACTAGGACTTCAAGTACTTTATTGAATAGGTAGTGAGAGTCTTGTCTAGTCCCTGATTTTAGTGGGATTGCTTCAAGTTTCTCTCCATTTAGTTTGATATTGGCTACTTGTTTGTTGTATATGGCTTTTACTATGTTTAGTTATAGGCTTTGAATTTTTGATCTTTCCAAGACTTTTAAAATGAAGGTGTGTTGAATTTTGTCAAAGGCTTTCTCAGCATCTAATGAGATAATCATGTACTTTTTTTCTTTGAGTGTGTTTACATAGTGGATTACGTTGATGGATTTCTTTATATTTGTCCTTCTGTGCATCCCTGGGATGAAGCCTACTTGATCAAGATGGATGATCATTTTGATGTGTTCTTAGATTTGGTTTGTATCGATATTCATAAGGGAAATTGGTCTGAAGTTCTGTTTCTTTGTTCAGCCTTTGTGTGGTTTAGGTATAAGCATAATTGTGACTTCATAGATGGAATCAGGTAGTGTTCATTTTGTTTTGATTTTGTGGAATAGTTTGGACAGTATTGGTATTAGGCCTTCCTTGAAGATCTGATAGAATTCTGTGTTAAACCCATCTGGTCTTGGGCTTTTTTTGGGAGGGAGGGAAACTTTTAATAACTGCTTCTATTTCTTTAGACATTATGGGAGTGTTTACATGGTTTATCTGATCCTGATTTAACTTTCATATCTGATATCTGTCTAGAAAATTGTCCATTTCATCCATATTTTCTAGTTTGGTTGAATAAAGGCTTTTGAAACAGGATCTGATGATTTTTTTGAATTTCCTCAGATTCTGTTGTTATTTCTCCCTTTTCATTTCTGATTTTGTTAATTTGGATACTCTCTCTGCTCCTTCTGGTTAGTCTGGCTAAGGGTTTATGTATCTTATTGATTTTCTCAAATAACCAGATTTTGTTGGTTCTTCTTTGTATAGTACTTTTTTTTTCTACTTGGTTGATTTCAGCCCTGAGTTTGATTACTTCCTGTCTTCTACTCATCTTGGGTGTATCTTTTTCTTTTTGTTCTAGAAGTTTTAGATGTGCTATCAAGCTGTTAATGTATACTGTCTCTAATTTCTTTTTGCTGGCACTCAGAGCTATGGGTTTTCCTCTTAGTTCTACCTTCATTGTGTCTCATAAGTTTAGGTATACTGTGCCTTCATTTTCATTGAATTCTCAAAAGACTTCAATTTGTTTCTTTATTTCTTCCTTGAACCAATTTTTATTTTGAGGAAAATAAAAAGTAAACTATCTTTGTAAAATTCACCAATATGTACGTTATTACAGTATGATGTAAAAATATTCTCAGATGTACATGCCAGGCAAATTAAAGCATATGTCTCTACTATGACTTTCATATGAATGTCTGTAGTGGTTTTATCCAGAGTAGTGCAAACTGAATTGATAAAATGTGGAATACCTTCCAAACATACCTTAGGTAGGAAGGCAGAAGGTTGAAGTCCTACCACATTGCACAGCATTTTTTTCTTTTTAAATATGTTTGAAACCTCATGTATTAAATTTGTTCTATCTGTGAGAAATAATTTGTCTTTTGAGAACTATAGCCTCTGTTATTAAAATAATGGGGGCATTGGATGAAGATAGGAATTGGTTGTACTTTTGTGGTCATGTTTTATTTACAGACAGAGACACTGATATGTAGTTACTCTATCATGGATTTTGGGTCACAGAAGTTGAATATTTACATTCAGTAAAAATATTACCTTGGGTTCAAAGATCTCTGCTATAAAATGGGAAGAATGACAGTTTAAGCTATGTATGATTGTGAAAAATGGTAATACTGAACACATTATCTTCAACTATAAATGAATGCTCAACCAGTAAGAATGACTTTGTTTACTTAAAATGATTCAATTTTGTTATGACATTGAAAATATTGTCAATTTATTAAGGTCACCTATTCTATCATACAAATACACTTTGTTTTACTGTTCATAAAGTCAACTATGCTTTTTCTGAGAAATAGATTTTTGTTTTTAATTTGCAGTAAAAGATTGTTAAGAGAAATTCATGTCCGAAAATATATACTGTTATAAATTTTAAAACACATTGTACATTCATATCAGAGGTGCTTATAATGACATTGTAATATAACTATCTCTGAGAAGTACAGGTCTTTGCCACAGACCTATTATCTGTGAACATTTGGAATTTTATTTAGTGACAAATAATCAACAAAGCGAATGCTATATCTTTAACTTTTTCTTGTTGCCTTTGTTTTGAGAGAAGACTTCAGTATGTAGTCCAGACTGTTCTAGAACTCCTAAATATCTTGCCTCAGCATTTGGAGTCTTGGGATCATAGGCTTTCATACTCGATGTCTATAATTTCTAATTTATTCATTATAAATTGTTTGATATAATTGTAGTATCATAGTATCTATTTCTCCATTCATTATATACTTAATAGATTCTTATTTTGTTGGAGACTAACTTCATATGTATATATATTTATATATACATATATATATATAATATATATATATATAATTTTAGCCCTCTGTCAGATGTAGAATTAATGAAGATCTTATCCCAATTTGTACACTGGTCATTTGTCCTATTGACGTTTTCCTTTGACTTGCTCTACTATGTTCATATCAGCTTTATTCATAATAGCCAGAATCTGTAAACAATCCAAATTTTCCCTCAAATGAAAAATGGATACAGAAAATATGGTTCATTTACACAATAGAATACTATTCAGCTCTTAAAAACAAAGACAACATGAAGTTTGCAGGCAAGTGGATGGAACTAGAAAATAGCGTCTTCACTGAGCTAACCCAGACTCATAATGACATGCATGGTATCCACTCACTGATAAGTGGATATTAGCCAAAATGTATGAGATACCTGTGATATACCCCACAGACCCAAAGTAGTTAATCAAGAAGGAAGCCACAAAAAATTATGAAGGATATTTGAATCTCACTGAGACCTGGGAGTAAAATAATCATAGAAGCCACAGGGAAGGAGGGAATTTGGTAAGAAATAGGGGAGGGTAATGGCGGGGAGCTCAAGATCAGGTGTGGGGAGAGAAAGGAGAGAGGAAGAAAATGGGAATCTGCAACTGGGGAGGAGAAGATATCTTTAAGAAGTCTGAGTGACTTGGGTTTGGGGAGGCACCCAGGAATCAATGTGCTGTCCTTAGCTGAGATGCTGAACAATAGGGATATGGCAGCTGAAAAGGCCATCTTCTGTAGCCAGGAAGGACACCAACCCACCCACAATACATTCAACCCAAAATTTGTCCTGTCTAAAAGAAGGACACAGGAAAAGTTGGAGCAGAGACTGAAGGAATGGCCAACCAATAACTGACCCAACTTGAGATATATTCCATAGACAAGCATTAATTCCTGATACTATTATAATACTCTGTTATGCTAGTAGACAAGAGTCTAGCATAACTGTCCTCTGAGAGTTTCTACTCTGCACCTGATTGAAGCAGATGCAGATACCCACAGCCAACTATTGGATGGAGTTTGAGGACTCTTATGATAGAGTTGGTGGAAGGACTGAAGGCCCTGAAGGGGATATGAACTCCAGAGGAAGACCAACATTCAACCAACCTGTGGCCCTGGGAACTCACAGAGACTGAGCAACCTACCAAAAATTGTATACTTTATGGACATAGGCCCCCATATATATGTAGCAAAGGTGCAGCTCGGTCTCCATGTGGGTTCCCCAACAACTGGAGCAAGATCTGTCCCTAATGCCATTGACTACAGAATTTGTCCCCCAACCCGGTCACTTTGTCTACTGCCAGTGGAAGATGTGCCTAACCTTGCAGAGATTTGATGCACCAGGGTGAGGGGATACCCAGGGGGACCCAGCCTCTTAGAAGAGAAGGGGAAGGGGCACAGGGGAAGGAACTCTGTGAGGTGGGGCAGGAGTTGAGGCAGAAGTTGGGATATAGATTTTTTTTAAAAAAAGCAAAACAGCATCAGGACTACTCCCATTGATAGGGAACTCATTACCACCCCAATACCAACACCAACAACATCACAACTGCCATCATCACCATAAACAAGAAGAGCATCATCAACATCAACACTACAACATGACAACTACAATTACACTACAGGGATAAACTTCTACACATTGATATGAGCAATGAGTATCCATTTTTAAAAACTCCTCTTTATTGGAAATATTTTAGTAGTGATTGTTTTAACATAAATACTCAGGAGTACATTTATTATTATAAATATATACTTATGCTACCCAGAGATAATTTTTGCCTGAAAATTATCATATTTATTTTCTATTTGCTTGTCTCAGCTTTTCATGTGTGTTTGTATGTATGTGTGTGTATGTGTGTGTATAAAAATTTAAATTTAAATATATATTGATTGTATTCTTCCCTCTCCCAAGTCCATACAAATCCTTTTTTCCTCCCTATCTACTTAACTTTAAGTTTTCTTTAAAACAAAACAAGAGCACACCCCAACACCAAAACTTCCAAAACCTAGACAACAAAATACAATACCCAAAAATAAACAAAACAAAACAAAATCACTATTTGTAACCAAGTAAAAGCACATATACAAAACTATGGAGTTCATTATTTGCTGGTCAACTGTTCCTGAACATGATCAGTTCTGCCCTGGGGAGATTGGTTTACCCAGTATTATTCCATTGGAAAAACTGATTTTCCCTCTTTCATTAGGTGTAAATATTGTTAATATTTACCTTAGTGGTTAGTTTACCATTCATGTTCATTCATTCATTTTTAATAATATAATGAAATAAAATACATATGGTATATATAATATGATAATAAAAATCACATACTTGAAAGTAGAAAATACTAATTGACAGTTCCCCAAAGAAGGCACAATAATCAGAGACTCACTCATACACTCAAAATTCCTATAAAACACTGGTATGTACTTACTTATAAGTGAATTCTAGTGACTAAGTAACAATCATTTTATGATCCACAAATAACAAGGGAGGGGTTTAAAGGTATGAATGGGTCTCCTTGGGAAGGGAAAAAGAATAAATAGATTTTACAAGTGGACTGAGGTTGTGTGAGGATGGGAACAGGAGGGGTCAGGTTTGGGGTGGAATAAATGAAAGAAGAGAGTATGAGGAGAGACGACTGGAATTAGAGGACAGGGGGAAGGGAGCAATGTAGAAATCTAATGCAGTAGAAATTTCCTACATCCTGTGAGGGTGACCCTAGTTAGGACTCCTAGGAATGGAGGATTGGTGGCCCTAACCAGCCATTCACTGTAAGGAGAAAAGGTTTTTCAGTGGTGGGACTCGAAAATCAATTTAACCCCAACGTACTGACTGTAAGATGTGCTGGGGCAATATAGGAATAGAAGTTGTGGGACTTGCCACACAATGACTGATTTAATTTGAGGCCAACACCAAAGGAAGGGGCCCTTGCCCTGACTGAATGACCAGGAGCCAGAGGCTAGATAGCCAAAAGAACTAAGAATAAATAAATAAATAAATAAATAAATAAATAAATAAATAAATAGCAATAAAATGATTCCTAATGATATTCTGTTACACTTAGAGATTTGTAAGCCTAGCCCAGTCATATTCAGAGTGTCTTCCTCTGACAGCTGATGGGAGCAGACACCATGCTTCAGTCTCTGAGTTCATGTGAGCTTTACTCACGGTTACTTTTTACCTTGGTTTCCACCATCTCCTCTGACTCTTGCCTTCTTTCTGCCTCCACTTCTGCTGGATTCTTTGAGTTCTAAGGGGAAGAATATGATAGAGACATCCCATGTAGGTTTGAGTGTTTTACTGTCTCTCATTCCCTGTGTGATATCTGACTGTGGATCCCTGGTTTTGTTTCCATCTGTAGGAGGAAGTATTTTCTCTGACGATGGCTGAAAAAAATCCTGATCTATGAGTATAGCAGAATATCAATAAGTAACAGTGTTTTATCCCTCTATTTTCTTTTCTTTTTTTGTTTCCTTCCTTCATTCCCTCCTTCCTTTCTTTTGTTTTTTCTTTTGTTTTGTTTCTTTTTTGTTTGTTTGTTTCTGGTCAGTATAATTTGATTTAGCCCTATGTCCCTGGGATATCTAGTCTCGGGTTCTTGGTCATCCAAAGTTTCAGACATGGTGTTTCCATCTAGTGGAGTAGGCTTTAAATTATTGTCTGTTTTCTCCCATTAGGTTTGTGCCCCCATTACCGTGGTGTATCTTGTAGGTTGTACCTGTAGGACAGATACAAACAAGCTGTCTCCTAATCCTTTTTGTTTTTGCCCCTTTATCAATTTCTTTTTCTGACATAAATAATAGTTTAGTAATCAATAGTTTAGATTTCAAAGAAATACTAATTTTGATTTGTAGGTTATCATTGTAATTAACATGGCATCCTACATTATTAAACATTTTCTGACTCAGTGTTCTCACACGTTAGTTAAAGTAGTGGGTGTCAGCTTTATAGAATAGAGTACTAAATGAAAAATATATGTAAAACATCTCATTTTATGAAGAAAACACATAATAAATGAAAGTTTAAAAATTGTTGATAGGACCAGTCAACACTACTAGGAAAGTTTTTAAAATGTTTGGATAAAGTAAAGGCAGAGATATATGTGCTCTGAGAATCCATGAGAGCATAACATGAGATACACCTTTGTCTGAAGAGAAAGATATCAAACATTTATAAAATGTAACTTAGTTAAATTACATTCTATTCTCCATGTCAATATACTTTATCCATAATAAACTATATAAAATTTACATTAAGGTGCTCAGAGGAACCACCATGTGAAGCATGCTTCGAGTTTTGTGAAGAGTTTTATCCAGTTGTGATTTGTGAAGGAATGGTATTCTACTGTGTCAGATAACTAGAAGATCTGGATTTATGAGCAACAAATATATTCTGACCTATCAAGATGCATAGAAATATCAAGAAAATAAAATAAAGTGATTGTATGTTCTCTTATCAAATATACATTACAATAATTCTTATCAAATAAAGAGATAGCTCAGTGTTTACAAGCCCTGAATTATTTCCCAGAGGACATGGGTTTAATTCCAGTGTACAAAAGGCAGTTCGCAATTATCTTTAAGTCCATACTCAGGGTATCTGACTAACAAAGTCTTCTGGTTTCACAGACATCAGGTATGGACATGTCAATTTTGCATGGACATATAAATAAAAGCTAAAGTTTTTTTTTAAATAACATATATGTTCATGTGGTGGTGATACAGGGTGAGTTTGACAAAAACCAATAATACAACATGAAATTTAAAAGTTAGAATTGCTAAGTATAACAATAAATGATATGTAGCACTCTGCATATACAGTGTAAATACAGGCAAATAATTTACGAAGATATATCTTTTTGATCTTTATGTATTATACTATCTGAATTTGTCTCCACATATTTCATATAATAAAATCTAATCACCAATATGGTGGTACTAGGAGCATCGTTGAGATGTGATATGGAATTAGTCAGTTCTTCATACCTCAAATAATAATATATATGACCCCTCACAAACATCCACAAAGCTTTATTTTCACAATGATTCTACATCCCAAAATTTGACAATTGAGAACAACTATTATAATGGATGAATCAAATATAACTGCAATGGCTCAAATACTGACTACGGCATATGTAATAACTCAGCAGACACACATTACTAGATTCAATTTCCTTGAATTGTCCTCCTTCTGTACTCTTTAGCTGTATTTTAAGATGACATGGTCAGGGAATGGGGTATAATTGTCAAACCATGGACATGTGTTTGAATGTTTGGCCCAAAGGGAGTGGCACTGTTAGCAGGGATGGCCTTGTTCAAGTAGGCATGGCCTTGTTAGAGGGGATGACTTTGAGATCTTCTATGCTCAATCTACGTCCAGTGTGGCATATATTCTCCTTCTGCTTCCTGTCAAAAAAGAAGTAGAACTCTAAGATCGTTTTCCAGCACCATGTTTGCCTACCTCCATGTTGCCCTGTTTTCTGCCATGATAATAATGGACTGAACCTATGCAACTGTAAATCAGTGACAATTAAATGTTTTCCTTTATAAAAGTTGCCATTCTCATGTTTTTTTTTTTCCCAACAATAAAAGGTCAGAAATTTTTATGAGAGTGTTGCTGTGATAGGCCCGACCTTGATGTTGTTTGGAGAAATATGAATTTTGAGACTTTGAGTTAGGACAACAGTAGAATGCTTTAAGCACTGCTTATTGGGTAGTAGAATTCCTAGTAGAAGCAGTAAAGGTAGCAATGGTGAGGGAGACTTGAACTGTAGGGGCCTGGCTCTACATGTTTTAGAAGAAACAAAACAAATTAAAAAAAATACAAAACAGCAACAACCACAAAAAAAAAAAAGATCTCTTTGTTCTTCAATTCTCTGCTCTGTTCCCCTGTGTCCCTGTCCCTCTCTCCCCCTGCCCCGCTTCGCTTCATGTGCTCATGGCTTGCCTTTCTTCTTCTGTACTCTTCTTCTCTCATTAAACCTCTCCATGTGGGGGAAAAAGGAGGTTTTAGAAGAAAAGAATTTTAGTATACTGTTTAGAGATCCTTTTTGAGGTAGTTTAGTAAGGAAGGAAGCTAGTTTTTGCCCTTGTTGAAAAAAATGTACCTGAGGATAAATTAAAGAATTTTTAATTAATCACATTTTCAGAGGAGATTTCAAAACAGCCTCGTGTGAACTCTCTCTTATGGTTAGTAATGGTCATGCTATAATGAAAAGAGGTACCAGGAAAAATGTAACAAATCCTGTGGCCAACCCAGTGTACAGAGCAAGTTCCAGAACGGCCAATATTAGGCAGTTAAGGAAATCTTTGAAAATAGAAAGCTGGTGAATATGTCATTAAATGAGGGGGAATTGTTTCAGATCCAGGGAGCAGCAGCAGGATTTGGCATCTTTGGACACATAGTTCTGGATTTTGAGTCAAGATGCCTTGAAGACCCCAAGAGGCAAGAGATTTCAGAGCAGTGGGACACCTGCCAACAAATGCTGAAAACATGGAGAAGAGCTAGATGAAGAGAAAAAAAAAATCCACAATTAACAAAGGTGAAGGAGTTAGAGATCTGAAGAACATTTTGAAATCAGACATGTAGGTGTCAAGTTTGGAGTTTTCCTGTTAGTTTTCAGTATTTCTTTGGTCTAATATTTCCTCATTCTGCTCTAGTTTCTATGTTTTAGAATGACAATGTATACCCCGTGCCATTGTATGGTGGAAGTATGTGATGTGTTTTTGATTTAGATATGATAGGGCATTAGAGTTAAGAGAGTTTATGAATCTCAGAAGACGCTTTGAATTCTGGGCTTTTATACGTGGTTGAGACTATTATGAACTATGTGGACATTTTTATGAAGTTGTTCTAAATTCATTTTACATTTTGTTATGGTCATAAGCCTATTGTGAACAGGGAGTGAAATGTGTGGTTTGAATAGGGATAGCTCTCATACATATGCATTTGAATGCTTGGCCTATAGGGAGTAAGGAGGTGTGGTCTTATTACAGTAGGTGTGGTCTTGTTAGAGTAGGTGTGGCTTTGTTGGAGAGAGTGTAACTGTGGACTTTGAGGTCTACTATATTCAAGCTATGCACAGGTCTCCTTCTGCCATATGTGGATCAAGATGTAGAACTTTTAGCTCCTCCAGCACTGTGTCTGTCTGTACACTGCCACATTTTCTGATGTGATAATAGACTACATCTCAGAAACTGTAAGCCAGTCATAATTAAATGTTTTCATTTACAAGAATTGCTGTGGTCATGCTCCTCACAGCATTAAAACCCTAAGACTAGGGATGTGGGGTGCTCACCTGAAATCTTGAGTCAGGATCTTGTGACTGTATCACACGCTATGAGCTCCATTCTTATTACTATGAGAATAAACACCAGGATGTTGTTTTATTTACTTTGTCTTCATAAAAGAAGGCCAAGGATTAGAAGGATCATAGAAGGAATCTTTACTCTCTGAGGTTAATGGTCATGTTATATCTGGAGGTTACGCCCATACCACTACATAACCTTATTGGTCCTGCAGTGCAGGGTCTGATTAAAGGTGGTTGCTAGAGGCAACTAGATTGCCCAGAAAAGCCTTCTTTCTTTTCCAGAATCTCTTACTTTCAAAAACCTTCTGTCCTATAATAATTGCCATGCAATCTGAAATTTAAATTGCAATTATTTTATGAATGCAAGCTAAGGATTTTAAGTTTAGTTTCCTAACTACCACGTAGTCTTATGTAATTTATAGTAATGGTTTTATTTGGGGATTTTGCTTTGAGGGGTACAGTCTAGACTGTTGGCATTATCCTACCATAATGGCGATATGTGATATGACAATTTTTGGTAATAAGGTAATTTAGAAGTTCTTTTTTTGGTTGCCACTTTATGCTCCCATGACACGACAGACTTTGCCTACCTGTTGCCTTTGCAATAGTTAACACAGTCTTGTTATGCAAAGCCCAATGTGCTGCTAGGCTTCAACTTTTTATTGCCAAGTTTTCTATCATCATTAGGTGGGCTTGACCACAGCTGATCTCCTTTAACCATCTAATGGGATCTTTTAATGTGCTTTAGGCTATGGCAACTTCAATGCCTAACAAGGTTTGTTTGCACAATTGAACTTACAACATATTAGTGGAGGTCTAAGATAAGACACCAGTTAAAATCTTCATTTTATCTTAAATCATTTCTACATTCCTTAATCTATCAGATGCGTAACCCATTTCTGGGGGCAGCTGTAGCCACTTTCTGTCTGAGAAATAATGGAAAAACTTGCACTTTAATATTTTCCTTGCTACCTTTGGAAGTCAAAATTCTGTGTATAGATTTTTAGGAGATATATATATATATATATATATATATATATATATATATAGAGAGAGAGAGAGAGAGAGAGAGAGAGAGAGAGAAAGAGAGAGAAGTGAAAAACACCTGAAGTTATGTCCCTTCTTTCTTTTTTTTCTTTTTTAAATGGCAACTGACAAATTGGGAAAAGATCTTTACCAGTCCTACAACTGATAGAGGGCTTATATCCAAAATATATAAAGAACTCAAGAAGTTAGACTGCAGGGAGACAAATAACCCTATTAAAAAATGGGGCTCAGAGCTAAACAAAGAAATCACAGCTGAGGAATGCCGAATGGCTGAGAAGCACCTAAAGAAATGTTCACTGTCTTTAGTCATCAGGGAAATGCAAATCAAAATAACCCTGAGATTCCACCTCACACCAGTCAGAATGGCTAAGATCAAAAACTCTGGCTACAGCAGTTGCTGGCGAGGATGTGGAGAAAGAGGAACACTCCTCCATTGTCGGTGGGATTGCAGACTTGTACAACCATTCTGAAAATCAGTCTGGAGGTTCCTCAGAAAAGTTATGTCCTTTATAATAGCCAATAGCTCTCGACTTTCTTCTTACTTATCGTGTATACACAATGGGAGCTTATAAACTCCTATTAGTTCCTGAAAGATTATCCCTAAATTGTAGACTAATTTACAATGCCAACCAAAGATCTTTTAACAAAAGAAAAGCAATTACATTAAATTGGTCATTGTCCAAAGTGGAACCCACACTATGATAAAGAAAGAATACTGTTTTGATATTTACATATAGAGGTATGTATAACAAAACCACCCCATATTTGCATGAAATTTTCTTTTTTACTTTTTTATCCTATTGGGCCATTTTCTTTTTTCTAGGGCTCAACATCTCCAAATTTAGAGCACAGTTTAACAGGGCTTCCAATCTCTATCATCATTAGCTTTATTAAATCAGAGTAGACAACAGTCCCTCTTAATTATGGCTCTCTTTCCATGAGGACTCAGATATCCCTGCCAGAATAACAAATGATATGTAACAGAAGCAACTGTGTGTTTTTGATGTTCAGTTAACACATAAATTCTGAATAACAAGACCTCCAACTATGTCAAAGTTCAAATTTGTTGTTCAATCATAGAAAATAGGAAGAAAAACCCATGTTTAAAAAGACTTGGAATGGGGAGGATCCCTGTCCAGGAATTTTCACAAAAGATGTTGAGGAATTATCTTTAATAACACTATAAATAGCATTCCTTTTTGGTAAAACTTCAAGTAGTGGGATGACATAACTGATTTCTGTCAATTAGCAGCAACTGGAAAAATATAGCAATAGAACCATTACTCTGTAAATCCAGCTCTTGATCAGAGTTTAATTTTAACCAATTGGCACAGCTTTTCTTTATGTGCTGGGGATTATATAGTGAGAACCTTACCTGACATGAGGATAGTTCCCTGTTCCATGGTGAAAAGCTTCCTAGCCCATAGTAATGTGGAGGTGAACCTCCTACTACTACCCATGTCTGAAGATTTCTGACAGTGCCCTCAATAAAATTTCCCTTTTCTTCTCTGATATGAATTGGAATAAACCTTGTGTTGTACTTTAGTATGCTATCAAAGTATCCTGTTTATCACAGAAACATCTATATGGTATATAATCTCAGCTATAACTTGTTTATAACTGACACCTATAAAACTTCATTGCTGGAAAAAAACATAATAGAATTCTTAGTATTTTATTTCCTGTTATTAAGCTTCATTTCTAGGTAGAAATCATTATATAAATGATAGGATAGTATTATGTTTGAAAACATGATGCCCATTTAATTTGTAATAAAATTTCTTACCCTATTAAGCTTCTAATTAAACTGCAAAATACTAATGATACAGTTTTTATTGTTGGCTACTTATTTTCTTATTATAGGAATGTTTTATTTTCCTATTATTTGAATTGACTATTAATAAGATATCATTGATTCATATCCTGAACTTGCACCGCATGTACTCATAAATGTTTGAACATGTATTTGCTTTTTTCCTGATAGTTTTGGATAACTTCCAGGAAATATTCCATCATCTTAAACCCAAACAGAATGAGAAACCTTTGTTGATGAGTGTTGTTGTCTTAGGTTCTTTCTATGCTATCCTATTAGGGTCCATTTCTTACTCTTTAGTTTGTTTCCTGTTTCTCCTATTTTAATTATTGTAACTCTTGATCATCCTATATCTTGATCTTTATACATTTTTACAAAGTTAGTAAGCATATGTATCTTCATTACACATATATGTACATGCACTTATTGTACACATACAATAATATATACACATGCACATCATATACATCCTATACATATACATCATACACATACATAATTACACATATGCATATGTATATGCATACACACACATATACATATATACTGGCACAAATAATTCTTTCTTTAGAACGTGGTTTTGTTGTGTTGATTATCTGCAAGGGATGCATGCTATTAGCACAAAGTTGAAAAAGAAAAAAGATATAAGGAGGAATATGTGATCATACTTGGAAGGATAAAAGCAAGGTGGTGAATAATTACATTGTACTCTCAAAACATAAATAATAAAGAAGTTTTGAAAGCTCCAGCCATTAAGAAGTACACTTAGTATGGTGGCCTTCGTGTGTTCTCCTCCAAGGTCTACAGGCTCATTAGTCCTGGGTAGTTGGTTGTGTCTCAGAGAAGCTATCGCTATGAAGTCTTAACAAACTGACTGCCGAGGCAAGTCCTACAGATATGGCGGCATGAAAGGAGGGAATCTCACAGGGCCAATGCCCCAAATAAAGAATTATAGGAAATAAGGAATGTCGGGATCAGGAGAAATAGACTTTCATAGAAAAGACCAAGGACCAATAATCATACCAAGTAGTGATCATTGAAGTAAGAAAAACAATGGCATGCATATGCTTACACATGCTCAAACACACACACACACACACACACACACATATGTGCATAGTGATAGATGATGTCATCTATCAATCCTGCCAACTATGTATCTATCTATCATCTAACATCTATCTATCATCTCTACAAATAAAGTAAAACACGTGAATTTTAAAGACAGGAATTTGCCCATAGGAGGTATTGGAAGGGTGATAGAAAGGAGGGAAATAATACGATTGTATTTTATTTTTAAAATATAAATTTTAGGTTTATCATAAATACTTGAATTTAAATGACATCATTTGCTATCTAATGCTGAAATATTGAAATCTGTGGTTGAAATTAAAGGTTCATATTAGAGTGCATATTTCTGTTGTCTTTCTAAAGATGTCAATAGATTCAGTCACAGATTCTATTCTTTGGCAACCTCAATTGCTATATCCCAGCTGGGAGAAAAATTAGGCTCCAATTATTAGAAAAAATATTTTCAAAATATTTGTTCCATATTCTCAGCCCATTCAACCTTTCTTGCTTTAGTAAATGAAGTTATAAATGTGAGGTTTAGGAATTTGGTAATTCCTATATTAGTGTATTCACACACACAAGTTTTCATAGTATGAAAGTGTAGATTGTTGTTAAATTTTTGATTCTAACAAGCAATTCTGGGCATATAAGCCCTTGCGAAAATGCAGGTGATTGCCCATCGTGGGAGAAGTTTCTGGGACTTATAGTATATACATTGTCAAATATTTGAATATTGTCGAATTAACCTTCAAATTGTTGTAGATATTTAAATTTCCACAAGTGGGTTTTAAAAAATGTATTTGCTCCATATGCTTGTCAAAATAATTTTGCCAGATTTAAATACTGCCTGCCCACTTCTGAGTGTGAAATGATTTCTGAATATAGTTTAATTTGATGTCCTTTTATTAACGGTGATATTAAAACTTTGTCACATACAAATCCCAGGTCTCTCTTACATTCAATCTTCTGTTACTATGTTGTAGTCATTTTTTTAATTTTATCTTTCCCTTGCTTCTTCCTTTTCATTTTCTCTCTTTCCTTTCTTCCATTTTTTAAATCTCTATATGTGTATTTTAAATTTTGCTACTGGGTGCAGAATGAAATAAAGACCTTGAGCTAGAATGGAAATCAAGGATGTCACCAAGCAAGTCAACTGCACTTCACCTGACACTGATTTTCAATAGCAGTGCTTTCTGAGTTAATTAATTTATTTTTATTTAGATTTTAATGAATACTTTTATTTGTTTACATTTCTAATGATATGCCTCTTCCTGATTATCCTTTCACCAACCCCACCCATCTTTGTCTCCCTCCTGTTTGCCTCTGGGAATGCTCCACTCATTCACCCACTCCCACCTCACCCCTCTATCATCCCCCTATGCTGGGGCATCCAGCCTCTCCCTCTCCCATTGGTGTCAGATAAGGCCATGCTCTGCTACATATGTATCTGGAGATCTGACTGCCTCCATGCATACACTTTAGTTTGTGGTTTAGTCCCTGGGAGCTCTGGGTGTTCCAGTTAGTTGATACTGTTCTTCTTATGGGGTTTCAATACTCAATCCTTCCCCTAGCTCTTTCGTTGGGGGTCCCTGGGCTCAGTCCTATGGTTGACTGTGACTGTCTGCATCTGTATTGGTGAGGTGCTGGCAGAGTCTCTCAGGGGACAGCCATACTAGGCTCCTGTCAACAAGTGCTTCTTGGTATCTGGAAAGTGTGTGTACTTGGTATCTGCACATAGGATGGATCCCTGGGTGAGGCAGTCTCTGGATAGCATTTCTGTTAGTCTCTGTTCTATTTCTTGTCCCTGTCTTTCCTTTGGACAGAAACATTCTGAGTTAAAAATATTAAGATGCATGGGTAGCCCCATCCTTCAACTGGGGAATATGCCTATCTACTGGAGCTGGTCTCTACAAGTTTTATCTCCCCTTTGTTCAGTATTTAGGTTAAAGTCACCCACATTGGCTCCTGGGAGTCTCTCGTGTCTCTAGAGTCTGGGACTTTCTATTGTCTACCCCAGCTCCTCATCCCTCTCAGCTACATGTTTCTATTTAATTTCCTGATGCTTTGTACTTCTATCCTGTCTGTTCCAATACACGTTATTGCTCCCCTTCCAGGTCCCTCCCTCCTCTAACTCCTGTAAAGCTGGAAACAACCCAGATATCCTTTAACAGAAGAATGGATATAGAAATTGTGGTACATTTACATAATGGAGTACTACTCAGCTATGATAAACAATGACTTCTTAAAATTCTCAGGCAAATGGATTGAACCAGAACATATCATCCTGAGTGGTAACCCAGACACAAAAGAATACACATGGTATGTACTCACTGATAAGCTGATTTTAGCTCCAAAGCTCAGAATACCCATGATTCAACTTACAAACCATATGCAACCTAAGAAGAAAGACCAACGTGTAGATGCTTCAGTCCTACATAGAATGGGGAACAAAATAATTGCAGTACTTTCTTAAATAAATTTTCTTTATATATTCATGTTAATTTATTACCCCATTGTTGTAATTTACAAAGGGCTTAATGACTGCTATTCTATTGTAGAAAATCCACAGGTTAGTAATCTAATAATTATCTCTTATTTTCCGTAAACGTTTTTAGTTGAGTATTGTCTGTTTTTGACTACCATGAAAATAAATGCTAAAAAGTAAATATTTTTCTGTTTCTTTTAAGTGAATCTTTGAGGGATGGATTTAAATTTAAAGTGAAAAAAATTAGTAGTTGTCAGTCTACAATGTTTGTATTTGATTTGGAATTAGATGAAATTGTCCAGGTCACATGATTTATGTTTATCTGATTAAAGATATTTAGTTAATTTTCTCATCTCCTATCTTCTCATTAATATCCCCTAGTGTAAGATTAAATAGAATGTTTCTGTGAGATCAAGGTAAAGGATCCTCACTTTACTAATAAAGCCTTATTAAGGAATGACTGAAGGAGTGTGTTTTCTGTGAGTTCTGTATTGTATTCCTGCTTATTACTTCAAATTTCTTTTAGTTTTACATTTAAATGCATGTATATTTGTAGATTTTTCCAACAGGCATTTGGTGTGGTTATGGGCTTATTCATGAATTGTATTCATGGTTTTTCATTCAGCTATTTCAGATTTATCCTTAAGAATTCAATTTCCCTTTCTCTGAGAGACATGTTTAAGATTTGTCTGGGATTTGAATATTGTATATAAAATTTTCTATATTGTTCTGTTTTATAATACTATGGTGGTCATGTATAAAATTAAACATTTTCATTTGTATTATAACTTGAAAAGTTATTATTTGTCTGCTTCTGAAAATCCTTGTCCAAAGTCTATCATTACTCCTGGTCCCATATCTCCTTTAGTTCTGTAGATAAGATCCCTTGACATCCTTTGTTTTTATAGTTGTAGTATCATAAACATATAATACAAGGTAGGACATTCAGTTTTATATACCGGCTTAGTTCCTCCTCTAATAAAGTTATATTATTGTTTTATAATCAGTTACATTTTAAAGCTATTTGTATTCTATCCTGCTCAGTTTATCTTGATGCTTTTAAGGAGAATGAAGTGACTTGTACTATTGTAAAAATCTAAGTGTAAGTCTAGAAATTATTAGCATATAAAGTACACATAAATGACTAATGTGATAAAGGTATTTAAGTAAAGATGTGTTCTAACCATGAAACCAGAAACCTGTACTTAACAGATCTACAACAGACAGAAAAGAAATCAAGCACTTCATAAATTCTGTAAAAAGGCAAAACCCTTGGATGTAGGGATTGCAAGTTGGTACAATAACTCTAGAAATCAGTCAGGTGGGTGGTTCCTTAGAAAATTGGGCACAGTACTACCTGAGGATCCATGTATAGCACTACTTGGCATATACCTAAAAGATGCTCCAAGATATAAAAAGTGTCACTGTGTTCATAGGAGCCTAATTATAATAGCCAGAAACTGGAAAGAATCCAAATACCTTTCAACAGAGGAATGGATACAGACAATGTGGTATATTACATAATGGAATACTACTCAGTTATTAAAATCAACTACTTCATTAAATTCTTAGGCAAATGTAAGGAACTAGAAAATATCTTCCTGAGTGAGGTAACACAGTCACAAAATAACACACATGGTATGAACTCATTGGTAAGTGGATATTAACCCAAAAGCTAAGAATGTCTATGATATAATTCACAGACCATCAGAAGGAAGAACTAAATGTGAATGTTTCAGTCCTTTTTAGAAAAGGGAACAAAATACTCATAGAAGGTATGGGGTGGGAGGGATTTGGGAGGAAGGGAGGAGGGGGAAAGGAAAACGAGGATTTGGTATGGGAGAAGGTGGGGATGATATACAGAAGGTCAGGAAATTGAATAGAGGTGTGTATCTATGGGGGTTGAGGAACTGAGGGTAGCCACCAGAAAGTCCCAGATGCTAGGAAAGCAAGAGGCTCCCAGGACCCAATGGGGATGACATTACTGAAATACCCAACAAAGGGGAGTGAGGAGCTGTAGAGGCCATATCCGAAGGTTAGGCAATGCCCCCGTTTGGGAGATGGGACCACTAACTCATCTCCATATTTTTAAACCAGAATTTCTCCCATCTAAAGGAAATATGCAGACAGAGTGGAGCAGAGACTGAAGGAAAGGCCATCTAGAGAATGCCCCACCTGGAAATCCATCCCATATACAGACACCAAAGACAGATACTATTGCAGATGCCAAGAAGTGCTTGCTGACAGGAGCCTGATATGGCTGTCTTCTGAGAGGCTTTGCCAGAACCTGACAAATATAGATGCAGATGCTTGCAATCAAACATCAGACTGAGCACTGGAACTCCAATGGAGAAATTAGGCAAAAGACTGAAGGAGCTGAAGGAGTTTTCAACCCCATAGGAAGAACAACAATATCAAACAATCAGACACCCAGAGTTTCCAGGAACTAAACCACCAACCAAAGAGTACACATGGAGTGATCTATGGCTCTAGCCCATATGTGCCGGGGTACAGCCTTGACAGAGGATCAGAGCTCTCAACTGGAAGCAGGGATACCTGGAAGGCACATAATAAATACACACAAACTACTCTTTGGGTACAAACTGACAGGCAATTTCAAGGCTTAAAGTTTCTCTGTCTGTCTGTCTGTCTGTCTGTCTGTCTGTCTCTCTCTCTCTCTCTCTCTCTCTCTCTCTCTCTCTCTCTCTTTCTCTGGCAGCTTGAGGCTGCACATACTCTGCATTCTCTTGTACACTCTATTTTCTCAACAGTCATTTTATTTTCTCAAACTCCCACACTCATGCACACCTCTGTTCATTACACTTTCATTCTCACACACTCTTCATACACACCTCACACATGTCTCACACACACCACATGCACACCCCTTTCACTCACACACACAATCTTCATACACACCTCACATTATCTCTTCACTCGCTCTTTACATTCTCTTCTCATGCACTTTCACTTGCTCTCTCATTTTCTCTCACATTTGCTCTCAGATTCGCTCTCTCTCATTCACTCTTCACATTCTCCTACATTTGCTCTCGGATTTGCTTTCATGTTCGCTCCCTCATGCACTTCCTCATTCACTCTTCACATGCTCTCTAGCCTTTCTTTTGCCCCAGTCTTTTATTGATAATCCAAAAGCAGGTAGAAAAAAAGACATTGTATAATCATTGCCAAATCAAATTCAAAAGAATAACTACATCCCATAAAGAACTAAGAATTACAATTGTTCCCCAAAGTTTCAAGCTTCCCCTATTCCCAGGCCAGTGGCCAAAATAATAATAATAATTGCAAACTTATCATTATTTAAACTTTAACTTTTGACTTATTATACTTCAGAGCTCAAAGCTCTGAGGTCAGCTACTTGCATTTTCCTGTGAACCTCTACTGATAAATGACACAGGCAAAGCTGCCAGGCAGGGGCCAGAAAGAATCAAGTTAACCCTTAACTCGGTAGTTCCTTTAGCTTTCTGTTCCTTGCACACAATGACTCTCATCAGAGTCTCAGTAATTTGACTTAGTTTTACTAGTATATAATTTTATATATTCTCTACTTCCTTACCCAGGAACCACTCTCAAAAGTTATGTAAAACTTATTTCCTAACTTCAGTACTTTTTCCTTTTCTTAAGATCCCAATGTCAGCTCCAATTCATTTTCTTTTTTTTTTTTTTTTTAATTAACTTGAGTATTTCTTATATACATTTCAAGTGTTATTCCTTTCGGTTTCGGAAAACATCCCCCTCCCCTTCCTTATGGGTGTTCCCCTCCCAACCCTCCCCCATTGTCGCCTCCCCCCGACAGTCTAGTTCACTGTGGGTTCAGTCTTAGGGACCCAGGGCTTCCCCCCTTCCACTGGTGCTCTTACTAGGATATTCATTGCTACCTATGAGGTCAGAGTCCAGGGTCAGTCCATATATAGTCTTTGGGTAGTGGCTTAGTCCCTGGAAGCTCTGGTTGGTTGGCATTGCTGTACATATGGGGTCTCGAGCTCCTTCAAGCTCTTCCAGTTCTTTCTCTGATTCCTTCAACAGGGGTCCTGTTCTCAGTTCAGTGGTTTCCTGCTGGCATACGCCTCTGTATTTGCTGTATTCTGGCTGTGTCTCTCAGGCGCGATCTGCATTCACATTTTGATCATCCGTCTTGAGTTTCATTTGTTCTAGGCATCTAGGGTAATTCAAGCATTTGGGCTAATAGCCACTTATCAATGAGTACATACCATGTATGTCTTTCTGTGATTGGGTTAGCTCACTCAGGATGATATTTTCCAGTTCCAACCATTTGCCTACGAATTTCATAAAGTCATTGTTTTTGATAGCTGAGTAATATTCCATTGTGTAGATGTACCACATTTTCTGTATCCATTCCTCTGTTGAAGGGCATCTGGGTTCTTTCCAGCTTCTGGCTATTATAAATAAGGCTGCGATGAACATAGTGGAGCACGTGTCTTTTTTATATGTTGGGGCATCTTTTGGGTATATGCCCAGGAGAGGTATAGCTGGATCCTCAGGCAGTTCAATGTCCAATTTTCTGAGGAACCTCCAGACTGATTTCCAGAATGGTTGTACCAGTCTGCACCCCCACCAACAATGGAGGAGTGTTCCCCTTTCTCCACATCCTCGCCAGCATTTGCTGTCACCTGAGTTTTTGATCTTAGCCATTCTCACTGGTGTGAGGTGAAATCTCAGGGTTGTTTTGATTTGCATTTCCCTTATGACTAACGATGTTGAACATTTCTTTAGGTGTTTCTCAGCCATTCGGCATTCCTCAGCTGTGAATTCTCTGTTTAGCTCTGAACCCCATTTTTTAATAGGGTTATTTGTCTCCCTGCTGTCTAACTTCTTCAGTTCTTTGTATATTTTGGATATAAGCCCTATATCTGTTGTAGGATTGGTAAAGATCTTTTCCCAATCTGTTGGTTGCCGTTTTGTCCTAACCACAGTGTCCTTTGCCTTACAGAAGCTTTGCAGTTTTATGAGATCCCATTTGTCGATTCTTTATCTTAGAGCATAAGCCATGGGTGTTTTGTTCAGGAAATTTTTCCAGTGCCCATGTGTTCCAAATGCTTCCCTAGTTTTCTTCTATTAGTTTGAGTGTATCTGGTTTGATGTAGAGGTCCTTGATCCACTTGGACTTAAGCTTTGTACAGGGTGATAAGCATGGATCGATCTGCATTCTTCTACATGTTGACCTCCAGTTGAACCAGCACCATTTGCTGAAAATGCTATCTTTTTTCCATTAGATGGTTTTGGCTCCTTTGTCAAAAATCAAGTGCCCATAGGTGTGTGGGTTCATTTCTGGGTCTTCAATTCTGTTCCATTGGTCTATCTGTCTGTCTCTGTACCAATACCATGCAGTTTTTATCACTATTGCTCTGTAATACTGCTTGAGATCTGGGATAGTGATTCCCCCTGAAGTCCTTTTATTGTTGAGGATAGTTTTAGCTATCCTGGGTTTTTTGTTATTCCAGATGAATTTGCAAATTGTTCTGTCTAACTCTTTGAAGAATTGGATTGGTATTTTGATGGGGATTGCATTGAATCTGTAGATCGCTTTTGGTAGAATGGCCATTTTTACTATATTAATCCTGCCAATCCATGAGCATGGGAGATCTTTCCATCTTCTGAGATCTTCTTCAATTTCTTTCTTCAGAGTCTTGAAGTTCTTATTGTACAGATCTTTCCCTTGCTTGGTTAAAGTCACACCGAGGTACTTTATATTATTTGGATCTATTATGAAGGGTGTCATTTCCCTAATTTCTTTCTCGGCCTGTTTCTCTTTTTGTGTAGAGGAAGGCTACTGATTTATTTGAGTTAATTTTATACCCAGCCACTTTGCTGAAGTTGTTTATCAGCTTTAGTAGTTCTCTGGTGGAACTTTTGGGATCCTTAAATATACTATCATATCATCTGCAAATAGTGATATTTTGACTTCTTCTTTTTCGATCTGTATCCCCTTGACCTCCTTTTGTTGTCTGATTGCTCTGGCTAGAACTTCAAGAACTATATTGAATAAGTAGGGAGAGTGGGCAGCCTTGTCTAGTCCCTGATTTTAGTGGGATTGCTTCAAGTTTCTCTCCATTTAGTTTAATGTTAGCAACTGGTTTTTGCTGTATATAGCTTTTTTTCTATGTTTAGGTATGGGCCTTGAATTCCTATTCTTTCCAGGACTTTTATCATGAAGGGGTGTTGAATTTTGTCAAATGCTTTCTCAGCATCTAATGAAATGATCATGTGGTTTTGTTCTTTGAGTTTGTTTATATAATGGATCACGTTGATGGTTTTCCGTATATTAAACCATCCCTGCATGCCTGGGATGAAGCCTACTTGATCATGGTGAATGATTGTTTTGATGTGCTCTTGGATTCGGTTTGCCAGAATTTTATTGAGTATTTTTGCATCGATATTCATAAGGGAAATTGGTCTGAAGTTCTCTTTCTTTGTTGGGTCTTTGTGTGGTTTAGGTATAAGAGTAATTGTGGCTTCATAGAAGGAATTCGGTAGTGCTCCATCTGTTTCAATTTTGTGGGATATTTTGGATAATATTGGTACGAGGTCTTCTATGAAGGTCTGATAGAATTCTGCACTAAACCCATCTGGACCTGGGCTCTTTTTTGGTTGGGAGACCTTTAATGACTGCTTCTATTTCCTTAGGAGTTATGGGGTTGTTTAACTGGTTTATCTGTTCCTGATTTAACTTGGTACCTGGTATCTGTCAGGAAATTGTCCATTTCCTGCAGATTTTCAAGTTTTGTTGAATATAGGCTTTATAGTAAGATCTGATGATTTTTTGAATTTCCTCTGAATCTGTAGTTATATCTCCCTTTTCATTTCTGATTTTGTTAATTTGGACACGCTCTCTGTGTCCTCTCGTTAGTCTAGCTAAGGGTTTATCTATCTTGTTGATTTTCTCAAAGAACCAACTTTTGGTTCTGTTGATTCTTTCTATGGTCCTTTTTGTTTCTACTTGGTTGATTTCAGCTCTGAGTTTGATTATTTCCTGCCTTCTACTCCTCCTGGGTGTATTTGCTTCTTTTTGTTCTAGAGCTTTTAGGTGTGCTGTCAAGCTGCTGACATATGCTCTTTCCTGTTTCTTTCTGCAGGCACTCAGCGCTATGAGTTTTCCTCTTAGCACATCTTTCATTGTGTCCCATAAGTTTGGGTATGTTGTATCTTCATTTTCATTAAATTCTAAAAAGTCTTTAATTTCTTTCTTTATTTCTTCCCTGACCAGGTTATCATTGAGTAGAGCATTGTTCAATTTCCACGTATATGTGAGCATTCTTCCCTTATTGTTATTGAAGACCAGCTTTAGGCCGTGGTGGTCTGATAGCATATGGGATTATTTCTATCTTTCTGTACCTGTTGGGCCCATTTTTGACCAATTATATGGTCAATTTTGGAGAAAGTACCATGAGGAGCTGAGAAGAAGGTATATCCTTTTGCTTTAGGATAGAATATTCTATAAATACCTGTTAAGTCCATTTGGCTCATGACTTCTCTTAGTCTGTCTACGTCTCTGTTTAATTTCTGTTTCCATGATCTGTCCATTGATGAGAGTGGGGTGTTGAAATCTCCTACTATTATTGTGTGAGGTGTAATGTGTTTTTTGAGCTTTAGTAAGGTTTCTTTTACGTATGTAGGTGCCCTTGTATTTGGGGCATAGATATTTAGGATTGAGAGTTCATCTTGGTGTATTTTACCTTTGATGAATATGAAGTGTCCTTCCTTATCTTTTTTGATGACTTTTAGTTGAAAATTGATTTTATCTGATATTAGAATGGCTACTCCAGCTTGCTTCTTCCGACCATTTGCTTGGAAAGTTGTTTTCCAGCCTTTCTCTCTGAGGTAGTGTCTGTCTTTGTCTCTGAGGTGTGTTTCCTGTAGGCAGCAGAATGCAGGGTCCTCGTTCCGTATCCAGTTTTTAATCTATGTCTTTTTATTGGGGAGTTGAGGCCATTGATGTTGAGAGATATTAAGGAATAGTGATTATTGCTTCCTGTTGTATTCATATTTGTATGTGAGGTTATGTTTGTGTGCTTTTCTTCTCTTTGTTTTGTTGCCAAGACGATTAGTTTCTTGCCTCTTCTAGGGTATAGCTTGCCTCCTTATGTTGGGCTTTACCATTTATTATCCTTTGTAGTGCTGGATTTGTAGAAAGATATTGTGTAAATTTGGTTTTGTCATGGAATATCTTGGTTTCTCCATCTATGTTGATTGAGAGTTTTGCAGGATACAGTAACCTGGTCTGGCATTTGTGTTCTCTTAGGGTCTGTATGACATCAGTCCAGGATCTTCTGGCCTTCATAGTTTCTGGCGAAAAGTCTGGTGTGATTCTGATAGGTCTGCCTTTATATGTTACTTGACCTTTTTCCCTTACTGCTTTTAATATTCTTTCTTTATTTTGTGCGTTTGGTGTTTGACTATTATGTGACAGGAGGTGTTTCTTTTCTGGTCCAATCTATTTGGAGTTCTGTAGGCTTCTTGTATGCCTATGGGTATCTCTTTTTTTAGGTTAGGGAAGTTTTCTTCTATGATTTTCTTGAAGATATTTACTGGTCCTTTGGGCTGGGAGTCTTCACTCTCTTCTATACCTACTATCCTTAGGTTTGATCTTCTCATTGAGTCCTGGATTTCCTGTATGTTTTGGACCAGTAGCTTTTTCCGCTTTACATTATCTTTGACAGTTGAGTCAATGATTTCTATGGAATCTTCTGCTCCTGAGATTCTCTCTTCCATCTCTTGTATTCTGTTGGTGATGCTTGTATCTACAGCTCCTTGTCTCTTCTTTTGGTTTTCTATATCCAGGGTTGTTTCCATGTGTTCTTTCTTGATTGCTTCTATTTCCATTTTTAATTCCTTCAACTGTTTGATTGTGTTTTCCTGGAATTCTTTCAGGGATTTTTTGACTCTCTCTGTAGGCTTCTACTTGTTTGTTTATGTTTTCTTGTGTTTCTCTAAGGGAGTTCTTCATGTCTTTCTTGAAGTCCTCCAACATCATGATCAAATATGATTTTGAAACTAGATCTTGCTTTTCTGGTGTGTTTGGATATTCCGTGTTTGCTTTGGTGGGAGAATTGGGCTCCGATGATGCCATGTAGTCTTGGTTTCTGTTGCTTGGGTTCCTGCGCTTGCCTCTCGCCATCAGATTATCTCTAGTGTTACTTTGTTCTGCTATTTCTGACAGTGGCTAGACTGTCTTATAAGCCTGTGTTTCAGGAGTGCTGTAGACCTGTTTTCCTGTTTTCTTTCAGCCAGTTATGGGGACAGAGTGTTCTGCTTTTCGGTAGCGTAGTTTTCTTCTCTACAGGTCTTCAGCTGTTCCTGTGAGCCTGTGTCTTGAGTTCACCAGGCAAGTCGTTTGTAGCAGAAAAGTTTGTCTTACCTGTGGTCCCCAGGCTCAAGTTTGCTTGCGGGGTGTTGCCTATGAGCTCTCCACGGCCTCAGCAGCCAGGAAGATCTGCGCCGCCCCTTCCGGGAGGTTCCGTGCACCAGGGTTCCAGATAGCTTTTGTTTTCCTCTGGGGTCAGTACTGTGTGCAGCGTGCAGTCTCTTCTGGTTTCCCAGGCGTGTCCGCCTCTCTGAAGGTTTAGCTCTCCCTCCCACGGGATTTGGGTGCAGAGAACTGTTTATCGGGTCGGTCCCTTCAGGTGCGGTGTCTCAGGCGCAGTGGATCTGCTGCTCCTGGGCCTCCCTCTCGGGTACCAGAGGCCGTTAACAGTTTCCTCCTGGGCCAGGGATGTGGGCAGGGGTGGGCAGCGTTGGTGGTCTCCTCCGCTCTGCTGCCTCAGGAGAGCCACGCCGGACCAGGGGGCCAGAACTCCCCTCCGGGGGGCCTGGGAGCAGAGAGCTGCTGAAGGCAGGGATCCTCCGCTGGTCCGGCTCCAATTCATTTTCTAAAAATTGCTTTAAAGTTTATTTCCAAGTCAAGCATTAATCTGGAACTACTATTGTGCAGTTATTACATTGTTTCCAAGATGAGAACACACAGCATGCACCTGGGCCATTAGGACTGTGTTGTGCTGTACCCCTGTGCCTCAATTTCCAATTGTTTAAGAATCATTACATCAAGGAACATCTAGTTTCAAAGAATCCACCAGAGCAGAAGGATAAAGAAGTAGGAAAGTCAGATATAATAGAATAATTATGCACACCAAGGCCAACTGAAAAGCAGTCACGCACAAATGAAATCTATACAGCTGTTGTCCAGGGCTAAGGTTAAGAGAAATGGGAACAACCTGTTTATACAAAGAGCTGCTCTGGGCTACTGAGATATCTCCATCCTGGCCTACTGCAAGCAGCCTCTTATTTCAGATGGCAGATCCCCTACAGTGATGTGTCTCCTGCTTCTCAAGGTTCCATAAGCCACCCTACTTTACAAGGAGCTGCTGCAGGCTACTGAGATGTCTCCATCCCGACCTACTGCTGGCAGTCCTTGTCATTGTATGCTGTCCCCAACACATATGTAGCAGAGGATGGCCTTCTGCATCAATGGAAGGAGAGTCTCTTGGTCCTGTGAAGGCTCAAAACCCCAGTGTAGGAGAATGCCAGGGCAGTGAGGTGGGAGTGGGTGGGTGGGTGGGGGAGCATCTTTATAGAAGCATGGGGAGGGGGATGGGATTGGGGTTTTCAGAGGGGATACCGGGAAGGGGGAATAATTTTTGAAATGTAAATAAAATATCCAATAAAAATCCCAACTAATTTCTGTAATATTATGAAATATTATGTTATATTATCATAAATGATTTAACCAGGATCTTGTAGGTGCTCATATTATAAATGCCTTGCTATTTGTGGAAAGAGAATAACATCAAGTGTGAAATTTGAATTTCAGCAGTCAAATTATGGAACTCAGAAGAATTAATGACAAAAGATTGGAGTATAATGATGTAAAAGAACTAAGCCACCACCCTTCATAGCTGACTATTGTTGAAAATACTATTCAGATATTCCATTATGTAATAAATATAACCTTAAAACATTTTAAAACTTTAGTTTTATTGATCATGTAGGTGTATGTAATTTGTGTATGCAGTGCTTGGTGAGGCCAAAAGAGGGTGATGGATTCCTTGAACTGGAATTCACAGGCAGTTGCAAGTCATGTGATGTGTGGAAGTGAACTATGGCATCTACCACTGCAGCATGAAAGCACTGTGCTCTCCCCAGCACTGAATGTAAAGTTTAGCCTAATTGTGTGAGTTTCATAGTCCTAATTTTGTGAGGAACAAAAGAAACATGACAGATGGAAGATAGATATTGTCTTTAATTAGATGCTTGATAGAAGCATATAACACACACACACACACACACACACACACACACACACACACACACACACACCACTTGCTTTTCTGAAGTTTTTTTTTCCTTTTGGCCTTCCTTTATTTAACATTGCTATAGTATTTAATCAGTTAATTTTATTAACTTGAGGATGAAACGCTACATATATGATGCAGTTTGCTAGTTTGGCTTTCTTTCTTTCTGTCTTTCTTCCTTCCTTCCTTCCTTCCTTCCTTCCTTCCTTTCTTTCTTTCTTTCTTTCTTTCTTTCTTTCTTTCTTTCTTTCTTCCTTCCTTCCTTTCCTTTCTTTCTTTCTTTCTTTCTTTCTTTCTTTCTTTCTTTCTTTCTTCTATCCAAGATAATTTGAAAGAAAACATACTTTCAATTTATTCTTTGAGAATTTCATACCTGTGTACAAGATATTTTCTTTTAATTATACTCTTGCTTCATTCCCCCTTCAGGCTTTTCCAAGATCTCCACTGTATTTCCCTTCCAACTTCATGTTCTCCTTATTTTATTTTATTTTTATTAGATATATTCCTTTATTTACATTTCAAATGTTATTCCCTTTCTTGATTTCCTATCCATAAGCCCCCATCCTGTCCTCCTCCCCCATATAGGTGTTCCTCCAATCCAACCCCCTTACCCCTCCCCCTCAGACATTCCCCTGCACTGGCAGGACCAAGGGCTTCCCCTTCCACTGGTTCCCCAACAAATGTATTCTCTGATACATAAGCAGTTGGAGTCCTGAGTCAGTCCATGTGTAGTGTTTTGGTAGTGCTTTAGTTCCTGGAAGCTCTGGTTGGTTGGCATTGTTGTTCTTATGGGGTTGCAAGCCCCTTCAGCTCTTTTAGTCCTTCCTCTAATTCCCCCAAAGGGGGTCCTGTTCTCAGGTAAGTGGTTTGCTGCTAGCATTGACTTCTGTATTAGACATGCTATGGATGTGCCTCTCAGGAGAGATCTATATCCGGTTCCTTTCAGCATGCAGTTTTAGCTTCATCAATCTTATCTAGTTTTGTGGCTGTATATATATGGGCCACATGTAGGGCAGGCTCTGAGTGGATGTTCCTTCAGTTGCTGCTCTAAACTTTGTCTCCATATCCCTCCAAAGGAATTTTTCCCCTTTTAAAAAGGAGTGGGAACATCCGCATTTTGGTCATCCTTCTTTTTTAGCTTCCTGGGGTATGTGGATTGCATCTTGGGTAATTCGAGCTTTGGGCTAATATTCACTTATCAATGAGTGTGGATATTAGTGTAGATATTAGTGTGTTTTTCTGTGATTGGGTTACCTCACTCAGGATGATATTTCCTAGTTCATTCCATTTCCCTATGAATTTCATTGTCATTGTTTTTGATAGCTGAATAGTACTCCAGTGAGTAGATGTACCATATTTTTTGAATCCATTCCTCTGTTGAAAGGCATCTGGGTTCTTTCCAGCTTCTGGCTATTATAAATAAGGCTGCTATGAACATAGTGGAGCATGTGTCTTTGTTGTATGTTGGAGCTTCGTTTGGGTATATACCCAGAGGAAGGTATAGCTGGGTCCTCAGTTAGTGTAATGTCCAATTTTCTGAGGAACCTCCAGACTGATTTCCAGAATGGTTCTACCAGTTTGCAATCCCACCAACAATGGAGGAGTGTTCCTCTTTCTCCACATCCTTGCCAGCATCTGCTGTCACCTGAGTTTTTCATCTTAGCCATTCTGACTGGTGTGAGGTGGAATCTTAAGTTTATTTTGATTTGCATTTCCCTTATGACTAAGGATGTTGAACATTTCTTTAGGTGCTTCTCAGCCACTCAATATTCCTCAGATGAGAATGTTTTGTTTAGCTCTGTACCACATCATTTAATACTGTTATTTGGCTCTCTGAAGTCTAACTTCTTGAGTTCTTTGTATATTTTTGATATTAACTCTCTATCAGATGTAAGATTGGTAAAGATCTTTTTTCCATGTGTTGGTTGCCGTTTTGTCCTAATGACAGTGTCCTTTGCCTTACAGAAGTTTTGCAGTTTTATGAGATCTCATTTGTTGATTCTTCATCTTAGAGCATAAGCCATTGGTGTTTTGATCAGAGAATTTTTCCCAGTGCCCATGTGTTTGAGACTCTTCCCCACTTTTTCTTCTATTAGTTTGAGTGTATCAGGTTTTATGTGGAGGTCCTTGATCCACTTGGACTTAAGCTTTGTACAGGGTGATAAGAATGGATCGATTTGCATTCTTCTACATGCTGATCTCCAGTTGAACCAGCACCATTTATTGAAAATGCTATCATTCTTCCAATAGATGGTTTTAGCTCCTTTGTCAAAGATCAAGTGACCATAGGTGTGTGGGTTCATTTCCGGGCCTTCAATTCTGTTTCACTGATCTATCTGACTGTCTCTGTACCAATACCATACAGTTTTTATTACTATTACTCTGTAATACTGCTTGAGGTCAGGGATGATGATTTCCTCCAGAAGACATTTATTGTTGAGTATAGTTTTTGCTATTCTGGGTTTTTGGTTATTCCAAATTTATTTGAAAATTGCTCTTTCTATCTCTATAACGAATTGTGGAGGAGTTTTGATGGGGGTTGCATTGAATCTGTAGATTGCTTTCGGCAAAATTGCCATTTTTACTATATTAATACTGCCAATCCATGAGCATGGGAGATCTTTCCATCTTCTGAGATCTTCTTCAATTTCTTTGTTCAGAGACTCGTTCTTGTCATTCAGATTTTTCACTTGCTTGGTTAAAGTCACACCAAGATATTTTATATTATTTGGGACTATTATAAAGGGTGTCATTTCCCTAATTTCTTTCTCAGCCTGATTATCCTTTGAGTAGAGGAAGGGTACTGATTTGTTTGAGTTAATTTTATACCCACCCACTTTGCTTTAGTTGTTTATCAGGTTAAGTAGTTCTCTGGAAGAACTTTTGGGGTCACTTAAGTATACTATCCTCTTTAAGTATCCAGTCTGTTAGTCTATATCTTTTTATTGGGGAATTGAGTCTGTTGATATTGAGAGATATTAAGGAATAGTGATTGGTGCTTCCTGTTATCTTTTCATTGTTAGATGTAGAAACGTTTGTATGTCTCTCTTTTTGTTTCATTGCAAGGAAATTATATTCTTGCTTTCTGTATGGTGTAGTTTTTCTCCTTGTGTTGGAGTTTTCCGTCTATTATATTTTGTAGGGCTGGATTTGTAGAAAGATATTGTGTAAATTTGGTTTTGTTATTGAATGTCTTGGTTTCTCCATCTATGTTAATTGGGAGTTTTGCTGGATATTATAACTTGGGCTAGCACTTGTGTTCTCTTAGGGTCTATATGACATCTATCCAGGATCTTGGGCTTTCATAGTTTCTGGTGAGAAGTCTCGTGTACTTCTTATAGGTCTGCCTTCATATGTCACTTGACCTTTTCCCTTACTGCTTTTAATATTCTTTCTTTGTTTTGTGCATTTGGCTTTTAACTATTATGTGACAGGAGGAATTTCTTTTCTGATCCAATCTCCAATCTATTTGGAGTTATGTAGGCTTCTTGTATCTTTATGGGCATATCTTTCTTTAGGTTAGGGAAGTTTCCTTCTATAATTTTGTTGAATATATTTACTGGCCCTTCAAGTTGGGAGTCTTCACTCTCTTCTCAACATATTATCTTTAGGTTTGATCTTCTCATTGTGTCCTTGATTTCCTGGATGTTTTGGGCTAGGAGTTTTTTGTGTTTTCCATTATCTTTGAGGGTTGTGTCAATGTTTTCTATGGTATGTTCTACCTCTGAAATTCTCTCTTCTATCTCTTCTACTCTGTTAATGATGCTTGTATCTACAACTTCTTGCCTCTCCCTTCGGTTTTCTATCTCCAGGGTTGTCTCCCTTTGTACTTTCTTTATTGTTTCTATTTCCATTTTTAAATCCTGGACAGTTTGTCAATTTCTTCACCTGTTTGGTTGTGTTTTCCTGTAATTCTTTCAGGGATTTTTGTGTTTCCTCTTATGTGCTTCTATTTGTTTACTTGTGTTGTCCTGCATTTCTTTAAGGGAGTTATTTATGTCCTTTTTAAAGTCCTCCATCATTATCATAAAATTTGGTTTTAAATCTAAATCTTGCTTTTCCAGAGTGTTTGGATATTCAGTATTTTCTTTGGTGGGAGAACTGTGCTCTGATGATGCCAAGTAGTCTTGGTTTCTGTTGCTTAGGTTCCTGCATTTGCCTCTAGCCATTGGGTTGTCTCTGGTGTTTGCTTGTCTTGCTCTTTCTGAGATTTGCTTGCCCCTTCTGTAGGACTCTGTGTCAACACTCCTAGAGAACTGTTTTCCTGTTTTCTTTCAGCCTTTCCAGAGAACAGGTGCTCTGATTTCAGGTGTGTAGGCTCTCCTGGTGACTGTTTTACAGCTCTAGGTGTAGGCAGGAATCAGATGTGTCCTGCTACTGATTGCTCCTAGGTCTGTGCACCCAGTGGGCACAGTTGGCACTAGGCGATTCCCTCTTGTTTCTGGGATGTGGGCAGAGGGTAGTCTCCTCTGATTTCTCAGTAGTGTCCGACACTTCTGAGGGTCCAGCTCTCTCCCCCACGGGATTTAGGGGTAGGGAGCTCCTTGGCTGGTTCAGTTCAGTCCTGGGCACAGACCAGAACCACAGGTAGTAGTGGCTGACAGTTCCTATATTCCTGTGTCCAGAGGCACTGTGCAGTTTCTGCTTGGACATGGGATGTGGGCAGAGGTGTGCAGAAGTGGCAGTCTGTCCTGCAGTCTCAGAATGTCTGCACTTCTGGGTGTTTAGCGCTCTTCCTCATGGGATTTCGATGTGGGGCAGTTCCTTCCTTCCTTCCTTCCTTCCTTCCTTCCTTCCTTTCTTGCTTCCTTCCTTCCTCCCTCCCTCTTCCTCCCTCCCTCCCTTCCCCTCTCTCTCTTTCTTCCTTTGTTTGTTTTCCAGAATGAAATTCAGTGAGCATTTGTAAGTTAAATAATTGCATTTGTCTATCTCTAATATTTACTGCAACAATGATGTTTTAAACATTTACTTTATTTTTAAGTGTGTGTGTGTGTGTGTGTGTGTGTGTGTTTTGTTTTGTGTATGTATGTACAAGTACCTAGTAGAATCTAGAAGAGGCTTCTACATGTCCTACTGTTGCAGTTTTCGGGAGTTTTAAGCACCTGATGTGAGTAATGTATAAGAACAGTAGGTATTATGAGCCATTGAGGAATCTCTCGATACCTGAATAATGATATCCTTTTTTAAAAATTTTCAGTAGATATGTGTATGAGTTATGTTCTTCAAAGGAACAAAAATGATAAACTTCATTATCAAGTCTTTCATTCTATGGTCCTGATAGATCAACAATGGAAGTGTACCTACAGTGAGGGGCAGAATCTGCTAGGTTTTTGTAGGGAGCTGCGACGTGCCACACCTCAAAGATGGCGCTGGGTTCTGCCTTCCACCCTCCCAATGGTGAATGCTCCTGGTAGTAAACAAATCCTTATTTGGCTATGCCTGCCTGGCCTGCTAGCTTCCGCATAGTGACAGCCTATCTGCATGACCCACATGGCATGCTAGGATTGGCCAGCGCTAGCTATTTAAGTGTGGTGGGGGGCTCCCCAGGGTCAGAAGTTTGTATCAAGGTTCCTGAGTAAAACTGCTTGAAGAAGATCTCCTCTGGTCGTGTCTTCCTTGCTGGTTGAGGTTGGGCGCGGCAAGTGGTGGTCCGTATGGGGACCTCCTGAGATCAGAACTTCTTGCAGTCAGGGCAGTGCTGGAAAGTTCCCAAGGTAAGGTGGGACCATAAGGACCACAGGAAATAAGCGGCTATAAAGTCTCAGGGTAGTAAGCAAGTAAAGTTCGGGGTAACAGCGAACCGAAAGTAAAGTTCGCAGCAGCAGTGAAACGAAAGTAGCAAGATGCGCGGTGAATTTAGCCGTAGCAGCATAGAAAGTTTTTGTCATGGGGACCTCACAGTCTTGTCCAATTTTTCTGGCTCTTCAAGAGCTGTTTGAGCGAAAGAAACTAAAAATAAAAAGGAGCACCATAGAGAGATTTTTGAGCGAATGTGATGCCATTGCACCCTGGTTCACAGTCTCTGGTAATCTTACTGTGGCAAGTTGGGAAAAATTAGGGAAAGACCTTGATTTTGCCTGGGAACAGGGGATTCTAAGACCTGGGGTCTGTCTAGTGTGGCGCTTAGCGCGTAGTTGCCTTGAGGATCAAAAATGTTGTCAGGCAGCTATAGAGAAGGGGCAAGCTGCCCTAGAAATGCTTCAAGAGGAGAGGTCAGAAAAACAGGGAAGCGCAAAGGAGACAGACTCAGAAAAGACAGATACAGAGGAGGAAACAGACAAAACAGATTCAGAAGAAGAGTTACAAGAGTTGATAGATCAAATGCGGAAACAGTCTCTAAGGAATAGACAGAAGAAGAAAAGGAAAAAGCCTAAAATGGAGGAGGAACCCCCTGGGCGGTTCCCCTCGGCTCCTCCTCCCTGCAATGTTATAGAAGGAGGAAGTAGAGTTTCGGGTAGTACATTCTGCCCAGCAGTGTGGAAGGCAGTCCACACAGAGCTGCATTTGGCCTATCCTGTCTATGTGGGTGCTAATCAACAAAGGTATCATGAGCCTTTAGACTTTAAGGTGATCAAGTCCCTGGCGGAATCAGTCAGGACATATGGCATTATGGCCTCATTTACCATAGCTCAGGTTGAGGCCTTACACAGATTTTGCAAGACTCCTAATGATTGGACCAACCTGGCACGAGCGTGCCTTAGCCCAGGGCAGTATCTAGATTGGAGAGCTTTTCTAATTGAATATGCCAATGAACAGGCTGCTGCCAATTTGGCGGCAGGAGATTAGAGGGTAAAGGTTTGTTTATTGTCCCTGAAAAGGTACAAAAGGGCAATCTTTTAAATTATTTAGGAGAAAAAGTAAGTCCTTATACCATTATCCCCCAGAAGGTTGAATTGAGGAAAGATAATCTTAATACTCTTAATGATTTTCAAAAATTACTAGGAGATATTAATTGGGTCAGATGTTATTTAAAATTACCAAATTATGAATTGAAACCATTGTATAATACTTTGGTTGGAGATTCGGCCTTGGATTCTCCTGGACGGTTGACAGGTGAGGCAAGGGAAGCTTTGAAGAGGGTTGAGGAAGGATTACAAGGTGCAATTTTACATCGATGGAAGGAGGGTGCAGACATTGTGCTATGCATTCTAGCCACCTACATGCAGCCCACAGGATTGTTGTGGCAAGATGGCCCCCTGCTTTGGGTTTATCCCAGAGCTTCTCCAGCTACATCAGTAGAGAATTATCCTACAGCTGTTGCAGGATTAGCCCTGAATGGGATCCAACCGTGCATACAATTTTTTGGTGTTTCCCCAACCTCGATCATAGTGCCCTATACTATGGTCAGCAGATGCCTTTGCCTGCTTGATTAATTAAACAAAAAGGGGGAACTGTAGGGAGATGCGACATGATGCATCTCAAAGATGGCGCTGGTTTCCACCTTCCACCCTCCCAACGGTGAGCGCATCTTGTAGTAAACAAGTCCTTATTTGGCTATGCCTGCCTGGCCTGCTAGCGTCCCCATAGTGACAGCCTATCTGCATGACCCACGTGGCTTGCTAGGATTGGCCAGCGCTAGCTATTTAAGTGTGGTGCGGGGGCTCCCCAGGGTCAGAAGTTTGTATCAAGGTTCCTGAGTAAACTGATTGAAGAAGATCTCCTCTGGTCATGTCTTCCTTGCTGGTCGAGGTTGGGCGCAGCAGGTTTTCAGTCAAAAACTGGATGTTTCAGCAATTCCGATATGGTGCTGACTTTCAAAGGATTCCTAGTGAGCTGCTCATTTTTGTTCTGTGTTGGAATCCTAAAGAACTATATTCTCATACCAGCAAAGGAATAACTAAACAATAGGATAGATCAACTTGACAGAGTGATCATAGTAAGCAGGCAAAAAGCAAAAGCCTCCTTCTTCCATAGCTCTTTATGTGCCCTGCCACCAGAATATGTGGTACAGGTGTAAATGGTCTTACCACCTAAAATAATCCAATCAAGAAAAACCTTTACAGGCATGCCCAGGGATGTAGGTTATAGTTGTCATCAAAGTATATTTAATAACTGCAATAAGGCATTAAAAGGAGCAAATACGGTTTACAAATATTTATTCTACGTAGAGAGGTGTACATACATTCTAAACTCAGGTTTTCTGAAACATTCCTAACTTTATTTTCTTCATTTGATTACTAGAATTTTATGGCATATGGCAAAATAAGATTCCTTCAATGGCCTTGTATACATACACTATAAAGTATTCTCAGCAAATAAAATGTATAAGTACATTCATAAATTTATAAATATATCTATACATGTATATATGTATAATTGTTTTTATTTAACTTCATAGTAATTAAAGCTGAATATGCATCTTTTTTATCACACAACATATCTCTAATCTGAACATCCCTAGAGTCTCTTTTTTTGTTTTTCCCACTATTTAACTCTAAATCTTTAATGACACCTTTATCACATATCACTTTCATCTTAAATCTTCACTCCTAGATATTATTGCAAATTGATTTTCACAGCTTGGGGCTCTCTCACATCTGTTTAAATTGAACATTTAGGTTAACATTAAGTAAGTGTGATGAGATTTTCAGTTATGAATTGCTATGTAATCAGAAACAAATTAAATAGCTTAAAACAATATCATTTTGCTGTAATTCATCAAGATTTAGAAGAGGCTTCTTCAGCATACTTGTCTTGCTTCCCATGAGATCATTTAGTGATACCTAAGACAGCATGAGGTAGACTTTAACACCTAGTCTGACATAACACACATGACTGGAATTTTAAAAAGAATGCTATTCGGCCATACAATACAATTCTTGACTTACATGTAATACCTCCAGTATAATCTTAAGGTAGCTGCTTCTTTAGTGCCTGCCTTCTCTGAGAGAAGGTTCTACAAGAAGTCTCTGTAGAAGGTAGGAGCATGTTTTGGGGATGCAGCCTATTATTTCACCATATTCCATTAGTCAAGCTAATTAATCAGCCAGCTTTGCATCAAAAGGTAGTGATGTTGAGGTTGACCCTTTAGTATTAGATATTGGGCAATTTTCCCTGGAGATGACTCTCCTACTCACAGGATTCCTTAGTTGCTTGTATTTCTATGTGAACAAAGCTGTAACAGCTCCTTGGGGTTCTTCCAATCCATGTCGTGATTATTTTTGTTTTTTATATTTTGGCTGTTCTTGTTCAGCTCATGTTTAAGCAGTCATATGGGTGACATTTTACAGATGTAGCTTTTGCTTTTATTAGGAGATATGATCTTGAAACAAACTTCCTGATCCTTTAGCTTATATAATCTTTCTGTCTGAACCACCTCCTCCATCTGACCTTTAGGTATAGGAGATTTTGTATGTGTATCTATTGGAACGTGACTCCAGAGTTCTACTGTTCGGTTAGTTATATTTTTCTGCAATAGCCTATGTCTGATGTGTGATATATATATATATATATATATATATATATATATATATATATATATAGAGAGAGAGAGAGAGAGAGAGAGCAGAGAGAGAGAGAGAGAGAGAGAGAGAGAGAGAGAGAGAGAGAGAGAGAAGAGGACATAAGTTTGAAAGAGAATAGGAAGGGTATATTGGAGGCATTGAAGAAAGGAGAGGAAGGCAAAAATGATGTAATTATATTATAACATAAAAACAAGACACATTAGGACCCATTAAATGCTAGGTTATTTATGCAAACTTGCAAAAAAACCCCAATTTTTCCAGGTATGATTTCAATTAAGTAGAAAAGCAGCATAGAATTTAAATCCAACTGCAATGTAATAGCATGGAAGCAGGACATGTTTTATGAATAGTCTATCTGGTGAACACAGATCAGAGAAGACATCAAGGCTGGGAGAAACAAGGTTTCTCTATCAGTGACATGGAAAAGAAAAAGGGAAAGAATCCATCTACTTACTCATCCTTCCCCTGCCCTCTTCTTCAGATTTTGTTTGTACCTCTGATTAAAGCATGTGCTTTTTAAACTTGAAAATGTGATACCGTGGATGTGCATTTCACACTTTTATTTTTATTCTGACATTCTAAACATTCTCCTACAGAAAGATAGGGAATGGATCTCAAACAAAACTTAAAAAGAAGTAGCTCCAAAATAAATCTGTGGCAATAGCTGAGGGGCTGAGAAATATCCTCTGTGCACATAAAAATTTCAGCCTCGTCTATGCTCTGCACTCCATTGGATTTTTGATTGCTAAGTAAAGAACTCTGTCCTTGTTCATTTCATTCAGATATGCTGGCACTGAGCTACACCTCGACCCAAATGGTACTTAGTTAAAACAACCAAACTGGCAACAAATTAAACTGACACCCCAGGCTTGCTTTTCACCATGTGATCACTGTTGGAGTATTTCTTCTTTCAGTTGATATACGTTGTGAGGATTTTTAAGTATTCTCTTTACACTTACTAAATAGTGTATGGCATGGACCAACGTAACTTATAATAGTGTAATATCATTATCTTATTAAGCACAGATGATAATATACAACACTTGAGGCTTTAGCACATGTGTTTTTTTTCACAGAATTTTTCTGTCAAGAGACTTATCGCAGCTCCTATAGGTCCTTGTTGTTAAGGATTTCCCACAAAGCTTTGGTCAAGATTTGAGTTTCACAGAAATATCTAGTGGATGGGGACACAATATGTTTCCAAATTCTCTGGGTTGTTGTACCAATTAATGTCACCATGGAAGAATAAATGCTTTAATTCTTTGGTGGCTGTTGATAGATGTTGCTCTCAGTTCCTTGTCATTTGGGCCCTTGTCCAGGATGCTTCAGAGAACAGTAGCTGACTTCAGCACAATCAGTGAGAGCAGATCCAAGACCAAAATCTAAATGTGTTCTAATTGAATATTAGAGTTGACATCAGATCACTCTTGTTATTTTTGTCCATTACAAGAAGGTCAATTATAGTTAAGACATAGGGTACATGCATAATAACTGATTTCTTTATTTTCTTATGTTGTCACTATCTTCATAGATCACCAGAAAATCATTGACAATCTTTAAGCATTCCTCTCGATCCATTAACTAAGTTTTTGTTATCTGAAGTTTTGTGTTTTTCAAATACATGTGACAGTCCGACAGGTTAATATGACTAATGTTTTCACCAGAAAACTTTTGTTCAATGAGGCTAACTTGGATATTAATTCAGTTAGTATACTTATAACAAAATATTTTTTTAAAAATATTGCTCTTTCTGTATCCTATTCTTTCTCCATGCTCTTTCTCTCATTCTCCATGTTTCATATAAAGACACAACAACAAGATGGTCACTGTAAGCCATGTAGAGATTCACTATCAAAATTTGAATTGGCTGCTATATTGATTTTGGACTTCTGTGTGTTCAACACTTGAAGAAAATGGACTTGCTATTTAGGTCTTCTAGGTTATTGTAAATTGTCATTGTCGATTATGCTAAGACAGCTCTTACTTTGTTTTGCTCATGTGGATTTCTTCAGTTTAACTTACATAATAAGAATTTGTCTTGGTGTTCAATTACTTCGATCTGCCTCTCTGTGTGCACATGGGTGTCTTATACTGGAGTTGGCCCTTTGCTAGGGATATTTTTTGTCTGTTTTCTAGTGTTATTTCTACTTGGATAAAGGTGTCCCTAAGTCTGCTGTGGATTGTATTTAGAGGCAAAGAGATAGCTTTCATATTCTGGAGTTACATATCGAGCCATTTCTCATGCTATATAACCACACTTGTCTTTGGTTTATACTCTGATTACTTCTTTGCGATAAACAGTGTCATTCTTCAAGAAAGACTTTAAAGCTCCTCAAAGAGAAACTAGTCTTTGGGAGTTCTGGGCCCATGTCTAAGCTTCTAACAATCCATATATATTTGGATCGACATTCTGGATTGAGAGTTTGACATAGTGGATTTTTTTCCTTTGAGAAATATGAATTTCCATATTATCTATTTTCATAATGTTTCATTAGAAGTTGATTTTGTTTGATATTATAATGGCTACTCCATGTTGTTTCTTAGGACCATTTGCCTGGAAAATTGTTTTCCAACCTTTTACTCTGAAGAAAGGTCTGACTTTGTCACAGGAAGTGTGTTTCCTGTATGCAGCAAAATGCTGAGTCCTATTTTCATGTCCAGTCTGTTAATCTCTGTATTTTTATTTGGTAATTGAGTCCATTGATGTTATGAGATATTAAGGAATAGTGAATTTTTTCCTGTTATTTTTGTTGTTAGAGGTGGAATTATGTTTGCGGGCTATCTTCTTTGGTGTTTGTTGCTTGAAGATTACTTTCTTGCTTGTTCAAGGGTGTAGTTTCCCTCCTTGTGTTGGAGTTTTCCATTTATTTTCTTTGTAAGGCTTGATTTGTGGAAAGATATTGTGTAAATTTGTTTTTGTCATTGCATATCTTGGTTTCTCTATCTATGTTAATTGAGAGTTTTCTCTTAGTGTCTGTTTGTTACTGTGCCAGGATTTTCCAGCTTTCATAGTCCCTGGTATAATTCTGATAGGTCTGCCTTCATATGCTAGTTGACATTTTTCCTTACTGCTTTTAATATTCTTTCCTTGCTTTTTGTATTTTGTGTTTTGGCTATTATGTGATGGGAGGAATTTCTTTTCTGGTCCAATGTGTTTACAATTCTGTAGGCTTCTTGTATGTGTATGGGCATCACTTTCTTTAGGTTAGGGAAGCTTTCTTTTATAATTTTGTTGAAGATATTTACTGGCCCTTTAAGTTGGGAATCTTTACTCTTTTCTATATCTGCTGTCCTTAGATTTTGATATTTTCACTGTATTCTCAATTTCCTGGATGTTTTGGGTTAAGAACTCACTGTGTTTTCCATTGTCTTTGACTATTGTTTCAATGTTTTCTATGATACCTTCTGCCCCTGAGATTCTCCCTTCTATCTATTGTATTCAGTTGGTAATGCTTGCATCTATGACCTCTAATATTTTTCCTAAGTTTTCTATCTCCAGGGTTGTCTCCCTTTGTTATTTCTTTGTTTTTCCTATTTCTTGTCTTAGATCCTGGAATATTTTTGTTCAGTTTCTCTACACGTTTTGTTGTGTTTTCTTATAATTCTTTAAGGGAATTTGGTGTTTCCTTTTTAAGGGCCTCTACTTCTTTACCTGTGTTGTCCCATATTTCTTTAAGGGAGTTATTTATGTCATTCTTAAAGTCCTCTGTCATCATCATGAGATGTGATTTAAATCTAAATCCTGCTTTTCTGTTTTGTTGGTATATCCAGTATTCATTTTAGTGGGAGAACTGGGCTCTGATGATGCACAATTGGATTGGTTTCTGTTGCTTAAGATTCTGTGCTTGCCTTTCACCCCATCTGGTTAATTCTGGTGTTAGCTGGTCTTGATGTCTCTGACTGTGGCTCGACCCTCCTGCAAGCCTGTGTCTTAGCACACCTGGAGATAGACTTTCTCCCGGTGGGATCTGGAGAGATAAGAGCGCTGTAGCACCCGGTCAGCTCAGGGCACAGGCAGAAAGTGGAAGGATCCTGTCCCAGACAGCTACTGGGTTCCTATGTCCTGAGGGCTCCAGGTGGGTCACTATGAGCAGAAGTTGTGATCTTACCTCTGCTCTCAGGTGTGTCAGGCCTCATGGAGACTGTCTTCCAGCTCTAGGCACAGGCAGAAACCAGAAGGATCCTGTCCCTGATTGTTCCTATGTTCCTTTGTCCAGAGGGCTCCAGGAAAGTTCCTCTTGGGCTAGGAGCATGAACAGAAGAGGTGGTCTTCCCTTTGCTCTTAGGATTGTCTGCACTTCTGAGAGTCCTGCCCTTTCCAGGGGATCTGGGTACAGAGTGTTACCTTGTGTTTGAAAGAAACAAAACAAAACAAGCAAACAAAAAACAAACAAACCACAAACCCCAGGACATTTTACTTTTGTTGTCAATATTTTATAATTTCCTGATGTCTTGATATTTTGGTGAAATTTTTAATAATAAATTCTTTTTAAAAAAATTAATTAGGCAGTTTTATAACCAAACTTAAAATATCCTCATGACTCATGCTACTTTTATAACTATGTATATTATATAATATTATAATACCTTATGTTATAAGCTGAATTTTTATTTTTCATATTTTAAAATTTTCTAATGAATTTATTATCCACATAAAATATTTTACTGACTGACAAGCCTTCTCATCAATATAACTTGTAATGGTCTTGTTAAGATCCAGGTACTGTTGCATTTTGTTCTGTCACACTTGAGTAAAACACATTTTACTCATTTTGCTGATTTCTAAGCATTTGGAACCTTAATGGCATGTCTGAATCTCCTTTTCTGCAGTTAAATGCAACATCAAATGAGGACATAATGAGTGAAAATGTATTTGTAGATGCAAATAAGCCTTGAAATTATTATTCAATCATTTGGTAGTTAAAATCTAGTTCAATTAAATTTCTTTGTGACAGAAGTTTACAAGAAGAAGGATGAATATCCAAATTCACTCAAATATTCAGAAATTGTATTATAATAAATTTATAGATACATAAGGGATATTGGAGTATATCTCTTAGAAATGGATTCTGCCTACAACATGACTTATACGTGACCCTCTTCATGTTCATTCTTTTAAAACTATTGCTAAATTATATGCTAAAGTACTTAGCTTTACCAAAGCAATCTAAAGGAAATATAAATATAAATATAAATATAAATATGGTTAGTAGATCTAGTTAACTTGGGGTATAAATATATTAATAAAAAAAAGAAACAAAAGAAATTTAGTTAAGTCCAACCTTTTCTCAGCTTGAAGTATTTTAAACATGTGTACATCTCATTCTTGAGTCAGGAGTCACTACACACAAAAAGAATATAACCAGTTAGGATGAACTGTTTTCTTTATTATAAATATTACTAAATTAATTTTAAACTTGTCTATGAATTTTAGCTAATGGCTTAAAGCTGAGTCTACCAGAATAAATTTTAAGTTATGCATTTGTATGATTCCTGACAGCTAGAATCAATATGTATTCTCAGAATACATATGTCTGGAAGAAACTAAGAAAATAAAGGGCTTATGCTTGTAGAACTAATATTAGGTTGAAGGACTTGGATCTCAAAAGAAGAAAACATGAGTGCTGGTCAAGATGATAGAGCTAGTGAAGAATGAGTACAGTGACATGAGGATGATATCTTGTACTCTATACTATGAGAAAGCATCTTAACTAGAAGGCTATTTAGGAAGACATATAGTGCAGTGAAAGGCATTCCGTATGGTGAAAAGCAAAATGATAAAGTACAAAAACCTAAGCACCAATCGACAGTAATGTTCCTGGAAATCTATAAAAATAGTAAGAGAATACTGAAAGAAGAATAAGAAATGAAATAAAAGAAGCTGTAATGTATAAGGCTGACATTTGTTCTGAATAAGAAGGGAACTATTGGAGAATTGTAAATAGAAAGGCAAAGTTAATGGTTACTATTATGTATAATTTAAAATGCTAACTTTGTATTAACTATATTAAATATATCATGTAAGTATAATGATATTTGATCATACATTAAATATGTTTTACAAATTATATAGATTTTGAATATTTATCTCAGTAGTTTTTTTTCTAAACATGTTAATATACACTGTGTTCCTTACTGCTACATATAAATTCACTGGACACTCTAGTGAGTCTCAAGGTAAGAATTACTTGCAAAAGTGCAATCTGGAGAGAGATTCCATTCTCTCTTCCCAAGTGTAAATCTGACAGAATCGAGAGGTGTAAACCTGAAGCCTTTATGTTTAAGTTTCCTATGTTTTATTGACATGACAATATTTGAAATGTGAAATTGTATGGTAGAGGTGGAAGAAAACAAATTAGCTGAATATAAGTTTTAAGGATACCACTACGTATCAACCGATTGGCAAATCCTGCAGATCACGAACAGATGCTGGGAGATTTTTCTGTGGTTGGAATAGCTGAATTTTTCTGAAGTCAGAACATGAGTATAAGCACTGATTAAATTGATCAGTGCTTAAGAGTACAGGAAAAGCCTGTGGACATATATTAATGTCTACATCTGGAGATGGCTACACAGTTGGACTCAAACATTGAGTTTCCTCTGTTATCTTGTGTACATTATGTGACTTTTGAATGCTACAATTAATGGAGCTGGTAGTTAACTGGAAGTTGATGCTCACCATAAATGAGAACAGATACCTCAGTAGACCGTACACTTAGCAGCATAATGAAACAAATACAAATCCAGATGAGATTTTCTTGATTTGGGGGTTTGAAGACCAGCACAATTATGAAATTGAGAAAAGTGATAGCTAACAACAGAGTAGGAGGCAATTCCACTTGACCTACTCTAAAAGACTAGTAAATGATAATAAACTGATGAAGGCAAGGATATGAAAGTATGGAATATTTTCATCTTGGGTGGTATAAAGGGCAGGTATTTCTAAGGACAGGATTAATCATATATATATATATATATATATATATATATATATATATATATATGTGTGTGTGTGTGTGTGATATATATATATATATGTATATATATATATGTATGTATTTGGAGGCGTTGATTGGTGATTTCAGTAGTAGAATAAAGGAGTCAGACACAGAGTGGGTCATTGTTCTATATGTATTGCCAGAAGTCATAAAAGCCAACCTCGAGTTTTATGAAATATTTATAATATCAGACTACATTTCCTGATAAATTTCCTAGTTCTTGAGAATTCTACTGATACAATTATACAAAACATAAAACTAATAACTTTCTAAATTCTGAAAATGAATAAAGGTGAAAATATGATTTGAAAATATGATATCATTACTTTGTAAATGTATTTATGATGAATATAATCACCTGTAGAAGTAGCCTTGAAAATCGCGAAAACCTATACACGTGCACTCGCTTCATAATTTCAAAATCAAAGTACCAGGAAAGCAATTTGATTTACTCTAGTTTACACAGCTGACATATCAAAAATGGTATACTTTGGATACCGATGATAAGTATGAAGTAAAAAACAAACTAAACCTTAAGATTTTATTGGTAGTAACTTGACAATGTAGAAATTGGTGAAACATATCAGAATCCATATACAGAGAGAAACTTTCTTTTGGCACTTATTTTTTTTCAACGTTATTGATCAAAATGTTATTTCTTACCATAGACCTAAATGCAACTCTCCATTTCCATTTCTCCATTTTCAGTATGCCCAAAGTCTGCTTATTCTTAACTAGGAAACATACACAGTTTGCATTCTATAGGGCTCATTCCTAATACATTCATAGTACAAATGTTTTCTGATAAATATGTTGGAGACAAGGAAGGAATTAGATAAACTCATTTTCCTTTTACAATTTGAAGCAGCACTGATTACAGACATTCTGCACTGGGGTTAAAGAGATTGTTTCCTGAGTGGCTTTTTCTGAGTGAAATTGTACTGAGGGCTATGAGTGCAGAGAAGACCATTCTATGCTGCTTGTCATATGATCAATCTTCATTTATGATATTCTTCTTTTCTTCATATAAGACAGTTAACTGACATTTGTGAGTCCATGAGTTCTTCTGCATAGACACTCATTTGGATTAACTTCTGCTAATTACCATGGAAATGCTGGCATTTTTGCATAAACTGTGAAATGATCTTTCAGAGGAAAGAGTAGAAATGAATTTCAATCATTAGCTCTTGCCAAGCCTTTGGTTCTATGGTACCTCATTCAGGATCTTTGTAATTTAATTTCCTACTTTGAAATGCCACTTGACATAAACCAGTTCCCACCAGGTTTTCATCCAATATTCTGTCATTAATGTCACAGACAGCACAGAATGGATCGTTTGGACTTTCCTGGTGAGAATCAGTGGCACAGTGTTGGCTTTTCTCTGTGGAAATGTTTACATGCCTGTAAAGTGTTTCTCCTTCCAGAATGAGCATCCAAATCCACAGACCTGTCATTTTAATATTTACAGATGATGCATGTTACATTACATGCCGCTGAACAATCCTACATTTAAATTATATTGTGGTTGAAATTTGACCTAAATCATACCCAGGTTTTGAAAGTGAATAGTGCCACAACCTGCCGGAAAATTTATTTTATTTTTCCTTAAACGGGATTGATTTCTGAATCTTTCCAGGACTCTGATTTCTTTGGGAAGTAAATAACACTAGAAAGTAAAATCTATTCAGAGATTGATTGTTATTCTCCAAAGAGTGACTTTAAGTTATTTAAACCTCCAGGAATCTTGAAATACACTATAGTATAAAATATTTCAGAAGTGCAATTTCCTATCAAGAAAATACTACTTGAAAATCAAGTCAAACAACCAACCAAAAAACTGAAAAATCAGAATGGTTTGGTGAGTGCTAGTAAAGTTCCAGTCACATGGTTGAATCTTTGTCATTCCAAAGACTCTCTTCTAAATTTCAAGGTTTCATATGATACGATTCTGTATTCTGTTTCCGAACTGAGTTGAAATATAAAAGATGATTTGTATGTATGCAGTGTTGTGCAAATCTCAGCTTCCTACTGCGCTGGAATTAGACTCCAATTGTATGTCATTCCTTAAAATTGTCATTAACTGAACTCTATTTAGAAAACAATCTTTCATTTGCAACAATCTTCTCAGCCATTTTTGTGATTAGCTCCAAAAGTCCATTGTTGTAAGATATCTTACATCTGTGACATGTTACAGTTTTTTTCTTGTTTTTTGCATATATAAATATAGAAATTACAGTGACTCAAAAGCTTCAAAAAATGTCAGTGTTGATCATAGTTTAGCATAGCACTTTGGCTTTATATACCTAAGCAAAGACATGTAAAATATAATTCTCATCCATCTAAGGGATTTTATGTGTTAGAGAGCTGGGGACTAAATTACTTTTTCTCTTCAAATTGACCCTAACAGTGATCCACTATATGCATAAACTTTTGTTACATGTCTTTTCTATATCAGGAAACAATTATTCTACACAGTGCCATATGACATCAGAAACAATAAGGGTAGTGTGTCAGGATCTTGGTATTCAGAATTTGTTTATGCTGTACTTTTTAAATTTGATTGCTATTTAATTAGACATGATAGCAGGCTACATAATCAATAAAATAGATAGACAATGATAGAATTATTGACTTCTTTCTAAGCATTTGTTTAGATGAAAGGGTATATAAAATAACATTGTGCTTAAATAAAAACATCTTGTAAGAAAGTATAATTATCTTTTTTCTAATAATTTTATTTTTCTTGGATATGTTCTGTATTTATATTTCAAATGTTACCCCCTTCCTCCACTCTCCCATACCCCTTCCCCCTTGCACAGTATCTATGAGGATGCTCCCATTCCTACCTAGCCACTCCAACCTCATCAACTGGCCTTACCCTACGTTGGGGAAACAAGCCTTCACAGGACCAAGGGCTCTTCCTCCCATTAAAACTTAACAATGCCATCCTCTGCCACATATGTGGCTGGAGTCATGGGTCCCTCCATGTGTACTCATTGGTTGGTGGTTTAGTCCCTGGGAGCTCTGGTGGAATTTGGTTGATTAGTATTGTTGATCTTCCTATGGTAAGCAAACCTCTTCTGCTCCTTCAGTCTTTTCTCTAACTCCTCCATTGGGTCCCCTTTTTCTGTCCAATGGTTAGCTGAAACCATCCTCATTTGTGTCAGTAGGGCTCTGGCAGACCCTCTCAGGAGACACCCATATCTGGTTCCTGTCAGCAAGCACTTCTTGATATCAGCAATAGTGACTGGGTTTGGTGGATGTATAGTGGAAGGATCCCCCAGGTGGGGCAGTCTCTGGATGACCTTTCCCTCAGTCTCTGCTCTACTCTTTGTCCAGGGGTTTCCTTCTCAGAGTATTTTGTTCTCCCTTCTAATATGGAATGAAGAATTCACATTTTGGTCTTCCTTCTTCTTGGGCTTCATATGATCTGTGAATGTTTTCTTAGGCATTCCAAGCTTTTGGGCTAATATCCACTTATCAGTGAGTGCATAGCATTTTATTCTTTTGTGACTGGGTTACCTCACTCAAAGTACATTTTCTAGTTCCATCTTTTTGCCTAAGAATTTCATAAAGTCATTGTTTTTAATAGCTGAATAGCACTCCATTGTGTTAATGTATCACATTTTCTGTATCCCTTCCTTTGTTGAGTGACATCCAGCTACTTTTCAGCTTCTGACTAATATAAATAAGGCTGCTATGAACATAGTGGAGCATGTGCTCATGTTATATGTTGGAGCATCTTTTGGGTGTATGCCCAGGAGTGGTATAGTTGGGTCTTTGGGTAGTACTATGTCCAATTTTCTGAGGGACCTCCAGACCGATTTCCAGAGTGGTTGTACTACCTTGCAATTGAAGGAGAGTTCCTCTTTCTCTATAGTCTCTCCAACATCTACTGTCACTTGAATTTTTGATCACAGCCATTCTGACTGGTGTGAGGCAGCATCTCAGGGTTGTTTTGATTTGTCTTTCTCTGAGGACTAAGGATGTCGAACATTTCTTTTGGTGCTTCTCAGTCATTCGATATTCCTCAGTGGAGAATTCTTTTAGTTCTGTACCCTATTTTTAAATATGATTATTGAAATCTCTGCTGTTTAACTTCTTGAGTTCTTTGAATATATTAGATAATAGCCATCTGTCAGATATAGCATGGGTAAAGACATTTTCCCAATCTGTTGGTTGCTGTTTTGTCCTATTGACAGTGTCCTTTGCCTTACAAAAGCTTTGCAACTTGATGAGGTCCCATTTGTCTATTCTTGATCTTAGATCATAAGCCATTGGTGTTCTGTTCAGGAAATTTTCCCTTGTGCCTATGTGTTTGAGGCTCTTCTCCACTTTTTCTTCTATTAGTTTCAGTGTATATATTTTATGTGGATGTCTTTGATCCACTTGGTCTTGATCTTAGTACAAGGAAATTAGAATGGATCAACTTGTAATCTTCTACATGCTCACCTCCAGTTCAACCAGCATCATTTGTTACAAATGCTTTCTTTTCTCCATTGGATAATTTTAGTTCTTTTGTCAAAGATAAAGTGACCATATGTATGTGGGTACATTTCTGGGTCTTCAATTCTATTCCATTGATCTACCTGCCTGTCTCTGAACGAATACCATGCAGGTTGTTTTTTTTTTAATCACAATTGCTTTGTAATGCAGTGAAGTCAGGGATGGTGATTCCTGCAGAAATTCTTTTACTGTTGACAAAAGTTTTCGCTATCCTGGGTTTTTTGTTTTACCAACTAAATCTGCAAATTGCTCTATCTAATTCTATGAAGATTTGAGTTGGAATTTTGAAGGGATTGCACTGAATTCTGTAGATGGCTTTCAGCAAGTTGACCATTTTTTAATATATGAATCCTGACAACCAATTAACATGGGAGACCTTTCTGTTTCCTAAGATCTTCTTCAATTTCTTTTTTTCAGCGACTTGAAGTTCCTGTAATACAGATCTTTCACTTGCATGGTTAGAGTCACCCCAAAGTATCTTACATTATTTGTGGCTATTGTGAAGGCAACCATTTCCATGAATTCTTTCTGAGCCTGGTTATCTTTCGAGTAGAGGAAGGCTACAGATTTGTTTGAGTCAATTGTATATCCAGCCACTTTGTTGAGGTGGAATTTTTGGGGTTGCTTAAGTATGCCATCATATCATCTGCAAATAGTGATATTTTGACTTTTTCCTTTCCAATTTGTATCCTTTTGACCTCTTTTGCTGTCTAATTCCTCTGGCTAGTCCTTCAAGTATTGTATTGAATAGAAAGGGAGAGAGTGGGCAGCTGTGTCTAGTCTATGATTTTAGTGGGATTTTTTTCAAGTTTCTGTCCATTTAGTTTGATATTGGCTACCTGTGTGCTGTATATTGCTTTTATGATATTTAGATGTAGGCCTTGAAACCTGATCTTTCCCAGACTTTTTTCTTGAAGGGGTATTGAATTTTGTCAAATGCTTTCTCAGCATCTAATGAGATGAACATGTGGTTTTATCTTTGAGTTTGTATATGTAGGGGATTACGCTGATGGATTTCTGTATATTGACCCATCCCGGCATCCCTGAGATGAAAACTACTTGATCGGTAAAAGATCATTTTGATGTTTTCTTGGAATTGGTTTGAGAGAATTTTAATGAGTATTTTTGCATTGATATTCATGAGAGAAATTGGTGTGAAGTTCTCTGTTTTTGTAGGGAGTTTGTGTGGTTTAGGTATAAGCATAATTATGGCTTCAAAGAATGAATTGCATAGTGTTCTTTCAGTATGCATTTTGTGGAATAATTTGAAAAGTATTGGTATTAGGTTTTCTTTGAAGGTTGTTAAATCCCTTGGTCCTAGACTATTTTTGATTGGGAGACTTATAATGACTGCTTTGATTTTGTAAGGGGTTATTGTATTGTATAGATTGTTTAATCTGATTCTGATTTAACTTTGGTACCTGGTATCTGTCTAGAAAATTGTCTATGCCCTGCAGATTTTCCAGTTTTGTTGAGTATAGGCTTTAGTTGCAGGATCTGATTTTTTTTTCTGAATTTCCTCAGTTTCTGTTGTTACCTCTCTCTTTTCATTTCTGATTTTGTTGATTTGGATACTGTCTCTATGTCCTATGTTTAGTCTGGCTAAGAGTTTATCTGTCCTGATGATTTTTCTCAAAGAACCAGCTCCCAGTTTTGTTGATCTTTTGTATAGTTCTTTTGGTTCCTATTTGGTTGATTTCAGCTCCGAGCTTGATTATTTCCTGCCATATACTCTTCTTGATTTTATTTATTTCTTTTTGTTCTAGAGCTTTTAGGTGTGCTTTCGAAGTGTTAGTGTATTCTCTCTCCAATATCTATTTGGCGGCACTCAGAGCTATGAGTTTCCCTCTTAGCACTGTTTTCATTGCATTCAGTAAGTTTGGGTATGTTGTGCTTTCATTTTCATTAAATTCTAAGAAAGTCCTTAATTTCTTTATTGATTTCTCCCTTGCCAAAGTTGTCATTAAGTAGAGCATTGTTCAGCTTCTATGCGCATGTGGACTTTCTGTCGTTTTTGGTGTTATGAAGACCAGCCTTATTCCATGGTGATCTCATAGAATGCATGGGAATTTTTTTCAATCTTCTTGTATCTATTGAGGCCTGTTTTGTGGCCAATTATATGGTCAATTTTTCAGAAGGTACCATGAGATCATAAAAGAAGGTATTTTCTTTTGTTTTAGGATGAAATGTTCTATAGATATCTGTTAAATCCATTTGGTTCATAACTCCTGCTAGTTTCTCTATATCTTTCTTTTGTTTCTGTTTCCATGACCTGTCCATTGCAAAAAGTGGGGTGTTAAAGTTTCCCACTATTATTGTGTGAGGTGCAATGTGTGCTTTGAGCTTTAGTAAGGTTTTTTTTTTTTTTTTTAATGAATGTAGGTGCACTTGCATTTGGAAGATAGATGTTCAGAATTGAGGGTTCACCTTGGTAGATTTTTTCCATTGATGTGATGAAGTGTCCTCTCTTATAGTTTTTGTTACCTTTTGTTTGAAAGTAGATTTTATTTGATTTTAGAATGGCTATTCCAACTTATTTCTAGGAACCATTTGCTTGGAACCTTTTCCCCCAGCCTTTTACTCTGAGGTAGTATCTGACTTTGTCGCTGAGGTGTGTTTCCTGTATGCAGCAAAATGCTGGGTCCTGTTTATTTATGCAGTCTGTTTGTCTATATCTTTTTATTGGAGAATTGAGTTCATTGATGCTAACAGATATTAGGGAATAGTGGTTGTTTCCTGTTATTTTTGTTGTTAGAGGTGGAATTATGTTTGTGGCTCTATTTTCTTTGGGGTTTGCTGCTAGAGGATTACTTTCTTGCTTTCTCTAAGGTATAGTTTCCCTTCTTGTGTTGGGATTTTCCATCTACTATCCTTTGTAGCGCTGGACTTGTAGAGAGATATTGTGTAAATTTATTTTTGTCATGGAATATCTTGGTTTCTTCATCTATGATAATTGAGGGCTTGGCTGGATATAATACCTGGGCTAACATTTTTGTTCTCTTAGGGTGTGCATCACACCTCTCCAGGATCTTCTAGCTTTCATAGTCTCTAGTGGGAAGTCTGGTGTAATTGTGATAGGTCTGCTGTTTTATGTTACTTGACATTTTTCCCTTACGTGTTTTCTTTCTTTCTTTCTTTCTTTCTTTCTTTCTTTCTTTCTTTCTTTCTTTTATTTGGTGTTTTGTCTATTGTGTGATGTGAGGAATTTCTTTTCAGAAATTCCCAATCTGTTTGGAGTACTGTCCCTTCAAATTGGGAATCTTCACTCTCTTCTATACCTATTATTCTTACGTTTGGACTTCTCATTGTGTTATGAATTTCCTGGATGTTTTGGGTTACGAGCTTTTTCCTTTTTGCATTTTCTTTGACTATTCTGTCAATGTTTCCAAGGAAATTTTCTTCCCCTGAGATTCTCTCTTCAATCTCTTATATTCTGTTAGTGATGCTTGCGTCTATGACTCCTGATCTCCTTCCTGTTTTCTATCTCTAGGGTGTCCTCCCTTTGTGATTTCTTTATTGTCTCTATTTCCATTTTTAGATCCTAGATGGTTTTGTTCAATTCCTTCACCTGTGTGTTTGTGTTTTCCTGCAATTCTTGAAGCAATTTTTGTGTTTTCTCTTTAAGGGCTTCTACTTGTTTACCTATGTTGTCCTGTATTTCCATTTTTTGTATGTTTTTATTGGATTTTTTAATTTACATTTCAAATGTTATTCCCTTTCCTATACTCTCTCCCCCTTCTTGTATAAGATTATTCCCCCACCCAAACACCCACCCTTACCCACCTCCTGCCTTGACATTCTCCTACACTGGGGCAGGGGGCATCCAGCCTTGGCAGGAACAAGGGCTTCTCTTCCCATTGGTTCCCAACATGGCCATTCTATGCTACATATGCAGCTGGAGCCAAGGGTTTGTCCATGTGTACTCTTTTGGTTGTGGTTTGGTCCTTAAGAGCTCTGATTGGTTGGTATTGTTGTTCTTATGGGGTTGCAAGCCCCTTCAGATCCTTCAATCCTTTCTCTAACTCCAACAATGGGGAATCCATTCTCAGTTCAATAGTTTGCTGCTAGCATTCGTCTCCATATTTGTCATGCTCTGGCAGAGGCTCGCAGGAGCCAACTATATCAGACTCCTGTCATCTTCTTGGCATCAGCAATATTGTCTAGGTTTGGTGGCTGTATGTATATTTCTTTAAGGGAGTTAGTCATGTTTTCCTTAAAGTCCTCTATTATCATCATGAGATGTGATTTTAAATCCACATCTTGGTTTTTCAGTGTTTTGGGGTATCAAGTATTTGCTGTGGTGGGAGAACTGGTTTCTGATGATGCCAAGTAGTCTTGGTATCCTTTGCGTAGGTTCTGTGCTCATCTCTAGCCATCTGTTTATCTCTGATGTTAGTTGGTCCTGCTGTCTCTGACTGGATCTTGTTTCTCCTGTGGGTCTGTGAGCCTGTGATCTTTGGAGTGAGAGTGTTCCTGCAGACCAGCTCTGTGTTGGCAAGTTTTGGGTCTGAGAGCTGTGGGGCAGCCCCTGCTCTGGGTGCAGTAGAGACCTGAAGGACCCTGTGCCATGCTGTCCTATGGCTCTGGAGTCCTGTGCATTTCCAGCTCGTCTCTCCTTGGATAGTCAATGGAATGATAGTGAGGTCTTACCTGTGGGCTGTGGGCTTAGTGCAGAGAGTGCTTCTGACAGACCAGTTCTCTGCAGGGAGTTTGTGTCCGAGGGCTATGGAACAGTCCTGGCTCATGGTGTAGATGGGGACCGGTTGTGCCAATCACATTTATGTCCTTAACTACCATATTAATTTCCTGTTAAAGAAATTGCAATTTATATTTATATTTCAGGGACATTTTAGATTGATTTTAAAAGAGTTGGATTGATTTATAACTACTATAATTTATGAGAATTAAAACTTTTCTGATCTTCCTTATTAGTAAAACAGTAATAATGCATATCTTGCTTGTCGCACTTGATTCTATTTTGGAACAAATAAATAAACCTATGTGAAAGTATTTACAACACCACTAAAAAAATATAAATAAAAGCTGTTGTTATTATGTAAAAGTTTTTCATAGAATATTGAAAAAGACATAGAAAACACTGCAATGTTTGGCTTCTTTCCAGGGTCCTCATAAAGCTCTAAAATAGTAAATCTTTACTTGAATTCTCTAACTTATAATAAATATATTGTATTTCTCTCCAGAATTCATCTAGTGGCTGACTTATGGTGTAGGGTCTCTTGCATAAGCAGGTTCAAAGACGGGTTGCTTCTTTGTGTTTGTGTCTAAAATAGAGTAATAGGATTACAGGCAACCCAAGGATACTAAGTGATAAAATATTAATGTCCTTATGTTAGTCATAAAGAGATGAGGGAAGACCCAACAGCACGAATTCCAGAGACTCTGGAAATCTTAATTCCATTAGGATGTTTTTTATTCTTTTTAGCATTTGTTTCAATAGTGAGATGTATTAAGTTCTAGATCATGTTTGTAGCTTAATCTTGTGGGGGGTGACTGGGTGCTGGGAACTGTGTGCTAATGTCAGAGTTGATGGGGATGCACAAGCTTAATTCATATGCTGGAGTGTGTTTGGATATATCATGAAGTCATGAAGTCATTTTTCAGGATAAGAATAAATCACATTTTCTACATTACTGTGATGATTGTATAATGTACTCTTATAACTGAAACACTCTATATTACATAATATTTTATTTCTATATTTTGTCTCACTTTCTCCTTTCTCATTAAGCATTAATATTTGGTGTGATTTGAAAAGCCTGGGAGGAAGAAGCTATGCATATACTAATATGGAACATTAAATATGGTTAAAATTTACATCATGTCTCCTTTTAAAATGTGCGTTTAATTGTTAGGATTTTGCTTAAACTTCTAACAGCATAAATCAAAAATAAAGACAAGGTAAACCTCGAAATGTATATAAGAAATACTCAAGTTAATAAAAAAAAAAAAAAAGACAAGGTAAACCTTACTTTGAGTGGTTCAACATTGTGTCCATTAAAATGCTCCCTACGCCTTATATACACAAAATTTTCATGTAAATTTGCATCTATTTTGACTTACTCACTTGTGGTTATTTAGTAAGTCTGGGATACAGACTCAGGATCCAGGATTTCTAATAAGTATCCTGAGCCATCTGATGGGGAAAAAACCCTGGAGGCTAAATTTATATCAACATTGCAAGCTCTTTGAATTCCTAACAATTTTACTGCATAAAGGAGAAAATGTATGTTGGAAAAAAAAAAACTAAAACTACAAGTCTGTAGACCAATGTGCTTCAAGGTCCTCTGGAGTCATCCTAATTACTTGTGATTCATTTTTATTTGTCTCTATCTTTTATACTTTTCCCACTCACACATTATTAACCTATGCTCTAAGCTGGAAGGTAGTAAACTTTGTTCACAGTGCTCTTTTATGTCTCTAGACTAATGTTACTGTCAATTTGAAGATATACCCACAAAATGCTCCATTTCCCAGGCATCTAGCTGAGTAAGCAATTAATTACTACATGACACATGTGTGTGTGTATGTATGTCATATATATGTCATATATATGACATATGACATATGACATATATATAGTGAAACTTATTATGCTGCTATTAAAATTCTAGTTGTATTCTAATCCAATTGCAGGGTATCATACAGTCACTCTCTTAATATGCCAAGATTTAGAAGATCAAGCGTGTGCATAAAGGTTGTTGCCTAATGGTTTGTAAAGAATCCAGTAGATAATAAGTGTGATAATACGTGTACATCATATGGACTCGATGTCTGTGGAGACAATGAAGTTATCAGAGCTCTTGGAACTGTAATTACAGAAGGTTGTGAGATTTCATGTGTACTATAAAACTGTGAAAGATGTCCCTAAGAGGCTTATATTTGAGCATCTAGTCTGTAGTTAGCAGTAGTCTGAAAACCTCATTGTCTCCACACATATCTGGAATAACAAAAAGCCCAGGATAGCTAAAACTATCCTCAACAATAAAAAGAGTTCTGGGGGAATCACTATCTCTAATCTCAAGCAGGATTACAGAGCAATAGTGATGAAAACAGTATAGTATTGGTAGAGGGACAGACAGATAGACCAGTGGAATAGAATTGAAGACCCAGAAATGAACCCACACACCTATGGTCACTTGGTTTTGACAAAGGAACCAAAACCATCCAATGGAAAAAAGATAACATTTTCAGCAAATGGTGCTGGTTCAACTGGAGGTCAGCATGTAGAAGAATGCAGATTGATCCATTCTTATCATCCTGTACAAGTGGATCAAGGACCTCCACATCAAACCAGATACACTCAAACTATTAGAAGAAAAAGTGGGGAAGAGTCTCAATCACATGGGCACTGAAGAAAATTTCTTGAACAAAACACCAATGGCTTATGCTCTAAGATCAAGAATCGATAAATGGGATCTCATAAAATTACTAAGCTTCTGTAAGGCAAAGGACACTGTGGTTAGGACAATATGGCAACCAACAGATGGGGAAAAGATCTTTACCAATCCTACAACTGATAGAGGGCTCATATCCAAAATACACAAAGAACTCATGAAGTTAGATGGCAGGGAGACAAATAACCCTATTGAAAAATGGGGTTCAGAGCTAAACAAAGAATTCACAGCTGAGAAATGTCATATGGCGAAGAAGCACCTAAAGAAATGTTCAACATCTTTAGTCATAAGGGAAATGCAAATCAAAACAACCCTGAGAATCTACCTCACACCAATCAGAATGGCTAAGATCAAAAACTCCAGCAACAGCAGATGCTGGCAAGGATGTGAAGAAATAATAACACTCCTCCATTGTTGGTGGGATTGCAGACTGGTACAACCATTCTGGAAATCAGTCTGGAGGTTCCTCAGAAAATTGGACATTGCACTACCTGAGGACCTGGCTATACATCTCTTGGGCTTATACCCAAAAGATGCCCCAACATAGCAGCCTTATTTATAATAGCCAGTAGCTGGAAAGAACCCAGATGCCTTCAACAGAGGAATGGATGCAGAAAATGTAGTACATCTACACAATGGAATACTACTCAGCTATCCAAAACAATGACTTTATGAAATTCATAGGCAAATGGATGGAACTAGAAAATATCATCGTGAGGTCACCCAATCACAGAAAAACACACATGGTATGCACTCATTGGTAAGTGGATATTAGCCCAAATGCTCAAATTACCTTAGATGCACAGAACATATGAAACTCAAGGATGAACAAAGTGCAGATGCTTCACTCCTTCTTTAAAAGGGGAGCAAGAATACCCTAGGGAGGGAATAGGGAGGCAAAATTTAGAACAGAGGCTGAAGGAACACTCATTCAGAGTCTGCCCCACATGTGGCCCATACATATACAGCCACCAAACTAGATAAGATGGATGAAGCAAAGAGTGTAGGCCGACAGGAGCCCGATGTAGATTTCTCCTGAGAGACACAGCCAGAATATAGCAAATACATAGGTAAGTGCCAGCAGCAAGCCACTGAACTGAGAAAGGGACCCTTGTTGAAGGAATCAGAGAAAGGACTGAAAGAGCTTGAAGGGGCTTGAGACCCCATATGAACAACAACGCCAACCAAACAGAGCTTCCAGGGACTAAGCCACTACCCAAAGACCATACATGGACTGACCCTGTGCTCCAACTGCATAGGTAGCAATGAATAGCTTAGTAAGGGCACCAGTGGAAGCAGAAGCCCATGCTACTTCCAAGGCTGGACTCCCAGTGAATGGGATTCTTTTGGGGGAGGGCAGTAATAGGTTGGGAGGGGAACACCCATATAAAAGGGGAGGGGGAAGGGCTAGGGGATGTTGGCCTGGAAACTGGGAAAGGGAATAACAATTGGCACGTAAATAAGAAATACCCAATTTAATAAAGATGGAGGGAAAAAATAAAATAAAAAAAGAAATATAAATAAGAAAAAAATAGAATTAACTTTGAATAGGTTCCCAAAGTGACTTACATGTAGACTCTCTCATGCAAACTGTTTTGGAGAAGCCAAGTTTACATTAGAGTACATGTAGCATTAGGCCCACCTTCTACATTAAATAAAAATATTAAAATTTATTAGTTCTAGCACTTTCTCTGTCTCTGTTTCTGTCTGTCTGTCTGTCTGTGTCTCTCTCTTTCTCTCTCTCTGTCTCTCTCCCCCCCCTCTCTCTCTCTCTGTGTGTGTGTGTGTGTGTGTGTGTGTGTGTGTGTGTGTGTGTGTGTGTGTGTGTTTTGAAATTGTGAGGGTCAGATAATATCTTCTGGGAGTTACTTCTCCTTCAGGCATGTAAATTCTAGGAAATCAAAGTCACCTTGTCAGGATTGTCAGCAAGTACCTTCAACCACTGATAAATCTTTCAATCCCTTTTTAAGTTAGAGATGATGATTAAGTAAGTGAAAAGTGTAAGAAAAATACAGACATGTGTTTAACGTGGCAAGGGATTACTTAGGAAACTATTAGGCCAAATATGAAATGTGTGTGGTTGATGAGTCTGGAATACTATTGAGAGAAAGGAAGTAGAGATCAAAGATGTAAAGACAGTAACCGAATAGCCAAATGAGAGTCATGGCAGTGCACTGGTTCAGTCTGATCTCATGCTAATTACTATATAAAGATGGGCATGACACTCAGTGCAATGTACATGTACACATGAACTTATTTCCTTTTCCAGAGCTCTGAAAATTGTAGGCTAATCCATCACTTGGAATCCAATATCTATTTACCATTGTTGACATAAAAGTACACAGTGTTTTTATCAAAATCATATCGAGGGACTAGAACATGTAAATTAGATATACATCCAACAATTTATAGTGTAGAGAAGTAAAGGCAAATTACAAAATGAATTGGGCATTTCAGCAGAATGCAGGGATAGATGGAAGTCCCTCCTACGGGTAAAACCTGAAACAACGTGTCCAAGGAAAAATCCAATGTTGGAAAAAATATCCAAGATAAAACTGCATAAGCATTCAAGTTTCAATTCTGACATAAAGGGTGTCATGTTACATCAGCTGTTTCATTTTGGAAAAAATAGTAATTTGTATTTAATACTTTAGAACCTGTAGTTAAGCTCATAATGAGGAACAAGAGACATCAGACAAGTGAGAACATCAATGAATGTATTATATGGGAGTGAAAATGAAATGCAAGAGAATGCATTGTCTTATGTAGCTCCCAGAACAAGAAAGGGCATTGGTATATATCTGGTAAATCTAAACAACATAATTGGACTATATAATTTACTATATTAGTACTATTTTTTGTATTTTTATGAGTATATAGTAGTTATAGGAAGGAATGCACTGTTTTTAGAAGTATTCTGAATATACAGTAATGCTGATTTAGACTGAAAAGGCTATTTAAATATGAAACATGAAACATTTCAAAAATGTGAAAATGTCAAAGCACAATTTCTTTGTGCAACTATAAGAGAAAACCACAGACAGAGAAATGTATCTAAAATATAGAAATTCTTTTTCATGAATGTAGACCTAAGTAGACCAAATAAAGTTACAGAGAAATGTATCTAAAATATAGAAATTTCTTTCTCATGAATGTAGACTTAAGTAGACCAAATAAAGTTGAGTGACTGATAAGGGCCTATCTGAATGCAGCATGTTCTGAATGGAAGAAGCACTGTCTGGCGTGTGGACTGGAGAACCAAGTGTAAATATTCTTATGACCATCCTTGATTGAGACCAGAAATTTCAGCATTCAGTCTTCACAGGATATCAACTTCTTAAAGATCTCACTTTTTTGTACTGGTTTGATGGCAATTACATTTAAGAAGGGGCAAACATTCAAACCATAGCAGGCAGATGGATGAGGAGATGGGTATGTACATGGATAGACTGACAGACTGATAGATAAAACATAGAAAATAGAGAGGTTATATAGATAAATAGATAATTGATGGGTAGACTATGCCATAAATTTGATGAAGGGCAGGATGAGTTTGGAAGAAATGAGAAATGCTATCATATTTCTATGTCAAAGTAAAATAAAAAATAGTGGCCTTACCAACATAGGGGACAAAAGAGAGACTGGGGGATATCTACCAAAAATTCAAATATTTTTTTTCACAAGGTCAGAAAATCTTTTTACAGAATTAGTAGCTTTCCAAAATAGTCTGTCAAGATTAATTCTCATTCTAAGAGTCCTACCCAGAAGACATAAAGATACTAGGTTAGATGCAGAAGTAGATAAGAAATAACTACTAAAAGCAAGAAAAACTAACTCAAGAGAGCCCCCACTTCTTATCCTGCAATATTCTATAACTTCAAAATCTTGATGTGCCAATTAGTCAAGAAGAAAAATCTACAAGCTTCTGAGTAGAGGCAAAGTTTTCATAAACTTGTCAGTTCATATATGCATGAGAATGGTGTTAACATTTTCTTATAGATTACCAAACCCTTGACCTGTTTTATCTTAATTTTCAACTTATGTAAAGGCCAATGTCTTTAAAAAGGGAGTATTAATAATGATTAAAGGCTTAAATAATGACTACTTTAAACCAAGTTTCCAGTTTGTCATTTTTTTCGAGAGACACTCAACATTATAGTTTCATAGACACATTTCACTGCACTTAGACATTTTTATTTTGGATAAAATAATTTTTATTTGTATTTATGTGCATTCATGTGACTCTGTGTGAATATATGCCACTTACATGCCAGTGCTTGCCAAGTCCAGAAGAGGGTACTGTATCTTCTGGAACTGGAAATATAGGTTGTTGGGAGATGGTTCATGTGCATGCAAGGGACCAAATTTTAGTTCTCCAGAAGAACAGGCAGCATTTGTAAATGCTGAGTCAATTCTTCAGCCCAGTTCATTATGCTTGTTTGTTTGTTTGTTTGTTTAAATGGGCTACAATAATTGCAGAGATGAAAGATAACCAGATTTTTTTTAAATTTATGTAGACACTGTAACCTAGAATTGGGGAGAGCAGAATCCTTAACATATCAAGTTGTCAGTGAAGTTAAAACACTTCTATTATTTCACACGTAATTTTTCAGACATGAGAAACACAAAGCCAGATGAGAGAAAAGGGACAGAGAAGACAGTCCTTCCTATCTGGTAAGAGAAGGAAATGTCTTCGTGGATTACGGATTCCACAGGCAGACAAAGGCTTCATTTACTGGCTGGCTGTATGCATGCTTATAGTGCCTGTAATTGAGGATGATTATGGTTAATGACTCCAGAAATGTGTGCTTTCAAACCAGCAGGACAATGTAATTTGCACTAACCTATTCAGTAGCTCTCTAGGCATTTTGCCTGGCTTAAACTTGGCCTAGTGCTGGCTGCAGAGGAGGTCTCTTGGAAGCCTCACAGCTGGCTCATATGGTCTCTCCCACTCCCAACCATCTAAGGGAGTTCACAGGTAAATAAAATCATTCAAGTTTTCCTATCAGTTAGGTGGCTCAGGACACCCTCAGTCTTTAACCTAAGAAAACTCAGGTTCTTATGAAGTCCAAGGAATGTGAGATAATAATGCATAAAAAGGAAAAAGCATGGAGCTGCACGTGAGTGTCTCTGATTAGGTCTTAGCCAAGAGGTGCCAGATTTTTCACGCAATGAATATGTTTTAAATTCCAGGATGCTGTGAGGCACAATAGTCTATGAGGATTTAAAAAAGATAAAGTAATTATTACAAAACATGTCTAGGGTACATTTCTCCAAGAGGAGGAAATTCGTTGTAACAAACTTGATTATGGATTCAGTTCAAGATTATAGATTGTCATTAAAACCAGGTAAATAGGCAAGAATAGAATTTGATATCTCACAAATTTAAGAATCATAACCATGCTTTGTTTTTATAATGTTCACTGACATATGACTCTTCACAAATATCAAAGCATGATGGAGCATAGACCACAAACAAGGAGGAAAAATGAATGAGTTGCTAAGATTCAAGGTAATTAAAATTTTGGAGTAGAATTATGATTTCTTCCATTTCCAAGTTCTGTTTCTATGCCTTGTGTGAGAAGAGGCAACCTCATTCATCTTAGCCATATGAGAAGCTATTTTCAACAGTGAGGACAGTAGGGTAAGGCTCTAAGGTAGGTTAACTTGGCATATGGTGATCACAGATGCTAACGATGCTGGCCTATGTAAGGACCAATGATGTTTGGTTGATACACAGAAACAATCATCAGTGAAATTTGGATGTTTCCAGCTGAGGTGTTCTGTGGTAAGTCTTTTAATTTTTAAGTGTTTATGAATCCATAGAATGTCCTTGCAAATATTTATCCAAGAAATGCAGTTTCAAGTTTGTGAGCTATACTTCACAGAATATTTTGGATAACATTCCATTCCTGGAAGAACAACAACAATAACAACAACAACCACAGCAAAAACAACAACATAGCCACCACCTCCAACAAAATGTTTGAATTTGAAAATATAATTGATTGGTTGCAAATGTATAGTGATTAATCTTGATTATCAAATTGGTTGAATTGAGAAACATCTAGAAGACTGATATGTCACATCTCTGGGACTGTCTGTGATGGAATACCCAGAAAGGATTTATTAAACATGGATGCCCTGGTCTAGATGTGGGTGGCATTAAGTTGCAGGCTGAATACCCATGAGAGAGGGGAGATAACCACCTGTAAAGAAACTCTTTCCCTCCCTCCCTTCCTACCTCCTCCCTCCCCTTAGTCCCCCGTGTGTCTGTGTGTGTGTGTGTGTGTGTGTGTGTGTGTGTGTGTGTGTATCTGTGTGTATCTGTGTGGTCTAGCCTGCATAATGAGAACTTCCACATTCCAACATACTTTCCTGACCATGATAGGAAGCAAATACTTCCTATTTAAAATAGTTTTTTTTCAAATGTCTTGTGTTAAGAGACATAAAAATTTAAAACAAAAATATTGAAATATTGCTGTGAAGGTAACTTTTTTGACTAAATATCTAAATATGACCATATGGTATATAAACTTCTGAAGTTAGTTGAAGGAACAAATTTGAAAAAGTTTGGAGAATTGGACAGGGGTCTCCCTAGACAATTAGGTGAATAGTCCAAAGAGCAGAATGTAATGAGAATATGAACAATGAAGACCAAAGTCATGAGATTTCAAAGGGAATGCTACTGGGAACTAAGTTAGGAAAATACCTGCTACCCTGGTACAGATAACCTATCTTCCTTTCTCCTTGCTGATGATTTTAAGTGAGTTTGAATCTAAAGGTACAGAGGAAAAGGTAAGGCAGCGGGACATTCAGGTTTATCTGAATGTTGTAAGAAAAGATACACACATAAAGCTGTGACCAAAGAAGGTGGACACTGAAGAGATGAATTATGAAAGCCAATCCAAAGACTTTGAACTAGAAAAAGAGATAGTATGCTTTGAAGCCGTTAAGTAATTGGACTTGCCTGTTACATCAACTCCTAGATGATACAAAGGAGTAGACCTGGGTCATAGGTTCGTCTTCCACACTGCTGCATCTGTGGTGCAAGGGTGCTCTCTCCTGTTAAAGTTAGCAATGCTTTCTGTATTATTCATATATTATGGTTTTGCAGAAATGCACAATATAAGAGGTAGAAAGTCACAGATGTTTTCACCTAGATCATCACAATCCATGTAGGAAACCTCAAAGACTGACTTATGATATCATATGGCAGTGATGAAAACTGCATTCTATTGGTACTGAGAAAGACAGGTTGATCAATGGAATAGAAGTGAAGACCCAGAAATAAAACCACACACTTATACACACTTGATCTTTGACAAGGAAGCCAAAAATATATAATGAAAAAAAGGAAAGCATCTTCAATAAATGTTGCTTCTATAACTGGATGTCTGTATGTAGAAAAAAATAGTCTGGTATTTGTCACCATGCACAAAGCTCAAGTCCAAGTGGGTCAAGGACCTTGAAATAAAACCAGATATACTGAATCTTATAGAAGTGAAAGTGGGAAAGAAATTGAACTCATTGGCACAGGAAGAAATTTCCTAAACAGAACTCCAATGGCTCATACTCTAATATCAAGAATTGATAAATGGGACCTCATGAAACTGGAAAGCTTCTGTAAGGCAAAGGGCACAGTCAATAAGACAAATTGGCATCCTACACACTGGGAAAAACATCTTCACAACATAGTTTTAAAATAAGTAGTTTTTTAAAAATATATTCGTTATTTATTTACATTCCAAAATGTTATCCCTTTTCCCACCCTCTTCCCCATGCTTCTCTGAGTGTGCTTCCCCACCCACCACCTACCCACTCCCACTTCATTGCCCTAACATTGCCCTATGCTGAGGCATCAAGCGTTCACAGGACCATGGGCCTCCCCTCTCACTGATGTCACTTAAAGCCATCCTCTGCAACATATGCAGCTGGAGTCATGGGTCCCTCCATTTTATTCTTTGGTTGGTGGTTTAGTCTCTGGGAGCTCTGGGGGAATCTGGTTGATTGATATTGTTGTTCTTCCTAAGGGGTTGCCCAAGAACACATCAAAACTATTCATCACCATGATCAAGTAGGCTTCATCCCAGTGATGCAGGAAAGGTTCAATTTATGGAAATTCATCAATATAATCCACTATATAAACAAACTCAAAGAAAAAATACATAATCCTCTCATTAGATGCTGAAAAGGCATTTGACAAAATTCAATATCCTTTGTGTTAAAAGTCTTGAAAAGAACAGGAATAAAATAAGTAGTTTTAAAGAAAACAGAAAATAAATATGAGAAGACACCGTGTCACTGGTTTGTTTATCTACATGATATAAACACTTTGGATCATAGTTTTGATAATTCTTTTCAGTCTACTATTTCCAGTTCTTGCTGACTGATGTGATTAACCAAAATTACATGAAATGTGCTGAACAAAAGTGATCACTATATTGTCAACTATAGAGCAAGAGAGCCATAATGAAACATGTCACACAGAGCATAACTCTTAGAATGTCTGAGAGACTGTGAACCAATTCAAAGTATTTCTCTAAAATACCCATGAAGATGGGTCAGGGAGGAATCGCCCTCAGGTGCTGGGAGGGTGTTAAAGAATTGCTATAAAAATACACAAGAATTAAAGTTGTATTTTAATGTTGGAAGATCACAAATTGTGTCACTATGATTCAACAACTCCATATTTTATTTTATGTTTTATGGCACAAATTTTCTGCTTTGTCTCTCATAAGATCATGGGGTGAGATCTTGGCTGCTAGGTCAGCTATGTTTTGAGGTGATAGATCTTTTAAGAGGTAGTGTGCTAAGTATTTGGTGTCATTGAAAAGCGCCTGGAATTTCCACACGGATGAAGCCAGGAAGGACATAAAGGAGAGAAGCTTTTCAGAAATACGTCCAAAGAGTGGTCCTTTTTTGTCTCTCCTCCCATAGTTGTGACATAGAACTAGGCTTGCAGATGTGGTTGAACATTTTTGTGGCTTACTTGTTTCTGAGCAGAAAATATATTTTAAAAATCCTTTAATAACCCAACTTATTCTTTCATTCTCTGGGATGAACTCTGTAAGGTGAAATCTAAATATTCTTCTCAGTACAGCACAAGCTGGATCCTCTGGTTTGTACAGGTGGGTTTTGCCCCCTCCTTTTCCCAGAATGTTCCCTGAGCCTTAAGTGTAGGTGTGCTGCTGGTATATCAGTTGAGGATGGGCACCCAGTGGTCATTTGCATGGTGACCAGATGTGGACTTTTATAATAGTCTCCATCTAACACAAAAAAAGATACTTCTTTGATGAAAGGTGAGAAGTACATTGATCTATGGGTATAAGAACTAGTGTTCAGAAGGTAGTTAAAAATTATCCTGGTTCAAGACAGTGGCAAGAGTAGGTTGTCCTCCATGATCCTTGACTTCACTAGTCACGGATAGTTAGCTAGATTCATGGTACCACATGTGTTCAAAAATAAAGCCAATTAATTCTTCTCTGTATGCTTAGCCTTGGTTCCTCAGCTGGATGCAGTTTTATATAGTTAAACAATCTCTGTTTTACTACCCTTCTTGGGGATGGAAGGGCAAATACCTCCTTTGTTTTTATAATTTCTTTTCCCCTTTATTCTTTGGCTTCTCCTTAATTATATTTCCCCACTGAAGGATTCTGCTGCAGGCTCAGGCCATAAGAATATCTGTACTAGTGATTTCTAGTATTACGTGACTAACTAAAATGTGACTCCCCCAAACATGTAACCAAATCTCAATGACAACAGGCTCATCCAATTATCTGCTCTTGTGGGGACTGGCTTTTTGTTTCTTGTTGTTTTCTTTTTGAGACTACTCAGATCACAGATACATTAATTAAAAGGGAACTGGATTCTTTTCTTTCATCCATCTGTGCCTTTCATTTTTTTCATACTAAAAGTTGAACCTGGTGGAGGGTTGCATGATAAGAAAGAGCCTTAAAACTGAACTATGGCCAAGCCTTTGTAACTTTTCATTAGAACAAATCAAGTCTCACTGAGTTGTTCCAGCTGCCATGCATTCTCTGTAACACTGTCAGCTTTCAATTCCTGATTGTCCTGCTTCTGTCAGGAGGCGACATCACAAATCTTGGCATTACAACTCAAAAATAGTGAGTTTTCCAAAAAAAAAATCTGTGGATTAAAATAACTCTTTCTTGAACAACTTAATATTATCTCCCTTAGGCAAAGGTTACCCTTTTTTCCACACTATAGGAAGGATAATGGAAGCTACATCTTCCTTCCTATCCAACTTCTTTCTACATCCAACCCTGCTCACTTCTGTACTTAATTGTCAGAAATTGTGTTTTATAAAATTCATCAATATCTATATTTTCTTAAAGATATATTTTAAATATAAATATTTAAGTATAGATTCCTTTCTGGTGAATTAACATTTTTTAAAACATTCTAATGCCTTTCAAACATTGACCAGGAAAATACTGTTATTTATCATCCAAAAGTATTCTGGATTCACCACTCTCGTTTGAAATGTGCAATCTATCAGTACATGTTCACTATTCAATATTATACTGATCTGGAGCCAAAAAGACTGGCACCTTGCCTTTAATTGGAACCCTTGTTAATGTCCATTGTGAGATTTCTAGATTACATAGGCACTTTCTACACGTTATTCTGTCTCTTTAAAAATATTCGTGAGATAGATATAGAAATAACAGATACATTTTGACTATCCTTATGATCCTTATGATCAAAAGTAATTGTAATAGGTTGGAATGGAAGCAGCCACCCTTGGTCTTTCATTATTTATGGCACCCTGGGTGCTTGCAATAAGGAGAATTGAAATGTTAACTGCATTAATAACAGTGTAGGAATGGACGTTTGTAATGTATGGGTCTGCAGAGGCCAACACACATCTATCAAGCTGCTCTGTAGACACTGACTCTACATAAAGGTCAGACCAGCTAGACGAAACATGGATTTCTCAAGAATTCTGAAGCAGCTCCTCTGCTCTTCCTTTACAGTATGTGATACTTTGTGTGATGTTAGGAAGGAGTGCATCTAACACCCAAATGCTTTGGGGAGTTTCCAATCTGCTACATGGAACAGAAAACAAGGTGGAAGTGTTGCATGTCCCAGATGTTTGTAATGTAATAAGAGAAAGGAAGAGAGAGAGCAAACGAAATATATGTAGAGACAGAGGCAGACACAGGCACAGGCTCAGAGACAGAGAGAGATAGACAAACAGAGATTAAATAAAAACTAGTTTATGATGCTTCCTTGCTGCTATTCAAAATTGGAGTACACCGAAATATTTTACAGAAAGAATGAGACTAAATGGCCAAAGCATACTCCATTAGAAAATTACTCTTTTTCACTAATAGCAGCTATTGGACACATGCAACAGAGTTTCTGTAAAAAACTGCTTTTTAATTATTTCTCTGAAGCCTGCATTAAGTGCCCTGTTCCAGGAGCTGCTAATAATAAGAAACTTTTTTTTTGTAGAACGTAGGATTCTAATGATAGAGTGTGAGCAGGGGTCAGACTTAGCCTTGCCACAATGCACTGAAACAAGATGCTTTTCAATGATGTATACCTTAATTTATAGCCTTTAAACCATAGTTCTTCCCCCATTGACCTAAGTTAGGTTAGATAATATATTCTGCAGATCAAGAACAATATTGATGACTGTTTTTAATTAAAGAGACTTAAATATTGAAATCTAAGGAGATCATTGGCAATCAGAATAGATCTGATATAGAAAAAAGAAATCCGTTGCCTTTAAAATGTAATTGAGGTTTTTAATCATTGCAGAAATGAATGTTATTGATAAAAGTGAATCAAAAAGTTGGGATCAATATTTTCTTTTTTTTCACAAGAAACCTGAAAAATTATTCTCTAAAATGCTGAAATGGCTCTTTTTCATAATTTTACAATTCATATAGTTATTGCATGTCAATCCTGGAATATAATTCTAGAATGTTCCTGAGTCAAAGGATTTCCAGAGAAACAAATCCAACTGTATAAGTCAGACAAAAACAGAGGGAGCGAGAAACACTGAATGGCAAAAAAGTAAAAGGAGGTTGGTCCACTGCAGACTGAAGATTTGCAGTTTAGCCTGAAATTAATCTGAAAGCAGAATTTCTTCTTTCTTAGGTGACTATTTATTTCTCTTTTACTTATCTTCTAAAGGTCTAAACTGACTAGAGAAAAGACAATACACACACTCTCTATTAATTTGACTGTTGATCTCACTTGCAAACACTGTCAGTGACTGGAGAATAAGACCAGTGTTTAGTAATACTATCAATCAAATTTCCATTTGGAATTTGGACATCAGCACACACATGCCAGCAATATCCTTCAGATACACACACACACACACACACACACACACACACACACACACACACACACACTCATATACCTCACATGTACAGACAACACAATACAATATGCCTATATTTCTCATGGATTACACACACACACACACATACACACACACACGTATATATGTATCTCTCCAAAATTTACAGACACATATGACCATAATAACAGTATTGTTTATCAAAATATTAGAAAAAATGGCTTAGCCAGTTGACGTAGAAAACACACATAAGTTGTACAGGTCTGTTCTTACCAAACTCTTCAAAGTAGACACGACTATCAAACTTAGAGGGACAATACTATTTCATTCATTCCTTCCCCTCAAGTCTGTTAAAGTGATATTATAATACCTTTCTGTATTCAATATTACATCTTCAATTTATTTTTACATTTGCATTCCTTATGGAAGTATAAAAACATGCATAGATATTCTTCATTTATTTTTAATAAGAAAATAAAGATTATTCCATGAGTCACTCAACAAGTGTGAGTCTGTATAATAGGTGATTACGTATTCATGCAAACCATGACACCTTCTTGCACATGTGTATGTGTATTTGTGTGTTCGTGTGTATGAAAGAGTGAATGCATATGTGAGTGTATACCTGTGTGTTTTTCTTCACTATATATATATATATATATACATATACATATATATATGTTTTCAGATTAGTACCAAGCCTGAGATATTTTTTAAAGCTCAGAGAGCATAAAGTAAAAAATATACATAGCTATCAAAACATTACGAGTAGTCATAATTTCTCACAGAGCTAAGAGTTAAGAAGGTCAGAGTGTAAGACCCGATTATTACTAAACAACATAGTTATCAAAAGTATAGATTTTCTGTAAAACAACACTGGTGCAAAGGCCTAGATTCTTCTGTAGGATCTGCCATTGTCCCTACAGAAGAACCTTTGGAACAGTGGACCACATTTAGTGAGGCCTCCCATCTCCATTCTGCACTGAATCTGAAGATTGTGTATCCCTAAAACAAATACTTAGAAAAGAAGTATGTTTTCCCTTTGTTAAAGCACAGCAGGCCTCAAAACATGCTTTAAGCACTCTAAGTAGTCATGCTGTGAAAAGAACAAGCTTCCTATCAGCATTCCATATTGAAACCAGTGTCTGTCAATCATTTATTAATTCTGATACAGTTTTCAAATGACTGTGTCAAGAGTTTTTACCCAGACTGAAATGGATACACAGTTATGAAGGTGCATTTCTGGGCAAGTGGCCAGAGGGCACCAGGCGACCTCAGAAACAGGCTTTTTGATGATGTGTGATATCACTTTAACCTTTCTTTCTGCCTTTCTTTGTACTTCCTTCATTTGATTTTTATGGTCTGACATTCATTACAATTTTCTCCCTCCCTTCCCTGTCTATATTTAGCTGAAAGCTATCTTGAATAGGTCCTCCAGTTCTCTGTAAACATAAATTTCTCCTATAACCATTAGGTGAAATCTACCCCCAGCTATGAGCTCATAATTTTGTCATGTAGTTCTGTTATCCAAGAACCAAGGTACCATTGATTGGAAACATCTGCTAGCCTGTCTTTCACATAGAAGGATTTCTCAAACTAGAACTTTTGGGAAGATGAATTGAAGACAGCAGAGTTTCTGCTCCCCTTTTTCATCTTCTGACCCTGGGAGCTTTAAGCCATCTCAGATGGTTCAGTAAGAGTGCACTATGTTATCCTCTGCACTGGCTTATCTCTGGGAAGATAACAGCAGTCCTGGCTGGATGTGATACACTTAGTTACTTCAGTTATAATGAGTGAGACACCAACCAATGTTCCTAATATCTTCTTCCATACTATAGGTTCTTTTTAATCGTTTCCTTCCTTGGCTTTCACTGTGAAAATTGTTTGAAAAATGTTGCTTCTGAGGCTCTTGGGAACCAAAATCCCAATGTTTTAAAACACAGTTCAAACTGACAACGTCTCATCTCTCAAATTATTTCCTGGCACCTCATTTTTTCATTTTGGAGTTTGTGTCATGTTATGGATTGTGTAAAATAAAGAAAAACACATCCAAATAAAAGTGCATTGAGCTGATTTCTATCTCTAATGCATCCAATAATTTGTGATATTGAGTCTGTATTGAACTGTCGAAAAAAAATTTATTTCTTCTGGAAAACAAATATAACACAGTGTTGATTAAACAATGTTGGGGTGTCAGTTGACATTTAAAGAGGAATTGAGCTTTTCTCTTTCATGTAAATAGGATATGAAATGGCATTTGGAAAACATGTTCACTGAGTTTAAAAAGAGAGCACACTGTTCTCTGCTTACTTTCTTATTCAAAAGGACACCATTCTCAATGATGTTAAACTAAATTGTATGTTATCTATAAACACTGTAGAAGTTTTAATAATGTTATCCATTGAAAACTCTTCAATAGCTGTAGTGTTGTGAGTGATATTTAAACATCACAACTCAGAACTAATAACATAAAAAAGCTACTGAGTTATCCAGGGCCTGCACTGGTGACAAGTATAACAGGGTACAACTATTTATAAGATGCACAGACATGAATATTTGATAAGTACATGCCATTAAATAAAAATTTATCCATCAATTCTGTACTGTGTGGATATTTATGTAAATTAATGGATTCCCTTGAATGAGCACTGTATTGTAAATATATTTCACTTACAGGAGGCCTTGCTAATTTAACAGGTCTGTAGATAATACTATTTTCCTTTTTAAGAAAATTAAAAATGAACCATTTCCTCATAGTAATAACATTAATTTGCTATTTATTATATAACAGATTAGAAATGTTAGTAGATATGCAATGAATTTTAGATAAGCCCATTTTTGCTTGAGAACAAATATTTTTTTTAATTTTTTAATTTTATACTTTATTATTTAAGAGTCACAATATTAAAATAAAATCACATACTGAAATTAAAAGGTTGAAAAGACTGTACAATTTAATAAACTCCTATCTATTTTAAATTCCCACTAAGAGCTAGTCTGAGAAACTTAACACTATATTTTATACTTTCACTATATAATACATTTTAATACACATACCCACCTTCAAAGAACACATCCAATGACAAACTGGAAATATAACTAACTTTCTATCCTTTTTTCTTTCTTTTTTTTCTTGATTCTTTTTATACTCCAGATTTTATTCCCTTCCTGGTCCTCCTACTTACTGACCGTTCCCCCATCCCATACCTCCCCCACCCCATCTCAATGAGAATGTCTCCACCTGAAACACACCACCAGACCTTTAAACTCCCTGGTGCCTCCAATCTCTTGAGAGTCTTCTCTGACTGAACCCAGACCCAGTAATGTATATGTCAGGGGCGTCATATCAGATGATGCAGCTGCCTGGTTGGTGGTGCAGTGTCTGAGAGATCTCAGGAGTGCAGGTTAATGAGAGGCTGGTCCTCTTACAGGGTCACCCTCCTCACTTGCTTCCAGCTTTTCCCTTATTCAACACAGTGGTAATTAGTTTCCTGTCCATTGATTGGGTACAAAAATCTGCATTTGACTCTTTCAGCTACTTACTGGGTCTTTCAAAGAGCAGTCATGATAGGCCCCTTTTTGTGAGAACTCTATATATTGCCTCAGTAATAGTGCCAGGCCTTGGGGCTTCCCCTTGAGCTGGATGTCCTTTTGGGCCTGTCTCTGGACCTCCTTTTCCTCAGGATCCCTTCCATTTTCATCCCTGCAATTTTTTCAGACAGGAAAAATTATGGATCAGAGGTTTGACTCTGGAATAGCAACCCCATCCCTCACTTGATGCCCTGTCTTTCTGCTGGAAGTGGGTTCAACAAGTTCTCTCTCCCTGCTGTAGGGCATTTCATCTAGGGTCTCCCCTTTGAGACTTCAGAATCTCCCAGGTCTCTGGTACATTCTGGAAGGTCCTTCCAACCTCTGTCCTCCGAAGGTCACCTGTTTCCTCTCTTTCTGCTGGCCCTCAGGGCATCAGTACTTTTTCACCACCCAATACCAGATTATCTTTCCCTCTTCCCCTGACCACGGTCCCCTTTTGCTCCAAGATTCTTCCCTCTCTCACTCCCTCCCTCCCCCCTTGTGACTTCTTTCTTCTCCTTCCCAAGTAGAACTGAGTTGTCTTCAATTGGACCCTTCAGCCCGTTGATCTTTTTGAGTTATGTGGACTGTATCTTGGGTATTCTGTACTTGGTATTATTTTGGATAATATCTACTTTATAGTTAGTAAATATCATGAATGTCCTTTTGGGACTGAGTTACCTCACTCGGAATGATATTTTCCCAACTCTCAGGAGAACAGAAAGGAAAGAGCAGTTACTTAATAAGCAGTACACAGAGAAAGGGGAGATAGTTTTACTTGAGAGTTTTTCAGAGATACATTGCAGGTGAAGACAGAACAAGTCAGAGAATGAGAAGGAGGCTGACAAATAGAGCATATTGCCAAAGTTCATATGAGGCCAGACAGAACAATTTAGTTAGAAGCTGAGAGAAGGTGGATTAATTCAGCTCTATTGAAGAAGAATTTTGACCAAACAGCTAAGTTGACCAGTCAGAGTTCAGAAAGAACTAGATATGGTGAGCTTATTTAAAGTAGTCTCTGGAGACAACAATTACAACCATCAAATAAAAGTTACTTTTACAACTGAGGACTGCTGAAATCAAGTATTTTGTTGAGAACTTTTACATATGAGTTCATCGAATAAATTGGTCTATAGTTCCCTGTTGTGAAAATTTCTTTACCTAGTTTTGGCCTAGCTATATTACAAACTTCATAAATTTATCTTGGTAGTCTTCCACCATTTTCTAGTTTGTAGAACAAATTAGTAAGTTTTAGTTATAATATGCTTATAGTAAGTTTCTTTATTTCATTGGGGCTTAATTTTGGTAGATGATATACATTTAGAAGTTTTTCCTTTTCTTATGGGTTATGCAGTTTTTTGGAGGTTATGTTTTCAGAACCATTCCTTGTGATTTCCTGTGTTTTCTAGGATTTAGTTGTCATGGCAACTTTCAGGCTCTGATTTTGTCAATATTGTTTCCTCTTAACTTTTTCTTCAGACAACTAAGGGTTTGCCAATCTACTTATTTTCACAGAATCAGCTTTTTGATTTTGTGTATTCTTTTAATTTCTGTTTCACTGATTTCTCTGCCAGTCTTTATTATTTTGGGGGGACAGGCTACTTGCATTTCCAGAGCTGTGAAGCCTGTCAGATTTTTGGATACAATCATTTATTGCTATACACTCTCTTCTTAAGAAGCCCTTGACCATAACCTGCAGATTGTGATAGGATGTGTCTTTGCCATAATTTGTTACTAGGATGTATATTTTTTTTACTCTCTTAATTCTTCATTCACATTCTTTTAAAATATGTTGCATAGTTCCTGTATTGAGATAAGGAAGAGAAAAGTACAGTGAAAAAGTAATAACTTCCCTTCAGGATTTTACTGTGTTAAAATGGACACAGATTGCTCAGCCCTGATAGTAACATCTTTACACACGTGGTCCCTCTGTGTGCGGAGGATACCTCAAAGTTCAATCTGATGTCAAACACTGTGGATGATACATTTAGATACAGATGATGGAACATAAAGAAGCAACATAACTATTATAAAACTAAATTAGGCATATTGAAAGAGCAACAGTAATCAATAATAAAATAATACAAACAGACACATGACATGCTAAAATATATTATCTCTTCTCTAAAACAATCTCTTACTTTACTTATTCTTGTTGTGATGACAAGGGACTTGGTGTCACTTGTTTTAAGAGATGAGTCCCTCCATCTTCTACAATAAAGTATGTTTCTGTAAATTAGAAAATAGTCTTTGTTTATGTGTTCAATCCACAAATTTACTGCCTTTTCATATAACTAAGTGCTTATAACATATCATGATAACTCCCACTGTTTGAAATGCACCAAAACGCTATTTTTCTTTTTCGCAATTTCATAAACAAAGATAAAAGAGCTCTATGCTTGCTTTTTGACATATGAAAATGATCATCATTACTATTCACAAACAAATATCAGTAAATCCAGCAGCTGAGTGCGCTCTGGGTGAGAAATGAACAAGAGTATATCTTATTAGGTGAGATATAGCGATATGGCATAAGTAGCCAGGATGATGCTCAGAGAAATGCAGGATGTCAACCCCGTAAATCGAGGTTTTCCAGAAATTTTCTTTTAATTTATCTAAGATCATAGTTTACAGTGGTTAACTGGATATGTGAAAAGAGAAAAATTCAGCAAAGTGGACACTACTTTGTGTCTCATGTGTTCAAGTGTTAACATGCATCAGGAAAAAAATTAAGATAGGTTTACAAGCCAGAAAAGTGTAGGATGTCAGTAGTGAAGAGAGAGATTTGATGGACTTCTATAAAATCAAAGAAGATGAATGGTTAAGTAATTAACTGCTGAAAACAGCATTTCTCCAGGCAAATCTCCAAAGGGTGTCAGACTAAGAAATGGCAGAGTACTATAGGAACAAAAAATGGGTTTCAAGAACAAGATGGTAAGTGAGAAACTTATAAGAAATAATAAATTGCTCATGTATATTCCTATGAACTCCTAATGTGTAACATGGAATATCAGAAAATGATACTGCAGATGGCCTTTCCTTCAGTCTTTGCTCCACACTTTGTCTCTGTATTTCCTTCTGTGAGTATATTGTTCCCCTTCCAAGACGGAAGCATATACACATTGGTCTTCCTTCCTTTTGAGCTCCATGTGTTCTCTAAATTGTATCTTGGGCATTGTGAGTTTTGGCGCTACTATCTACTTATCAGTGAATGCATACCAGAAGTGCTCTTTTATGATTGGACTACCTCACTAAAGATGATATTTTCTAGACCCATGCATTTGCCTAAGAATTTCATGAAATCATTGTTTTTAGTAGCTGAGTAGTACCCATTGTGTAGATGTACCACATTTTCTGTATCCATGTCTCTATTGAAGACATCTGACTTCTTTCCAGATTCTGGCTATAAGAAATAAGGCCACTATGAATATAGTGGAACATGTGTCCTTTTTATATGTTAGAGCATCTTTTTGGTATATGCCCAGGAGTGTTATAATTGGATCCTAAGGTAATACTATGTCTAATTCTTTGGGGAACCACAAGACTGATTTCCAGAGTGGTTGTATCAGCTTGCAATCCCAGCAACAATGGAGGAATGTTCTTCTTTCTCCACATCCTCACCAGCATCTCCTGTTACCTGAGTTTTTGATCTTAGCCATTCTGACTGGTGTGAAGTGGATCTCAGTGGTTTTTTGATTTGCATTTCCCTAATGACTAAGGATGTTAAGCATTTCTTTAAGTACTTCTCAGCCATTCGATATTCCTCAGCTGAGAATTCTTTGGTTAGCTTTGTACCCCATTTTTAAATAGGGTTTTTTGAATATCTGTAATCTAATCTCTTGAGTTCTTTGTATATATTAGTTATTAGTTCTCTATTGGATGTAGGATTGGTAGAGCTCTTTTCCCAATCTGTTTGTTGCTTCCTTACAGAAACTTTGCAATTTTATGAGGTGCCATTTGTATATTGTTGATCTTAGAACATAAACCACCTGTGATCCATCCCATATACAGTCACTAAACCCAGACACTATTGTGGATATCAAGAAGTGCATGATGAGAGGAGACTGAGAGACTATCTGTATCCTGAGAGACTCTGCCAAAGTCTGACAAATACAAATATAGATGCTCATAGCCAACCTTTGGACTGAGAAAGGGGTCCCCAATCAAGGAGTTAGAGAAAGGACTGAAAGAGTAGAAGAGGTTTGCAATATCATAGGAAGAGCAACAATATCAACTAACCAGACTCCCAGAGATCCCAGGAACTAAACTACCAACCGAAGAGTACACATTGAGGAACCCATGACTTCAGTTGCATATGTAGCCAAGGATGGCCTCGTTGGGTATCAAAGGGAGAAGAGGCCCCTGGTCCTATACAGGTTAGATGCTCTAATGTAGGAGAATATCAGGGCTGGGAGGCAGGAGGGAGTGGATGGTTGGAGAAGCACCCTCATAGAAGCAGGGGGAGGGGAAATGGCATAGTGGATTTTCCTGAGGGGAAACTGGAAACGTGTATAACATTTGGAATGTAAATAGAAGAAAATAAAAAAGAAAATATCACCCCAAAGTTGTTTTAAAATAAAGTGTACATTTTAAGTAGTAGAGAGCAAGTATGAAGGCTTTCTTGTGCTGTGATGAATTGGTCCCCAAAAACCTGTCACCCCGTGATTTCTCACTTGATGTAATTTTTTTCTTAATGTAAAACCTCTCTTTTAATCTTAGTCTCTATTATTAAGTGTGGGTTGGATATCATGATTTTTCAATTCAAGAAACCACTGCATCTTACAAGATAAAAAGGAAAGGTATTCAAACAAGAAATTAATAATGTCAAGATATGATTAATTAAGAAAATCAATATACCTGTAAAAATTTTATTAGAACACTGAGATAAATATGACAAAATATTTCAACTAGCCATGGCTGAAAATAATAAATAGAAAATTTTATAAATAAATAGTTTATGTGACTGAAGTTTCCTAGTATTTTGCAAAGCACATGAGAAATAAATAGAATGCTAAATCAATAATAAAGAACAAGAAAAACAAAATCTTGGAAATTTCTAGTTCAGTAATATATTCATTCAGTAGGATGTGTAAAAGATGAATTTGAAGTAATGTTTCATTTGATATGATAATGCTGAAAATGAAAGTCTACGCAGGAGTCAAGATCAAGGATATCTTTTCTTGATATCTAGACAAGACTTCTTTGCAATAAGAGCTGTGGTGAAATCACCAAAGATAGTTAAGAAACAGAAAATTAAATTTAATTATAAATATTTGCATGCAGTGCTCATGGAGGTTATAGGAAGGTGTTGAATTCCTTGGAACTGGAGATACAGTCAGTTGGTTGTGGGTGCTGGAAAACAAAAATTGAGTAAGCAGCCAACTGGGCCATCTCTCCAAGTCCAATATGCTGCGAATATTCTCATATGAACTGGCAACTATAAAACATATTTCTATCAGAAATTGTGATTTATAAATGCTAGACCTCTAATTAATCTGTAGAAAGATCATGAAAATATTTGGCTTTCGTGAAGGAAGAAAGTAGAGGTGAGCTAAAGTGAGGGTGACAACAATATTTGTATCCTATGAAACATAATTATTATGGATATACTTATTTGAGTTTGCACTCAGAAACAGTAGAGGGAATATCAGCACTATGGGGGTACTTAATTGGAAATAAGCAATTTGTGTATTTGGACAATGAGTTTCATGGTTTTTTTTAATACAACAACGATAAGACAATTATAAAAGGAATGTCATAAAGTTATCTTTTTTACTCATTTCTTTTAATTTTGTGTAGTAATCTGATTAATTGCTGTAAAATTTTAGAAAAAAATTCTTTTTGTAAAAGAAGTAGGAATGATGGAAAATGGAACAGTGTTAATGTTACATCACTTGAACTATTTGGTGTTATAAAAGACTTAATGCCAGAAATATCAAAAAACATGCTTGCAAAATGAAAAGTTAGAAAGTAGAGATAATTGTGATATGGTTCATCAAGATACATTCAAACAGTTATACTCAATTCAAATTATTCTTCTCATATCAACTGTAATAAAACACTTAAAATGCAAGGTCATGGATTTGGGATATTAGTCTGAGAGAGGTTAATGCACCTCGTAAGTTCATTAGGTTTCTGTACATATTTATGCATTGTTTAATGAAAGTTAATGAGGCTTACCATTAACCTTCCTCTCTTATAATAATCTGTTTACCCTATTGTTTGTTAGCTGTATTAGAATTCATTAAAACATATATGATTTAAGTGCGCTGAGGGCTTTAATTAAATTTTTAGTACTAATTTCCTCATAAGTTGCTTCCTAGACAAAAGAAAAAGGATAGCATCAGTTTACATCCATATCACCCTTGTAAAATCTTGTCTTGGAAAATAATCAGAGTTGCGTCTGGTTAATACTTGGATTGATAAAGGTTTCCAGTGTAGTCCTGAAAAAAGCTGAGAAAATATTCAAATCATAATGCAAAATATTCTCTCAAGATTCATTTTGAGTGTTTGCCCAATGCTTTGCATTTCTTCTGAGATTGTCTGCTGTTATTTTATTGATCACTTACAATAAGGTATTGATATTGCATAATCAAACATTTGCTACCCAGGGGACTTGTGTAAAGAAACCGCAATTTGTAGGCAGGATCTCCAAAAGTTCCAACTTCTCAAGTAATAGAGTATTGATGTAGAACACACTTTTCATGTCAGGGAGAATAAAATAAAATTTATTCTTAGCCAAATATGAGTAAGGATGGCCTAGTAGTCCAGATGCAGGTTGCCTCATACAGCATGATGTTTTATAGAAACAGTTTCATGAAGATTTTACAGTTACAGAACAAAGTAAGGTGTATCAGGCATTTTTAAGACATTGGTGGAAGCACTAGGTATAGTTTCAAGTAATCAGGGTTACCTCTTATTAAAATATCAAGTGCTTTTGCATGAGTTGCTTAGCTTCTGAGTGGGTGGAAGCTATAGCTTCATTTACACATTCCAAAGGATTTCCCTCAATAGCCACAAATCATGGGTCAGGGAGAAAGGTCCTCAATATTTCAACTCTCCCTACCATGGAGTTCTATTCATCCAGTCAGTTTTATAGAGCCTTGAACATAGAAAAGTCATTATCGTGGAAATTTCAGTTTACAGTGGTGATATGGACTTTTGATTTGAACAATTCATGTTCTGGACATCAAATCAGCAGACTTAATGTTTACATTATTATTAATATTGTAACAATTGACAACATTTTGTAGGAAACATTTAGTTTACAGTTGAGGAAGCAGAGAATCATACATGTAAGGTTTATTTAAGGGTCTTGGTAAGCTGAAGATTAAAGATGACAGAATTTCTCTTCAAAATGTTGGCCTCATATGCGGCTTGCTGTGGTCAAGTATCTAAAACAATTGCTCTATCTTTCCTTTAGCTATCATTAATTATTGTATTACACCCCATAAAATTTAAATTTATGACAATTTGTTTTCATGATTTACTGTTTGTCGTCTGGTAATACCTTGAAAAAAATGATTTAATTTTACACAGAGCTTATTTTAAGATTTGAGTGCAAGAAACTAACGATGCTTTAAGATAGCTGGCAAATATGGCATCTTCACTGGCAAAGTATATATGTAATTACAAAAATATGCAATTTATCCTTTCAAGCAGAGAATGTAGCAGGAGATTGGAGCACAGCCAATATGTTGAACATCTTGCAGAAGGGAGTTAAGAGTAATCCAAAAATTATACCCTGGCAACTCTCACCTCTGCACCTGGAAAACTAGTTTAAAAGATCTTGGAAAGTGGAACACAGATCATCTGGGTAAACAAAATTGGTTTGGAATAAATCAGTAAGGACTTCGCAAATGTAAATCATTCCCTATTCACCTTGAAAGGATACTTTATGATGCTTAACAAAGAGTAAATAAAGGAGGGGTGCCAGATGTACTCAATTTAGATTTTCAGTGCCTCTTAAAAGAGATATTTTTATCCTTAGCAACACCTGACAGTGGGAATACATGCATACATTAGAGAAGACACACGACACATTTCTTGCCATCTGGTCTATCTGTTGGCCAGCATTAGCGGAGACCACAGAGTGAGCTGCAATGTCTGGATGAATCCATTTCTTATTGCAGGTTCATTCGCAGGAACCTATAAATTTTTTGTCAGCAGAGTTGAGGAAGGAAACTATCAGTGACTAAAATCTGAAGAAAAGACAAAAAGGGCAGGGGTGTGGTGGTTTTCTTGCCTCTGTAAGAATGCAACTGTCTTTTAAATGGAAATCTGTCAAACATTTGATTTATTATTTATGAGATGATAGTCTGAGTAATTATCTTGAATTGCTAAATGGTCATCCTTAGAGGAAATGAAGAACATTGAGAAGTTAATAAAAACATAAACATATACATATGCATATAAATGTATATATACATATACATATAAATGTGTATATATATATGTATGTATGTATGTATCCATTGCTTTGTTCCTGTAAAAATGTGAAAAAGAGAAAATTACCCAAAAAGTATTTTTGTAGCTGATGTATTTAAGTTGGTAGAGTGTTTCTCTTTTATATGTAATGTCCTGGATTCAATAGTCAGCACTCTTATACCTAGTGTGGTAAAGCATGTCTGCAGTACCCGTTTTCAAGAAGTAGACCTGGAAGATCAAACATATCATCATCTCCAGTTATTTACAAATGGAAGCCTGTAGAGTGTACATGGAACCCAATCTCAAAGTAATTGTAATAATAAAAATCACTTTTTTAAGATAAAACCATAAGCAATAATAATGCTATGCATAAAAGTGTAGCTGAGCTTAATTATAAATACTTAATACCACTGATTGACAACTAGTAGAAAATTGAGCAGATTCCAAAGGAAAAGCAGCAATGAGTGTGGAAGGTTGTCAGATAAGTGAATATTAAATGTGAGTCTAATGCAAACATATCTCTTTTCTATTTCAGAAGAATGGAATACTTTACAAGTGGAATCAATGGAAAATATCAATAAAAATAGAATGAAATTTCTAAAATAAAACAACACTTTAGAAATTTAAAGGATAAATATATTATTGAGTACATTAAAAGCAACTTTCCTTTGTGTGGATCTAATACAAGAATAGAGCTCTTTTATGTGGAAATTAATCTTTCTTCTCTGTGAAAGCATAAAATATTATTTTATAATAGTACATTTCTTTTCATTCAAACTACATGATCTATTCATTTTAATCCAAGTGGTAAATGTTCACATACTGATTTCCAGAAACATTATCAGGATGTAAGCTGTGAAAGGAAAGTAGATGACTAATGAATATGTTGATATATACTAGACACATTTATTATAGTTTATTCTTGATGTATGTTAAGAAAACCTGTTTAATCACATATGACTTTTATATTCTTGTTTTCTGTAAAACGAGTATTATGGGATTGTGGAGGCTCATTTTATTCTAGGAAATTCATGTTGAATGAAACAGATGATTAGAAAAAAATAGAAAGAAATTTCTAAAATAAACAACACTTTAGGAATTTAAAGACTATTGAAAAATAAAACTCTATGGAGAAAAACATAATTATAAATCAAAGAGAACCTAAGAAGAGAATGATTTTATCCATAGCTGGGCAAGAAACAATGTGAGAACAAGTTCCTAAAGGTTGTGTGAGTATATGAAATAGAATTAATACATCACATCACAATTTAGGATCTCTCCCAATCAATCACCATTTCAAATGTCAAGTAGAACACATAGGTGAAAAGTCTAGAATTATTTTGTCATATTACATTGAAAACAACTTTTATAATATTTCAAATTTTGGTAGTATCTTTTATGTGTCTATTTCTGTCTCTGTTTCTGTGTCTCTGTCTCTCTCTGTCTCTGCCTATATTTGTCTCTCTGTTTCTGTCTGTCTGTTTGTTCTGTCTTTCCCTGCGTGTGTGTGAGTGTGTGTGTGTGTGTGTGTCTGTGTGTGTGTTTCTGTGTCCAGGCACATGTCAAGAGCCAGGTGTAGTAGTGTCTGCATTCTTCCTCAGTCTTTTAATAAGTTATATTAAAACCACAGCTTCCCATTGAATTTGAAGCTCATCCACTTGACAGACTGGAAGGTCAGTACATGCAAGAGGTCCTCCTCTCTCTGCTTTCTTGCCTTTGGATTAGAATTATACACCACCAGAGTCCAGCTTTTTATGTAGGTGCTGAGGAACCAAATTCAAACCATCATGCTTGAACAATTTTCAAATTTCTCATTAAATAGGAATTGTCAAATTTTACACCATAAAAGTAACAGGTTCTAAATAAGAAAAGAGTAAGAAAACTACAACTATGGTGATGTACAAAACCACTTAATAATTATGTGGCAGTCAAAAGACTAATATCCCTTCTGTACAATGAGGTCCTTAAAATGAAGGACCTATATAGCAACGGAAAAATCGATGAAAAAAACATCACTGTTTACTCAGAGAAAATATGACCCTGAACCATTTCTGAAACACTAACTACATTTATTATCAAAAAATCAAATAATTAGCCTTAGTAAATATTTTTATTTGCCAAGAACTTGAATTTGGAAATTTACAATGTACGTAAATGAAGCGATCCAAACTTTATAAACAATAGGCAAAATTTAATCATAAATCTATATATTCTTTGATTTAGTGATTCCATTTCTTAGATTTTCTGCAAAAGATAGTCACAGTTTGATATGGACAAGGATATTGAAACGATAATAAATTACCAATTTATAATATTGTATTATACATTTGTACAGGTGTATTCATATGTTGCATTGAAGGAATGGCCTCCCATTTAAGTCCCAAGCATGTGCAGGCCAAGTGTCTCCAGAATCCTCTGTCCTATGTCTGACTGACCCTCTGGCTCTGTAACAGGAAGAAACATATATGGCAAATGGCTAAGGGTGTTAAAAACACTACATACTTGAACAGTGGGAAGTTGTTTCTCCCCAGATTACTCCTGTTTATCCTATGTAATAAACTATCTGTAGTTGAAAAAAAGAAACCGGAAGCTCATACATGAAGAGGATGGAAGAGACCCGTTCAGTGGGGAATTCTAGTTGATCATCTCTGTGTCTCTAGTTCGTTCCTACTGGATTATGGGAAGTGCCTGAACTGATCATAATGCTCTGTTCTTTGTTTGTCTTTGTTGCTGTTTGTTTTAATGTGAATCACTCACCTAGAGGACTGTTGAACCAGGGAGGCACTCCATTAGGATTCCAGCTGGCTGCATCAACCGGGCAACTCAGTACATTTCTGCTGGATGATTAGGTGAGCACCTTATCTGATGACGTTTTGTTGTCTCTCTGCTGTTTGGTATTGTTTTGATTGTGCTTAGTATATACTTTACAAGATAAGTTGTTCAAAACCAAAACCAAAAAATTGTGCATGGTAGATAAACACTAGATAGTATAAAACAGGGTTTCCTTCAAAAGACAACAAACTCCGAAATATGTATAATGATTACTTTTTAAAAATTTCTCGGGGCTAGAGAGATGACTTAGCAGTTAAGAGCACCCGACTACTTTTCCAGAGGTCCTGAGTTCAATTCCCAGCATCCACATGGTGGTTCACAACGATCTGTAAAGAGATCCAATGTCCTCTTCTGGTGTGTCTGAAGACAGCTACAGTGTACTTATATATAATAAATGAATAAATCTTTTAAAAAAATTAAAAAAAAATCTCTAGGATAATGGCAATTGAATCCAATGCTTTTCACAGGCTACATACATTCTATGACACTTATGAAAAACCCTAGTCACAATTTGCTTATCATGTTAAGCATGGAATTGACAGATCTAATTTTACTTATTAGACTGAAAAAGGGATTGCCGAAATATTTCCCAATTTATTTTTCAAGTAATATTAAATTCTATTAATGCTTAATTACCTGAACAAAGAGAAGTGAAAATATTAATACATATTAATTCTCTAAGAAATTCTCTAAGAAATTGGTATCTAAATGATACCAAAAATCATTTCGGAAGTTAACCATCTTATAAATTTATATAAAATGTGAGCTTTAGGGAAACACTCTTAGTCTGGTAGACTCAACAGTCCATGGTCTGCCACCTGCTCAATAGGCCAGTTAAAGGAGTAGCTAATGTAGAGAAAAGAGATTTATTTTATAAGTACATTGGAAAAAGAGACATAAAGGTGTTCAGTGACAAATACATCTATTTTTATGGTGTTTCGAGTTTTAGTTTGAAATAAAAAGGTGGGGGGGAACTATAGCTTACGTATAAATGATCAACATAGTCAATCAAAATAGTCAATTTACTTCTTTTTGAGTTCGTGTTCTACAAGGAGGTACAAAGAAGAAAGGCTTGTTGGTTGCTGATATAATACGGTTTCCTGTAGATGATTGTTCCTGCTGTGTATGGCCTTTCACTGGGTGATCTGAAACTAAGATGTTACATATTTTGGAATCAACATGTTATTTAGTTCCTTTAGTTACTCTAATCTTCGTGCCTACAGCCATAAAGGGCCATAACTATGTTAGGGGTATCCTATTTCAGACTGTCCTTGTGTGATAGACATCTGTATATTCCTCGGGAAGCAAGTAACCCACAGTAAAAGGCAACAGATAGAAACTGAATGAAGGGAAGGCTTTATCCTACTCAGTTACTTTGCAGTACCAAAGAAGCAATATTTAAAAAAAAAAAACAATCATTAAATGACTGTTACATTAAACTCCCTGTGCTCCTGAACTTGTGGAGGCTGAGGCAGAAAGGTGGCTCAAATCCAGAATTTATTTGCATTTAAAACTTTTTACATGTTTTGATTATTTATCTATTTTTAATGTACTCGGTGGCAGGCTTCCAAAGAATGTAGAGGTCAGAGGACCAGTTGTGAGAGTTCATTCTCTCCTTCAAGGTAGTGGTTTCTGAGAATGGGATTCAGGTCCTCCACACTGGTTCGACCATCTGGTGAGCCTTATTTCCAGCCATGAAGCTCTGATTTCTGAGCAAGCCTAAGAAACACAGCAAGAAACTTGTCACAATGTAAAGGAAAAAATGAAAGAAACACTGCATAGTAGGTCACCACAACATGCAAATGCCCTTGTCTTTCTTTCTTTGCATGCTGTCAGCTTTTGTAAGCTACAGTGTACATGTGTAATTATCAGCAGGAAAAATGTTATTTATTGTGAACCAGGTAAACTATTACATAGATCTTGTATTAGATCTGAGAGATTTTTTTTGTAGAAAAATAGAATTTGACTTCTATTTCCAAGATTTAGTAGAATATCCAAGAAAAGCATTTGTTTCCAATCACTTGGTCTTCATTACAAAGCATCAGCATTTCAAAAACAAATTAAAAGATAGTGGTGTTACAGAGTCTATGCATAAGTATTCATTTCTCATGCTGTTAATATCATCTCAGCTTGATTTGAGAAAGTATAAACACAGGCAAAAAGAATAAAGTGTAAGACACTGGTCTTGTTTCAAAACTGTCTCTAGTTGACTAATGAATGATTCCATTATGGATACCTGCTTTCCACATTGAGTTGTGGACACAGTAGGTATTACTGGAATGTTAGTGAATGCTCAGCCCCTAGGGAGCTTTTATATCTGGCCAATGCTTGTGACTTATCTTAGGGTTTTACTGCTGTAAACAGACACCATGGCCAAGGCAATTCTTATAAAGGACAACATTTAATTGGGGCTGGCTTACAAGTTCAGAGGTTCAGTCCAGTATCATCAAGGCAGGAGGGAGGAGCATGGCAGCATCCTGCCAGGCAAGGACAAGAGGAGCTGAGAGTTCTATATCTTCATCTGAACGCTGTTAGTGCTAGTGGAAGACTAACTTCCAGGCAGCTAGGTGTAGGGTCTCAAACCCCACACCCACAATGGCACACCTACTCCAATGAGGCCACACCTCCAAATAATGCCACTCCATGGGTCAAACATATAGAAACCATCACATGACTGTGCTTCTGAATTATCAATTGTCATTGTACACATCTTCCCACATTTAAGTGTGTTTGTTTGTGGTTCTTGTTTTGTTTCTGTACATGATTTTCCCAGAGGTTTCTGAACTGAGTTCAGATTCCAGCAACAAGATTCCTCTTTGTTTTGTAAGATGAGGGCAATAACAGGTATCATCTATGATATGCCATTATTTATAATTGGCAAGGATTCATAAATTTTAATTTGTATTTTTTTATCTTTGCAATTTGTCTTTGCAATTTTGGTACAGTTTATTGATTTCACCCTTAGTGGCCTTTTGTACAATCTCTTGTGCACTAATAATGATGACAAAAATGAACGTTTATGTTCCTGTCAGCCTCATTGCCTTAACCATTTAGCCTATGTTCCTTTTTACATTCATGAATTTGTCTGCTATCACTAAAACATTCTGTAATTAAGCTTCCCCACCCCACTTTGCTACAGTATTCAACAGCTCAACAACCTCCAAGAAAACAGATGAGTAAAGTTATTCAGGGATTCAGGGTCTATTATGAGTAAATGTTTTATTTATATGACACATTTTTTCCAATTAAGGTGCTTCTTTTCTCATTAAAGTAATTATAATACATCTCATGCTTTCTGCACCTAACAGTGACATCAGGAGACTTGAAAGGAATAGGTCAGATCTTGGATGAGGTCAGATCCTGCTTAGTCAGCATCACCTAGGTGCCAGTTGGCTGATGAGATACAACTTTCTTTTTTCTTTTCTATTTTTTCTTGAGATAGAAAGAAAGTACAGAAGGTAAGGAATCTAAGATTATGAACTTTAATAACATGAATGGTTTCCTATTAGAAAAGTAGCACTCACACTGACATTACTCTGGAGTGGCTGACAGGAATCCTGAGTAAAGATTGCTATGGATCACTGTGTAATCTGTTCAAGCTAGTTGAATGAACTGCATTCCTGACTGGATCACCACAGACCTACTGAATAGTCTGCATACCTAACACTGAACTACAATTTGGATGCTTGAAAAACGGTGGAATATTGGCAAATTAAAATTAAATCATTAGTTAGCAGATTAGAGAGAAACTAAATAAATGATAAGAAAGACATGCATCCTTAGTATTAAGAGAACATAAAATTGGCTTGTATTTCCTTTGATAAGGTAAAAATTATATAAAATTGGTGGAATTCCAATGGTGTTTTCAAGGTATTTATTTTCTTCTTTAGAGCTGATAACTTCTGTGGACAAGGCATTAAATATTGAAATTAAATGAATAAAGGCTAGAAGGGTGTTCACTGACATATAATTCTAAGAGCTGTTATGCTGACCAGGAAATATTAACTTCACACATTTATTAAAGAATTGTTTTATGCAGTATACCTTTTTAAGATGGTGAAAATAGGGACTTGCTTTGTCTTATGTCCCTTGAGTTTTCATTACTGGTTCACCCTGTGCAGGATCCACAACGACCACTTCTCTTTAAATCCCATATGACTACCACACATTGTGGTGGCACCCTCTGCAGGCAGGCACATGGCTACTGAGCCCATGTGTAATAACCTCCATCCATGTTGCATGGCTTGGTAGTAGGTGGGTATCTGTGGCCTGCCTGTGCCATGTGCTAGAGGACAGATCCATTGGTGGCCTAGCATTCTGAGTTCAGTTCTCAGTCTGTCTTCCTTCTGCTATACTGCACTACCTAGATTGACTTGGTTTGATTTGATTAGATTTTTGTGAGTCCTGGACATAAGACAGCTTTGACCATCAAGCCAGGCATCAAGCTAGGATGAACAAAGGACTGCCATTTGCTCTGTCTTTGACTGATACAGGAGTACTACCAACAAGGTGTCTCTGCCCATTGCCATGGGAGAAAATAACTATTCTTAAGGGTCCACCCACTCATGCCTTTTCATTATGAAACAAACTGTGTGACACCTACAGTAGATATTATAGAAGACCCTGTCACAATCTCCCAGGCTCTTCACTGCCAATGAATCATGTAGAGTAAAGTAAACTCAAAGTTTAGTTTTAGTGAATAAGGAAAAAATTAAGTCAAACCTGATTCCAGCCTTTTTAAACCCCAAACACATTAAAATCGCTTAAATAGCTTACTCTCTTACTTCAGAAAGTATTCAGGGTGTTCAGCCAGATGACAATGATACATTTGCAAGAGGCTAGGCCTTTAAAACTAGGAGAAGGACAGAAGGGTAGATGGAGGTAAATGTGAATAGATGTTTACTACTGAGAACTGTGGGGACTGGCAGCAGGATTTAGTGAAAGCAAATGGATGACATGAGATGCTGTAAATGCATTTAATGTAATTGTTATAACATTTTTGACAGAGTGTCTTTCTTAATTCTAAGTTTTAATACTTGGTCTGAGTGTGGGGAATTATAATAAAATTTCTTACCTTTTAACATTTTAGTTAGACCATACACAATGGTAGAAATTTAACCACATGACATTTGTCATTATATGTTATATAATGACATAATTATAATGTATTATGTAATGATATCTGTTGCTTCAAACAACGGACTTCTGCTAATAATTTTTGTCTAACATGTTATTGCATGCGATTGTAGTATGATATCATTCACTAACTATTTTTAAATAAACTCTACTTCATTATAGCTGAACTCTTAAGAAAAAATGACATTTTTTTTTCTTAGTAACAGATATGATAATCTTTGCTGGGGATTGTGCAAATATCAAAATATATTAGACCTTTCCAAATTAAAATAGATGGCACATTTTCAGTTATATAAAGTGTGTCAGCCCACAACTTTTATTTGTAAGACAACTGGATTTATATTCCTAATGCAGACTCTGTAAATGACACTTCTTCAGAAGAAAGGTTATTATTTGCAAGTAGAATATAGTAATCCACAGATTTTCATTGTTTCTCTATTTATGATTAAATATTGTTATTCTGTCTTTATCTCCTGGTTTTCATTTTTACTGTTCCATTTGCTCATCAATCATATCCTGTGTCTTTTAGAAGTAATTGTAGGAAGCTTAAAGCCTGTCCATTTTTTACATTGTCAGTAATAAAAAAATATTACGTGTGGTATCTTCTGGGGAACATGTTTGTGTCCTGAATATCTGAGAAACTGGATGATTTCTGAAAACCAAAGGTTAAAGAGCAGATGTTTTTAATGGCAAAAATGTGATCAATACAAAAAGAAATTGCAGTTCTTGTCTTATTCATTTCTGTTTTCCTTACTAAAATGGGGGAGAGGGAATTTTAATCTCACAGGATAGAACTAGCTTGTGCTGAATTGATGCCATACAGATCAACTCTAAGACTGCATGGTTCATTCATCTTAGGCTGAATCCTGGTACAGCCCAGTGAACCAACAGTTCTGGAATCAGACAAAAGCACTGAGGCAATGTATCAGATTTGCATCCACAATTTTATTTAAAATATTCCATTTAGCCTTCCCTCCCTGGAAACAAAGCCAGCTCTACTCGATTATTGAACAGCCTTTTCTGGATGCTAAGCTTGGGGATATTTTATTAAGATTATGGGAAACTAGAGTTTTGTGGAATGAATCATAGATTGTATTTTAAGTTTGATTTTCTCCAAGGATTGAAATGCATAAGAGGGTAGAATATATGAAAGATTAGCTATTTTATAGCACACTTGAAATTGCAGAGTCAAATGCTCCAGAAAGAAAAATTGTATTGTTAGAATAGAGCTGCTACAAAATAAAAAACAGTGCAAATTCACAGCTTTGACATAATGAATTTAAGCATATAGTATTAAAATGTAATATATGAAGCCATGCACAATTTAATTCATATTCTTATGGTTTTAATCACAATTATCAATCTAAGCAACAAATTGAGGAAAAATATCATTATAGCTTTTAAGAGGAAGATTGCAGTTAACTATTTTGTGTGCAGATATATCAGGGGATATATACACAGACACACCCAGAGCTCAAGTCAATGGAAAGTAGGAGATAAGTCTTATGTGTAAGAAAGCATTCGAACAACCAGGGAGAATAGAAAGTGACGACTGTATGTGTATCTCCAAAGAGAAGGTGAACAATGAAGTAGATAGTTTTTAATTGCAGGAAGTGCCAATGTCTTCAATGTGACCTTTGAAAACTAATGTTGGGTATCTTTTCCTCATTCACCTATAAGGGTGATCACCATGGTGCTAAGGCAGGCTAAGGAAGGTGGAGTAACTTCCCCTCTTCTCAACCTCAAATAGGCCCTCCACACTCTCTTGTCCCTATCTTGCTGAAAGAACGTATTCTCTCTTAGCGGAAGTGTATTTTTTGCCCATTTTAAGCTCTTTTAAAGACTCATGCAATCGTGAGTCTCAATTTTGAAATGTAACAGCAAATAATACTTTGTGGACTAGTTTGTGTTCATATTTATTGGGAACTCATCACAGAGGTGTTTCTCTTTGACCTCTGTACAATATACTACACACACTCCTTTTTTCTAAATAATTCTGGTTCATAATTTATCATGACATTTTTATTGCTTGCTGGAAATTTTATTACAGAGCTATGGGTTTATTCTTTTTGGAGCTTCTAATATGACACATGTTGCAGAGAAAAATGAGGGTTCTGTACTCTTCACTGTAGTGAGAGTTTTGGTTTCTTTAAAAAATACTGTTATATTCTGTGAATATGTTTTGTTGTAATTCCAGGTGTGGGATGAGAGGCTGCCTCATAGCAGATGGTCATGATTTGCACATGTACTAGCAGGAGAATGATTTTTACCAGCTGCAGATAGTTTAATTCTGGGACTCTGAAAAGGGTATAAATGGGAGATCTGAAGAGAGCCTGTGGTGGCTGCTGCTCCCCATGCTGCTTCCCCTTGTTACTTTCTGCTGGTCCCTTCTGGCTCCTGCTGGTTCCTTTTGCATTTACCATTGTGTTTCCTGGATTGGTGGATTGTTGAATATTCTGATGATAAAACTGGATTTGCCCCTAGGGAACCTGATGTCCCTAATCTGCAGGAAATAGCATTAAGAGGTCTACATCCTATTTCTCTCTAACCTTCTTTCCTACCTAGTGATGGGATGTTGGAAGGAATTAGGGTAGAATAAGGGTTGGAATGATGGTCGGGATGGGGTTGCCATCCCACAGTCAAAAGCGCTGACCCAGAATTGTTCCTGTCTGAGGAACAGCAGGGACAAAATTCGAGAAGAGCATGAGAGAAAGGAGGCCTAGTGGACAGGCTCAAATTGGGATCCAGCTCAAGGGGAGGCCCAGAGTCCTAACACTGTTACTGATGCTATGGTGTGCTTACAGACAGGAGCCTAGCATGGCTGCCCTCTGAGAGGAACAACACAGTGGGAAGAATCAGTTGCAGATACTAACACCCAACCAATGGACAGAAGCCAAGGAAGCCTGTTGTTGAATTGGGGAAAAGTTGGGAGAAACTAAGGAGGAGGTGGGCGGCCCCATGGGAAGACCCGGTATCTCTCAGACACTAAGCCACCAACCAGTCAACATACACCAGCTGATATGATGCCCCTGACACATATACAACAGAGGATAATCTGGTCTAGCCTTAGTGAGAGAAAATGCACCTAACTTTCAGAAGACTTGAGGCCCCAGAGAACAGGGAGGCCTGGTGGGGTTGGAGATGGGGAGTGGGGACATTCTCTTGGAGACAGGTGGGGTGGGGAGGAGGTATGGGATGAGGCATGATCAAGGGGCAGATGGGAGGGGGATGAAGTCTGGACTGTAAAAAAGAATTAAAGAATTAAATTAAATAATTTTAATTGGATATTTTTGTATTTACATTTCAAAAGTTATCCCTTTTCCCTCCTCTCCCATCCCAACTCCCCTGTCCCCCTGCTTCTATAAAGATACTTTCATTCCTACCCACCCACTACCACCCCACTGCCCTGGCCTTCCCCTACACTGGGAAATGGAGCCTTCATAGGACCAAGGACCTCTCCTATTGATGCCAGACAATGCCATCCTTTGCTCCATATGCAGCTGGAGCCATGGGTCTGTCCATATGTACTCTTTGGTTTGTGGTTTAGTCCCTGGGAGGACTGCAAGGTCTGGTTGGTTGATGTTATTGTTCTTCCTATGGTGTTGCAAACCCCTTCGACTCTTTTAGTCCTTTTTCTAATTCTTCCATTTGCGTCCCCATGCTCAGTGTGATGGTTGGCAGTGAGCATCTGCCTCTATTTATCAGGCTCTGGCAGAACCTCTGAGGAGACAGCTATAACAGGCTCCTGTAAGCAAGTACTTCTTGGCAACCGATACACTGTCTGGGTTTGGTGTCTGTATATGGGTGGATCCCCATGTGTGGTGGGCTCTGGGTTCCCTTTCCTTCAGCCTCTGCTTCACACTTTGTCACTCTATTTCCTTGAGACAGGAGTCATTCTGGGTTAAAAATTTGGAGTTGAGTGGGTAGATCCATTCCCCAACTGTGGGCCTTTCCTAATCTCTGAATGTGGTCTCTACAGGTTCTCCCTCCCCTTTGTTATTTCAAAAAACAAAACAACAACAACAACAAAAAGAATAGTGTTAAAAAAATGTCAACACTTCACTACTTTTGCAAGAGAAAAGTATAGGCAGCTTATTTATAAACCATAACTATTTCATCAGTTTGGGTTGTAGAAATATGATTAGCTCTTGTGGGGAACCCAGAGTTAGTTATAGTATTCAAATCAGGTCAGCAAGTTGAGGAGAGAAAACACATGGCAGGGGAGGATAGAAGGTCAGCGAGGGGTAATTTCAAATGAGGTGCTTGTGTAGAAGGGACATGGGAAGAGTACTGAAATGGACATTCTGACACTACACTTCTCCATCTGACACAAAAGGAGCAGGCATTTATACTTCCCACCAATAGGATCAGTAATTAAGTTTTGCCCTACCAGTGAAATCATAAAACTATTTTTCTAGACTTTTCGTGTCACTTTTATTTCCTGGGATTCCTCCATTGTTTGCATAGTAACAATTAATTGACCTGTGCAACTAGATGTGTAGGGAGCTACAGATGGAAGACTTTTTACTTTGCTATTAATAAACTGCTTAAAGCGTCATAAGTTTTGTGCAGAGTTGTCATTTTTAGGGATCATCTTCCTCTGTGCGATTAGTATCAATGTTCTGCACAGCACAAAGCTAGACTCAAGTACACCAATATATTCTCGCTCCGTCATTTCTTCCTTTACACTTCCCTTTTTTCCTTTCTCTATTTCATGTAGATTGAAACTTTCAATAGTTGAGCCAAGATCAGCAAAGCCATTGATTGCAGAGATTATTTATGTTCTCTGTGCTGTACCAATCAATCACACGGAGAAATTATTGGTTTTATATTTTAAAAAACTAAGATTAAAATAACCAACAAGAAAAATTAATCCACAAATGGGAAAGAAGGAATCTCTCTGAAGCACACTGAGCAGTGTTTGCCCGTTTCTTCTGTGTGGAGGGACAGTGTGGCAGTGCAGTACCCCACCAAGCACTGTGTAGGCCCCACATGTGTGTTCCAGTACAGCACCCCACGCCCTCCTCTGTACGGGCTCCACACTTGCTTTCAGAACTGTCTTTATCTATTGAGGCCCACTCGAAAGTCTCAATTGTAAGATTTTCAAGATTTCACTGATGGAAACCAATTTAAGAAATAGCATTCAGAGAATGGTACTAGCCTTTAATGGTCAATGATGAGTTGAAAAGAAGTATTTGTTTGGCGAAAACAGAGCCAGAAAACAACAGATGACCTAGATACTAGCTGGAATGACTTTGCCTTGAGGTTATAAAAGCACTCTGTGTCTATTTATTTGTTTGACTACTGTGAAAATGAAATGCTCCTATTCAACCAAAACCTGAAGTTCACAAAAGGGTTTTTTTAATTTTTTTTCTAACACCTGATTATGTTGATAATTTACAAGTAGAAATATCGGTGTAAAAAAGGACCTCATTATCTTCATTTAAATATGGAGACAACTGCATATTGTTAGCCTATTCATTACAAATCGAGCAAACATAAAGACTTTGATATTCTCCATATACTGTCTGGGGGTGGCTCTCTGCATCTGTTCCCATCTGCTGACTGAAGAAACCTCTCTGATGATGACTGAATTAGGCCTTGATCTATGAATAAAGCAGCATACTTCTAGAAGTCATTTTGTTGACTTCTTTTTCTTTAATGTCCAGTAGTGTTTGGTTTTAACCTATTTTTGTGGACTCGCTATTTGAGGAACTGGGAGGAGTTTAGGGAGGAAAAACTATAATCAGGATATATTGTATGAAAAAAATCTATTTTAAACAAATTAATGGATAATAAGAAATATATTTAAATTAAAAATGTTTTATATAATAAAACATAGAATATAAAAGAATTTTATATTCTCCTCAGTTGTATTCTTTAATGTTTTTTTTTAATTTTGTAAGATTTAAGAAAATTGGCTTCATTTGATTATCAGGAATATAAGATGGGATGATTCCTTCAATAATAGAAAAAATAGAATACTACTCTGTTAATTAAAATAATATACATTTTGTGAAACTTATTCTATTTTTACCTTGACAAGCTATCTCTATCAGTGTCAAAGAAATGCAAAATTTGTTATATTTATAGAATGAAAGAAGTTTGGACTGTGAAGGAGATAATTACTACATTTCAAAGTAAGTTGTGGGCATGGAGGTTCCTACTATCACAGCACTATGTGTGTTCAGATGGCCATATGAGCCAAAAATCAGAGATGAACACTGAGGTGAGGGCTTGCGTATTTTTCTTTATTCCCATTACAGGGTCTGTGCTGACTGTGGATCAGGCTGGAATGCTCCTTCCTGGCTCTACTAGAGTTTGCAGAAGGCAGATGCATCTCCAGGATGCACATTTGTTCTTGCGTGCCTTGTCCTCCTCCTTTAGATAACTCGCTTTCACAACTGACTCAGAGTTCCCTTGTAACTCTGGTCTTCATTTCGGTCCTGTTCTGTTTAGCCACATGCACTAATCTTACACAGAAGGTGCAGGGGTGGGAAAGCAGGACTTAATACTGAATATATTGAGAGTTCTCTGATGCATCTACCACATTCATGCAAGAAAAGTCAACAGCAGCATTGGTGATGGAGGAAATACTGACTTAAATGTGTCCCCATGCCATGTAATATGCCTTACAACTATCTTTTTAAATTAATTTTCATAATACTGAAATTATATTTGCATTATTTATCTTTTCTCTTCCTAACTCAAACATGTCCCTCCTAGCTCTTTCCTTTTTCTTGTGAATCATCAATCTTTTTCTTAATTTTGAAAGGATCATATTTTATTTATTCTTCCATTTTTTATTAAATTGTGTATTTCTTATTTACATTTCAAATGTTATTCCCTTTCCCAGTTTCCTGTCCATCAGTTCCCTAACCCCTGCCTCTCCCCTTCTATATAGGTGTTCCCCTCCCCATGCTCCCCCCATTACCACCCCCCCAACAATCCACTACACTGGGAGTCCAACCTTGGCAGGACCAAGGGCTTCCCCTTCCACTGTTGCCCCAACAAGGCTATTCATTGCTACCTGTGAGTTTGGAGCCCTGGGTCAGTCCATGTATAGTCTTTGGTGTACAACAGCAATGGTGATGGAGGAAATATTGACTTAAGCGTGTCCCCATGCCATGTAATATGCCTTACAACTATCTTTTAAAATTAATTTTCATAATACTGAAGTTATATTTACATTATTTATCCTTTCTCTTAGTAGTGGCTTCGTCCTTGGAAGCTCTGGTTGGTTGGCATTGTTGTTCTTATCAGGTTGCAAGCCCTTTCAGCTCCTTCAGATCTTTCTTTAATTCCTCCAACAGGGTCCTGTTCTCTGTCCAGTGGTTTGTTGTTGGCATTCACCTCTGTAATTGACAGGTTCTGGCTGTGTCTTCCAGGAGAGATCTACATCCAGTTCCTATCAGCATGCACTTCTTAGCTTCATCCCTCTTATCTAGTTTTGGTGGTTGTATATGTAAGGGCCAAATGTGGGGCAGGCTCCGAATGGCCATTCCTTCAGTTTCTGCTCTGAACTTTGACTCACTATCCCCTCCTATGGATATTTTGGTTCCCCTTTTAAAGAAGGAGTGAAGCATCCACATTTTGGTCTTCCTTCTTGAGTTTCATGTGGTCTGTACATCTTGGGTAATTTGAGCATTTGGGCTAATATCCACTTATCAATAAGGGTATACCAAATGTGATTTTCTGTGATTAGGTTACCTCTTAGTTGATAAATATAGATATTTCTAATTATACTTTTTCTTAATGAATAAAAACTTTTTCAGATTTTATAATATTACATATATATATATATATATATATGTTTTCAAGGCTGATAATTTGATATTTGATAACAAATTGTACTCTTCAATAGGAGAGACTGCATCTCATCCTCTCAACATTTATTAGTTGCCTGTAGACTTTTGTGTAGAGCTGAGAAGTACCAAGCTTTCCAGACCCTGCTAGCCTGTGTCTGTTCAGTTAATATTTAGGAAGTCATATTGGAGAGAATTTACATGTGTGGTTTCTGACATCCACCAGACACAGTTCCTCAACAACATCCTTGACAGTTTTATTATTTGATTGTTTTTTGTTTGTTAGTTTGTTTGTTTGTTTGGAATGAATGGTGTCACCCAGTGTTTAAATATATTTTTATCCTATTTGTTACAAATACAGTTTATTCTAAGAGATTTTTAGATCTTTTCTAATAAATAAAGACAGGATAAAAATCTAGATACTTACATATCTTTGTGTAAGTAAAATGCACAAAATTACTAGTTATAAATTCATTGTGTTTATTGTATAACTAGCTGGTATTTGGTTCCTAGGGGCCTCAGGCAGGAGCTTTTCTAACTATTAGTAATAAAATTATCAATGTATATGATGTGTAAGTAAATTGGGCTTTCATATGCTTTAACTTGATATTTCGTAGTTCTAGCAATTTTCTTTCAGAGTTTATGGCATAGGTAGAAGGACATTGTCATCTTTTTACTGTAAGCATCAGTATTGTTATTACAATTCAAAAGCACAATTGTTCTTCAGTGTTCTGTGGAAATGTCCATTATGTTTGGAGGAGGAAGGAGAAGGGACTCTTCACAATGGAAGACCTTGACTGGTTGTTAACACACACATTGATCAGGGAAAACAAAACCAACCTTGTCCTTTTTACAATATTCTCTTTCTACCCTTAGATATCAGAAATAATAGTAGCATAATATAGTCTCTTATTTTCTGTATTCACAGAATCAGAGTCTCTTAAATGAAATAACTGTTCATTAAAACATGTAGAGGAACTGTAATATAGCTTCCCTGGCAAAAGGTCACATCCAAAATTGTGATCCAGCTGCAATGGAAACATGTCACATACCTTTAATCCCACTGGCTGGAATAAACACATTTAATCCTTCTGGCAGGAATATTAACATGCCTTTACTAGACACCTTTAATTCCAAGCACCAACATATAACTAAGGGGCAGACAAAGTGAAAAAGGATTTGCAGATTGAATCAGAGATAGGATATACCCAAGTCTTATGAGACCGGCAGAAATGAGAGACTACTTAAAAAGCAATGAAAGGCTAATATCCAGTATATACAAAGAACTCAAGAAGTTAGACTCCAGAGAATCAAATAGCCCTATTAAAAATGGGGTACAGAGCTAAACAGAGAATTCTCAGCTGAAGAATATCGAATGGCTGAGAAGCACCTAAAGAAATGTTCAACACCCTTGTTCATTTAGGGAAAGGCAAATCAAAACAACCCTGAGATTCCACCTCACACTGGTCAGAATGGCTAATATCAAAAACTAAGGTGACAGTAGATGCTGGCAAGGATGTGGAAAAAAGAGGAACAGTCCTCTATTGTTGGTGGGATTGCAAGCTGGTATAACCACTCTGGAAATCAGTCTGGTGGTTCCTCAGAAAATTGGAGACAGTGCTCCCGAGGACCCAGCTATATGTCTCCTGGGCATATACTCAAAAGATGCTCCAATATATAACAAGGACACATGCTCCACTATGTTTACACCATAATAGTGGAGCTTATCTGTAATTGCCAGAAGCTGGAAAGAACCCAGATGTCCTTCCACAGAGGAATGGATACAGAAAATATGGTACATTTACACGGTGGAGTACTACTCAGGTGTCAAAAAAATGACTTCATGAAATTCATAGGCAAATGGATGGAACAAGAAAATATCATCCTGAGGTAACCCAATTACACAGAAACACACACACACACACACACACACACACACACTCACAAACCTGATTATGGTACACATTCTCTGATAAATGGATTTTAGCCCATAAGCTCGGATTACCCAAGATACAATCTACAGACCACATGAAGCTCAAGAAGAAGGAGATAAAAGTGCTTCAGCCCTTCTCAGAAGAAGGAACAATAATATTCATAGAACGAGATATGGAGACACAGTTTGGAGCAGAGACTGAAGTAATGACCATTCATAGCCTGCTCCACCTGGAGATCCAACCCATATACAGTCACCAAACCCAGACAATATTGCTGATGCCAGGAATTGCATGCTAATAGTAGCCTGATATAACTGTCTCCTGAGAGGCTCTACCAAAGCATGATGAATACAGAGGCAAATGCCCACAACAAAGCATTGAACTGAGAAGGGTGTCCTCTTGGAGTAGTCATAGAAAGGATTGAAGGAAGTGAAGGGTTTGCAACCCCATAGGAACAACAAAACCAACAAACCAGAGCTTCCAGGGACTAAACCACCATCCAAAGAGTACAAATAAGCAGACCCATGGCTCCAGCGGCATATGTATTAAAGGATGGCCCTGTTGGGAACCAATGAGAGGAGAAACCCTTGGTCCTGCCAAGGCTGGATCCCCCAGTGTAGGGGAATGTCAGGGTGGCAATGCAGGAAGGGATGGGTGGGTGGATGAGTGGGGGAACACCCTCATAGAAGAAGGGGAAGGGGAATGGGACAGGGTTTTGTGGATGGGAAATGGGGGAAGGGGATAACATTTGAAATATGAATAAAAGAATCAATAAAAAGTAAAAAAGTAATAATATAAATGAGGTCGGTGATGATGATGATGATTATGATGATGGTGATAATGTAGAATATTAGATGAAGACGCCTGGCAAAGGCCTGAGAGTGAAAAGTTTACAGGAAAGGTTACTAGAGTAACTGTGATAAGAACACTTTGTATGCTTGTACAATGATATTGTCATGAAGCCCATTATGTGCTAATTTGGCTAATCACTGTGTGCTAATAAAGCTTCAGAAACTCAATAAAAGAAAAAGAAAAGCAGTGAAGGAGAGTAAAGTTCATTTCAAAGGTGTTCAGTTGAGTGCAGTTGAACTCTGTTCAGAGCAGAGCAGTTGCACTCCAAGGATTCTGATCACTTACTTCAGAGAACTCAGTCAGAAGCTGAGAGAAAACAATTGGAATGAGTCATTGTGCAGAGGAGTTTGAGCCAGGACAGCTGAGTTGAACCAGCTAATTAAAGTCCTGAAAGAGTTTGACAGGATGAGTTCATAAAGCAGTAAATATCAGAGGCTGAAACAATCTAGGCCTAGGTTAGCAGAAACAAGTTAGAAGCAGAAACCTTCAAATTCTGGCCGTGCCAAAGATTAGGTTTTATGGAGGCTACATGTTTCCAGGACTAGGCCAAGGGATAGTTAGAAATGCTGTAAGCTCTGCCCAAGCTATGAATCTGTAATGGTTGGATACGGCTCTTATCTCATCACTTTAACTGATGAAATAAAAGTGACATTTATATACCAAAAACGCAGAATGATTTATCATCCTGTAAGAATTAGGAAAATTATACTTTTTAGTTCCATCCATTTGCCTGAAAATTTAATGAACTCATTGGATATTTTACATATTTAGATTTCAAATGTTATCGCTTTTTCTGTCTCCTCCCTCTTCCATCCCCCTCCCCCCTTATTCTATGAGGATGCTCTCACTCCCACCAACTTAATCCCACATCAACAACCTGGCATTCTCCAAAACTGGGGAAACAAGCCAGGACTGAGGGCTTCTCCTCCTCTTGATGCCAGACAATGCCATCCTCTGCTACGTATGTGGATAGAGCCATGGGCTTCCCCATGTGTACTCTTTGGTTGTTGGTTTAGTCCCTGGGAGTTCTGGGGGTGTGTTTGGTTGATATTGTTGTTCTTCCTATGGGATTGCAAACCCCTTCAGCTCCTTCAGACCTTTCTCTAACTCCTCCATTAGGGTCCCTATGCTTAGTCTTATGGTTAGCTGCAAGTATTTTAATCTGTATCAGTAAGGCTCTGGCAGAGCCTCTCAGGAGACATACATGTTAGGCTCCTGTCAGCAAACAGTTTTTACCAATCCTACATCCAATAGTGGGCTAATATCTAATATATACAAAGAACTCAGGAACTTAGACTCCAGAGAACCAAATAATCCTACTACAAATGTGCTACAGAGCTAATCAAAGAATACTCAACTGAGGGATTTGAATAGCCGCAAAGCACCTAAAGAAATATTCAACATTCTTAGTCTTCAGGGAAATGCAAATCAAAGCAACCCTGAGATTCTACCTCATACCAGCCAGAAAGGCAAAGGTCAAAAACTCAGGTGACAGCAGATGATGGGGAGGATGTGGAGAAAGAGGAACACTTCTCTATTGTTGGTGGGAATGTAAGGTGATACAATCACTTTGGAAATCAGTTTGTTGGTTCCTCAGAAAATTGGACATAGTGTTCCTGAGGACCCAGCTATACCACTCCTGGCCAATACCCAAAAGATACCCCAACATGTAACAAGGACACATGTTCTACTATATTCATAGCAGCCTTATTTAAAATAGCCAGAGGCTGGAAAGTACCCAGATGTCCTTCAATAGAGAATTGGATATAGTACATTTACACAATAGTGTACTACTCAGCTATGAGAAACAATGACTTCATAAAATTCCTAGGCAATTGAATGGAACTAGCAAATATCATCCTGAGTTAGGTAACCCAATTACCAAAGAATACACATTGTATGCACTCACTGATAAGGAAATATTAGCCCAGAAGCTCAGAATACCCAAGACACAATTCATAGACCATATGAAGCTCAAGAAGAAGGAAGACCAAAATGTGAATGCATCAGTCCTTAGAAGGGAGAACAAGATACTCAAGGGATGAAATGCAGGGACAAGGGGTGGAGCAGGGACTGAAGAAAAGGTCATCCAGATATTGTCTCACCTGGGGATCCATCCCATAGGCAGCCGCCAAAACCAGTCACTATTGTGGATGCTAAGAACTCATTGTTTTTAATAGCAGAGTAATATAAAATATCATCCTGAGTGAGTTAACTCAGTCACAAAAGAACACACATGGTATGTACTCAGCAATATGTGGATATTAACCCAAAGAGAAAAAAAAGAAAGAAAAACCTCGGAATACCCATCATAAAACTGACAGAGCATATGAAAACCAAAAAGAAGGAAGAGCGAAATGTGGATGATTTGGTACTACTTTAGAATGGGGAAAAAATAATCACGGGAGGTAAGAGGACGGAGTTTTCAGGGAGGGAGAGATAAGGGGGCAGGATCAGGTGGTGGAGAAAAAGGGAGAATTACAGAACATCAGGAATTTGAATGGAGGAGTATAGCCATGGGATGAGGAACTGGAGACAGCCTCCAGAAAGTCCCAGATGCCAGAGATCCAAGAGGTTGCCAGGGTGCAACAGTGAAATACCGAAAAACGGGTGTGGATTTGGAGTCTGCAGATGGGATGGAACACTAGGTGGTGCAGTCTCTGGACTCCCTTTTCTTCAGTCTCTGCTCCACTCTTTGTCCCTGCATTTCCTTTTGACAAGAGCAATCTGGATCAATATTTTTGAGATGGGTGGGTGGCCGTTTCCCTCCACCAGGGTCCGTACCTATCCATGGGATATGGTCTCTACAGGGTCTGGCTCCTCTTTGAGATAAATAAGCTCTCGTAGCAAGTCAGTATATTTTAAACCAGGCTCATACAGGGAATGCTTCCTAGGCAAAATCTGAGGTTTTCCTTAAAGTACATAAAGAAGAGAATCCTAAAATTTTCTTATACACTATGTCTGAACTAACTTTTGAAAGCAAAGATAATTAATAAAAATATAGGACCCTCTTCTTGAAGTTTAGTAGAAGAGGTATATGAGTGTGTTTTTTTTTTCTTTTTTAAGAGAAATGTGTCCCATAGGACCATGTGTTTGAACTCTTGATTTCTAGTTAGTGCGCTTTGGGGGAGGCTTAGAAGGTTTGGCTTTGATGGAGAAGGTATGTCACGGAAGCAGACTTTAAGAGCTTATAGGCACATCTCCCTTCCAGTTTGTTTTCATGTTTCACTGAAGTAGAATTTTTTGGTTGATGTGGAGACTTAGTTGTGACATGTAATGATTTTCTGGAAACTCTGTTATGAGAGGATGTTTTGCTGAAGCAGATATATAGTGTTTTTCTGGAAGCTGCTGGAAAAGAGGCATGTGATGTTTTGCTGGAGTAGACACTTGAAAGGACATGTGATATTTGGGCATGTACATAATCCAACAGACAGTGGATGGTACTCTGGCATTGGTTTGGCTTGCAACTCTTAGCTGATCTTTGTTGGGCTTTGCTGACACTGTGACACTGCTTCTACCTACCTTCCTCATTGATCATAGTTTGTTTTGACTTCAGAAAGAGAAACACACTAAAGAACTTTTATCCTTGGTAGGTATGCTCTAGAAAAGAATGGGCTTTTAATTCCTTCTCTTTATGATTATTTTATTCCAATCATAATGTGAATAATATGTTCTATGGTGTGCTGTATTGCCATAGGGTCAGAAGAAAAACGGGTTGGTATTGATTATTATTTTCACTGGAATTTTTATATGATTTTTGCTGTAATCCAGCTAGTTTGTGGTTCATAGCCTTTGACTGGAGGAATTATAAATATTAATGCTAAAATAAAGGGTATTGGTATTCTTGTGGTACTTTTTTGTTCTATTTTGCCCACTGACTTTAATAACAGAACATGGAAATGTTAGGGGCTTTCCAAGGAGTCTTCTTGTGCATTCCAGATATGTCTCCCTATGCCCATTAAGAACTATTAACCTGGTTTCCATTGATATGGTGCAAAATAAGTAACCTCGTCTTTTAAGGAGGCTTAAAGATGAAGAGTGAACAGAGAGTAGGCATTAGTTCCAAAGTCCTCTCAAAAAACAGAAACTGTGTTTTCTATGGAAAGACCCATTTTTTTTATATTTGATTCCTTGAATTTGAACTGTGGCATGGATGTAGCAACACACATTAACATCAATGTAGAACACTGTAGAGGGTCTAGAGAGATCTGGTACCTGCACAACAAAGCGTGTGAATAATTAACATGCAATTTCATCTTTCTGTTTTTCAAGAACATTTTAAATATCTGCTTTAAAAATTTAATCACTTTTATAAAATACATTCAAAACATTTTTCCTTCTATAGTTTACTGAAAGTACACTTTTGATAATTTGATGATGGTGATTAGAATGTGTGTGTGCATGTGTGTGTGTGTGTGTGTGTGTGTGTGTGTGTGTGAAATTTCTGTTTCCATATGAAAATGTTCAAGAAATAAACTTAAAAGGAGAAAATAATGATTTTGTGCCACAGTCCAAAAGGTGTTAGTCCATGGTTCATTAACTCATTTTTTTGAATCTTTGGAGGTACAGTCCATCACCATGGGAGTACAAGGTAGAAGACATTGCTTCAATGTAGATATTTAGTAGTAAGCTAAAGAGAAAGGGTCCAGACTCTCTTCATCTCCTTCAAAGACACACTGACCAATTCCTCAGATTCCTTTCAGTAGGCCCTAAGTAATGTCAAGGGTTCGTAATATGTCCTTTAGCTGTTGGCCTCTGATATCCAAACACTAAGAGCTTAATATATATATATATATATATATATATATATATATATATATATATATATACAAAAATCACAAGCCGCTATAATGTTTTAAGTAAATTTATGATATTTTTATGTTTGGTCACATTTGAATCCACCTTTGGTAGAGGAATTCTCATAAGCCATGGGCTTGACATGCTTGTATATTTAAAATAAGAAAAAAAATAACTTTGTCACAAACAACTGCCTAATTAATACATCAGGTAATTCTAGGCATTGTATATAAAGTCAGACTTCTATTAAAATGCTGGCACATGAATAACTGTACTTCCTACTGGAATTTGTATGGTAAGGAACATAAGGAGGCAAAGAACAAACAGCTAAGCTAGGGCCACAGCTCATATTCTCCATATTATAGAAGTTTCTAGGCATAATAGTCTTTCAGGTAGGTTCTTCTTCTAGACTTCCCACTTCATGAAGTGAACTATTAGTTATGAAGTATTTCTCTTCACCATGCATATGCAAATCTTCTAAGACCTAGAGCTTTTGTATACTCCTAGGAGTAGTGAAAACATTGAAGGATATAGTCCCTCATTTGATCATTTTACTGAAAGCTAGGAACCAGTTTTCTATGTCAAGTAGGAAACACTTCAGGCGTATGAAGGCATATGTGTACTTTGATCACAGTCTGCATTTCCATCTTTCTGTCTAGACCCTTTTTTCAAGACTGAATTTCCTTCTTTTCATTTCACCAGTCTTGTACTCAGCTGTTCCTGTATTCATACTTGTCTGAGTCTATCTGTCAAAATTTGTCTTTGATAGAGGTTTTAAATATCTATTTGCAGAAAAATTCGAATTTTATGGTGTATCATACCCTTTAAAACAAGTATGCTGTTATAATTGCCCCTTGAGGTAGCTTAAACCAGGGCTAGGAGAAAACATTAGTCTTAAGTTTGATGTATATCAACTGTATTTTATGCATGCCCATGAAACAAAATAGCCACTATTTTTTCATCATTCTATGAAGTATGAGTTTGACATAAATATTGAATAAGTCCTATACTATCATTGAGCTGTAACTTTTCGAATTGATCATAATTTATTTTCTTCCCATAGTATTGAATATAGAACTAGTTTTATTCTTCTTATATTAACCAATTTCTTTGATGAAAGAATTTCTGGCTGGACTACAGTATCAGATTTTCATTGTGCCATCTTGGATTTATTTAATCTTTTCATTTGTTTGCTCAGTTGGCCAAGTTTTATATTAACAACAAATGTTGCTTTTCTTGATGTCTTAGGTTTTATTTCATTCATGTTGACTATTGACACAGCAATAAGCTATCTAATGAATAAGAAATACAATTAAGAAACTAAAATTTGTGTTCTGAAATTTCTTAAACTATAGTATATAAATCATTGAGTATAAAACTGACAAGTTTTGGGTAGGTTTGATAGTTATTTTAGATAAATTATGGAAAAACATGTAATGAGAATGTATCTTTTTTCCAGTTCTTATGATATGTGTGAAATAGTAACCAAGGTCTATAGGATTCTCGTGTTTCAATTGGGTTTCATATAGACCAGAAGTGTGGATATAAGCAGAGGGAAATTTCTTTGTAGGAAACTGAAACTTCATCTTTAAAGTCAAAAAATCTTTTGAGAAACTTGAACGTTGAGTGGTGTGGGCATAATTCTTCGTGGATTTACAAATAAGGTCTACATGAATCTAAAACAGTGGTTTGTAGGTGGTATAGGGTGGTCTCAAAAATATATAATTGAGTTTAATAATGGCTGAGCTAATTTATAGTTTCTAAGTCTACATAACCATCACAATCACTTGTAGTACAAAGTTTAGGCATCATTACATATATAATTTGCTGCTTCATTTTTATAGGCTAAGTTATCAAAAGATAAAAGTACTAATAGTGTTATCAAGTCAACAAAAAGTTCAGAATATCAATTAACTGTGAGATTCTGGGAGTAAGGGGTTTTTGGCTTTTTATACAGCAAATCAGAGTATTTCACTTAAAATCATTCTGAGAGAGAATATAATTTTATGACAGCAACTGAAATATAATTTGTTTCATTTTGCAACACAGAAAATATGAGTGTTGGTCAGGAATAAATGCATGTTTGAATCTTCACCAGCAGAAGTGTAACACTAGAATTAGAACTGTAAGAGAAAAAAATTAATATTATTCTTGTAGACAGATTTGGATTAGTGAAGGTTTAGGTCAGAGTTTAGAGTGCTGTCGGTCTTCGTATCCTTTACTACAATGTGATGTATTTTAAATGTTATAAGGTCTTTGTGGTTGCACTTTTTAAATTGTAAAATGCAGATCATTACACCATAGTGTTATATCTTTGGATAATTTCTCTACTGCTCTAGAAAGTTAGATGTTGAATCATGAAAAAAAAAACTTTTAGTGAAATGTAGATTTTAATCCAAATTCATAAAATTCAGTGTACTACTTTAATTTGGTGTCAGTAAATACCTAGTAGCTATCACCTGTACTTTAAAATATTTCTTTCCAACTAGAGAACCATCTGATGTGTAAGCACCAATCCCTGATACTATTAATGATACTTTGTTAAGCTTGCAGACAAAAGTCTAGGATAACTGACCTCCAAGAGGTTTCACTCAGCAAGCGACTGAAACAGATACAGACACCCACAGACAAATGTTGGATGGAGCTGGAGGGCTCTTATGGAGGAGCTGGGGAAGGATTCAAGGCTCTGAAGGGATAGGAAGCACACAGAAAGACAAAGTCAACTAACCCGAGCACTGAGTGCTTTTAGAGAATGCGTCACCAACCAAAGAGCATACATGCCCTAAGAGCAGATGTGCGGCTTGGTCTTCCCTCCTCCGCCCAAAAAAAAATAAAACTGGAACTGGGGGCTGGACCTCAACCTATTTCTCTCTCTCTCTCTCTCTCTCTCTCTCTCTCTCTCTCTCCTGTCTCTGTGTGTGTGTGTGTGTGTGTGTGTGTGTGTGTGTGTGTGTGTGTGTGTGTAATCCTTTCCCCTAACTGGGCTGCATTATCTGGGTTAGTGGGAGAGGACGCACCCAGCCCTGCAGAGACTTGGTCTGCCAGGGGCCCAGGGAGGGGGTTTCTGCAATCTCTGAGGAATAGAGGAGAGGAGATATGGAAAGGGACGCTATGAGGATGTAACCAGGAGGGGGACAGCAACCGGGATTTAAAGTGAATAAATAAATTAATGGAAAAATAACTTTTCATTACAGTTGCCACACAATTTTCACACAATAGCAATTCTAACTAACCTCACGGACGCTTACTTACTATTTATATTGCACTGCCAGGGATCAAGCCCAGTACCTCTCTCCATTTTATTTTGTTTGAGAAACTCTCTTATCAGATTTGGAGCTCAACATTGTGGCTGGCTGGGCTGGCGAGTGAGACCTTGGATCTACATAACCTCACCCTAATCACCCACAGGTAGGCATCCTGGTTGCTCACTGTCACATCTGACTTTTACATTGATGGTGAGATGAACACGAGTTTCGTATGCTTGAATTCGTTTACCCACTCAACAGTCCCTTGTAAATGCTTAATGCAATTTCACCAATAGTGAAATCGCATATAGAGTTTTGGATGTTCCCATACAGAGTTTTGAATAAAAGCTGACTTTGGACCCATAACTGCCAAGAGTATTGCATGTGCATAAAGGGTGAAATGAAACTCTTAGGCTTGGTTTAGGACACCTTAATATTTCAACATTTGAACTAATACATCTGGCCAGCTGAGCATAGTTTCCCAGCAAGCCTCCTGAGGGCCAGTAGCCGGCACACTTGATTTACCAGTGTACTCTTACTGTTGGAGTGGAACTTGGCTCGAAGTAGATGTTCAGCAAATGTTTATTGACAGCTTGACTGACTCATTACTTCCATATGGCGCCTCCCACTAAGCAAGCTGGGTGATGTTTCAGTTTATACTTTGCTGCCACATTTCAAAAACATGGTATTATTTATTTACAACAGACATAATTTTATGGTGCTTTTCCTAAGTGAAACATTTCCAATCATCTCACAATAGAAGGTTCATGAAAACTTTAACTAATTAAATTTAGAATTGATGTTTAATTGATAATACCTAGCTGAGGAAAATGGAAGAGGATAAATAAAATTAAGTCTAATTCTGGAAAAGTTAAAAAAAGTGGTTTTTATGTTGTGGGGAGCTGTGAATAAATATCTAACTGGCCTCATCTGCATTCACAATCTGTTCTGCAAAACCCCTAAATTTATCTCTATCCTAAGCATTCTCATTACATGCATTGATTGTAGCAAAACATATAATATGGTATGAAAATCCTCTGAAAATATTTACTAACAGTGTAAAACATTGTTGAGAGTGTCCCCAAGGCCCAGACACTGAAGGTTTGTTCATATTTTGGTTGTGTGTAAAATATTTAATTTAGAACTGGGGTCCTCTGATTATACATTTTTGATGTGTCATTTTAAAAGAAAAATTTCATTTAAGTATTTATGAGCATAAACACATTAATCATTGTTTTTTATTTCTACTTTATAGTTTTATCTATATATTAAATTATCATATAATTCATTACAATCAGTTTCTCCTCCTACATTCCTCACAGCTCCACCTGCCATATCCCCTCACCACCAGACCTATTCCCTCTCTGTTTCCTCTTCAGAAAAGAGCAGGCTAACAAGAGAAAACAGTCAACTGGACAGTATAATAGAATTTTTGAGCATGATGAAAAAAGTTCCAATGGTATGGGACAGAAGCCGAACAGGAGTCTTATAGTCAAATATCCCGTCAGTTGTTACCTTCTGTAATGATACCTACTATTCTGACTTGACTAGTATTGGATCCCTTTCCCAATATTTGAGTTGCACATGGATATGGTCATATAGACTTTACAGTCTATCTACCCATATTTTTCATACATATAGAAAATATTCATATGCAGCCATGTGTGTATGATAGTCTATGTATTACAGACTTTTTAAAAATTTTATGGTACAAATATACAGCTATTACTTTTGCTGCCTTGGAAGGCACTGTTTTGGTTTTTGAACTATACTATGGATTTGGATATAACTTATAGAACTTCTATGAATGACCATTTTTGGACACAGTTTTAGGAAAATAAAAATAGGTATCCTCCAGCAGCTATGTAAAGACACAGTGTTGTGGTAGGTGCTATGGACTGAAATCTGGATGCTCCCACTCCTTCTTAAAAGGGGAAAACATATCTATAGAAGGGGATATGGAAGCAAAGTTTAGAGCACTGACTGAAGGAACGGCCATTCAGAGCCTGCCCCACATGTGGCCCATATATATACAGCCACCAAAACTGGATAAGATTGATGAAGCTAAAAAATGCATGCTGAAATGGACCAGATATAGATTTCTCCTGAGAGACACATCCAGAGCATGTCCAATACAGAGGTCAATGCTAACAGCAAGCCACTGAACTGAGAACAGGACCCTCCTTGGGGGGGAATTAGAGGAAGGATTGAAAGAGTTGAAGGAGCTTGCAACCTCATAAAAACAACAATGCTAACCAACCAGAGCTTCCAGGGACTAAACCACTACTGAAAGACTATACATGGACTGACCCGGGGCTCCAACTGCATATGTAGCAGAGAATAACCTTGTTGGAGCACCAGTAGAAGGGGATGGCCTTGGTCCTGACAAGGTTGGACCCCCAGTGCAGGAGAACGCTGGGAGGCAGGGAAGGAGGGTGGTAAGGGAGGTGGATGGGGGAAACATCCGTATGGGGGAGGGGGAGGGGATGGAGGGCTTATGGACAGGAAACCTGGAAAGATAATAACATTTAAAATGTAAATAAAGAAATATATCTAATAAAAAAATAAAAAGAAAATGCTATCTTCATCCCACTGGATGGTTTTAGCTCCTTTGTCAAATATCAAGTGACCATAGAAATGGGTTCATTTCTCGGTTTTCAATTCTATTCCACTGATCTACCTACCTCTCTGTCTCTGTATCAATGCTATATGTTTTTTAAATCACTATTGCTCTCTAATATAGCTTGAGGTCAGGGATGGTGATTCCCCAGGAGTTCTTTTATTATTGAGAATAGTTTTCCCTATACTGAGTTTTTTATTATTCCAAATAAATTTTCATATTGTTCTTTCTAACTCTATGAAGAATTAAGTTGGAATTTTGATAGGGATTGCACTGAATCTGTAGATTGCTTTTGGCAAGATCATTTTTACTGTATTTATCCTGCCAATTCATGAGCATGGGAGATCTTTCTACCTTCTGAAGTCTTCTTTCAATGTCTTTCTTCCAGGACTTGAAATTCTTGTCATACAGAACTTTCACTTCCTTTGGTAGTAAAAGATACCAAGATACGTTATAACATTAGTGTCTATTTTAAAAGGTTTTGTTTCCCTAATTTTTTTCTCAGCCCATTTATCCTTTGAGTAGAGGAGGGCTACTGGTTTGTTAGAATTACTTTTATATCTAGCCACTTTGCTGAAGTTATCAACTGTAACAGCTCTCTGCTAGATTTTTTTTGAGGGGTCCTTATGTATATTATCATATCATCTGGAAATAGTGATATCTTGACTTCCTCCTTCCCAATTTATTTACCTATGATCTCCTTTTGTTGTCTACTTGTTCTGCATAGAACTTTGAGTACTATATTAAATAGGTAGGGAAAGAGTGGGCAAATTGTTTCGTCCCTGATTTCAATGGGATCTCTGTGGATTTTTCTCCATTTAGTTTGATGTTGTCTATTACCCTTATTAAACTTATGGACCTTGAGTTCCTAGTATCTCTAAAACTTAACATGAATGGGTGTTTTATTTTGCCAAAGACTTTTTCAGCATCTTATGAGATATTCAGGTGATTTTTTTTCTTTTAATGTATTTATGTAGTGGATTAAATTAATAGATTTCCATATGTTGAACCATACTTTTATTCCTGGAATCAAGCCTACCTGATCATAGTGAATGATGTTTTTTATGTGTTTTTGGATTTGCTTTGCCAGAATTTTATTGAGTATTTTTGCGTTGATAGTCATAAGGTAAATTGGTCTGAAATTCTCTTACTTTGTTGGGTCTTTTCGTGACTTTGTTATCAGTGTAAACTATGGAGTCATAGAAAGAATTGGGTATTATTCCTTCTTTTTATATGGTTTGAGAATTATTTGTGCTAACTCTTCTTTAGGTATAATAGAGTTTAGCCCTAAAACCTTCTAGCCCTGCGCTTTTTTCAGTTGAGAGTCTTCTAAGGACTGCTTCTAGTTCCTTCGGTGTTAGGGATCTATTTAAATACTTTATCTGATCCTGATTTAACTTTGGTTCCTTGAATCTTTCTAGAAAATCATCTCTTTCATCTGGATTTTCCAGTTTGTTGAATATAGGCTTTTGTAGTCGGATTTGATTACTTTTTTAATTTCCTCAGTTTCTTTTATTATGTCTCCTTTTTCATTCCTGATTTTGTTAATTTAGACACTGCCTCTGTGTCCTCTAGTCAGTTTGACTAAGGGTTTATTTATTTTGTTAGTTTTTTTCAAAGAACCAGCACTTTGTTTTGTTGACTGTGTAGATCTCTTTGTTTTTTATTTGGTTGATTTGAACCTTCAGTTTGATTATTTCCTGCCTTACTCCTCTTGGGTGCATTTGTTTCTTTATGTTCTAGATCTTTCAGATGTTCTGTTAACCTGCTAGTATATGAATTCTCCAATTTCTTTTTTTTATTTTTTAATTATTTTTTATTTTATGCGTGAAGTTTTACTTTAAATGTATTAGCAATTATGTTTGTTATGATTATTTTTTAATTTTTATTAGATATATTCCCTTATTTATATTTTCAATGTTATTCCCTTTCTCGGTTTCCAGTCCATAAGGCCCCCATCCCCTCCCCCTTATGATAATACTCAAAGCTGTGAGTTTTCCACTGAGCACTGCTTTCATTTGAATGGGGGCACAGTGCTTGCAGTTTTAGATAACTCATAGTTCTTACAAGAAAAACTTTAAGTAATTCTTAGAATACTGTGAGCAGTCATAAGTTCTTCAAGGACTTAAAGGCATATTTTTTCAACCAACTCTTCATTGAGAAACTATTCTGAATATTATAAGTTGTGTGGATATAAAACTGATGTCGACAAAAATATGTGTGTATTTATTTTTAATGACAAAGTATTTACAGGTCAAGAAAGGCACTTGGGAGATGACACAGTGGATGAATTTTAAAATCACAAGTTTTCATTGATATGGAGGAGATTAATCTCCCTAGCCATTGGCAGGCACATGGCTGATACCTATTAAAGCTGTAATATTTATTAAGAAAGATTAATCAGAAGAAAAACCACATGTTTTCTTTAATGTAAGCTTAACAAGACACAAGAGCTTTTACAAAGGAGAAAACAAAGAAGACACATTGTATCATTTTATAGACTGTTATATAGAAGTGAGTTTGGAGACTAAAATCATGATTCAGTGGCACTGAATTTGTCGAACCATAAGAATGCTTGTGATTTCATTTCTTGTCTTTGTATTTCTTGACATATTTTTCCTCTGGCTATGAAAAGCCCCCCTGGAATGGTAGAGTTATAAGCTGCCACAGGGTTATGCCCAATTAGGTTTTGTGGAGGATTTCTTTTTAAGGATAAAGAGTGATGAAATGGGGGGAAAAGGCAATTTCAGGATTCTGTTCTTTTCTTAAAGTGAATATGACTGTTGTGGCGTGGATCTATAATTCTTCTCCCTTCTAATAGTTAATGCTTTGCTAGGGAAATAGTGGAACCTGCCGACCTAGTGGGAAGACATAGATCAATGAGGCATGGAGATAAGAAAAATTTGGGTACCTAGAATTATATTTCAGATTATGGTGGTATGCCCTTACATAACCCATATCTATTCAGCTTCCTTTCAGAGCCTCTGTGATGTGAGCAGTTTGCTTCACCATGAACTCCCATCAAGAGGTCCTCCCTTATCACAACCTAAAAGCAGTGCAACTGATCTTGATCTGAAACACTCCACTGTAAGCCAAGCCCATCCTGGGAAGCAAACAGAGTCATTGGAGCTTCTCAACTCCCTCTGCTCCCTCAAATCTAATCCCTCAGTTTTACCCCCATGGTTGAAGCAAAATACTTGTTGCAATATCCCTTTACCCTGCTACCATCTGTAGTGGGTCACAGATCCTCCCTTATATCCCTCTTCCCAGCCATTGTTTATTCCAGCCCTAAACTCCAGCAGGCTTTCCTGGGAACACACAGGCAATCCTGATCAGGACTAAAGAAGGCATACTGCAGATCTTCACTTCTCCCTCTGCTCCTCCAAATACAATCCCTTAGTCTAATCCCTAAATCAATGGCAAACACATCAAGCAGCCTTTGTTTCACCACTGTCCCCATCACCAGTGGATAACACAGATATTCACTGTCAATCTTCCCTCTCTCCATTCCTGCTTTATATAAGCTCCAAAATCTAGCAGACACTCTCTGGGAATACACAGCCCATTCTAAACAAGGATATAGGTAGGATAATTGGAGATCTTATCTACTCCCACAATTACTCCAAGTTCAGTGTGGAAGCTCATTGTCAACTCTTTACAAGATCTGCTGTGGCCTGTCTTTATTCTCTGTCCCAATTTCCAGGGTATTAAGCAGATACAGGTGGAATATCTATAAATATGAATGGTCTCAATTGCCAATAAATTGATATAGACCAACAGCATAGATGTAAATCCATAGTTTCTAGCATCCAAGAACAACTATTTAATATCAAGTATAGATATCAACTCATAGTAAATGGATGGAAATAAATATTATGAGATGACACTAAGAAGCAAGCTGGTGGTGCCATTTTAATATCTGTAAAAGGAAACTTCAAACCAAAACAAATGAAAAGGTTGTGCAGGACACTGCATAGCCCATACTTCTCAAAGCAAAAATACACAAGGGGGCATTGCAAGTCTTAACATCTAGGCACCAAACACACGTGTATCTATGTTTGTAAAAGTAATGCTACTTAATATTACTTAAATAATATTACTTAAATTAATAGCTTAAGCTATTTTTATTTGCAGTTAGTATAGATAAGTAACCATAAAAATTCTACCAGGAAACTAACATTTTTAGTAAAGTACCCTGACACAATATTAACTTGAAAAAAACAAAAGCATTTTAATATTCAAAGGATGAAGAGCTGTCATCATATACCTTTAAAAATGGCTAAGATCCATATGTCAAATGACAGTTTATGCTGATAATGATGAAAAGTAAAGGTAACAGTCCTCCATGTCTGGTGGGAGTAAAAACTTTTACAACTATGGATGGAATTGGTTTACTTGAGGATTCAGCTATACTACTCTTGGGTATGTACCTAGAATGCTTTGTCTACCACACAGACATTTGATTGGCCCTGATTATTTCTCTTCTAATCATTTTTGTTAGAATACATAAACAACCTAGTTGTCCCTCAACAAACAATAAAAATTTATATTATTCAGCCATTAAAATGAAGTCAATAAATTCATAGGTAAAATATATGGAAATAGTAGAGATCATTCTTGGTAAGGTAACCCAGACACAGAAAGAGAAATATGGTCTATATTGGCTTGTATGTGCACATTAACTATTAAGTCAGTGATAGCTTTGTTACATCCTATAGAATAACTGAGGTTAGTTTTAGAGTAAGAGACTAGAAATGCTAGAAATGCTAAATATTAACAAATTAGGAGGGGAAAAGCAAAAAACACTGCAAGAGAACTAAAATTAAGGGACATTTGAGGGGAAATATGGAAAGCTAACACAGTATAAGGTTCCATATATATATATATTCAAGGGAACCTAAGAAATCACCAAATAATGGGGGAGAGAATTGGAAACTTATCATTTGTTTGGAAGGCCACTTACAGTTAGTGAAATGATGTTTTGCTGAGGCACATAGGCGAAAAGATACCTTTCTAAAGTAGATATGGGAAAGAATGTTTTCCTCAAGTAAACACACGTAGAAGAATATTTTGTTATGGCAGACATGTCAAAGGACATGTGATGAAGGAATATAGAAAAGACCTAACAGACAGTGGAAAATTGAGCAATGGTTTGGTTTGCTCCACGTCCTTGCTATTCTTCACTAACTACACACATGTAATGGTTAGCCTTACATAGCTTTGTTTAGCTCCACTTATGGAAACTTGAGAAAATTTTACTTGTGCTAAGATTGAGAAACACTTGTCCAAGAACTGCTCCTGAGGTTTTTGTGGCACTGATGCCACTAAAGTGGCTCTGCCTCAGGCCAGTTGTTGAGCCTTGTGATTTCTTGAGGTTTGAACTACATCCAATGGTTCCTGTGTGGTGTCTGATTGCCTAGAGGAATGGTCTGCAGCTGCTGAGTCATGTTTGGTGTTTGCTATGGGACTTAACTGCTTACAGGGAAGTTTGAGCTAAGCTCTCAAAGAACTATTGCCAACCAGGTCCACTTCCTCCAATCCTAATCACCTTTCTCTTCAGTTATCTCTGCTGGGTGGCTAGAGGAGAGGTTGAACTCTTATTAAAGTGTGTGGCAAAAATGTATGCTTACATGAAAAGAATGTCACAATATAGTCATCTATCTTCATAAAAGGAAGTTTCCAGTACTTTTAATTGAGTTGTTGGCCAAAGAGTTCTCATGGGAATACGGTCCTGGATGTTACCGAGACTTTAAGTTGCTCAGCACAAACTGTTGGAATAGCACCATCGGCAAAGACAATATCCACAAAATTCTCAAAGATAAAGAAGCTGAGCAGCTGCATAAATAGAGCTTTCACTTGACAGTTTAGAATTTTTTATACAGGAAGGTACTGTGCAACCTGCCAAAGGAGAAAGATAAACACCAAGCCAGCTATAAAACCTTTGCCCTAAAATGGTGTCCTGCCTTCAAGATGAACTAGAACAATGGTGTCACAAAGCTTGTGAGAATAACCAACCAATATCTGATTTCATTTGTGGCCTATTCTACAATATGTAACCACTATGAGTTAGTGCATGGGTGACCAAAATTCAGGTACTAGCTAGCCCAGGAACCTAGGGTAAAACCAAATACTACCGTTCTAAAATATTACATATCACAAAACATGAAGAAAATTACTTCTAATGTCTTATCCTATACTCAGATCTCAGTGCCTTCGTTAGCCATGATCAAAGAAGCATCTTCCTGCCGCAGCTGGGACAAATAGAGAGACTCATAGTAAAAATTAAGCTGAGAGAGAGAGCTTAGGCCTAAATGGGATGTTTTCATAAAATTCCTCCACTACACGCGCACGGATTCTGAAAAAGAGTAGGCAGAAAGATTGTAATAATCAGAGGACACACACACACACACACACACACACACACACACACACACATACACACAAACACACACACACACACACACACCACTAAATCTCCATATTCACAGCTGATATCAAGTCACATGAACTTACAGAGACTGAGGCAGCATATACTTAGCCTGCACAGGTATGCACCAGGTCCTGTGCATATTTTTATAGCTTCCACTTTAGTGATTTTTTTTAAGGGGTTGCTGACAGGATAAATATGTGTGTGTTCACCTGATTCTTGCGCTAGCATTTCTTGCTCTGTTTTCCTTTTGTTTCTTCTGTCCAACTCTGATGCTTTCTTTTCTTATTCTTATTCTGCTTTATCATGTTTTATTTTATTCTAATCCCCAAGCAACCTGGTTTTTCTTTCTTTGTTTTTGTTTTGTTTTGTTTTATCTTTCCATTCTGATAGGGATGGGAAGCGGGAAGAACTGGAAAGTGCAGAGGGAGAGGAAATTGTATTCAGTATATTTTTATGTGAGAAAAATGTATTTTAAGAAAAGAAAAAAAAAAGCACAAACCTGTCAGTCAATACAAGTCATTTTCCAGTTAACTTAATCACTTCAGATGGTGTTAGAGTGATGGATTATAATTGGCTTAGACAAACATTTAAAAACATTGTGTCCCAAAGCCAGTTAAAATGAAGTCTTACTTCTATTTTGATAAAAGAAATTCAAGATGGCTAGGTGTTCATGGTCACATAGTTCTGACATGAATACTTGTGATTTTGATGATTACCTCAAGGACAGAGAATTGCCGTCTCATACCTGGTCACATTCTGTTCTAAATGAATGTAATATGATTCACTATAACAAAGTCTTCTCCCTAAGCCTCAAGGTCATGATTTGTTCATTAAAATCAATCACCACTAAGGAAATAACAATAGTTATTTCTTGTCATGACTTAGACCATTTCAAATATTATCCTCTTTCACAGTTTCCCACCCAGAAACCTGATACCCCATCCCCCTTCCCACTGTTTGTATGAGGGTGCTCCCCTACCCACTCGCCCACTCCCTCTCACCTTCCTGCCCTGACATTCTCCTACACTGGGGCATCGAGCCTTGGCAGGACCAAGGACCTCTTCTCCCATCGATGCCCAACAAGACCCTCCTCTGCTACATATGTGTCTGGAGTCAAAGGTCTGCCCCTGTGTTCTCTGTGATTGGTGGTTTAGTCCCTGGCATCTCTGGGGGTCTGGTTGGTTGATATTATTGTTCTGCTTATGTGGTTGCAAACCCCTTCAGAAGATGTGTTTCTTAATTTCGTATTTGAGATATTATATTTCTTTTAGTCAATGACTGCAAAACCTGCTGTATTATTGATATAGAGATGTGTTGTATTGCATATTTGTCAAATTAAGGTTATTTATCCAACATTATCCCAAGTTTATCCCAACATTCTAGTAGTTTAGGCCTATGGTCAAATATGTCAATTCAGTGCTTGTAAAACTAATTTTTCATGCATTATTATTATCACAGCCACTACCGCTAGAAGCTGAACATTCTCTAGATGAAAAACAATAATAGTGGAATAGGTTGTTCAGCCCTTTCTTGGTTATTTTTAAAAACTACTTCAATCTAAAAGAGCTCAGTACCTGCAGAATTGTTGGGATGGTCATTTTCTCTGAGGATATTTAACCATAACAGTATTTTGTGGCTGAATGGAATTGAGAAGAAAAATTTTAAAATAGCAACTGTGGAAAGAATGTTTTGTATCCCATGTGTGATGGCTTACAAGGGGGAGCTCTTATCCCCTGAGGATTATTTGAGGCCTGTGCTTGATTCTTTACTTGTAGGCTGAAGGAGTTGGTAAAATTCCACCTGGTCTGAGTTGATTTTTCACTTAGTGAAAGTAGGGATTCTAAAAATAATGATCACACAAGATGATCAGGCAAAAGACCAGAGTTTTCTTTCCTGCAAATTATAGGGTGAGTTACATTCTATTACATATCTGTTTTGATAACTGTATCACCAAAAACTGACCTGTTATTTTCCATTTTTTTCTACATCTTTCATCTCTATTGATAGTGTTTCCCATGGCGTTTCTTCCAAAAATTGTTTACTTTCCCCTGTACAAGGTCTTTGAGGGTCCTTTCCTGTCTGAATTCCCCACTGACTGAAAATATAACTTCATTTCTTCAAAAAGCAGTTTCATAATTATCCTGCTTTCTGGATCCCACACTTTGCTAAAATTACACACTTAATATTTTATAAATAGTATGTTGTTTGGACCAAAAATTTTCCGTGTTTCCTTGCCTTAAATTAATTCTCTCAAATTTGAATCTCTAACACATTTATTTCTTTACCAAATGTACTACTTGGTAGTATTCATTCTTGTCCTCATTAGATATGTCATAGAGGGGTTGGGGATTTAGCTCAGTGGTAGAGCGCTTGCCTAGCAAGCACAAGGCCCTGGGTTCGGTCCCCAGCTTCGGAAAAAAAAAAAAAGATATGTCATAGAGTTTTGAATTGGAACTCTTGTAATGACTGATGATATAGTTTCTAATTGTGGTTCCTTTGTCACTGTCTCTTACAATGATCTGCTCTTGTCTCCAATCATTTTTGTTGGATTATCTTATTTCTTTTGACTTATAGGAGTTCAAAAATTAGAGGAAAAAGGGAGGGAGATGGGTAAAGAATTCTTGGAGGGCAGACCAGGCAGGGAGCAATATTTAGACTATTAAATAAATAAATAAATAAATAAATAAATAAATAAAATGAGTAAATACTAAATATGGCTATAGGTTTAAAGATGCCTTCAATTTTGTCACTTAGGCAAAAATGAGGTAGGTGTCTGTTCTCTGACATAATTTTTGGAAACAATTTTTGATATAAATCGTAAATTCATTCAAATCTAGCATAGTCTTTGCACAATTACATTTTTTCTTTCCTGTGTGCATTTAGAAAATGTATTATGCAGAATTACTACTCACATTTGATTCTCTTATATATTGTTATTTTGGATATACTTAACATACTCATTTAATGGGATTGATTCAAGATTGTATCAAGGAAAATATGTTCTTTTCTCCAACAGAAATGAAGTTGACTTTATCTCTCAACAATTTAAGATGTGCACAATGAACACTAATTCAAGTGATCACTCACTAAAATCTGAAATGATTTAGAGGGTGACTTTATTAGCCTGCATATCATTTCTATGGATACTATAATTTAATTATCTCATATCAGGATTTGGTTGTAAGCTATTTGTTGCATTATTAGCTCAGTGAAATTAGTTTCAGACATTTAAATATTCCTGCTGTGGGAAAAATCACCTCTACTGAACTGTGACTAACTGAATTTTGCATTAATCTGAAGTGAATTAATAGAGAAAGTAATTTTTCACTGTGTAGATTATATCTTAACACTGTAACCTTCCACCACTGTGTAAAGGAGATAACACATGTCAAAGTGAATAAAACAGAAATGTGGACTTGAATTATCTATTTCAAAATGAGAACCCGAGCAATCACCCAAAGGGACATATATTTTTGACATTGGGTAATTATAAGTAAAGCTACCATGGTAAAATATACTTCAGAAGGTATTCCAGTGCATGCTATTAGTAAATATTGTTTAGTATGGCCATTCTCGCTGTTGAATTTCCAGGCTTGAATAGTAGCATTGAGTATGCTTCCCTTCAAGTCACTGCTAACACCCAATAAAGTAAATTTTCCTTGGGACAGAGATCTTACCTGTGGTTTTATTGCAGTTTTCGTGAAAAAAAAATGCTGATATAATCAACCCTATGTTTATTGTTTACTTGAGTATCTTCACTTATGCAAGGCCTACTAGTTCTTACCCATTTTTTTCCTTTTGTGAAAATGGAATATTTTCCTGATTAGTTTTCCTGCCCTTTACTCCTTCCAGTTCCTCCCCACCACCCCTAACATCTGGATCTATTCCCTTTGTGTTTTACTGAAAAAATAAAAGTATAACAAAAAGCATCAAAATAGAATATACAAGATAAAAGAAAAGTATTACATTGAAGTTGGACAAAACAAATCAACAGAAGAAAACAAATCCAGGACAAGGCACTTGTGGCATATTTAGCAATCCTGTGATTCCACTAAAATGGAAGTCATATATACACAGAGGACGTGGTAAAAGCCTGTGAAGGTCCTATACATGATGCCTCAGTCTCTAATCTCATATGAACTTCGCCCATGTTGACTTAGAAGGCCTTGTTTTATTGGTGTTCTTCATCCCCTATGATGCTTACACTTTTTCTGCCTCCTTTTCTGCAGAGTCCCAGATGTCTGAATGAAATGATTTGATTTAGGCATTACTTTTAGGGTCAACTGTCCAAGAACTATCACTCTCAGCGTATTGTCTTGTTTTGGGTCTCTGTAAATTATTTCCATCTGTCTCAGTAGGTAGCAGCAGACAGGAACACATGGCTGAACGAGGGACTGATTTATGAGTACCACAGAATGTCATTAGGACTTATTCTATCATTATTTTCTACTTTTCTTATTTTTTGTTGTTTTTTTGGATCAGTAGGATTTTGTTTTACCCTGGATACCTGGGCTACATATTCCTTTGGCCATATAAGCAATGTCAAACATGTTTCATCTCATGGAGTAGGCCTTAAATATAATCAGTTATTTGGTGATTACTAACATAAGCTTTTTGCCAACATGAATATTTTTCAATATCATTAGTTTTATTGTGAACTCTTTAGGAAAACATAAATATTATTTTTGATAGCTTGTTTTATTCTTACTTTTATTTATTATATGTTTCTATTTGTTTATTATGTATTTATTCATTTGTTTGCATGGTAAGAGCACATTTGCTTATTTGCATATATAAAACTTATCGAATAACTTTCAAGGTTTGGTTCTTTCCTTCCTCCCTGAAATGTCGGAGATCAAATATTGATTTTCAGGTTTGATGGCAAATGCCTTTCCTGGCTAAACCATTACACTGGACTTAAACAATCTTTACATGATCTTTTACAAACTCAACATTCCCATGGATGTCAGAATGAGGGCCAACACACACACACACACACACACACACACACACACACACACACACACACACAATTTGTAGATTCACCTTCAGAACTCATTTACTAATAGTACTTCTCCTAGATCTACAACCTCTTCAATAAATGTCTTTTTAACAAATTCTTTATTTCTTTTTTACAGTCCAGTCTTTGTCCCCTTCTGTGAGCACTCCTACTGCTCAACCTCTTGCCATCCCATACCTCCCACCCCTTGTCTCCAAGAGGATGTCACCACCCCCAACCCTGACAGGCCTCCCCACTCCCCAGGGCCTCAAGTCTTTCACGGGTTAGGTGCATCTTCTCTCACTGAGGCCAGACCAAGCAGTCCTCTGCTGTATATGTGTCAGGGGCCTCACATCAGCAGGTTCATGCTGTCTGGTTGGTTGCTGAGTGTCTGAGAGATCTCAGAGGTCCATGTTGGAGACCGCTGGTTTTCCAATGGGGCTATTGTCCTCTTCAGCTTCTTCCAGCTTTTCCCCAATTCAACCGTAGGGATCCATTGGTTGTGTGTCAGTATCTGCATTTCATTCTTTGGGCCTCAGCTTGTTAGGCCTCTCAAAAAGCAGCTATGCTTGGCATATATCTGGAAGCAGAGCACAGCATCAGTAAGAGCATCAAGCCCTGGGGTCTTCCCTTGAGCTGGATCCCAATTCAGGCCAGTCACTGGATCTCCTTTCTCACATGCTCTTACCATTTTTGGCAACCCCATCCTTCCACTTGATGTCCTGTCTGTCCACTGGAGGTGAACTTTACAAGTTCCCCCTTGCCTCTGTAAAGCACTTCATCTAAGGTCTCTCCTTTTGAGTCCTGAGAGTATCTCCTTTCCCAGGTCTCTGGTACTTTCCAGAGGGTCACCTCCACCTCCTACTTCCCCAGGTTGCCTGTTACCATTCTTTTTGCTGGCCCTCAGGGCTTCAGTCCTGTTTTCCTGCCACCAATACCTAATCATGTTTCCCCCTTCCCCTCCCTGTCCTCTCTGCCATCCAGGTCCCTCCCTTCCTCTGTCCATGGAATTGCTTTCTGCTTCCTCCCAAGTGGGATTGAAATACCATCACTTGGGCCCTTTGACTTGTTAACCTTCTTGAGTTCTGTGGATTGTTTCCTGGATATTCTGTACATTTTTTGGTAATATCCACCTAGTGAGTACATACTATGCGTGTCCTTTTGGTTCTGAGTTACCTCACTCAGGATGATGTTTTCTAGCTCCATCCATTAGCTTACAGAGCTCATTATGTCCTTGTTTTTATAGCTGAGTAGTATTCCATTGTGTAAATGAACCACATGTTCTGTATCCATTCTTCTGTGGTGGACATCTGGGTGTTACCAGCTTCTGGCTATCACAAATAAGGCTGCGATGAACATAATGAAACATTTGCCCCTGTTGACATGGTGGGGCATCTTTTGGGTATATGTGCAAGAGTTTATAGCCAGATCTTCAGGTAGATATAATTCGAATTATCTGAGGAACCTCTAGATTGCTTTCAAGAGTGGTTATACTAGTTTGCAATCCCACCAGCAATAGAGGAGTACTCTTCTTTCTCCACATCCTTGCCAGCATGTGTCCTCACCTGAGTTTTTGATCTTAGCCATTCTGCTTGGTGTATGGTGGAATCTCGGTGTCATTTTGATTTGCATTTCCCTGATGACTAAGGGTTCTCAATATTTCTTTAAATGTTTCCCAGCCATTTGAGACTCCTCAGTTGAGAATTATCTGTCCAGTTCTATTCCCCATTTTTGATTGTGTTGTTTGGCTAATTTTCTTTTTTAAACCACTACATTTCTGTTAATTAAGGATAGATTGAAAAGTTCATATAGAATGCACATCCCTGAAAAATATTGAACCTCTGTCCTTCAGTCACCGTTAACTGTAATAGCCCCCCAACTAATGGTGGGACTTGCTGAACCTCTCCAGATTGCTTCTGGAATTCTGTCTCTTTTGATCGTGGGTAAGCACAGCCACTATCAATTGATACATGCAATAGGGTTGTCATATTGGACATTGGAGATGTCTACTACTTCCGAATTTAACAATCTTTCTGTTGTCTCTCCCATGATGCTCCCTGAGCCTAGGGAGAAAGCTGTGATGTAAACTTTTCATTTAGAGCTAAGTATTTCAGGGTCTTCTACTCTATTCATTCTTACCAGTCGTGAGTCTGTGTTTCAATTATATTCTTGTGAAAAGTGGTTTCTCTGATGAGTACTTGGAAATTCATTAACTATGGGGTATAAAGAGAAAAATGTAGGGAGTCCATTTTTATATGTCCACTTAGGAGAATAGTACCACCATATTCTCTATTGGGCTTATGACATAACTGGATATAAGTGTTTGGGGACCCGATATTGGCACGATACATAGAAAAAAATGACTTTAAACCATCACCCCTGACCTTAGGCTTGTCCCTCCATTGTTCCTACATTATAGCCTAAATTTTAGCTTCTTTCATAAATATGCTTATTTTAGAAATTTTCTATAATAGTAGTTTTCCATATATATTTCAAAGGGATAGAGGAATAGTCATCACTCTCCACCTCCCTTTATTCTATATCCTCTTCTCTATCGCCCCTAAATCCTTCTACTTTTATCATCCCCTTTCACCTTTGACAGCAGTCGACATTGCTTCTTGTAATATACTGTATTTAATCTCTGTTTTCATGACTTTTATAGGTATTCTAACCTAACATATATACATAATGAGTTAAAACTAGCAATTATCTATGAAAGAGAACAAAATCATTGTTTCTAGATCATTCTCTTTATAGTTGAATGATATATTTGTTTATATGATATTGTCATTATCAATTTATAAGTGATGAATATCTGTTTTAATATATTTTTGCTATTTCAAATTAAGCATCCATGAACATGGAACAGAAAATATTGCTGTAGTAATACACTGAGTAATTTGTGATTACGTGTAAGTGTAGTTTAGCTGAATTATATGACATATTCATTTATAGTTTTTGAGGAACATTTATATTAATATCTATAAGTCTGTACCAGTTTGCACTCTCAGCAACCATTAGTAAGTTTTCCCTTTATTGTTTTATATATATATATATATGTATATATATACAAACACACACACACACACACACACACACACACACACACATATATATATATATATATATATATATATATACATATATACTCCATCATTTCTGGTGGTCCTTTTTGTTTAAATATTAGATGTTCTGAGACTGGAGTAAGATAAATATCAATACAGTTTTAATTTATCTTTCACTGATAGAATATGTTAAACATCTAAAAATATCTAATCCAATTGCATTTCTTTCGAGAACTTTGTTGATTTCTTTGTTTTTTATTTGTTTAATTTTGTTTATTTGGTGTTCTGCTTTTTGTGTTCTTTGCATAGTCTAGGTACAGAATATTTTTCATATATATAGCTGGCACTTTTTCCATTCTGTAGGCTGCCATTTTCCTCAAGAGACAGTGTCCATTGCTGTACTGAAGCTTTGCAATTTCATGAGATCCTACTTATCACTCATGATTCTTAATATTATTATACTCTTATAGAAAGTTATTTTCCGTGCTCACATGTTAATGTATATTCTCTACCTTTTCCTCTGTCACATTCAGGGTAGTAGGTTAAAGTCCTTGATCCATCTAAGTTGAGATGTTTATACGGTAAGAGATAAGGGTCTAGTTGGATTCTTTTACATGTATTTTTTCATTTGACTAAAACAATTGTAGAAGATGTCCTTTTATTTTCAAACTGTACTTTTTAAACTCTTCATCAAAAGTCAAAACATTTGTGTGTTTAATTTTATTCTAGAATCATGCTGTTCTAGGTACCACCGATTAATAGTATGACTTAAAACCCACAGTTGATAATACCTATCAGTGTTTATCATTCGGGATTCTTTTGTATATACTGAGTCTTCTGAGTTTTTCTGTGAATTATATTTGATAAATTGATTTTGACTGCATTGAATCTGCAAATAGCTTTGCATTGGATGAGCATTTTCACAATTTTTTTACCAATCTATGAGCATGTGATACATATTCATCTTCTTTTACCTTCTTCATTTTATTTCTTTACCATATTACAGGTTTTATTGTACTATTTCTTAGTATATACTCAATGATTTCTATATGTGAGAGTTATATTTATTGTCCTGATTATTATTGTGACATAACAAGATATAATGTCTAATAAATCTTTAGTGTTACACATTCTTTTTTAATAATTTTATTTTTGTTGGATATTTTATATGTTTACATTTCAAATGTTATCCACTCCCCACTCCCATATCCCCTGCCCCCTCCTCCTGCTTCTATGAGGATGCTCCATTCCTACCCATCCACTCCAAACTCAATGCCCCAGCACTAACCTACATGGGGAAACAAGCCTTCATAGGACCAAGGACTTTTCCTTCCACTGATGCTGGACAATGTTGTGCTCTTTCACATATATGGCTGGAATCATTGGTCCCTCCATGTGTACTCTCTGGTTGGTGGTTTAGTCCCTGAGAGCTCAGGTAGAGTTTGCTTCTTCCTATGGTATTACAAACCCCTTCTGCTCTTTCAAACTTTTCTCTAACTCCTCCATTGGGGTCACAGTGTTCAGTCCAATGATTAGCTGCAACCATCCTCATCTGTGTCAGTGGGGCTCAGGCAGATCCTCTCAGGAGACACCCATGTATGGCTCCTGTCAGCAAGCACTTCTTGGCATCAGCAGTAGTGACTGGGTTTGGTGGCAGTATAAGGGGTAGATCCTCAGGTAGGGCAGTACCTGGATGACCATGGACCCTTCAGTCCATGCTCCATTCTTTGTCCCTGTATTTCCTCCCGTGAGTATTTTGTTCTCCTTTCTAATAATTAATGAAGCATCCATATTTTAATCTTCCTTCTTCTTAGGCTTCATATGATTTATGAATTTTTCATAGTTATTGAAACTTTTGGGCTAATATCCCCTTATCAGTGAGTATATACCATGTGTGTTCATTTGTGATTGGGTACTTTCCCAATCACAAATGATACTGTGAAATCCCATGATGATATTTTCTGTATCTATGCCTCTGTTGAGAGACATCTGAGTTTGTTCTGGCTTTTGGATATTATAAATAAAGCTGCTATGAACATAGTGGATCATGTGTTCTTGCTATAAGTTGGAGCAACTTTTGGGTGGATCTCCAAGAGTGGTATATCTGGGTCCTCAGGTAGAACTATGTGCAATTTTCAGAGGAACCGCAAGACTGATTTCCAGAGTGGTTGTACCAGTTTGCAGTCCCACCAAAAATGGAAGAGTGTTCCTCTTTCTCCACATCCTTGCCAGCATCTACTGTCACCTGAGTTTTTCATCTTAGCCTTTCGGACTGGTGTGAGGTGGTATCTAAGGGTTGTTTCAATTTGTCTTTCCCTGATGACTAAGGATGTTAGATATTTCTTTAGGTGTTTATCAGGCATTTGGTATTTCTCATTTGAGAATCCTTTGTTTAGCTCTGTACCCCTTTTTGAAATAAGATTATTTGATTCTATGGATTCTAACTTCTCAAGTTCTTTGTATATATTAGATATTAGCCTTCAATTGGATGTAGAATTGGTAAGGATCTTTTCCCACTCTGTTGGTTGCTGTTTTGTCCTAATGACAGTGTCCTTTACCTTACAAATGCTTTGCAATTTTATGACAATACATTTGTTGAGTTTCGATCTTGGAACATAAGACTTTGGGGTTCTGTTCAGGAAATTTTCTCCTGTGTCTATGTGTTCAAGGCTCTTCCCCCCTTTCTCTTCTATTAGTTTCACTGTATCTGGTTTTATGTGGAGGCCCTTGATCCACTTGGATTTGAACTCTGTACAAGGAGATAAGAAGAGGTCAATTGGCAATCTTTTACATGCTGACTTCCAGTTTAGCCAGCACCATTTTTGAAAATGCTAACTTTTTTATCCATTAGATAGTTTTAGTTCCTTTGTCAAAGATCAAGTAACCATAGTTTTGTGAGTTCATTTTTGAGTCTTCAATTCTATTCCATTAATCTACCTGCTTGTCTGTGTACAAATAACATGCATTTTTTATCATGATTCCTCTGTAATACAGCTTGAGGTCAGGAATGGTGATTCCTCCAGAAGTTTTTTATTGTTGAGAATAGTTTTCGTTATCATGGGTTTTTTGCTTTTCTAAATGAAGAATTGAGTTTTAATTTTGATAGAGATTGCATTGAATTTGTACATTGCTTTCTGCAAGATGACTATCTTTACTGTATTAATCTTGTCAGTCAATAAGCATGAACGATCTTTCCATCTTCTGACATCTTGGATTTCTTTCCTCAGAGACTTGAAATTCATGTCATACAGATTTTTACTCTCTTGGTTAGGGTCACACCAAGGTATTTTATATTATTTGTGGCTATAGTGAACAGTGTCATTTCCCTAATTTATTTCTCATTCTGTATTTCCTTCGGGTAGAGGAAGTCTACTAGTTTGTGTGAGCTAATTTTATATCCAGCCACTTTGCTGAAGTTGTTTAGGATCTCTCTGGTGGAATTTTTGGAGTCACTGAAGGATAATATCATATCATCTGCAATAGTGATATTTTGCCTTTTCCTTTCCAATTTGTATCCCTTTGACCACTTTCTGTTGTCTTATTGCTCTGCCTAGGATTTAAAGTACTATATTCAATAGGTAGGGAGAGAGTTAGAAGCCTTGTCTATTCCCTGAGTTTAGTGGGATTACTTCAAGTTTCTCTCTATTTAGTTTGATGTTGGCTACTATTTTGCTGCATATTGCTTTTACTATGTGTAGATATGGGCCTTGAATTCCTAATCTTTCCAAGACTTTTATGATGATGGGGTTTTGAATTTTGTCAAATGTTTTTTCAGCATCTAATTAGAAGATCATATGTATATTTTCCTTTAGTTGGTTTATATAGTGGATTATATTGATCAATTTCTGTATATTGAGCCACCCAAACATCCTTGGAATGAACTTCTTTGATCATGTTGATGATCAGTTTGATGTATTCTTGGATTCGGTTTTAAAGAATTTTTTTGAGTATTTTTGCATCGATACTCATCAGGGAAATTGGTCTGAAGTTATCTTTCTTTGTAGTGTCATTGTGTGGTTTAAGTATAAGCATAATTGTGGCTTCAAAAACAGAATATGTAACATTCCTTCTGTTTCTATTTTGTAGAATACTTTGAAGAGTATTAGCATTAGGTTTTCTTTGAAGGTCTGAGAGAATTATGCACTAAACCCATCTTATGCAGTGCTTTTTTTGGTTGGGAGACTTTTATTGACTGCTTTGATTTTGTTAGGATTGATGGGCTCCTTAGATCTTTTATCTGTTCCTGATGTAACTTTGGTACCTGTTATCTGTCTAAAAATTGTTCATTTCCTCCAGATATTCCAGTTTTGCTGGGTGTAGGTTTTGTTAGTAGGATCTGATAATTTTTTGTGTTTCATCACATTCTGTTCTTATGTCTCCATTTTCATTTCTGATTTTGTTGATTTGGATACTGTATCTGTGCCCTCTGGCTTGTCTGGCTAATGGTTTATCTCTCTTTTTGATGTATCAAAAAACTGACTCCTGGTTTTGTTGATTCCTTGTATAGTTCTTTTTTGTTTCTACTTGGTTGATTTCAGCTCTGAGTTTGATTATTTCCTGCCATCTACTACTCTTGGGTGAAATTATTTCTTTTTGTTCTAGAGCTTTTAGGTGTGCTATCAAGCTGTTAGTGTATGCTTTCTGTAATTTATTTTTTGGAGGGACTCAGAACTATGACTTTTCCTCTTAGCACTGTGTCCCATAAGTTTGTGAATGATGTACCTTCATTGTCCTTAAATTCTAAAAAAAATCATTAATTTCTTTATTTCTTCCTTGACCAAGTTATCAAGAGTAGAGCCTTTTCAACTTCCATGTATATGTGGGCTTTCTGTCATTTTTGTTGCTATTGTAGACTAGCCTTAGTCCAGGGTGATCTGATAGGATGATGGGATTATTTCACTCTTCTTGTATTCGTTAAGACCTGTTCTGTGACTGATCAGATGATCAATTTTGGAACAGGAACCATGAGGTTCTGAGAAAAAAGTATATTCTTTTGTTTTTAGGATGAAATGCTCTATGGATGTCTGTTAAATCCATATGGTTCATAACTTCTGTTAGTTTCACTGTGTCTCCATTTAGTTTCTGTTTCCATGATCTGTCCGTTGATGAGAATGGTGTGTTAAAGTCTCTTACTATTATTGTGTGTGGTGTAATGTATGCTTTGAGCTTTTGTAAAGTTTCTTATATGAATATTTCTTATATGAATGTATGTGCTCCTGCATTTGGAGCGTCGATGTTCAAAATTGAGAGTTCATCTTGATAGATTTCATGAACTTTCATGAATATGAAGTGTCCTTCCTTATCTTTTTTCATAACTTTTGGTGAAAAATTGATTTTATTTGATATTAGAATGGCTACTCCAACTTGTTTCTTAGGACCATTTTCTCAGAAATTTTTTCTAGCCTTTTACTCTTGGGTAGTTTCTGTCTTTGTCCCTGAGGTGTGTTTCCTGTATGCAGCAAAATGCTGGGTCTTGTTTACATATCCAGTCTGTTAGCCTATGTCTTTTTATGAGGGAATTGAATCCATTGATGTTAAGAGATATTAAGAAATAATGATTGTTGTTCCCTGATATTTTTGTTGTTATAAATGGTATTTTGTTTGTGTGGCCATCTACTTTTGGGTTTGTTGCAAGAAAATTAATTTCTTACTTTTTATAGGTTATAGTTTCCCTTCTTGTGCTGGACTTTTCCATCTATTATCCTTTGTAGGGCTGGATTTATGAAAAGACAGTGTGTAAATTTGTTTTTGTCATATAAAATCTTGGTTTCTCTATCTATGGTAATTGAGAATTTTGGTGGCTATAGTAGCCTGGCCTGCCATTTGTTTTCTCTTAGAGGCTGTATGACATCTGTCCAGGATTTTCTAGCTTTCATACTCTCTGTTAAGAAGTCTGGTGTAATTCTGATAGGTCTGCCTTTACATGTTACTTGACCTTTTTCCTTTATTGCTTTTAATATTCTTTCTTTGTTTTGTGTATTTTGTGTTTTGGTTTTGACTATTATGTGACAAGAGGAATTTCTTTTCTGGTTCAATCTCTTTGGAGTTCTGTAAGCTTCTTGCATGTTCATGGACATCTCTTTCTTTAGGTGAGGAACATTTTCTTCTATAATTTTGATGAAGATATTTACTGGCCCTGTAAGTTAGGAATCTTCAGTCTCTTTTATTTTTAGTTTTGGTCTTCTCTTGTGTCCACAATTTCCTGGATATTTTTGGTTAGGGATTTTTTGATTTTTGCATTTTCTTTGACTATTTTGTTAAATTTTTATGGTTTCTTTTGTCCCTGAGGTTCTCTTTTCTATCTCTTGTATTGTTTGTGATACTTGTGTCTATGACTCCTGATCTCTTTTCTAGGTTTTCTACCTCCAGGGTTGTTTCCCTTTGTGATTTTCTTTACTGTTTCTGTTTTCATTTTTATATCCTGGATGATTTTCTTCAATTCCTTCACATGTTTGGTTTCCTGTAATTCTTTAAAGAATTTTTGTGTTTCCTCTTTAAGGGCTTCTACTTTTTTTACCTGTTTTCTCCTTTCTTTCTTTAAGGTACTTATTTATGTCCTTCTTAAACTCATCTATCAATATCATGAGATGTGATTTTAAATCCAAATCTTGCGTTTCTGATTTGTTGGGATATCCAGTTTTTGCTGTGGTGGAAGAACTGCGTTCTGACAATGCCAAATAGTCTTGGTTTCTGTAGCTTAGGTTTTTGGGCTTTCCTCTTGCAATCTGGTTATCACTGATGTTAGTTGACCTTGTTGTCTCTCACTGGAGCTTGTCTCTTCTGTGGGCCATTAAGCCTGTGAGCCTATTAACCTGTGATCTTTGGAGGGAGAACACTCCTGGCAGACCAGCTTTCTGTTGGCAGGTTTTAGGGCCAAGAGGTGTGTGACAGCCCCTGCTCTAGGTGTAGGCAGAGACTGGAAGGGTCTTGTCCTAGGCAGTCCTGGGGCTCCTGCTTCCTGTGTGCTTTTGGTATGTGTCTCCTTGGACAGTCAATTGGGAGAAAGTCGAGAAAAATTGGGTCTCTCCTTTGAGCTTAGGAGGAAGAGTGCTTCTGTGGGCAGGTTTTGTTTCTGAGGGCTGTGAAACAGTCCTGCCTCTGGGTGTAGAAGGAGACAAAAAGTGCCTTGTGCTAGGCTGCCCTGTGACTCCTGAGCCATGTGCACTGCTGGCAGGTTTATCCTTGGACAATCAGTGTGAAAATAGTGGGGTCTCACCTCTGGGCTGAGGGCATAAGAGGGAGGAGAGTGCTCCTAGTAGACCAGTTCTCTGAGGCAGGTTTTGTGTCCATGGGCTGTGGAACATTCCTGGCTCTAGGAGGAGATGGAAACTGGAAGGGTCTGTCCCAGGCTGCCCTTTGGTTCCCCACTGTTATTCATTCTTAAACAATTTTCCTATTACATAGAAAAAAAACAAACAATAGATAGATTCTACCAAATAATGCTTTAATGTAGTCAGGCCGAGTAACATGTTTCACAGATAATCAACTTTTTTCAGATAATATTACACTAACTACATTAAAAGCTGGGTGATATCCTTTGGTGTGGGAGAGATTAAAGAGGTGTTTCGAGTCATGCTAGAAACAAGAAAAAAAGGGACATTACTTTTAAAGCACTATTTCAAGACAGTCTGGGGAAGAAATACTCTGGTAATATGTAACATGGGAAACAAAGGTTCAGGGTCACTATGTGTGTTGGACACGCCTGTCTAGCATCTGTTACTTTGTGAAATAGCTCTGAAAGCATCATGCTGAGTGGGTCACAGTCCAAAAATGACTGAACTACAGTCATGGTTTCATTGTAAGAAAAAGCCTATATAATGGATTATACTGATAGATTTCGGTATATTGAACCATCCCTGCATTCCTGAGATGAAGCCTACTTGATCATGGTGATTGTTTTTATGTGGATTCAGTTTGAGAGAGTTTTATTGAGTATTTTTGCATTGATATTCATCAGGGTAATTGGTCTGAAGTTCTCTTTTTTTGTTAGGTTTTTGTGTAGTTTATGTATAAACATAACTGTGTTCTCGTAGAATAAATTCTGTTTCTGTTTTGTGGAATAGTTTGAAGTGTAGGGGAATGCCAGGACTGGGAGGCAGGAGGGAATGGCGGGTGGGTGGGGGAGCATCCTCATAGAATCAGGGGGAGGGTGCATGGGATAGGGGATTTCCAGAGGGGAAACCAGGAAGAAAGGGGATAACATTGGAAATGTAAATAAAAAATATATTATCTAAATAATAAAAAAAATCAAAAATAAAAAGGCTAATATACCTTTAACCTTTACTTTGATAAAACGTCTTTTGAGAAGATTCTCACAATCAAAGAGTAAGAACATATAAAACAAGTTCAAAATATAAAAAGCGTTATCTTTTTCGCACATTACAGAGTCCTGAGCAATAGGCTGTATCCCCTGTAATCTGTCCATAGACAATTAAACCTTTGACATCTATTTTTAGGAAGTTTTATGAGGGTAGTAGAGTTAAGATAGTTTGAAATGGTTTATAAAAGAAATATTATATCCAAAACATATAAGACAATAGAACATCCCAATACTGAGGAAACTTTTTCATATATTCCTGTGATCTGTAATGTCATTTAGTCCATCAAGGACCACAGACTTTTTTCTGTAAAAGACCATATAGTAAAAGTATTTGACTTTGAGGCTGGTCTTCGAGTGGTTGCAATGCAAGATGGCAGTTACCACAGGCTTGGGAGTAAACGTCCCTCAAAATTTCCCACTGTTAGAAGAGCTGGAAGAAGGCCAGAAAGGAGTAGGCAACAGCACAGTTTACTGGGGTCTGGAGGACAACAAGGATGATACACAAGATGAACAGGATGATAATTGGGCTTTGAAGGACAATTTATGAAAACTGAAATACAGCCTTAAAATAGAATGTGGGCCTACGTACCCAGAAGCTCCCCCATCTGTAAGATTTCTAGCAAGAGATAATATGAGCAGTGTGAGCAGTTCAAGTAGAGTCCAAGAGCCATAGCTGTGTTGGCAAAGTGGCAGAATTCCCACAGCATTAAAGTCATCCTGCAGGAACTGAGGGGCCTGATGCTGTCAAAAGAGAACATGAAGCTGCCACAGATGCCAGAAGGACAGTGTTCTGGCAATTAGTCACAAAAGCCCCGGCCTCCCCTCCCCATGCAACCCAAGTCTTCATATTCAACAGTAGTGAATTTTCTAGATCCATCTGTAGACCTCAAAGTACTGGAGAGGAAGTCCCACTCAGACTTCATCCTGAGACACTGCTCTGACACTAACATCTTGTCCATTTGAAATAGTAAGTTGTGCTGTGTAACATCATCTGTCCGGTGTAACCGCTGTCAGCCTGATTAAACTTCTGGGATCAAGGTGTGTTGAAATTGGATTCCTTTGGGAGCAGTGGGCACAGCTAATGCAACTGTGAACAAATACATTATATAAACACCTGCACTTGGTCTGGGTCTGCCCTGCCCTCCACCACAGTTGTGTGGTGGCTCTTAGAATAGATGGGGAGGTGTCAGGTAGCAGCCATGGGACTGACCACCGCTGAGCTAGGGGCGCTTTGGCTGCAGCCCTGCTTTCTTAAGTCTTAAGTGATGCCCCATCCAAGCCGTGGTCCCCACTCTTCCACCCCCACCCTTGGCCAAAGTTTAGATTGTGACCTCCCCTCCATCTGTATTTGGCCACAGGCAAGGAATTCAGGGCTTCCCATCTCCCCACCTTTATCAAGGTATATGCTTTCCCCTTCCTCAAGTCCCTTCTTGCCCATCACCACCCAACATTTGCTGTGGCCAGAAGTCATCAGATGAGCTTGGAAGCGCCTGGCCTCCCTCACTTAGCTCCTGTCCACACTCATTCACCTGCCACCAGCCTGGGAAGGGAGTGTCAGGTCCTCGGCCCTGTTGCCACCATCAGCCCTCGAGCTTTGAGCTTGGGTCTAGAGGTGAACAGAGCAGTCACACAGTGACTCAGACCAGCCAGAGTTCAGGGTCCTTGGTGGACATATGTCTACAGAAAGACCATGCTTAGAGTCCTCGGTACACACACTTCTGAGTTGACTCCTTTTCCCATAATTGCTTTGCTTTTGCATATTGAAGTGGTTTGAACAGGGCTCTCAGTCACCCTGGCTATCCATCCTGTCTTATGTGGAACCTGACAGCTGGAACAGGAAGCCCTAACCCAGCACACTCAGGTTTCAGTGTTGCTCCTCAGACCCTCAGAAGAGACCCAAGGGACTCTGTGTCACCATGTTTGCAGATCATTTGCGGATCTGTGAGCCTGGCCTGCTGGTTCATTGTCACATTCCCCACTCTGTTCAGGACCACTAAATGTTGCATACCGAGATAAAGGCAATTCGTTGTGCTAAAAAATGACCTTGAAGACGATATTATAATCATTATACCTGATAAACTTAGGTGGAGGCAGAGAAACAACCAAAAAATATTATGCAAATTAGCGAGAATACTTGCTTTCTGAGAAGCCATTATTTACATAAGCAGGAAAAACTAGTCCAGTGAAACTGTTCGCTAAGTCTTAGTAGGACCTTTCAAATTGAATTCTAGATCAGCAGCAACAGTATTAGCTGAGAAAGAAACATAAATTGTGGAGTGTCATGGCAAAAGATGTAAGTCCTCCTGTTAATAAATCACTAAGAGTATTAAAATGCTAACACCACAGCATTAAGTGTGCACAAGCCACATTTCTCTACATCTAGCCCTGCCTTGAAACTTCTTAAAATTAATCAACTTGAGATGTAGCCTAGACCTAGTGGATTACCATCAGGATACCAATAAGATCCTTAGAAAACTAAAAAGCACATAGGTTTTGAAAAGGTTTGAGAGCATATACAGTTTTAATTTTGTGACACTGGCTAAGAATTCTACCAATAAACAAGTAATTATCTACGAAAAATAACTTTTGAAATTCTTGCAAATATTTTTAAAAACTAATTGAGAAATTTGCAGTCAACAAATTTTATTCCTTATCAAGTTCCCTATCAGAATTTTTAATGCATTCTCAGCTTTTTTTTCCAGCCACATTGCATTTATTTGGCTTCTGGATGTATTTTTTTTTCTAAGAGAAAATTCTCAGTCTAACAGTGCTCTCCTGGAAACAGTGATGGTTATGAATATGGACTCTGAAATTGTACAACTTAGGCTAGTTTCCTAGCTCCACCACTCACCAACTGATTGATCTTGGGAAGGTTATTTAATTAATCATCTGTTTCAGTGCATTCTGCTAGGGAGAATTAATAGCTCTTATCATTCTGAGGTTTAAATGTGTTTATATATTTAAACACTGTCTGACACATGACAAATACTTGTGAGCTCGAAACACTAGTAGTTCTCAATTCCCATCACCTAAATAATTCTTCTGGCTCTCTCTATTTGTCTGAGCTCTTGCAGCATTGACTGCTTGGGGGTGGGGGCATGTGGATTAAATTTGGCTGCAAAACAGGGGTAGCAAAATTAGTCATGTTAATGTAATGCAAAAATAACAAACAGGCATATTTTCTGGCTACAAAGTAAGACAATGGTCTGTAGTAGTAAATATTTTAAAAAGAATCTACCAACCCATGCTAGTGTTGGCACTGTAGGGCCACAGGGCATCTGCAGAGTATTATCTCAATCAACAGAGCATCTCAGGCAGTAAGCTCCCAATCTCAACCCCACACTGTCACAGCCTCCTCTCTGAGCCTGGCAGCAGCTGCCCTCTTGCAACTCTCTTGTTGTGGGCCCTGCTCACATTCCAGCATCCACCCCCTGTGGTTGTAGACACAATTCCCAGTAACTCCTCAAAATCAAAATTAATTAACTTGTAATTTAACAATCAGATTTATACCTTAAATTAATTTCCCAAGATGTCTACGCAATAAACTCATAATAAATTGATGATATAAACTGCCCATCTAGATAAGATTATTTCTCCTATAAAAATCTATCCCTTATGAAATATTCATAACTACGTGTGGTCCTTTAAGGCCACACAGATCTGAGTCATCCACATTCTCCTCCATTTTGGTTATTCTTTTCTTTTTTCCTCTCTCCAGCCTTACAAAAACTCTGTCCCTGTCTTACTTTTTCACTGCCCAATCACAAGCCTTCCCTTATCTTGGGCCTGCCCTCACCTGCACATAGACATCAACTACAATGGTCTTAAGATGGACGAATGTAAGTGCCAAATATGGCTAGAGAGATGAATCAGTATATAAAGGTGCTTGCTGTCAAGGCCAACCATTGGAGTTGTATGCTGGGGACTATATAGTGAAAGGCAAGAACCCTTTCCTGCATATATGGTCCTTTAATCTCCTTCCACATTCTATGGTTGGGACACACACACACACACACACACACACACACACACACACACACAAACACACACAAACGTGCACTAAGAAAACTAGTCCTAGTGTATACTTGAGTCTAAATAAATTCCAAGCTAAGTAAAGTTTTAAACAGAGATCAGTAAATGATATTCAGTGTACCTAAACAAGCCTTTTTTAAAAATTCTTTTGGTTATTTTATTTACATTTCAAATGTTGTCACATTTCCGAGTCTCCCATCTGCAAAAACCCAACTCATCCCCCTTCCTGTTTGCCTGTAAGAGGGTGCTCCCCCAAACCACTTACCAACTCCTGTCCTACCCCTATGGCATCACCTTACACTGGGGCATCAAGCCTTCAGAGGACAAAGGGCTTCCCCTCCCATGTATAACCTTTGGTTGGTAATGTAGTCCCTGGGAGATCTTAGGGTCTGGTTAGTTGATATTTTTGTTCTTCTATGGGGTTGCAATTCCCTTCGTCTCTTTTAGTCCTTCCCTTAACTCTTCGATTGTGGTTCTTGGGCTCAGTCTGATGGTTAGTTATGAGTATCTGATCTGTATTAGTCAGGTTCTGGTAGAGCCACTCAGAGGACAGCCCTACTGGGATTCTGTTTGCAAATAGTCATCAGCAATAGTGTCAAGGTTTGGTGTCTGCAGATGGGATAGATTCCTAGGTGGGACAGCCTCTGGACTGCCTTTCCTTTTGTTTCTGCTCCATATTTTGTTCCTGTGTTTTATTTAGACAGGAACAAATCTGAGTTTAAAATTTTGAGATAGGTGGGTGGCCCCATCACTTAAATTGGGGCCATGGAGGTGGTCTCAACAGGTTCTATCTTTCCTTTGTTGGGTATTTCCATTAATATCCTCCCTGTTGGGTCCTAGGAAGCTCTTGCTTCCCTGGCAATTGGGACTTTCTAGTGCTTCCCCCAGTTCCCCACCCCTCCCCCCACTGCTACATTTTTTTCTATTTATTTTCCTGACCTTCTGGACTTCTTTTTTGTCTCTTCCTATATCTGATCCTGCCCCCTTTTATCACCCCCTTACCCTCTCCCTCCTAGGTCTCTCCCTACCTGTACCTTCAGTGATTATTTTGTTCCCCCTTCTAAGTAAGATTGAATCATTCATACTTTGGTTTTCCTTCTTTTTAAGCTCCATATGGTCTGTGAGTTGTTTGATGGGCTTTGGGGATAATATATACTTTTCATTGAATATGTCCTTTTGTGTCTGGGTTACCTCACTCAGTATGATATTTTGTAGTTCCATCTATTTGCCAGCAAATTTCATGAACTCAATGGTTTTAATAGTTGAGTAGTAAATGTCCATTGTGTAAATGTCCATTTTCTTTATCCATTCTTCTTATGAGGACATCTGGGTTGCTTCCAGTTTCTGGGCTATTATAAATAAGGCTGCTGTAAACATCGCGGAGCATGTGACCTAGCTAAATGTTTGAGTATCCTTTGGGTATATGCCCAGTAGTGGTATAGTTGGGTCTTCAGGTAGAATTATTTCAAATTTTCTGAGGAACAGCCAGATAATCATACAAAGTGGTTTTACCAGATTCCAATCCCACCAGAAAATGAGGAATGTTTCTCTTTCTCCACATCCTTACCAAGATATACTGTTGCCTAAGTGTTTTATCTTAGCCACTCTTATTGATGTAAGGTGGATTCCCAGGTTCTTTTTAATATTCATTTTTTTCTGGTGACTAAGGGCATTGAAAATTTCTTTAGGTGCTTCTCAGCCATTTGAGATTTCTGAGATGAGAATTCTTTGTTCAGTTCTGCACTCCATTTTTAATAGTATTATTTGGTTCTCTGGAGTCTAACTTCTTGCATTCTTTGTATATTTTGTATATTAGTCCTCTATCAGATGTAGGGTTAGTAAAGATCTTTCCCGAATCTGTAGATTGTCACTTCGTCTTAATGACAGTGTCCTTCGCCTTACAGAAGCTTTTCAATTTCATGAGGTCCCATTTGACAATTTTTTATCTTAGAGCCTGAGCCATTGGTGTTCTCTTCAGAAAATTTTTCCCTGAGCCAAAGTGTTCAAGGATATTTTCTACTTTCTCTTCTATAAGATTCAGCATATCTGGTTTTATTTGGAGGTCCTTGATCCACTTGGACCTGAGCTTTGTGCAAGGAGAAAAGAATGGATCAATTTACATTTTTTCTACATGCTGACTGCCAGTTAAAACATCACCATTTGTTGAACATGTCTTTTTTTTCTACTGGATGGTTTTTGGATCAAAGGTATATAGGTTTATTTCTTGTTCTTCAATTCTCTTCCATTGATCTTTCTGTCTATCTTTGTACCAATAACACGTGCTTTTATCATGAATGCTCTGTAGTACACCTTGAGTTCAGGGATAGTGATTCCCCCAGAAGTTCTTTTATTGTTGTGAATTGTTTTCTATATTGTGGGGTTTTCTTATTTCAAATGAATTTGAGAATTGTTCTTTCTATTGCTGTGAAGAATTCAGTTGGAATTTTGACGAGGATTGCATTGAATCTATAGATTGATTTGGGGACGATGGCCATTTTTACTATGTTAATCCTGCTGATCCATGAGCATGAAAGATCTTTTCATCTTCTGAGCTCTCCTTTCATTTCAATCCTTAGACACTTGAAGTTCTTCTTATATAGAGATTTTGCTTCCTTGATTAGAATCACACCAAGCTATTTTATATTATTTGTGACTATTGTGAAGGGTGTTGTTTACCTAACTTCTTTCTTAGCTTGTTTATCCCCTTTGCAGAGAAAGGCTGTTAATTCCTTTGCATTAATTTTATGCCTAGTCACTTTGCTGAAGTTGTTTTTCAGATATGGGAGTTCTCTGGTAGAATATTGGGGTTGCTTATGTATATCATTAGATCATTGACAAATAGTGATATCAGGACTTTTTTGTTTTCAATTTGTCTCCCTCTGACCTCTTTATGTAGCCTAATTGCTCTAGATAGAACTTCAAGTACTATATTAAATAAATTGGAGACAATCTGCAGCCTCATCTTGTCCACGATTTTAATGGGATTACATCAAATTTCTCTCCATTTAGTTTGATGTTAGCTATTTATTTGCTGTATATTTCTTTTATTATGTTTAGATATGGGCTTTGAATTTTTTCTCTCCAATACTTTTAACATGAAGCGGTGTTGTCAAATGCTTCTACAACATCTAATGAGTTGATCATGTAGTTTTTTCCTTGATGGATTTCAGTATATTCAACCACCCCTGCATTCCTGGCATCAAGCCTAGTTGATTATAGTAAATGATTGTTTTGATGTGTTGGGATTCAGTTTGTGAGAATTTTGAGCATTTTTCATTGATATTCATAAGGAAAATTCATCTGAAGTTCTCTTGCTTCGTTGGGTCTTTGTGTGCCTTAGGTATCAGTGTAACCGTGACTTCACAGAATGAATTAGTTAGTCTTCCTCCTGTTTCTGTTTTGTGGAATAGTTTGAGGAGTACTAGCATGAGCTCTTCCTTGAAGGTCTGATAGAATTCTGCACCAAAACTGCTAGAATTCTGCACCAAAACTGCCTTGTTCTTGGCCGCTTTGTTTCTACTTGGTTCTTTTCAACCCTGACTTTATTCCCTGCCATCTAGTCCTCTTGGCTGTATTTCTTTATTCATGTTCTAGAGCTTTCAGATATGCTGCTAGTGTAGGATCTCTCCAATTTCTTTATATAGGCACTCATAGCTATGAGTTTTCCTCTCAGCACTGCTTTCTTTGTGTCCCAGAAGTTTGTGTATGTTGTGCCTTCATTTCCATTAAATTCTAAAAGTCTTTAATTTCTTTCTTTATTTCTTCCCTGACCATATTGGGTTGAGAGCTGTTCAGTTTACATGGATGTTTTTTGTTGTTGTTGTTGGTGGTGGTGGTGGTGGTGGTAGTGGTGGTTTGTTTTTTGTTATTTTTGTTGTTATTGTTTGCTTGCTTGTTTGTTGTTGTTTTCTGTTTTTTTTTGTTTGTTTGTTCATTTGTTTTGGTATTGAAGACAAGAATTAGTCCATGGTTGTATGATAGAATGCACGGGATTAGTTCAATCTTCTTGTATCTATTGTGACTTGCTTTACTTCTGATTATATGTTCAATTTTTGAGAAGGTAGCATGAGGTACTGAGAAAAAGGTATATTATTTTGTTCTAGAGTGAAATGTTCTGTAGATATCTGTTAACAACCTTTTTTAAAGTATAAGTTTTTTGGAACACAGCCAATATCAGTTTATAAATTATTGTCACTATTTTAGTATTTTAATGGAAGAGATGATTATGCCAGCTATCTAGTGGCTTATTTCCAACATATTCAGAATTTACTGTTGCAGGGGAAAATAATTCTTTGTTATGGCAACATACAAGGCAACGTTTCTAACATTTTAAGACAGAACATGGTCATTACATATAATAAATATTGAAAACAACAGAAGAAAATCATCTTAATTTACCTAGATAAGCAATAGGCCTTAGTGTGTAATTGGACAATGTGTCAGAAGACTAAGATTATTCAGTGTGTTTGCTATTATTTTCATTACAGTTTATTTAAAGGTTGTGCTTAAACCCACTTTAAAATGCACCTATATAAAAGAAGTAACATTATAGTAAGAGTGGATTCTATTGATTCAGATTAACACAGAATTGTGCTGAGAAGTTTTAAATTATCCCTATGGTCATAGGATGGTGATTGTCATCCCCACATCCACACGTGTGACCGTGCTGAAACAACATGGCCCTATCTCAATTTATACAACATATAAATCCTTGTACGGAAAATCCTATAAATTCAACATTTAAAGGTCATCATTACTCAGGTGGATTTGGTTAGGAAAATAGCCTGTTTTGCTGATGAATTTTCCTATAATTAAATATGAAAATTCACATGCTAAAAAGAAAAGGAAAACTTCAAATGCTATTTGTTCTGAAAAAAATCCTTTCCTTACTATTGAAGACATAATCATCCTTTTTACTGCAAGTGGAGAAAATTAAGTTTTAATCCAGGAAGTAAGTGGATACATGGGGGAGAATTCCAACATAACTTCAGGATATTGTCTTTTAGTTGCTATCTTCTGAAAATAAGAATGCTATGTGGCAGAATCCTGTGTGAGAAAGCAGGAACACAAAGCAGCGACTCACTAGTCCTGGGCCTCCTCCAAAGACAAATACTACACAGTATAATGGTGATACATATCCTCCTTTTTAAAATATTTTTAGATATATTTCTTTACTTACATTTCAAATGTTATTTCCCTTCCCAGTTTCCTGTCCATAAGCCCCCATTACCACCCCTCCTCCTCCCCCATATGGGTATTCCCCATATACATCCCCCTACTGACCCACATATTCCCCTGCACTGGGGTCCAACCTTGGCAGGACCAAGGGCTTCCCCCTGCACTGGTGCCCCAAAAGGGCTATTCTCTGCCACATATGCAGTTGGAGCCCCGGATCAGTACATGTATAATCCTTCTGTAGTGGTTTAGTCCCGGAAGGCCCTGGTTGTTTGGCATTGTTGTTTTTATGGGGTTGCAAGCTCCTTCAACTCTCTCAATACTTCATCTGATTCCCCCCATATATTCTTCTTTTACTAGGGTTTTCATGAATATGGTTGCCCACAATAGTGTCATCACTTGACATGGCATTATGAATTATTGTATAGTAACTTCTCTAAGATAATGTAGAAATACTATTCCATTTAATTAATAAATCTCAAAGAGGACAGAAAGAGAATTAAAATTTAGGTTGAGTTTTTTTTTTTTTATTGCAGCAAAGCCTATTGAGGAGGGCTACAGTTTCCTAGGCTCCTTGACTACAATAGATAGGATTTAAATGCATATGGATTTCTATGAAAAATGAGTCAATCATAGATTACTTAAGTTATAACATGTTCTTTTTAAGTATAATTAAGGCACTGTCAGTCTTCACAAGCAAGTGATTATTGGGGCTTGTATTTTCTACCATGTGAGGATATAGTTCCTTGATCTTGACTACACATTCTCTAGAACTATGAGAAAATAAATTTCTATTCCTCATGAATTATACAATCCATGTGTTATGAGGCCTGAAGTAAATAGAAAAAGACCATCACTGAGGCAATCATTTCAGCACTAAGGCAGGAAAATTTACACTTTATTCTGAGCAAGTGATTAGGTTATTAATATCAGCTCTGGATGGTATAAACATCATGAGAAAAAGAATAGTTAAAATATTTCAGTATGTATATAATTTCCGTGTTAAAATCTCAAACTTTCCAATTTGAATTTTGTTGTTTTTTAGGTAGTGATGATTCCATACACAGCCTTGTACATGCACAGAAATTGATCAATAACTGAGTTATAACCTTACTTCTTTTTCATTTGTTCTTGTGATTTTCTCTCTCTGTCTCACCTGTTTCTGTCTGTCTGTCTGTCTGTCTCTCTCTCTCTCTCTCCCTCCCTCCCTCCCTCCCTCCCTCCTTCATGTTAACTTGAGCATGTGAAGACTGGAAAACAGCTTAAAACAGCATTCCTCAAGCACTGTTGATCTTTGTTGAGACAAGCTTCCTCTTTGTTCTGAAAATAATCTAGTAGGCTAGGGAGACTATTCAGCAAGCTACACGAATCATCCAGTTTCTTCTTTCCTGGTACTAGAATTAGAAGCATACAGCAGAACAGATATTTTAAACATGAGTAGTGGGGGTTTCACTCAGGCTTTCATGAGTGCAAAGCAAGTTCATTACTGACTGTGATTTCTCCACTTCTCTACTTCAATTTCATTGAATTTCCTTATGCTCTCTCCTTTTAGTACCTTATTCAATGGTGCAGAACAGAGATTAATATTAACCTCAAAAACTAAAGGATGTCTCAATAGGCAAACACCCTATCTGAATAAGGTGAACACCTGAGTCTAAGGGTAAAAGAAATAACTAACTTCTGAGAGTTGTCCTCTGGCTAAAAGAATATGCAAACACATACTCACATTCAACACGCATATGTGCACAAATTTATAAGATATGTGCTAGATGAAGCAGTTATACAGACGTCTTCTGAAAGGCTCTGCCAGAACCTCACTGATACAGATGTGGATGCTTGCAGCTAACCATTGAACTGAGCCCGAGGACTCCAATGGAGGAGTTAGAGAAAGAACTGAAGGAGCTGAAGGGGTTTGCAACCAACCACACAAGAAGAACAACAATATCAACCAACCAGACCCCACCAGAGCCCCCAGGTACTAAATCACCAACAGATGAGCACACATGGAGTGACCCATGGCTTCATCCACATATGTAGCAGAGGATGGCATTGTTTTGCATCAATAGGAGGAAAAGCCCTTGGTTCTGAGAAGACTCATTTTCCCAATGTAGGGGAATGCCAGGGCATTGAGGTGGGAGTGGGTGGGTGGGTGGGAGTGGGAGCATCCTCCTGAAACAGGGAGAGGAAAGGGGATAACATTTGAAATGTAAATACATAAAATGTCCAAGAAAAATAAAATTTAAAAAAGAGTCTGTTTAATAGTGATTCTTATATTTAATCTATTTTAGATAACTGAACTTAGCAGAGTACTTGTTTAGTAGGCAAGATTGACCTAGAGGATGTACCTGTGGAATGGTATAAGTTCCATGTCTAAAGAATCAGGTATCACAATACTGTAAAATGATATATGAAATCTGAACTTTAAGAATGAATAAGTAAGCAAACTAATATGCAATTATACATAATTCAAAAAGTAGCATAACCTGAATTCTGTATTTGAAATTGTTTTTAATTTGTCTGTAATTTAAATATTATAGACTCATACATTTCAGAATTATATATGTATGTGAACACTATCAGATTTACTTCTAAATACAGATAGAAAAGAAAATATGAAGAATTGCATACCAAAATCAGAAATCTATAAACATAATTCAAAATGCACTTTGGAAGATAGTTCAAAAATCATCATATTAAAAAGATTTAATGAGGCTAGTCATAGAAATACATTCTCTAAGTCTTATTAAGCAAATAGTAAGATATAAAAATTAGGAAAAACAGATGAGCCTGGCTACCTATGTAGAAATCATGACATATTACATGAAAATAGGTTGCATACATTATAAGAAAAATTCAATCATTTCAGTTGTATGAAAATGTCCCTAAGTTTATTATATGAAATTAGACTGATCAAGGACGAGGAATGTATAAAAAATAAACAAATATGAAATAAAACGAACTCTACAAATAAAAGTTTCATCAAAATTAGTATATAAATGGACTAGCAAGAGAATCAAGATATCTCCTTTGATATATATTTTGTCTTCTAAGGAAATACTCTAAGAAAATGTGATCCATCAAGAAATATAAATTATGTATGAGATGAGATGTCCACAGAGCTACTATTTATTTACTTGCAACAACAAAAACAGAAAGTTAAATCAAAGCTGTTGGTCAGCTTTGACTCTTTCTCTCATAACTAATATCTGCCATCATTATTGCAGAATATCTCCTCTTTGAGTATGTACATATGTATATATATATGTTATATATATGACATACACATACATATATACATTCACATACACATGCACATTCACATACACATGACATACACATGCATTAAACATAAACATACACAATTGAACCCTATACATATCACTACAAAGTCCATATTTCAATATTTTTCTGAGACACAGCGAAGTCTTTAATAGATTCCCTGCTTATACTATAATCTCACTTAGCATTACATCCAGTCATTCATTTATTTTTATTTTCATATTCTATATTTTGATCATGTTTTTCCCTCCCCAACTTCCCCATCTCTTGCTAACCATATTCTCTTTTACTTTCCCTAAGAAAATTCCAGACCAATCATACAAAAAAATAAAAAATAAAAATGAAAAACCAAACAAAGAAGCCAAACCTCAATAAAATAAAATTTACCCAAAACCAAACAAATGAAACAAAAAGCCCACAAACTGTGAAAACAAAGCATGGAATTCCTTCTGTGTTGACCAACTTCTTCTAGTCTTGGTGCCTGCCTAAGGAGTGTGGATGCTATATGCAGTGACACCACAATGCAGAACACTAATCATTTGCCAATACCTTCTTGGTTAGAGGTAAGACACTGCATCCACTTTCACCTTTCTGCTGAGAGGCTGGTGGGCTTGAATAACTGCATGCTGCCATAGTCTCTGTGAGTTGGCACCTAAATCTGTGTTTGAAAGCATCCTTTTCTGTAATCATTCACCATTTGCATTTCTATCATTCTGCGTCCTCTTCAGCATGTGTCCCTGAGAGAAGGAGAAGTTTGATAAAGACATCCAATTTAAGAACAAATCTCAGTTTATTTTCACATTGTGAATCTGTGGGTCTCTATCCCAATTCCCCTTCTTTGTAGGAAGATACTTCCCTGAAGAGGATTAAGAAGGTACTATCTATGGGTATAGCATAATGTTGATAGGAGTCATTCTGCTGTGTCTCTAGAGCAGACAATTTTTGTTATTTCCCCCTTTGCCCATATCTATCTATTCTCAATTATTGGCCACTCTAACAGTATTGGGTACAAGTTCAACTTCATGGAACTTCAAATCCAATAGAGAATTATTTAGTAACTCCCATAACATTTGTGCCACAATTGCACAAGTACATCTTGCAGCGTAAATTGTTGCAAATAAATGATAGTAAGTAGGCATGAAGCTCCTAGTTGGACACTAATTCAACTTCTCCATGGTGGATTATTGAAGGAAGTACGGTTGTAAACAATGACAAATAACATTGGAATGCTTGGTAACACCACATGGGATCCCTTTGTGAGAGTCAAGTATATATAACCCATTCCCACCACTGGGAGTTTTACTTGTGAGATAAGGTATGTCTTGTTGGGACAGTGTCAACTGTATGTTGACACTGAAATTTAATTTCCATTCATTTAGGTATTAATTAAGGAAAAATGGAAGTTTCTCCAAATTGGCTACACCCTACATTATACATAGAAAGAGAAATCCCTTCACATACACCAACTATATTACTTCATTTTTATTCCCCTCATCTTCTTTTTTTATTTAATGTTTTACTTACATGTCAAATGATATCCACTTTCACAGTTTCCCATCCATAAACCCCTACTACATTCCTGCTCCCACTTCTTCAATGAGGGTGCTCCCCTACTCATCCACCTACCCCTTCCAACAGTTGCATCCTGACATTCCCCTACAGTTGGGTGTCTAGGCTTGGCAGGACCAAGGGATTCTTCACCCAGTGGTACCCAAAGGCCATCCTCTGCTAAATTTGCAGCTGGAGACATGGGTCTGTCCATGTGTACTTTTTGAATGGTGTTTCAGTCCCGGGGAGTTCTGATTGGTTGGTATTGCTGTTCTTGCTTTCTTTCTTTCTTTCTTTCTTTCTTTCTTTCTTTCTTTCTTTCTTTCTTTCTTTCTTTCTTTCTTTTCCTTCCTTCCTCTCTCTCTCTCTCTCTCTCTCTCTCTCTCTCTCTCTCTCTCTCTCTCTCTCAGGGTTAATAAAATTTTAATTCCCTCTCCCGGTTTCCCGGACATAAGTCCCTATCCCATCCCTCTCCACTTCTTCTGTAAGGGTGATCCCCTCCAAAATCACCACCCCTTCCACCACCCCTGACATTCCCCTACACTTAGGGGCCTTGGCAGGACCAAGGGCTTCTCCTTCCATTGCTTCCCAACAAGGCCATCTTCTGCTACATATGCATCTGGAACCATGGGTCAGTCTATGTATAGACTTTGGGTAGTGGTTTAGTCCCTGGGATCTCTGATTGGTTGGCACTGTTGTTCGTATGGGGTTGCAAACCCCTGCAGCTCCTTCAATCCTTTTCTAACACCTCAAATAAGGACCCCATTCTCAGTTCAATGGTTGGCTGGGAGCATCTGCCTCTGTATTTGTAATGATCTGGCAGAGTATCTTAGGAGACAGCTATATCAGGCTTCTGTCAGCATGTACTTCTTGGCATCAGCAGTATTGTCTCGGTTTGGAGGCTGTATGTATATGAGCTAGATCCCAAGGTGGGGCAGACTCTGAATGGCCATTCATTCATTCTCTGAGCCAAACTTTGTCTCCATATCTCCTCCTATGAATATTTTTGTTCCCCCTTCTAAGAAGGACTGAAGTATCCTTCTCTTGAATTTCATGCAGTCAAGTCATTGTTCTTAATACCTGAGTAGTACTTCCTTGTGTAAATGTGTCAAATTTTCTGTATCCATTACTCTGTTGAGGGACATCTAGGTTTTTTCCAGCTTCTGGCTATTATAAAGAAGACTGCTATAAACATGGTAGCACATGTGTCTCTGTTATACATAGGAGCAACTTTGGGGTCCTCAGGTAGTACTCTGTCCAATTTTGTGAAGACAGATAGATTTCCAGAGTGTTTGTACAAGGTTGCAATCCCACCAGCACTGGAGGAGTGTTTTTTTTTTCTCCACATCCTCACTAGCATCTGTTGTCACATGAGGTTTTTTGGCTTTTTTTTTTTTTATCTTAGTCATTCTGACTGTTGTGGGCTGGAATCTCATGGTTGTTTTGATTCGCATTGTCCTGATGACTATGGCTGTTGAACATTTCTTTAGGTTCTTCTCATCCATTTGATATTCCTCAACTGAAAATTCTTTGTTCAGCTCTGTACCCCACTTTTTTTTCATCTTTATTAAATTGGGTATTTCTTATTTACATTTCAAATGTTATTCCCTTTCCCGGTTTCCAGGCCAATATCCCCCTGACCCCTCCCACTCCCCTTCTATATGGGTGTTAGGGTTATTTGATTCTCTGGAGTCTAACTTCTTGAGTACTTTGCATATATTTATATTAGCCCTCTATGGGATGGGATGTTTGGTAAAGTTCTTTGCCCAATCTGTTGGTTGCCATTTTGTCTGAATGACAGTTTTCTTTGCCTTACAGAAACTTGGAAATTTTATGAAGTCCCATCTGCCGATTCTTTATCTAAGAGTATAAACCATTGGTGTTTTGTTCAGGAAAATTTCCCCTGTGCCCATGTGTTCGAGGCTCTTCCACACATTTTCTTCTATTATTTTGAGTGTATCTGGTTTTATGTGGAGGTCCTTGATCCACATGAACTTTATCTTTTTCTTTTTATCTAGCTTCAGTTTTGGTCATAGTGTGTAGATTTAGCCAGTAGTCTTTTGTAGTTTTATCACACAAGTAAACAAATGTCACCAGAGCAGACGCTTTTAAATCCCCCTCTGTCTCTCAGTACTCTTAGAAGAATGTCTATTAGTGTGGGTGGCATATAAAAAAAACTCGTTAAATATCTCAAATAATTGACAAAATTAGCACTATCAATCTTGAGCAATCTAAAGTAATTGCATTTTACTTTATCATTAAACATATTAAGAGCACAGAGAAGTGCTTAATATATTAACTTAAGTGCATACTTCAATCTACAAGTTTATACACAGAATATCATGCTAATAATATCACAGTGCATGTACAGTAAAATAGAAAATTCCTAAATTCCTTATTAATATTTTCACACTGTTTTGAGTCTTATGTTAACTCTTCTATAGTTTATATTTTTGTTTATTTATAAATTTGCAATGCATTTTCTTATACTTAAAATAACTTAAATTTTGACATCAACTGTATATGATGATAAATCTGCAACACATTTTATAATTTCTATTGAGGTAATTTATATATATATATATATATATGTTATAGCTATAGATTACATGCTACTTATGTAATTGTTTCCATTGTCTTCTTACCAGTGTTATACAGAGGGAGAAATGACATTTTATTAACAGTGTAAGGGAAGATATCATGAAGTAGTGGCCAATGAATTCCCAATAGCATCGGTGAGAATGTGCTATGGTGACATACAACACTCCCAAGGCTCTAGCTCAAGACAGTAAAATGTCATTTCCTTCTTATGTAGCCAGTGCAGGATAGCCATCATGTCTGGGGTGGGAGGGGTATATGGCTGCCTCTGACCAACCCCTTAAATACAAATTCTGATAAGTCTTTGGTCTTGTCATATCCTTGTCCTGAGCAACAGTGTGAAAAACATGATATTAATCCGCCCTGGTCTTCTACAGTTTCTGGACAAACACAGCAAAATTTAATATTCACTCACAGCTCAAAAGCCAAATGAAATGGCATGGCTACCTCTAACTTTAAATTGGTAGCAAATGGTCTTAAAGAGGTATTAAATTAAAGAGCTAGAAGTATTTGGGGAGAAGACTAATGATCATCACATAGAGACAGACAGAATGTGTGGATGTGCCATCATTAAGTTAATTGAGATAATGAAAGCAGTATCGCATCCCAATATTGTCTCAATCCTTGAAGCAAATATGAGAGTATGTAGTCCCCCAAAACATGGCATAATACCTACAGAGGAACAGCTCCCTGCTAAATCTCACAATATATTCAATATAATTTGTAAAAGAAAAGTTTAAAATTCATTTCTCAGCTGGAAATAAAGAGTAATCCTCAGAGACAAAAGTCAAATAGAAAGCATAAATCTATAGTAATGAGTGAAATAAATTCCATGGCTTTCCTGGGGGAAAAAATGTAGATCTCTTAATATAGAGCTTTCATTTTAATAACGCATGTTGGCCTGGTGCCCACCAGCAGGGATAGATCAGATCAGCGGACTCAGGTAAAGCAGAGCTATAAGCTAGCAATCATACTGAAAGAATACACTTTGAAAAACAAAACAGAAGCAATCACTTGTGATTACAGAATGTTCTAAAGCTTGCAGTATGCCCCGGTTTTGGGTTTCATAATTCTTAACCATCAGCTGGTATTTATGTGCTAGTTGGCCTGATTTCTGATTATACATTCACTGTAAACACTATGCAAGGAAAATAATGTGTAAAGTTGTACCATGACCTTGTCTATGACTTGATACGTTGGGAAAACTTTCTCCAAAGGAACAGAACTTCAATCCTAGTCATCGGTATAATTAATTTTATTTATTAAATACATAGCAGATTTCGATGTAAATATATTTAATAAATTTGCATCATTTTAATCATGTATTAAGTAAGAAACAAGGTGATACAAAATCATAAATAAGTTATTCCAAATCAAAATAAAATAAACCAAATTAGCTTATTGGAATAACTAAGAGAAGAAAACTATTCTTTGACGAAATTAAAAAGTAGGATTATATATATTGCAAGAAAATAGAGTGGCACTGATTAAGTTTAGAAATTTCTTTATGTATACTTTAGGATAATATAATAATTTGAATTTAATGATACAAAGCATTATTATATTAGTAATCTATGTCCACCATGTTTTCTGTTTGAACCTAATAAATATGTGTATTTCAATGGCATGATTTACTCCTAAATTCACATTGCAATATCTTAGCTGTCAGCACTAAAAAGAATACTGTAATGATAATCAAAGAATGCCCATTCTCTAATTATTTTAGAAAAAGAAAAAGAAGAAAAAAAGAAAAGAAGGAAGGAAGGAAGGAAATAAAGAGTGAAACAAAGAAACAAAGAAAGAACTGTTTTATGGATGGCCTATACTTTAAGAACACTGGCTGCTCTGTCAGAGCTCCTGAGCTTGATTCTCAGGAACCAAGTAGTGGTTCATAAGTGTTTTGTAACTCCTGCTCTAGAAAACCCAATCTCTTCTGGCTTAGAAGGCACCAAATTGGCCTGTGGTATAGAAACGTACAAGCAAAAAAAGGAAAAAACAAAACAAAACAAAACAAAACAAAACAACAACAACAAAACCCATACAAATGAAAAAATAAAATGAAAACGAGAACAAAATTTGAATGTAGAGGGTAGTTAATTACCTTCCAATATTTAAAGATAGAAGCCATTGGTCCTATTGGTTCCTCCTTCACTGAAAGGAAGGCGTGGCATCCTTAGACTGCTGAACTGCTGACTTTAAAGCCATTACTGTCTTCTGTTGTCTTCAATTTTCCATCTTGAGATTGTTGTGGGTTCATATCTCTAGAAATATGTAGCCTTGAGATTACACAATAAATTGACTGAAACTGTTCATAATACATTTTTTGCAATTCATTATAACTTGTAATGGTTTTAATTATATACTTTTATACCTGTTTAAGTGTTGTGGATCTCAGATTTTTTAATCTGATAAAGATTTATCAGTTTTAGTATTTTCAAAGAACTACCTTTTCTCATTTAGTATTCTTTGCTGGTGTTTTCTTTTCTATACATTGAATACATTATAGTAAACTTCATACTTTTTTCTGTTACATGTACATTTAGTATCTTTATCTATTTTGCTTTCTTTAAGTTATTCTATTGTACATAAATAGTATCTTATGTTCTTATGTATGTTCTTTATTAATAAGTATTGTTGGGTACTATTTCACATGCATGTTGTTACTATTAGATTGTATGATTTAGTACAATTAGTACAATTATGCAATGTAGAGTTGATGCCGGACAATGGGGGTGCACTCCTTTAATCCCAGCACTTGGAAACAGAGATAGGTGAATTGCTGAGTTTAAGACCAGCTTGATCATCATAGAAAGTTCCAGGACAGCCTGGGCTACCAGAAGAACCTAGTCTCAAAGCAAAATAAAACAATAAACCCTCCCAAAACAAAAAACAAAAACAAACAAACAAAAAAAAAACAAAAACAAATCACAAAAAAGGAATCTGAATGAAGTTAAAGTTGACTTGATTATGCCTGGTGGAAGGAGAGGATAATATTCAGGGATAGATGCACAATTGCTGTGTTGATACTGAATATTTCTGTTATTGTCCTAACATGGTATTATATAAGACTTCATTTTATAAGAATCTTGTTTAGTTTCTTATTGGGAACTGTGAGGGTGGATCTATATATCTCTTCTGGAGTTTGCTATTCTGATGACACTTTCCCATGGACTCCAATAATTATTATTTCAAAATTCTCTGCTGCTAGGACTGGTTATAAATATGATTCCCTTATTTCTGCTCCAGGTTGTGCTGTTTTTCCTAATCTGGATTCAAAGATGTACATATATTTGCACTATTCCTATGATTTATAGAAGATAGATTTATAGAAGATAAATATTATTTCAGAAGAGAAATGATACTGTGTCATATTTTCAAAAAAGAGTAGGTTTATAAAGTAGTCAAGGAAAACATACACAGTGGGAAGATGTGCTACAAAGTTAAATCACATTATGGAACACAGCTGAGTTTAGTGGCCCTAATGGAATAGTGAGAAATTAAATAAGCTGTTAGTTATGGTTCAGTCATAGTTTCTTGGTTTGTTCAGTTGGGCCTCATGAGAGGTAGGTGGCGAGAGTACAAGGCTAGACCAATCAGCAGTATCTGGTAGTGACTCTGATAACATGGAAACAGCTTGGAACAATCTTAGAAGATGCTTAGAACCTTCTTGTTTACCAATAAAAGTGGGGTTCAGAGCTAAACAAAGATTCACAGCTGAGGAATAACGAATGGCCGAGAAACACCTAAAGAAATGTTCAACATTGTTAGTCATAAGGGAAATGCAAATCAAAACAACCCTGAGATTTCACCTCACACCAGTGAGAATGGCTAAGATCAAAAACTCAGGTGACAGCAAATGCTGGCGAGGATGTGGAGAAAGGGGAACACTCCTCCACTGTTGGTGGGGTTGCAGACTGGTACAACCATTCTGGAAATCAGTCTGGAGGTTCCTCAGAAAATTGGACATTGAACTGCCTGAGGATCCAGCTATACCTCTCCTGGGCATATATCCAAAAGATGCCCCAACATATAAAAAAGACACGTGCTCCACTATGTTCATCGCAGCCTTATTTATAATAGCCAGAAGCTGGAAAGAACCCAGATGCCCTTCAACAGAGGAATGGATACAGAAAATGTGGTACATCTACACAATGGAATATTACTCAGCTATCAAAAACAATGACTTTATGAAATTCGTAGGCAAATGGTTGGAACTGGAAAATATCATCCTGAGTGAGCTAACCCAATCACAGAAAGACATACATGGTATGTACTCATTGATAAGTGGCTATTAGCCCAAATGCTTGAATTACCCTAGATGCCTAGAACAAATGAAACTCAAGACGGATGATCAAAATGTGAATGCATATCGCTCCTGAGAGACACAGCCAGAATACAGCAAATACAGAGGCGTATGCCAGCAGGAAACCACTGAACTGAGAACAGGACCCCCGTTGAAGGAATCAGAGAAAGAACTGGAGGAGCTTGAAGGAGCTCGAGACCCCATATGTACAGCAATGCCAACCAAACAGAGCTTCCAGGGACTAAGCCACTACCCAAAGACTATACATGGACTGACCCTGGACTCTGACCTCATAGGTAGCAATGAATATCCTAGTAAGAGCACTAGTGGAAGGGGAAGACCTGGGTCCTGCTAAGACTGAACCCCCAGTGAACTAGACTGTTGGGGAGAGGGAAGCAAGGGGGGGAGGGTTGGGAGGGGAACACCCATAAGGAAGGGGAGGGGGCGAGGGGGATGTTTGCCCGGAAACCGGGAAAGGGAATAACACTTGAAATGTATATAAGAAATACTCAAGTTAATAATAATAAAAAAATATAAAAAAAAGAGAATAAGCATGAAGCTGTATGGGATGTCTGGTAAAATTCATATGAATATTATTTTCTTCTTAAGTCCATATAGAAACAAATATAGTACTATTGTATATGAATTTTTTGTCAGGCATGATATTATTATCTTAATAAAGCTAAATTTTTCAAAAAAAAGTGCTAGTAGAATTGCTTAATAAGTGTCTTTCTAGAAATAATGTTAAATAAATCTTGTTCATCTTAGTTTTAATTAAGGCAGATTTATAGTAAAGAAATCACTGCATAGTAAGCAACATCTGTTTAAATAATGATTAAAATGTTATGAATATCTTATAAATCCACATTATTTTAGTCACATAAACAGCAAATAGCAATTGCTTTACAAATTATGATCAACAATGTGATTTGTCACATATGTACTTCCACCGATGTCTTCATACCTTTCCTTTGAGGTAATTTTGTTTCCTTTTTTCTGTTTTTTTTCCTTTACAATATATTTATTTTTATTATCTTCAAGTAAATGTATATATGTATGTTTGATGTTTGTGTGTGTGTGTGTGTGTGTGTGTGTGTGTGTGAGAGAGAGAGAGAGAGAGAGAGAGAGAGAGAGAGAGAGAGAGAGAGAGAGAGAAGCAGGTGTCATCAGAGGCTAGAGTCCCCACATCATCTAGAACTGAAGGTAGAAGCATTTGTTTGCCACTGCAAATAATTGCCAGGACCTGCACTCAAGGGCCTTTGCAAGAGCAATGCATGCTCATGACAGGACACCTGTGTTACCAGACCTATGAGTTTCTTTAAAAATAGTATGTGAGTATTATAAATGTATAAAGGTATATAAAAGTATTCAAGTATTTTCAAACAAATAATTTTCTGGTAGTTTTGTTTCCTTTTCGTTGCCCTCCCAGCCCTTCCTACAACTCTTCTCTAGGCTCCTTTTATCATTCTTCTCAATATGTTCCCTTTCTGTCCCCCCACCTTATGTGCATTTCCTGTACTGCCAAGTACTGTGTATTTGAATAGCTTTATCTACTTTTATACTTCTTTATATACATGCATGGACACACTGAAAACTGGATACATGTATGAGTAAACACGCAGATATACATATGGGAGAGATATACAGATATACATGTAGAAGAAAACATGCAAGTATATGTGCAGGAGAAAACACACACACACACACACACACACACACACACACATATATATATATATATATATATATATATATATATATATATATATATATTATGCATAACCCTGTATTCTCATGGAACCAGTGGAAGATCTGAAAGATTAAGGGTCAGAGAACTATTGCTTATCTCAGGTAACTAGACAGACCAAACAGCCCATCAATTCATGTCATCTGATTGAAGCTGATATTAAACAGTTTAGGGTAATTGTTGGAAGGGACATCTCATCTACAGCTGGTTATCCATGTATCAATTATGTCTGAGGCGGATGGGGAACTTCTATGTCAGGTTTATGTAATTTCATGCAAATATTTAATATTATCAAAATCTATGCTGGTATTCAGCTCCCTAGCACTTTTTACTCAGAATTTTTAGGGTTTGCAATACTTTTGATAGAGGTTAAGTTTGCAATCATGACAATTATGTTTACAAAACAACAAACTGTGTATGATTTATCCCTCCTTGTTCCCACTGAATTCTGGGCAAATGAGAGAAAATTGTGTTTGTATACAGATCTAAATAAAAATAAAATCCATATTGTTTCTTTCTACTATATGTTGGATGTTTTTGTCTCCTCTGAAGCCTGTGCTTTTCAACCTTATATTTAAGAGATGTTATCTGAATTCTTGGTACATATGACTGTATGAGGGTGTGATCCTCATAAATGGAATTAGTCCCCTTATTAAAGAGATCCAGAGGGGATGCTGGGTTTCTTGAAACATTTGAGGATACAAAAAAAAAATGACAAAAACCAAAGAGAGGTATTATGAAGCATGAATTCCGTCTCTGGTTAGTTATGCATTTTTTTTTTTTTGGTTTCTTGCCTCCAGAGTGACGAGAAATGTATGACTGTTGTTTATAATTCATATAAGTTATGATATCCTGGACTGACAACATCAACTTTAACCATGCTAGGTTATTTTTCTTGTATGTGACCTTTCTCCTTTAGTGTAAGTCTTAAACAAATAAAAGTCACATCCTTGTCACTCTGTTACCATATCTGAGTTTTTTCAAAGTACCTTTGTAATCAATAACTGAAGGGTGAAATATACTGACACAGTTCACGGTCCTTACATTAAATCATGTAGGAAGAAGGAAATAATAGAATGTGAGATTAGTTTAATATATACAAATAAGAAAGGGAGCCAGAAGTTGATGCTGAAAGTACAGGAATGCTTGTGAAACAGAATACTCTTTAAATTAAAATGACTATTGACTTCTTACTGCACACTGATGGATAGCGCAGATATTTAGGGATCTTTGCTTAACAATTCTCTGGACTGAATATACTGTGCTAAAATCTAGTCCCTGCAAACAGTTGCATTCTATGATATTCATTCAGATCGCATGGCTTTGAGCTTCTCCTGAAAGGTGCATAGTTAAATACATTCTTGTTGGCTGGGCAATCCTGCACGAAAAAAAAATGTCATTTTTTTTATTTGTTATTCTTTTGAGGGGGTGGTATTGGATGCAATGAACAGCAAGTAATTGTTAACTTTCAAAGGAATGCTTTGGCCAGGCTTAAATGCTCAAAGATATTGACAGACATGACAAGTAGATGGATTCTGGATTTTTTTTCTTCTAAACAAGAGGCTACTTTCAAAAATTTCTAATCTGGTTCTTTCTTAGCCCTGATGGAATGTCCTTAAAGCACATTCTTATTTACTCCTTCTTCATATAATTTTTTCAAATTTCTAAAACTTATTTGCTCCTTTGTTCTCCCATAGCAATAGAGAGTAGGACCTACTTCTTTAGTGAATGTAAATTTAATAGTAGATCCAACTCTAGGCATTGAAATGTGGCAGAAATGGGTTTCATAAATAATCACCAAATTTTTTAAGGCCATCGTCATCGTCTAATTCTCAGTCAAATGGATAGAACTAGAAAATACCAGGAATGAGGTAATGCAATCATAAGAGAACACGTGATATATAATCACTGATAAGTGGATATTATCCCAAAAGCTTGGAATACCCAAGATAAAATTTACAGACCACATGAAGCTCATGAAGGAGAAAGACAAACATGTGGATGCTTCGGTACTTCTTTGAAGGGGGAACAAAAATATTCACAGGAAGAAATACAGAAACAAGGTATGGGGCAGAGACTGAAGGAAAAGTCATCCAGAGACTGCCACACATGGGGATCCATCCCACGTGCAGTCACCAAACCCAGTCACTATTGGGGATGCCAAGAGGTACATGCTGAAAGGAGCCTGATATAGCTGTTTCTTGAGAGGCTATGCCAGAGCCTGACAAATAGAGAAGTGGATGCTCGCAGCCAGCCTTTGGATTTAGAACCGGGTCTTCAATGGAGGAATTAGAGAAAGGACTGAGGTAACTGAGAGGATTTGCAATAACAACCAACGAGACACCCCAGATCTCCCAGGGACTAAACCACCAACCAAAGAGCACACATGGAGGGAGCCATGACTCCAGCTGCAGGTGGAACAGAGGATGGCCTTGTCAGGCATCAGTGGGAAGAGAGGCCCTTGGTCCTGTGAAGGCTCAATGCGCCAGTATAGGGGGATGTCAAGGTGGTGAGGCGGGAGGGAGTGGGTGGATATGTGGGTGTGGGAGCACTCTCATGGAGGCAGGGGGTTGGGTGATAGGATTGAGAGTTTCCTGAGGGAAAAACCAGGAAAGGGGATAATATTTGAATATTTTATTTTTTATAAACAAACAAAGTATCTTCTAACATGATGTTTCTGATCTCAGAGAAGGATCCACTTGGCAGTGAAGTGAGTATAGAACTTGGAGGTCCAAGGTGATTGACTTAAAGATATAGAGATATAACAAGCTGTTGAATGATTTTTATTTGACTGTGGGTCTCTGTGGTTAGAGAAGAAGAAAGATTCATTGAAAGTAGCAATAGAAGTATTTAAATGAAAATTACTTGGCCCTAAAATCTTGAATTGGTATTTTCTGAGCTAATCCTGTTCCATTGTGGGCTTCATATAGCACTTATTGCCCTCTTTTATACTAAGTTCTACTTGTTAAGAACATGGTTTCCTGATGCTATGCCTTTAAGACACTTCTTTGCAGGCAACCATACCCAAGCCTTATCCAATAGTATCCCATGTATCCCGGTGTTATCACTCTTTCCAAATAAAACTAGGTCAGACAACCAGTTCCAGTTCTCCACCTCTGAGCCGTTTAGGTTATATGTTTCTCTATCAGTCAAGGGTTTGGCTGGAGAAAGGCATCCAGGCATTTTTCTAGGTATCTCAGTGTGAAATTTTATATACAGTGAGTAAAGCATTTAGCAAGGGAGGGTGTGCAGAAATCTGGCCTCAGGGAGGCCCTGCTGGATTTTATGCAAGTAGGAAGCACAAGTGCTAGGAGGTAATACCAAGAAAGTACCAAGTAAAGAAACTGAAGACATTATGAAGAAACCTAACAAAACCTATTAAACACAGTCACTTTCTTTTTTGACTCTCCAGAAAGAGAGTAAACATTTGTTTTCCTTTCTTGGCCCTTGAGTCTCACTACTTACTTTCAATACTTACTCGCATTACTTTCATTTTGAAATTTAATAATCTGAACTCAGATGTGGTTGCTTAGCTTAGGGTTTTGTTGGACTCCTACCATGGGGGTGGGAATGTCTCTGACTCTTTTTCCCAGACTCTGTATTAGTTTAGGTAATTTAAGTGACTAAGGCAGTAAAGGTTAGGTAAAATGTATGTAATTGTTGGTGGAGCAAACAGTTATGCTGTCCTTACAGTTGAGTCTTTTCATGTACCAACTTTCTATTGCTAAGAGTAACAGCACTGTTGACATTCCTCTCTACTAAGCAAAAATTCTGGATTATTGACACATTTTTCTTCATTCTCTTCTGTAACGTAAATCTTTTCATTGTCATCTTTCCTTGTGATTTCTAAAATGATGTCCTAATCTGTCTCCATATATCAAGAACCCCTCATCCTCCCGCATCCATTTCTAAGGTACTCAGAGCATGTGAATGCTTGCTTGCTACTATGTAAGTTATTTCTCACTGCACTGATAGTTGAAACTAGACTGGAAACTATTTCAGAGGACTTTTCAAACCTTTTTGTGCAGGAACGATTATTAACTCACAGAACTCTGAAAAGGTTCAAAAGAAGTTTCTTGGATCTTCAACAAATATTTAACAGAAGTCCTGTATTTTCAAATTTCTCATTGCTACTCTTCATGTTGAGTATAATAGTATATTCATAATAACCTAACAAACTTGTTTACACATTTGTCTTCAAAGGAAAAAGAGATAATATTTCAAAAGATGGAGTGGATTTTGCAGCTTTGTTGTACAAACAACTTTATGAGCATAGTTAGTTAAATGTCACTAGACTATACGAAGTGCCCCAGCTTCCTTAGTAACTAACAGACAGAGCCCTCCATGCCTCATACCTTGCCCCTTGAGGCTGTCGCCCCAATTCTAGTTCTTTAGCCAGCTCTGTATTGTGCTGGGAATGCTCTACATTTCCTTATTTTTGATAATTTAATTTAAATATTTCCTACAACATATTTAATCATATTTCTCTCACACCAGAACAAACAGAAAACAAAACACAAAACACTAAAATAATTCACACCAACTGACCTCTACATACACACCATGGAGTCTGCTTTGTATTCCTAACTACTAGGGCCCAGGGAAGCTACCACAAAGAGTGATTGATACACCCTGTGACATTCTACTGCCCAAATTTGGATTTCCCCTTTTCCAAAAGATATAAATTGCAAATAGTTTCCTGATTACTAGTTGATCCCTGCATCTGCTTCCTCTTGTCAGCACGGTGAGGTGATGTCACCTGACTTCTACCGTACTGTTCCTATATGAGCTGGCAATGTTTCTGTGAGTCATATGAATATTAGTCCTGCTGTGTCTGGAAGACACTGTTTCTCTGGAGTCATTAACTGTTTCTTCCTCTTACAATCTTTTGAGAACTGGGTTTCATCTCATGGAGTGGGCCTTAAGATATATTTGATTTTTTTTTAATTTTAATTAAATTATAATTACATCATTTTCCTTCCTCCTTCTGATTTTATTCTTGAATATATATATGAATATATATATTCATATTCACATGTATAAAAGCAACCTGCTCAGTCTACTTCAGTCTACTTTGTTTTGCCTCTATATTTTAAGGTCAACTACTTTGATAACCAATTATGGGGATCATTCATGGGGAAGATGTGTTCTTCCTCTTTCAATAGTCTTTAACTTGCTCTAGCTCTTCCTCTAGAAGTGAGGTCTCATGAGATTTTTCTAATCAACCTTGGCATGTCATTGGGATTGAATGTGTTAAATTGTCGTCCATGTATAATTCAACTCTTATGGTGCCCATCAAACTGTCATGTAAATGATATCTGCTATTGATTCTTTTTTGATTTTCTATTCCATCCATGTGCATGAGTAATATCTAATCAAAGATTATCCAAGAGTGACTGAAGCTAATGTTCTTAAATTCTATGTATTTGATGACTCTTAACACTTAATTTACAATCTATTTTTGCATTTCAAATCTAGACAGCCTCTACAAGGATTTAAATTACTGTGTGGATAAGTAAACCACTGGACATCATGCTCCTGCTGAGACTAGAATTTCCTATTTCAGTACCTTTTACCACTCTTTAGTCAACCATCTGCACACCACAATCCGAATCTTATCAATTCTTGTTTTATCACCTATGATAAAAAAAAAATACGTCCCCAAATACTAATCCTTCATGCCAACTTTCATTTTTTGTAACATTTATTTTCACTATTTTATCAGGGTATTATTCAATTTTTGTCTCATCTTTGAATATTCAAATCCTCTTTTGTGTTTTTGCCAATTATTCCCATCTATTTATTCATTCAGATACCATATTTTTTAACTTGCATTTTCCTTTTGAAAAATTCTGTTGCTTGATTAATATTTTATCTTGTTAAATCATACAGTCTTAAAGTACTAGCACCATTTACCCCTTACAGTTGGTACCATCGAGCCAGCATCCATTTCCCATTGTGCTAAGGGTTGTGGGGGAATTGGCTTCCATACAGTCTGAGACTTTCTGAAATTGTCACTAATCTCTGTCTATCCAATTCCCTTCATAACCACTCTCATTGTCCTTGTTCATTTTCTTTTTGTTATTGTTTATTTTACCTATATACATTTCAAATACTGATCCCCTTCCCAGTTTCCCCTTCACAAGCCTCCTATCCCCCCTCCTTCCTGCCCCTGCTTTTTGAGGGTGATTCCCCACCCACCCTCCCATTCCTGCCTCAGTGGCCTAGCGTTCCCCTATCTTGGGTAATCAAGCCTCTAAAGGATCAAGGAGCTCTCCTTCCAGTAATGTCAGATAAGGCAATTCTCTGCTACATATTCAGCTGGAGCCATGGGTATCCTCTGTGTACTATTTGGTTGGTGGTTTAGTCCCTGGGAGCTTTCGGGAGTCTAGTTAGTTGATATTGTTGTTCTTCCTATGAAGTTGCAAACCCCTTCAGCATTTTCTTTTCATCTGCCGTGACACCTGTGAGTTACCTGTTCAGATTGCAACATTTTAGAATTCCAGAATTGCTCACAATGAACTCGCTTCCTTTCCTTTTGCTACATGCTTTCACATGCTCCTTTGGTATAAGACAATACATGTGCTAATAAATTTGAAAATGTATTTTCAGAGAAGACCTTATTGCTATGCCCCAGCTCATATTTTGAACTATGTGCTCATTATCTACACTTGAACAGCTCATATATATGCAATATCGATAGGCTCTCAGGTGGATTTAGTATTTGATATTTGCAGAATTATAAATGGTCTGATGCATTTGTACTTCTGACAATACAACTATGTACCCACGAGTCAAGGTCATAACCATTCCCACAATTCTTCATTCTTGCCATTCCTGTTGATGATATACCCGTATACCTTTTTATTTATCTCGATTTCTATTAATATCAATAACCATAATCAGTTTTATCATTTTTTTCTGTGAATTTCTGAAACAACCTTCTTCCTGACATGTACTTACCGGAGGGCATTTACCATCTCTCTACAGTTATCAGAATGCATTTCCTACTGGGTCAATCTTATGATGTAGTTGACTTTCAAAGTTTATAGGTAAAACTTTTGTAGTTTAACATGAAAAAATATCTTTATTAACTATTATCTTTTCTGGTCTCCTCACCTCATCTCTTAGTAACAAGGACTATCTATTTCAAGAATTAATCTAATCTCTTGTGATCCAGAGACTATAAAGAAATAACAATGCATGTCTAAGATATTATAGCTGCCCTCGTGATTCATTATATTGTTATATCAATCACCTTATGTTATTATTACATATTTTCATAGCTGTATAATCTATAAGATTCCTTTTTGTTGATTTATTTGTTATTTGTAAATTGAACTGAGGTACTCATGCCTGTTAGACAAGAATTCTAGCCCTGAATCAAAGTTTGATCTCTTATTTTATTTGTATGTTGAGGCAATGTTTCAATAAGTTTGCTGGAAGACTTTGGACATGTAAAGCTAACATCTCAGTTTGTCAAGTAGCATAGATCATTGGACAGCTCTACTTGGTCCATGATTTTTACTAGATTATAAGGTCTTGAAGATAATTAATAATTTCCAAGGTCTTTTACATTTTAATATATTCTATTTTCTAAGATTATTTTATAATTACTTATCCCCCCTTTTTTTTGCTTTGTCCAAAGTTTCCTATACTAACCCCTCTGAGTTTAATATTGAGTAGCATTCTAATATATTTAACTAAATAATTATATTTCATAAAAATAAATGAATAAACTAAAAATATAAGTTTTTACTCCTTTCTTCCCATCTTATATATGATTCACTTCAACATTTACAATTCATGACATATTAATTCTTCTATTAAATTATATTTTGGAACCATTAAAAAGTATTATATTTGTTTTACTTTTAACATTAAATTTTTTCATATATATATGAGTTATGAACATCTGTATCTGTATTTTTCTTATGCAATTATTTTTATGTTGTATATATGACACCTACTTCCACATTCATGTCTTTTTAATCAATAACCTCCTAAATATATTTAGTTCTATTTATATGTGCATGGGTATAGAACCTTCCATTGGAACATGTGAAAACTCCCAATGGCTACCCCCTTTAAATAAGAATGATTCTTCCCCCTCTAACAGCTAATCAGTGCCAATATCTCTAAAATATGTGGTAGGTCTTAGAAATCATCAGTTCTGCTATGTGGGATTTTTCCAGGCTTGCTTATGCATAGTTCTTTTCCTACTAACCACAGCTGTTTTGATTTTCCTGACTGGAGTAGCATTGTAATGGCAGGAAGAAAACATTTCATAGTACTTCATAAATAGTGCAAGATAGATGACTAGACAGATCCTTCAGGTCTTATTTCTTTTCATTCATTTTGCTCAATGATCCTTGGTGGTGGGATTAATATAGATGTTTCATTGGGAGGCTCAGAACTCGGCTTCTAATATTGAATACTGTGACTAATTATGTAACTCTCTACTGACTGATGTCCACTAGGAAAAGAAGCTTCTCTGTCAGGGTTGGGAGCTTCCCAGAGTATAGCAATTTTGAAAGCATGACCATTTTAAAAAAATAACAATAGCAAGTTCTAAGGCCTACAGCTGTCCTATTCATGTGCTCTAGACAAAGATACAGCAATAGGTACAGAATTCTCTTTTGTGGAGCAGGTACAGAATTGGTTTTTTTTTGTTGAGCAGGCCAAGAAAAAAGCAGTTATGTTAAAAAAAAGTGTCACTATAATGCCTGTACTCTCATCTTGCTCTGATTCCAATACTGTAGCATACAAGGCCTACTGTTTGGTAGTACCTCTGATTTCCTTTATCCCCATCAATGTACCAGCATATGGAAGCTAGCCATCAGGGAGGAAGTTCCCAATGGATTTTGAATTGGTTTTTATGTACTATATCAAAAATATATAATATCTTTAACAGTAGGGTCTTATCTTGTAGTTATGATGGATGACTAAAATTACAGCCCATATTGCTTTAGAGACTCTTGGAAGCTCTCTGGACTAAGTCACAGGTCAATATTCTATGGCTATTACTGTGACTTTTAATCATCTATGTTTCTGGTAGCAACATTGCCCATGCATTCAGGGACATTCAATTGTGTGGGGTTGTATTTAAACTGTTTTGATAACTGGTTAGGTTTGTTAAGCACTTTTCATACATCCTTATTCAACCACCAACCTCTCCTCTCTGCCAAACACCATCTTATGCCTTCTTAATCCATTGTCTTTAGTATAACAACTGTTCTTTAACTCCCATGTATCCTAGGAGTCTACATGTTTTTTTAAGATGTGTTATGATAGAGTACACTTTTATGGTAGAGTAGACTTTGAATATCCTTTATATTTGTAATAATTCTTTCCTTCACATGCCAATTTTCCCATAATCCCATGCCCATGTCTGCTGAAACCTTTCCAAACAAAGAAAGTCATCTATTCCTCTTGTTTGACTTATACTATACCATCATACTATCTCTCATCCTTTAATGTGCTTCTACAGTCCATTTTATGAAAAACAATGTTAGTGAAGTAACTCAAGCCTAGAAAAGTAAATACTACCTGTAGATCTCATATGTGGATCCTAGCTTCTTATCTATGACAAAACGTGTGTACAACTTGAAACACAAGATTGTTTTTATTTTTGCCATATACTTTGTTATTTGAAAACATGAGGTGAATGATTAATAGCACAAAAGAATTCTGCACAGTAACTTCTACACATACCCAATTCACCTTCTTTGACCATGATGGATTAGCAAAATTGAATTATTCAGTGAATTCAAAGTGATCCTGTTTTCAATTTACATTATTTAATTAGATGGCAATGAACTGTTTTGAATGGCACAGGAATTTGACAATTGCATGATGTTATCAGTTCAAAATAAGATAAAACATGTTTATATGAAAATCTGTTAGAATGTCCTGTTTTTTAATGGGAAGGTTGGCTTGTGATGAAAATATAAAACATTTGCTGTGCTTTCCATCCTCTTTTTTTCTGGTAATTTATAGCTGACCAAGCATCATGATATATTCCCTGCCAATGATTCCAGCCTGTATCTTGGAGGATTTATTATTGCTTAAGATGCTGATGACTCAGCATTTCTACTTTCCTGTAGCATCCAATTAATTATAGTGATTTACTTTGTGTTATTTGTTTGAGAAAATAGCCCCTTGACCCAGTGACATCATAAATATAATGTATCTACCTGTATTGGGTGATACTTCCCAAGATTAATGTCCATGAACTCTTCTTAGCTATGGCTAAACTTAGTCAAATGTACCTGACTGTTTGTATAATGACCTTACAGTATTAAGTGCTTTAGAGAAAAAAGAATATCCAAAGAAGAAAAGGGTGCTTTAAGATAACCATAAAGTCACAAGTCTTTCTATTTTCCCAAGAACTGCAGATGAGTTTGTTCTTGGAAATTAAATAAACACACTCAGAGAATGTCATTTGTCATGTTTAAAACAAAGTCCCAGTGTTCTATTTTAACCTATTCCCATTTTAATAACACAAGAAGAAATGTTTTCTCTCATAGTCCACACACCAAATTTGTTATTGATTTTCTTTTGCTGATCCTGCAGGCACTTTCCACTCTGTGTACCTCCTTGTTTCTCCAACTCTCTACCTGTCTCACACAGTGGCTGCATCACACTTTGCAGTTGTTTGCTCATTGACCCCTGGGATACTAGTCCCTCTGCAAATCTCTCAGGTGTTCTTCTTAATTCAAGTAACTAAAGCATATTTTTATTGTTGTTCATACCTATGATTCAAACCACATCTATGATGGTCCTGCTTATGCAATTATTTTTCATAGTCAAAATTGACTCATTTTAATACATTCCTCAGTTCCCATTTTGCCTGCTCTTTGTTTGCATCAAATATGCAAGGAAATGTCACATAGCAAATGTACTCAGGAGATAACTCATCCATAAGGGATCTTTGTACAGTAACTTCATCATGCTTTGTTTAATTTTTGATTAATCAACTGTTAATATTTCAGAAAACTTGTGTGAAATTCCAGGAATATGCCCTCTTTAGACAACAACTATACTACCAGCATTTTATATAATCATGTGGATAATCCATATCAGATGGCTGTGTGAGAAGTATGCAGTTCAGGACGTCTACAATAGTGCTAGTGTAGTCTCATTACTGTGGTTGTATGTATATATTTATGACAAAGCTTTGTGGACCCCTGATCATTGGTACCGTATATCTATGTGGCAAGGTAGAATGCAGTTACTTCTCATAAAAATGTAACCAAACAACAGAGAATGGATGTAAAAGGGATAGAAAGACACACACACACACACACGCACGCACACACACACACACACACGCACACACACACACACACACACACACACACAGATAGATGATCGATGGTAGATAGTCAAAGAGACACACAGATAGGAAAGACAGATAAGAGAGAGAGGAGAGATAAAAAAGAAAGAAACAAATGAAGAGGGAGATAAAAGGATATATACTACTATTCATGAAAATCATAAACTTGGCTTTGAGTGGTAAAAACTACCCAGTGCCAACAGAAAGGTGAGGATGTATAGCAACATACTTGAAAATAGTAAATAATAGGTACAAAAGAGAACATAATAATACAGAAAACATTTATTGAATTTGCTTTTGAAAATTATTGTCCTTAGCCTGAGTGATCTAAAAAAGTGTTATAGAGTTATATTTACCCATTCTGATATTATCACAAATTCTTATTTTACTAAACAGTAATTCATTGATTGTGGGGCGGGTGGGGGAGAGAAAAAAGGAATGAGTTCTTCCAGTCTCTACCCTCTTGTCCTTGTATTTTGTTTCTAGACAGAAAATATATCTGTTGTATAGAATAATATGGATGAGTTCAGAGTGACCTGGGTATCACATAGGAAGCATCTATTCTCGCTATGTTATCATACACACTATCGGTAACTAGTGTGACAATTGGTGGGAGATAATGACTACACAACATGCTTTCAGAAGTTCTAGCTGTGCTACTAGGGGAAAGGTCACTTTAGGTCTATGTTCAGTATGCTTTGCCTGAAAGATGGTGTTGACAAATGATGAACGTATTGTTAACTTTAATAGCTTTTAGTATCCGATGGCTTTCAACGTTGATTCTCTACTTCCTGATATTTTAGTTCTTGTCAATCACTCTTTATTATTTTATGGGTTTTCTCTGTTCAAGGGGGAAGTCACATGCATTATACCCATTAAATATCACTGACAGCAGGTTTCAGGTAAAGATAATTTTGTTCTTCAGCTCAGAAAGTAGGGGTTCAGTGATAATATTTTTTCTGGAAATTTCTTCTAATTTTTTCAGAGTTAGGTTTTCTTCTTCATTCCAAATAGCTCTTTATTTCTAAGACTTTCATGTTAAAACTTTTCATAAAATAACAATAATTCTATATAAAAATATTTCAAAAGAAGTCTGGAAGACAAAGGTTTGTTTTTCATTATTTTCCCCCTATTTATACAGAAAATAAGCATAATTGTCCATTGGGTGCTATTTACATGCTGAGTGTTTGAGATGTTGTTATTCTGTAGACTTATTGGAATGCTATTTCAGATTAGAGAATCATATTAACCATATTCATAGATGTAAATGAATCAAAGTATTCACAAGAAACATGTATACTGTGAAAATGCCTTCTAAACAATGTAGAATGGATTAATTTTATTCTGAGCACTTATTCCTGTCACCATGAGGCTATGAAACGTAATTTGTTGATTTCACTTTAAACAGTATATATTTTTAAAGCTGGTCAGAAAAATCAGGCAGTTTAGTCATACAGTTATATCCCAATGAATACAAAATGAGGAATGTTTTCCAGCATGGAAATAAAAGATTTTTCACTGCTTATTTATTTGTTTAATTATCTCATCATTTTTAAATTTTTTCCTTGAATATATTATTTATTTACATTTCAAATGTTAACGCATTTCCTGGTTTCCTCTCCCCAAACTTCCCGTTTCATCTCTCCTCAAAACTGCTTCTATGAGGGTGTTTCCCCACCCTCCCATCTACTCCTGCCTCACAAACCTTGCAATTCCATACACTGAAGGATCAAACCTTCACAGGACAAAAGGCCTTCCTTCACATTGATGCCAGATAGGGTCATGCTTTGTTACATATGCAGTTAGAGCCACAGGTCCTTCCATGTGTTCTCTATGGCTGTTGGTTTAGTCCTTGGGAGCTGGGGGTGGGGGTCTGGTTGGCTACTATTGTTGTTCTTCCTATGGGGTTGTAAACCCCTTCAGCACCTTCAATCCTTCCCCTATCTCCTCTATTGGGGTCTCCTTGCTCAGTCTGATGATTGGCCATCTGATTTGGTAAGGATCTGGAAGAGTCTCTCAGGAGACAGCTATATCAGGCTCTTGACATCAGCAATAGTGTCTGGGTTTGGCATCTGTGTATGAGATGTGTCACCCAGGTGGGGGAGTCTATGGATGGTCTTTCCTCCAGTCTTTCCTCCACTTTTTTGTTCCCTGTATTTCCCGTAGGCAGGAACAATTCTGGGATAATATTTTTGAGATGGGTGGACCTATCTTTGAACTGGGAGCAATGTCTAACCCCTGGATATGGTCCCTACATGCTCTCTCTGCTCTTTTTTGGGAATTTCAGTTAATGCGTTCTTTGTTGGGGGATGGGAGCATCTTGCTTTCCTGGAATCTGAAACTTTCTAATGACTACCTCCAGTTTCCCCTTGCCAACTGTTACACAACTCTTTTCAATATCCTGACCCTCTTTGCATTTCCCCTTGTCTCTTCCCACACCAGATTCTGCCCCCTTTGTCCTCTTGATCCTCTCTCCCTTCCAAATCCCCTTTTTCCCCTACCTCCAGACATTATTTTGTTCCCCCTTCTAAGTAGGACTAAAGCATACACAGTTTTATCTTTGTTCTTCTTGTGCTCCATGTGGTTTGTAAGTTATATTGTGGGTATTGTGAGCTTCTTGCCTAATATCGACTTATCAGTGAGTACATACCATTTGTGTTCTTTTGTGACTGGGTTACCTTACTCAGGATGATATTTTCTAGATCCATCCATTTTTCTGGGAATTTCATGAAGTCATTGTTTTTAATACCTGAGTAGTACTCCACTGTGTAAATATATCACATTTTCTGTATCCATTTCTCTGTTGAGGGACATCTGGGTTGTTTCCAGTTTCTGGCTATTATAAATAAGGATGCTATGTACATAGTGGAACATGTTCCTTGTTATATGCTGGAACGTCTTTTAGGTATAAGTTCAGGAGTTTTAAAGCTGGGTCTGCAGATAATATTATATCCAATTTTCTGAGTAACCACTAAACTGAGAATCTCAAAAAATTGAAAAGCTTCTGCAAGGCAAAGTACACTATCATCAGGCCAAACAGCAACCTATACATTGGAAAAAGATCTTTACCATTCCTACATCTAATAGATGGCTAATATCCAATATATACAAAGAACTCAAGAAGTTAGACACCAGAGAACCAAATAACTCTATTAAAAATAGGGTACAGAGCTAAGCAAAGAATTCTCAATTATGTCTGAGAGGCACCTAAAGAAATGCTCAACATCCTTAGTCATCAGGGAAATGCAAATCAAAAGGACCCTGAGCTTCCCTCTCACACAAGTCAGAATGGCTAAGATCAAAAACTCAGGTGAGGGCAGATACTGGTGAGTTTGTGGAAAACGAGGAAAACTATTCTGTTGATACTGGGACTACAAGCTGATACAACTGCTGTGAAGAATGATTTTTAAAGGGATTTATGATGATAATACAAGGAATTAAAGTTTGTCTAGTATCTGTAGTTTGCTATAGGGATGAACATTGATATTTAAACACTAAAAGGCAAGATTGTATGTTGTTGTAATGAGTGGAAGATGGTTTAAATTAGGGCAAATTTCAGGTCTTTGGCTTGAATATGGATGGATAAGTATGCCATTCATTGTAAGTGACTCTATGTAGGCAAATGGTTGTATGGTTTTTAAGTGCAGGGGGATATTTTAAATAGTCATCTGTCAGTGGTAATGGTCATCCTGGGAAGTTACAAGATTATGCATAAACCCAAAAATTTATAAAACAGGACATTAATTGATGTATTCCTTTACTGGTATTTTTGTATACTCAAGCTTTCATAATATTCATGTGTTAATGGGAAAAAAATGAAGAGCAATATTTAACATGGAGAAAAACCGAAGATTGATCAAGGAGGCCCATGAAATGTCCGAGGACTAGGGAGGCCCAAAGCAACAAGTAAGTTGATAAACATTTTTCTCTGTATGGATATAAATATATTAGTGATTTTTCAGAAAAAAATAGCTTGTATTTACCTAATTTAAGTTTTTGGCATTTACTTTTCTCTAATGTTAGAATTTAGTTCCTTTTTTTTATTGTGAGGATTAAGTGAGGTTGACTGTCAAGATATCAGGACAATCCCAGAAACACATTAAAAGGCCAATATATATTATGTATCTTTTGACTAAGTTTAGCATGACATAATTAGTCTGCATAATTGGCTGTTCAAGAATGTAGATAGCTATAGGAAAAATAGAAAATCTATGCAGATACTTGTATTTTTGAGCTTGGTGCTGGCAACAATGATATTTCAGATTGAATATATCTGGAACTTAGAATAAACTTTGTATTTTACTGGCTTAGTGTAGTGTGTAAACACATACCCAAGGCAAGAAACCAGCTGGAAGAGGCATTCTAAAATCAAATAAAATCAACTTTCAACAAAAAGTTATCAAAAAAGATAAGGATGGACACTTAATAGTCATCAAAGGAAAAATACACTGAGATGAACTTTCAGTTCTGAATATTTATGCGCCAAATGCAAGGGCAACTACATTTGTAAAAGAAACCTTATTAAAGCTTAAAGCACACATTGCACCGCACATAATAATAGTGGGAGACTTCAACACTGCACTTTCATCAATGGACAGATCAGGGAAACAGAAACTAAATAGTGACATAGAGAAACTAACAGAAGTTATAAACCAAACGGTTTTAACAGATATCTATACAACATTTCATCCAAAAACAGAACAATATACTTCTTAGCACCTCATGGTACGTTCTGCAAAACCGACCATATAATCAGTCACAAAGCAGGCCACAACAAATAGAAACAAGAAGATAGAAATAACGCCATGCATCCTATCAGATCACCATAGACTAAGGCTGGTTTTCAATATCAACAAAAACAACAGAAAGCCCACATACACATGGCAGTTGAACAAAGATCTCAATGACTCAATAATTACTTTGTCAAAGACAAAGTAAAGAAAGAAATTAAAGACTTTTTAGTATTTAGTGAAAATAAATGAACAACATACCCAAATTAATGGGACAAAATGAAAGCAATGCTAAAAGGAAAATTCACAGTTCTGTGTGCCTCCATAAAGAAACTGGACAGAGCATACACTAGCAGCTTGATAGTACACCTAAAAACACTAGAATGAAGAGAAGCAAATACACTAAAGAAGAGCACACAGCAGGAAATAATCAATTTGAGGACTGAAATCAATGGTAGAAACAAAAAGAACTATACAAAGAATTAAATAAAACCAGGAGCTGGTTCTTTGAGAACATCAACAAGATAGATAAACCCTTAGCCAGACTAACCAGAGAGCAGAGACAGTATCCAAATTTAAAATATCAGAAATGAAAAGGGAGACATAAAAACAGAATCTGAGGAAGTTCAAAATATCAGATCATAGTACAAAAGCTTATATTCAACAACACTGGAAAATCTGGATGAAATGAACAGTTTTTAGGCAGACACCATGTACCAAAGTTAAATCAGCATCAGATAAACCATCTAGCCAGTCCAATAATCCCTCTAAAGAAATAGAAGCGGCCATTAAAAGTATCCAAACAAAAAAAAGCCCAGGACCAGATGGGTTTAGTGCAGAATTCTATTAGACCTTCAAAGAAGACCTAATACCAATATTATTCAAGCTATTCCACAAATAGTAACAGAAGGAACACTATCCAGTTTGTTCTTTGAAGCCACAATTACATTTATATCGAAACCACACAAAGACCCTACAAAGACAGAGAGCTTCAGACCAATTTCCCTCACGAATATAGATGCAAAAATACTCAATGAAATTCTCACGAACTAATGCCAAGAACACATCAAAACGATTATTCAGCATGATCAAGTAGGCTTCATTGCAGGGAATCAAGGATGGTTCGATATAGGGAAATTCATCAAGGTAATCTACTATATAAACAAACTCAAGGGAAAAAAAACTCATGATCATCTCATTAGATGCTGAGAAAGCATTTGAAAAAAATTCAATACTCCTTCATGATAAAAGTCTTGGAAAGATCAGGAGTTCAGGGACACTACCTAATTATGGTAAAACCAATATACAGCAAGCCAGTAGCCAACATCATACTAAATGGAGAAAAACTTGAAGCAAGTCCACTAAAATCAGGGACTAGACAAAGTTGCCCACTCTCCCCCTACCAATTCACTATAGTACTTGAAATGCTAGCCAGAGCAATTAGATAACATAAAGAAGCCAAAGGGATATAAATTGGAATGGAAGAAGTCAAAATGTCACTACTTGCAGACTATATGATAGTATACTTAAGGGACCCAAAAAATTCTAACACAGAACTTCTATAGCTGATAAACAACTTCTGCAAAGTGGCTAGATATTAAATTAACTCAAACAAATCAGTAGCCTTCCTCTACTCAAAGGATAAGCAGGCTGAGAAAGAAATTCGGCAAACAACACCATTTACAGTAGTCAAAACAACATAAAATATCTCCATGTGACTCTAACCAAGCAAGTGGAAGATGTATACGACAAGAACTTCAAGTCTCTGAAGAAAGAAATTGAATAAAATTGCAGATGGCAAGATCTCCCATTTTCATGGAGTGGCAGGACTAATATAGTAATAATAGCCATCTTGCTGAAAGCAATCTACAGATTCGATGGAATCCCCATCAAACTACCAGCACAAGCCTTCAAGAATTAGAAAAAGCAATTTGCAAATAAATTTGGAAAAGCAAAAAATCCAGGATAGGGAAAATTATTCTCAACAATAACAGAACTTCTGTGGGAATCACTATTCCTGACCTCAATCTGTATTACAGAGTCATTGTGATAAAAATTGCATAGTATTGGCACAGAAACAGGCATGTAGATCTATGGAATAGAATTGAAGACCCAGAAATGAACCCATACCCTATGGTTACTTGTTCTTTGACAAAAAGCCAAAAATATTCAATGGTAAAAAGATAGCATTTTCAATAAATGGTGCTGGTTCACTTGAGGTCAGCATGCAGAAGAATGCAAATCGACCCATTCTTATCACGCGTACAAAACTTAAGTCCAAGTGGATTAAGTACCTCCACATAAAACCAGATGCACTGAAACAAATAGGAGAAAAAGTGGGGAAGATCCTAGAACACATGGGCACTGGGGAAAATTTCCTAAACAAAACAGCAGTGGCTTATGCTCTAAGATCAAGAATCAAAAAATGGGCCCTCATAAAAGTACAAAATGTTTGTAAAGTAAAGGACACTGTCATTAGGACAAAACAGCAACCAACAGATTGGGAAAAGGTCTTTACCAATGCTATATCTGATAGAGGGCTAATGTTCAATATATACCAAGAACTCAAGAAGTTAGACTCCAAAGAGCCGAACAACCCTAATAAAAAATGGGATACAGAGCTATACAAAGAATTCTCAGATGAGGAATCTTGAATGGCTGAGATGTACCTAAAGAAATGTACAACATCCTTGGTTATCAGGAAAATGCAAATCAAAAAACCCCGAGAAACCACCTCACCTCAGAATGGCTAAGATTAAAAAGTCAGCTGACAACAGATGCTGATGAGGATGTGGAGAAAGAGGAACATTTCTGCATTGTTGGTGGGATTGCAGGCTGGTACAACTACTCTGGAAATCAGTCTGGAGGTTCCTCAGAAAATTAGTCATTGTAATACCTGAGGAACCAGCTATATCATTCATGGAAATATACCCAAAAGATGGTCCAACATACAACAAAGACATATGCTCCACTATATTCATAGCAGCCTTATTTATAATAGCAAAAAGCTGGAAAGAGCCCAGATGCCCTTCAACAGAGGAATGGAACATGGTAAATCTACACAATGGAGTACTACTCAGCTATTTAAAACAATGACTTCATAAAATTCATAGGCAAATGGATAGAACTAAAAATATAACCCTGAGTGAGGTAACCTAATCACAAAAGTACACACATGATATGCACTCACTGATAAGTGGATATTAGCCCCAAAATTCGAATTACCCAACATACAATCCACAGACCACGTGAAGCTCAAGAAGAAGGATGACCAAAGTGAAGATGCTTCAGTTCTTCTTAAATGCGGGAACAAACTATTCATAGGAGGAGATATGGGGACAAACTTTGAGCAAAGACTGAAGGAATGCCCCACCTGGGGCTGCAGTCCATATTTGTATATACAACCACCAAAACTAGATATATTGATAAAGACAAGAAGAGCATGCTGACAGGAGCCTGATACAGCTGTCTCCTGAGAGGCTTAGCCAGAGAGTGACACATACAGGGGAAAATGCTAGCAGCCATCCATTGAACTGAGAATGTGGTCTACTTTGGAGGAGTTAGAGAAAGGATTGAAGGAGCAGAAGGACCTTGCAACCCCTAAAGAACAAGAATACCAACCAACTATAGCTCCCAGGAACTAAGCCACTACCCAAAGACTACACATGGACACACCATGGCTTCAGGTTCATATGTATCAGAGGATGGGCCTGTTGAGTACTACTGGAATGAGAAGTCCTTGGTCCTGCAAGTCCCCCAGTGTAGAGGAATGTCAGGGTGGGGAGGCAGGAAGAGGGTGAGGTTGGGGAGGGAGAACACCCTTATGAGGAGGGTGATGGGAAGGGGACTTATGGATGGAAAATTGGGAAAGGGAATAACATGTGAAATATAAATAAAAAATATCCAATTAAAAAATTCAGTTGATATTAGATGCTGGTAAGGATGTGGAGAAATAGGAACTCTTCATTATTGTTGTGATTGCAAGCTGATACAACCACTCTGTAAATCAGTCTGGCATTTCCCCCGAAAATTGGACATAGGACTGCCTGAGGACCCAGCTATACCACTCCTGGGCATAAGCCCAAAAAGTGCTCTAACATATAACAAGGACACATGCTCAACTATGTTCATAGTAGCATTATTCATAATAGCCATAAGCTGGAAAGATCCCAGATGTCCTTCAACAGAGGAATGGATACAGAAAATGTGGTACATTTACCCAATGGAATAATACTCAGATATTAAAAACAATGACTTCATGAAATTTAAAGGCAAATGAAAGGAATTAGAAAATATCTTCTTGAATGAGTTAACCAAATCACAATAGAACACACGTAGTATGTACTCACAGATAAATTGATATTATCCCAAAATCTCAGAATATCTAAGAAAAAATAAACAAATTATATGAAGCCCAGGAAGATGAAAGACCAACATGTGATGCTTCATTCTTATAAAGAGAACAATATACTCCCGGGAGGAAATACAATGACAGGTTTCTGCGATGATTCCTTCTTCCAAGTTCTCACATTGGGTTTATATCTTGATGGAATGTGAAATGTAAGCTTAATTCACATTTTCCATTCCAGATTAGTTTTGGTCACAGTGTTTATCACTGAAACAGAGAAGTAACAGGTCACAGCTCCGAAAATTCTTATTTTTACACCCCACGGGTTAATTTATCTTTCTATGCAACCCATTGAAGTAAACTCCATTTTTGTAGTACAGATTAAAACAAAGAACCCCCCAACTGATTAATATGTGTAGCAAAAAAGACTGTGACACGTTCATCTATAAATGGGACATCTTGTAAATGACATATCATTTTCTTCGTGTTTAGAGAGCACCATGGGAGAGAAGGCAGGAAAGAAAAATAAGATTCAGAGGTAACGCCCTACATACCCTAGATGCGGCTTATACTAATGTACACATGTACTGTATCAAGGTCTTGCATGATGATGTTAATTCGAACAATCTGTTTGCATAGTCTGCTCTTACCTGCTGAGCCATGTCTCTAGTTATATAAGCATTTGTTAAATTGTTCTCAGTGTTGAATACACATACCATCTTCATTTCACCAGAATAATTCACATTGTTCCCTATCTGACACATGCAAAACTCTCCCATTTTCTCACAGGACAGCTTTGAGAGCCTTTTAAGTAAGTGTTATGGTTGAATATTATTGGAATTGGACTCCAATTGACTAATTGATATGAGGCCACAAAAAGTATAAACAACTTCAAACTATCTAGAGATTTTATCTGGTCCTGCAGAGATGAATATGATTAGCTTTGATTAAAGTATATTACATTTAATTTAATTTAATTACTTCCTTGCTCCTTTAAGCTTTTTGTCTCTTATGAGCATGTTTGTTTATTACTGAGGCTTATTTATTAATTCTTTCTTTCCATCCCTTGGTTCTTAGGATATATTGATGACATATGAAAGAAAGTAATCATCCATGTTATCAGGAAACACATATGATTACACATGGGACAATTTTACTCAGATATTTTAACTTGTTTTTAATGTAGGTAATTAAACTTCATGTCGTGGCCAATAAGGCTCCTGGTATTTGTTGTCATCTACTGTAGAATCTTTGAAGATGTATACGTCATCTTTGAAGATGGTACTGTATATCATTTGGAATCATTCTATTGCTGGTTTCTTTGTGGTTGCTGTTTTTAGACCATATTATTTGGTTTTACTCTAGGTTCTTCTGTTATCTAAACTTGAATTCTTTGTCACCTAAATAGTGTAATCTTTGGGTTCCAACTCATGGACTATTCCTTAAGTTAAATCAGATATTTATTATTTCCTCAAGCTTGGTGACACTTTTGCACTAGTATATTTTCAAGTGCCATATCACTGTAGATCTAAGGGTTTGTTGGTGGTTCGGTGTTTATGATTCTTTTTGATAGCATGCATGGTGCCTTAGTGTAGCGAAGATGCTGGAAGCAATGGAAAGAAGGACCTAGGTAAGGCACCATCTGAACTTCTTCACGTTCAATAAATTGTGTAAGTGTTGTCTTCAGCAATTCGGTCTTGTGACACCGTGGAGATTAACTTGTAGCCATGGAAACAGCATGGATTGCTTGGAGAATCCCGTGGGACCTCATTGTCCAGCTCCTCATTTAGATGTAACCCGATCTCAGGTCTGGAAGCTCTATTTGGTGACAAGAGGCTAATTGGGACTGTCTAGCTCATTATTGGGTAATTTCATTTGCTTTGCATTTGTCTATGTATATTTTGGTGATATCTGTCATTGAGGTTTTTCTTTGAGTCCCTAAAGATTTTATTTCCAGATTTCCCTCTGTTTTTAATTTGTTTATTGATGTTATTTCTGCTTTCAGGTCTTAAACTATTTTGTTCATTTTCTTCCATTTTCATCCATTGAGTTTTCATGGATTTCTTTAAGGGATTTATTAAATTCCTCTCTAAGAACTTCTATAAAGTTTGTTTAAAGGTGATTTCAAGAATTTGTATCGTGCTTTAGCTATGTTGCTATTCTAAAGATTTTTTTTCTTTTTTTCTTTTCTTTTGGAGCTGGGGACCGAACCCAGGGCTTTGCGCTTGCTAGGCAAGCGCTCTACCACTGAGCTAAATCCCCAACCTATGTTGCTATTCTAAAGGTCAACTGTGGTACTGTTTTTGTGCTCTGGTAGGGGCATAGTGTCTAAGTTGTTATTGATTGTGATTTTATGTTAACATCTAAGCGTTTGGACTTGGAATGATTGAAATCTAGACACTGTTATTTGTCTTGCCTTTGTTGGGTGGGTGTTTTGTTCTTTGGTTTCCCTTGTCTTCTATGGTTTGTAGGGGGTTTTGGCCGCTCTGAGTTGCTTGGTATAAAATACTTGTAGTATCTTAGTACATATGGCCCCTTTGAATTTCAGTAATAATGTATTTCTAGTTATTGAGGTTTGATGCTTAGGAATGTGTATGTGGGATGATGACATGTTCCTTAGGAGGACGTAAAATAGCCTATCCCATCAAGTTGTACTTAATCCACTGGGAATAGGGCAGGAAGTGAGGAGAGAACTCAAAAGTAAGTTTGATAGACTTGTTGTGGATGAGATTAGGTGAATGAATTTGGAGGGAAAAGGGGGGAGAAAATCTGAAGCTTTGGCCTACTTCCTATGTTACTGGCCTACTTGCTTTTTTCACAAGCCTTCCTGATGGTGCCCTTACCAGGAGGTGGCTACTAGATTTGGGATCTTGTGTAACAGAGTGAGTTGGGGTAATTTTAAAGAGGGACATCTGCGTGATCCACTAGATGTTCAAAGAGTGGTGAGTGGCAATTGCAACAGGTGGTCTTCTACAAATTGGGTTGAGAGTAAACAAATGCATTTGAAGGGAAGGAGGAAGAAGTAACAACATGCAATTGGCCACCATGTGATAGAATATATTTTTAAGCATTAACTAAACCCATTTTAAATTAAAATTGAAATGTAAATGTTTATCTTCTTATACCTACTATAGTTTTAACCATAGAAATTTAAAACTAAATGATTATATTAAAACACTTTCAACAAATACTAAAAATTAATTATTTTGTTTTGAAATAAGGCCTCAGTATGCAGCTCAGACTGAAAGTAACAAGAAGTAATATTCTTTCAATCACACATGAGTACTGAGAACATGGTATGAGATAATTTTCTGCCTATGAATTTATAGTTAGTCAAAGTATGCATTGTTACATTGAAACTAAAAAAAAAAAAATACTAAATTCAATGTCAAGAATGCCTTGGAATCCCCAGAAAACCAATGGTTTCTAATTCAAAAAATAAGCTGGTTTTTCTATATTCTTTCCAGAAGAACATTTATAGGAATCATGGTTTCAGAAAAGAGAATAAAGATGCTTTATGAATTTGGGGAGTGAATAATGAATGACATTAATAAAATATTCTGTTGGTAAAATATTGAAAAGAAAAAAACAGAGGAACAAAACTATCTCCTTTTGTCTTATAGAATCAATATAAACTTAAAATGTACAGTAAAAGCTAACTTTTGACTGCTTGAAAATGGTTTCTCTTTTCTCATTATATAAAAATGTATTTTCTTTTCATGTCATAGTAGTTTGTGCTATTTAACAGCTTCAACACAGATCATAGTAACTCTAACTTGAATGGTATCTATAATACAAGCATTTTACGGAATACATTCCATATATTATATATGTCTTCAGATTATATATGCCATATACATATATATATATATATATACATATGATTTCAAGGAGAACTATCAATATTTTAAACATGTTATGTTTTATTTAAATAAAGGTGATACTTCACTGATATCTGAAGAAAAACTCTAAGTGTGTAAGTTACTTTTCCTATTGTTGTAATAGTATACCCTGATAAAAGCAACTTAAAAAAATAAGGTTGGTTTTGCCTCAAAGTTCTATGCTACAGTCCATCATGGAAGGTAAGTGAAGGAATAAAGCAATTGATGAGCTGCTAATCATATTTCATCCAAAGTCAGGAAGAAGAGGAAATGGATACTTTGTTATTCCTACCTCTGCCTTAAGACTCCAATTTAGGGAATGGTCATGTAATAACTGAAGGTTTTTTAATTTCATTTAACATAAATCAGGGTAAAACCATACTAGCATCATCCAGGAATATTTTGTGTTCTTATTAAATTTATAACCAAGAGTTATAATCACAATAATTATTTCATTGTTTGATAAATTTGGATAATCTACAGAATCAAACCAGTACATTATTCAATAAGCACAATATTAACCAGCACTTACAATTTATTTTATATGTTACACACTGTCAGATTATATGGAAATATTCGGACTCCTCTAAATATCATTGAACATTATGTGTTATACTTTTCATACTTCTTAATACTTTATCCTATTTAGTGATTCAGTCAAGCACCTCGCATATCAGATTAAAACTCAGAAGTTCTATGATAGACTGGTTCCTTTTTCCCTCCTGCTAATCATTGAATCCAATTAAGTTGTGCTATACGATTTCCACTGTAGTAAAAGCATTTAGGAAGATTAATAATTAGTGGGGTTGATGTACCTTGGTTTTCCATGTAAAGATTTCTAAAAGAATATATCCTTTTCTCATGTTTCTTGTTATTAAATGTCATGGTTTTCTTAGGAGAACACAGAAGTTTTGGCATTAGCAAGTCTCGTGACATTGACCACGTTTTCTTAGCTTCTCTCTTTCTGTACCATCTACCCTTTCATTGCTGCCGAGCTGATTAGCTGATAATAAAATAGTTAAAACTTGTATCCTGTAAAACTCAGGAATGTAGTGAGAATTTTCTGGTGGAGCCTTATGTATGTTCCAGTTGAAAACAGTGATGCTGGACCTTGTACATCTAGCCACACTGGTGGGTGTGGGTGCTTCTGTGGCAGTAGTCTGTATCTTTGATATATGATAAGTGTCTCTGAATGCAACAGTGCAGACAGAGCTTACTTGTCAAAACCCGCACTTTGTCTACTCAGGTACCCAGGTACCCAGGTAGAGTAATAAAATTAGATAATCTCTAGACTATAGCTCTGGTAGGAATAACTTTTTCTCTTTAAAACTGGATAAACCTTGAATAGAAGTCAGTGCCCTTCAGTTCTTTTTTAGGTTAATATGCTAAGGGTGTTTCACATTTATTATGTTCTTCATTGTTTCCATTGTCTCATGGTGATAAAATAGAAGATTATCTATCATAGCCATTTCTTTCTCAATTTAAGTTCTTTTTAAAAGATAATTCCATCTTCTCTACTGTTATCTTTCTCTACTGCAGTAGATTAACTTGAAGCTTTAAGAGATTCTCTTAAAGGAAGTTCTAAATCTTCTTTTATGATCAATATGCTACATCCCATCCACCCAGTAGAAATATTTTGTCAATATATTTCTGAACAGCATTGTGCACTACACTGTTGGTATTAAATTGCATTTTGCCTCCACTATTCCAGAAGAATGCTAAAACTTTCATTTGTGATCTGGACATAGAAATCTGTGGCACATTAATTCAAATCACAAATGATCCTAAATTGGGTGCTGACATGAATACCCAGAGAATACAAACAGATCCTAACAAAGAGAAACAGAACTCAAGCAACTCGATAAGGTTTGTACACCTTAACATTCATTTGATGTACATGGAAAAATGAGAAACATTGATTTCTAACAGCTTTTGGAGACTCGATGCATGGCTGACTTATATAGGAACTTAGGAGTGATAGAAGAAAAATTATTGTGAGAATATTGTCTACATTCAAAAGTTTTAAATAATATTTGTGCATACAGAGGTATCCCATTAGACTGCATAAAGAAATCTATCCTGTATAAAACAACACTGTTCTGAATATGCCCCTGTCTATTTAAACAGGATGCTATTTGCATTTTTCCATAGGAAGATTCATCTGCCTATTAAAAACAATATGGAGTGCTGTCAGTGTGAAAAGAAATGGGAGAAATGCATACAAGAAAGGCTGTGAGTTTATAATTGCATGCATATAGGAAACAGATAGCAAGTTCAAATCAAAGAAGAGATTGTTATTGAAGTATTTTAAACTGAACTAAGAAGAAGCTGGTATGACATAGAGATCATTTAATTAATATAAAGTTAGAAAATGTTATTTTTTGATGTGATCACATCACAGGCTAGCCAGTTCAAGTGACAATATTGTAGTCACTGCATTTATGTCTATAATGTGTTTAAGTCTTGATAAATTTTATAGCTTCTATATCACTAACTTTATAATTTAATGATAAAGTATTATATACTCTGTAGAAATTAATAATTATTTATTATTAAATAATAAGAATAATAGTGTTACTGTTATACATAAGAAATAGTACACACTAGGTTTACTAATCATTTTCTCTTGCTTCTGATTCTTTACCTAATTAAAAATGAACTTGAAATACTAATATTAAGGTAACCACGCAAAGTGCACAGTAATTAATCCTTTCTTTAAGAAAATTTCCAGGAGAAATCTTGATGAAATTCATTTATTAAATTAAAATTAAAAGGAAAACCAATATGAGAATCATGTCATTCAGCTTGGACTGAAGAATAAACACAGCGGCGTGTTTTAATGTAAAATAAAAGATTAGAATTAAATTCTAGTTGTAAGACCAGTGCCTCACATAAGGATGTGAAGTTCATTAAAACAAACAAACAGGAGCTACTTCATAATGACACACAGCAGATCAACAAAGAGGATAAACTGTATCCTTACAAGACCATGAGGCCTTCCCATAGCAGAAGCTGAGAATGGAAAATGACGACTGTACCATGGCTTCTTCTTTACTCTAGATTTTAATTTTTATAAAATTTATATTTATCTTTCCTTCAACAATGCATTCTGACCAAAGCATAGTTATCCATTCACTCTTCCTAGTTAGCCCCATAACTGCTTTCCCCCCAATACAATTCTTCTTCTGTGGGGTGGCAGTAGCATTGCCTAATATTTTGCTAAGTGTCTGCATCTGACCCCAGCAGGTGTCAGAGGAAGCCACTTTGATGATATCTGGGCTAGCACTGATCTATGAGTATAGCAGAGTATCATTAGGAATCATTTTGATTACTGTTTTTGTTCGTTTTATTTCTTTGACAGTATTCTTTGTTTCAATCTAGGGTTCTGAGCAATCTGGACATTTTCTAGCATGGGTGGCCTCTTGTGGTCTGAGCCGCAACTTAGACCAGTCATTGATTGACACTCCCAAAAGCTCCAAACCACCATTAGGTAGAAGGTTTTATGGCAAGTGTGGTTTGCCAGTCCTGCCACTGGAAGTCTGGCTGGTTACAGAAAATAACTTGTTCATGCTCCATATCCTCAGATTGCTAGAAATCCTAGCTAAGGTCATGATAATGGGTTTGAGGGAGTTTCTGCTAAAAAATTTTCCATATCACCCCCCAAATGTCCCCCAAATTCTAGTTCTCTTTCTCTCTGCCATTCCTCCTCCTCCTAATTCCTCCTGTTCTCATCCACTCATCCACCCATGCCCTTTTCCACTACAAAATCTATTACATTTCTCCTTGCTAGGGAGATCCCACGTCCTCACTAAGCTCCTTTACTTACTACCACCCATTCCCTTGACTCGTTTGCTGTTATAACACACACACACACACACACACACACACACACACACACACACACACACACACACTGAAACCTAATACATCAATAGTAAAAAATGAAGAAAATTAAAATGTTATCTCCCAAGTGAGAAGAAGCATCTTCATTAGAGACATTTGACATTCACTTTACTCCATTTGCAAAAGACAGAAACAAAACAATAGGTAAGTGACTGCAGAGATGGGGCATTATACTATGGAAAGACATCGAACTGTAATAGCAGTCAGTCAATAGGTAAAACCAAAAAATAATAATAACAATATTGGATATGGACAAATTCCTTTATTACTCAGTGTCTGCAAGTGCTCTTGAGGGAGGCCAACCATGAATATCTACTAAGAGTATAAGCACAAGCAGAAAATGTCCTGATGTATGGACAAAACTTACCTTGTTTTAAAACTGGATTATTAACATCAACTTAGCAAAATGATTTTAGAGAGAGAGTATCTGTACTTTGCAACTTAATAATATGCACCTTAATGAAAGCCATGTTAAAATCTCCCTACTGTGGACAGTTGGTTATCTTTCTAGTATCAGGAAAATATTTACTCTTACTGAGTAAACTTCAAGTTCAATTACAAGGCTGCAGGTTCTATCCAATACCCAATATTTAAGTGCTACTATTGCAGGCTTATCATGCTCTGTTGTACACTGATGTGGTTTGTAGGAACTATGCATAGGATGATCGGTTGCTTTTCTCCCTCAGTGGCTTGGATAGCACACCTTAAGAAACTATGAGAGCTGGTCTACAAAGATGATGATCTTGGTAAATCCCTATTCAATACTACCAAGTCCTTTCCAACTTTCAAACTTTGGGAGGCAAATAAGTGCAATGAAAATAGCTTTTATTGTTTTGCAAATCTCATTGACTTCTAATTCATATCACTAGGGTTTTGTGAAATAGTCTGTGGTTTTGTGAAAGCATTAGCATCCCAAGTAGCATAGTTACATTAATAGTGTGTGTATATATATATGTATATATATATATATATATATACAGATTTTTAATTTTTAAAATAACTAATATGTTTTCATTTGGTTTTATCAAATATTATTAGAATTTCTTATCCCTCTTGCTTCCTTCTCCTTTTTTGTTACCCTCCCTAACTGCTCCCAGTTTACACCCGATTTTCTTACACTTCTACCTTAATAACATATATACTGTTATTTCCCCCTCTAGAACACCCCTAGTTATTTGTTTCCATTTTATTTTCTGGGGTCATCACTACTTTAGGTTTTACTCGCATCTTATGCTCCAGAGCTGAGGTACAAAAATAAGGGAAAATACAGCATTTGTCTTTCTAGATCTGGTTTACCTTACTCAGTATAGTATTTTCTAGCTCAAACCTTTTATCTGAAAATGTCATTATTTCATGCTTCTTTGCAGCTTTATAGAATTCCATTGTCTATATATAACACAGTTTTATTAGCCATCCATCCACTGGGGGACAAATTTTTTTTCATTTCCTAGCTAATGTGAATGAAACAACAATTAACAGAGCCAGCAACCTGTAACTTCTGAAGTCATTGAACCCAGAGGAGGATCATTTTATAACACCAGAACAATTTTCAACTGAATTTAAAAAATTACCCTTATACACACAGGTAAGTGTAATCACTCATCATCTAGTATTTCCCCCTTTTCAGAAAACAGAGACCATTATAGAAAATACAACTGGACAAAATGCAAACTACCTGACCATGGAGTTCCAGCCAAACACATCTACAATACAACACTTACACGCATGTTTCTGAGATTATCAAGACAGAAAGAGATGGAAAATTTGTAGACCGAGATGTACTCCAAGGTGTCATGGTCTTTTTTAAATACAACACTTGAGATGCAGGCACAAAATCTCAGCTAGTCTTTTTGCCAAAAAAAGTCTTGAACCATGACAATGCCAGTTGCAAAACTTTTTGTAGGCTTTGATTTTTTTAAACCTATTTTAATACGGGTTATTAAATGAATCAACCTCCTTCATAGCCCACCATCCAAAGGAAGGGGAGGAAGATGGCTAATATGACAAGGGAGATGTGGAACTATTTAGGAACAATTCTTTGGGGGTAATTTCAATTTTCGTCGATAATAGTCCAGTCTACTCTAATCAGCAGCAGCAGCTGGATTTTGCAAGGCTCTTCTGATCAGCAGGAATCCACTGAAGTAGCAAGAAGCTGTCAGAACACCATCAAAAACTTCATTGATGTGCTTTTCTCTATGAAATTATAGCCAGTGCAGATCAGCAAACAAGTGAAGTGAGGCAAACAAGTGAAATAGCATCATCTGCAAATACCAGGGTCAGAGAAGCCCTATGAAGACCAGAGAGGTGACCCAATACCTGAGTGTTGTCCACTGTGTTGGATTATACTAATACAGGTCCCTAATATCACATGTCTTTTAAAGCATCAGCTCCCATAAAGCATCACAAGCCCTTTCACCAGAGAGCTTCCAGAAAAACTCCAAGTATCTTAGCAAAGCATGCTCTCATGGGTCTGTTTCAGCAAACCATCCTCTCATAAGACATCTTCAAAAAATTATCTCATAACACAACTGCGTCTCCAATGAAACCAGATTTTGCCATTTCTCTAGATGAAGATTAATTGTGAAGATGCACGGATTAGTGACTACTAAGAAAGGAAACATTTTGCAGTCACAAAGAGTCTGATAGGCTACCAAATCCTAAGTAGCCATCACTAAACACACACACACACACGCACACACACACGCACACACGCACACAGGCACCCACACCACACACTCTCTCACAAACACTCACACACATGTACACACACACAGACACACAAAAGAGTAGCATTAAATAGATTCTGCATGTTGAATTTATATATGTGTATGCATATGTATTTGTGTATGTATAACAATATTTAAGGAAAAAGAGGTCATGAATTTGAGAATATATAAAAGGCACAGGAAGAGTTTGGATATGAAGTAAGGGGGCTGGAAATTATGTAAATAGGGTGATCATATAAAATTCTCAGTAGGACAATTTTAAAAAATGAAAATAAGAAGAATGTTTCTATCCACGGCTTTTAGTGCTGTGGGTAAGGAGGCTATGTGATCTCTAGTCTCTAACACATGTCCTCTTTCCTATCTCGGCTGGCAGCACTCATTCATTCCTAGACACTTTGATCCTTGAAAAGTAATCTTAACTAAGACACATGTTCATGAATACAAATGTAGGTTTACTGCCATTTTGACCTATTGACAGTGTCCTTCTCCTTACACAAGCTTTTCAATTTAAGAGGTCCCTTTTATCAATTCTTTCTTTTAGAGTTTAAGAAATTGGTGTTCTGTTCAGGAAATGCTCCTCTGTGCCAAGTGTTCAAGATTCTCCCCCAGTTAATTAGATTCATAGTATCTGGTTTTATATGGATGTTCTTGATCCACTTGGACGTGAACTTTGTACAAGGAGATAGGATGGGTCAATTTTCGTTCTTCTATATGGTGACTACCAGTTGAGCAAGCACCATTTGTTGGAAATGCTTTTCTCCAGTGGGTGGTTTTGGCTTCTTAGTCAAAGATCAGGTGACAATAGGTGTGTGGATTCATTTCTTGGTCTTCAATTCTATTTCATTGATCTACCTTTCTGTCTCTGTACTATTATCATGCAGATTTTATCACTATTGCTCTGTAGTATAGCTTGAGGTCAGGGATGGTGATTCCCTCAGAAGTTTTTATTGTTGGAAATAGTTTTTGATATACTTGATTTTTATTATTCAAGATAAATTTAAGAATTGTTCTTTCTATCTCTGTGAAGGATCAAGTTGGAATTTTGATGGGGATTGCATTGAATCTGTAGATTGCTATTGGTTAGATGGCCATTTTTCCTATATCAGTCCTGCCAATCCATGAGCATGGTGGATCTTTACATCTTCTGAGATTTTCTTCAATTTCTTTCTTCAGACACTTGAAGTTCTTGTCATATAAATATTTCACTTGCTTGGTTGGAATCATACCAAGATATTTCTTATTATTTGTGATGAATGTATCCTTTCCCTAATTTCTTTCTCAGCCTATTTATCCTTCGAGTAGAAGAAAATACTTGGTTTAATTATATATCGAGCCACTCTGCTAAGGATGTTTATCAGCTGTAGAAGTTCTCTTGTGGAATTTTTTGGGTAAATTATGTATACTATCATATCATCTGCAAATAGTGATATCTTTTGTTTATTGGATACTATTTTATTTACATTCAAATGTTATCCCCTTTCCCCCACCCAATCACCCACCTCCTCCCGCCTCCCTGGCCTGATGTTCCACTACACTGGAGGTTCCAATCTTGTCTGCACCCAGGGCTTTTCCTCCCTTTGGTGCCCAGCAAGGCCATCCTCTGCTATATATGTAGCTGGAGCCATGGGTCTATCCCTGTGTTCTATTTGGATGGTGGTTTAGTTACTATGAGCTCTGGTTCGTTGGTATTGTTGTTCTAATGGGGTTGTAAACACCTTCAAGTCCTTCAATCTTTTCTCTAACTCCTCCAACCGGGACCACATTCTCGGTTCAATGGTTGGCTGCTAGCATTCACCTCTGTTTTTTTGTTGTTTTTGTTGTTAGATTCATTTATTCATAGAAGTAAATTGATGCCTGTAAGTTAGCTTAAAATTTTTTAGCATGAAGCGGTTTTTGTATTCTTGATAGATTTAGATATATCTTAAGTTTTACCTTTAAATACCAACTCCTTTTTTATTTGGATTTTTTAAATTCCATTTCAAATGTTATTCCCTTTCTTGGCTTCCCAGACATAAGGACCCTATCTCATCTCCCTCCCCCTCTTCTATAAGATAATGCTGCTACCATTTGCCTCTGTATTTGACATGCTCTGGCTGGGTCTCTCAGGAGACATCTATATCCATTTCCTGTCAGCATGCACTTCTTAGCTTCATCAATCTTATCTAGTTTTGGTAGCTGTATATATATGGGGCATATGTGGGGCAGGCTCTGAATGGCAGTTTCTTCGGTCTCTTCTCCAAACTTTACCTCCATATCCTCTTCTATGAATATTTTAATACCTTTTTAAAGAAGAACTGAAGCATCCACACATTGGTCCTCCTTCTTCTTGAGCTTCATGTGGTCTGTGGATGGTATCTTGGGTAATTCAAGCTTTTGGGCTAATATCCACTTATCAGTGAATGCATACCATGTGTGTTTTACTGTGATTGGGTTAACTCCCTCAGGATGATATTTTCTAGTTAAGTCCACTTTCCTATGAATTTTATGAAGTCATTGTTTTTGATAGATGAGTAGTACTCCATTGTGTGGCAGGAATAATATAGTAAATATGGCCATTTTGACAAAAGCAATGTACAGATTCAATGCAATATGTATCAAAATTTCAACTCAATTCTTCATAGAGTTAGAAAGAGTGATTTACAAATTCATTTGGAATAACAAAAAACTCAGGATAGTAAAAAATATATTCAACAATAAAAGAAATTCTGGGGGAATCACCATCCCTGACTTCAAGCAGTATTACAGAGCAATAGTGATAAAAGCTGTATGGTATTTGTTCAGAGACAGACAGATAAATCAGTGGAATAGAACTGAAAACCAAAAAATAAATCCACACACCTATGTCCACTTGATCTTTGACTAAGAAGCTAATACCATCCAATAGAAGAAAGATATCATTTGCAAAAAGTAGTGCTGTTTCAACTGGAGGTCAGCATGTAGAAGAATGCAAATTGATCAATTTTTATCTCCCTGTGCAAAGCTAAGTCCAAGTGGAACAAGGACCTCCACATCAAACAAGATACACTCAAACTAATAGAAGAAAAAGCGGGGAAGAATCTTGAACACGTGGGCACTGGGGAAAATTTCATGAACAAAACACCAGTGGCTTATGCTCTAAGATCAAGAATCGACAAATGGGATCTCATAAAGTTGCAAAGCTTCTGTAAGGCAAAGGACACTGTCATTAGGGCAAAATGACAACCAGCAGATTGGGAAAAGATCTTTACCCATCCCACATCTAATATCTAAAATATACAAAGAACTTAAGAAGTTATACTCCAGAGAGCCAAATAACCCTATTAAAAATGGTATACAGAGCTAAACAAAGAATCCTCGGCTGAGAAGTACGTACAGCAATGGTCAACATCCTTAGTCATCAGGGAAATGCAAATCAAAAGAACTCTGAGATTCCACTTAACACCAGTCAAAATGACTAAGATGAAAACTCAGGCAACATCAGATGCTGGCAAGGATGTGTAGAAAGAGGAACACTACTCCATTGTTGATGGGATTGCAAACTGGTACAACCACTTTGGAAATTAGTCTGGAGGTTCCTCAGAAAATTGGACATTCCTCTACCTAAGGATGCAGTTATACCTCTCCTGAGCATATATCCAAAATATGCTCCAACATACAACAAAGACACATGCTCTGCTCTGTTCATAGCAGCCTTATTTATAATAGCCAGAAGCTGCAAAACCCAGATGCCCTTCAACAGAGGAATGGATACAGAAAATGTGGTATATCACCTCTGTACTTGTCATGATCTGGCAGAGCCTCTCAGAAGACAGTTTTATCAGGCTCCTGTCAGCATGCACTTCTTGGCATCAGCAATATTGTCCTGGATTGGTGGCTGTATACGTATGGCCTGGACCTCCAGGTGGGGCAGGCTTATTCTTTCAGTCTCTGCTTCAAACTTTGTCTCCTCCTATGAATATTTTTGTTCCCCTTCTAAGAAGGACTGAAGCATCCACATTTTGGTTTTTTTTCTTGAACTTCATGGGTCTGTGGATATCTTGACTTACTCCTTTCCAATTTGTATCCCTTTGACCTCCTTTTGTTGTCTAATTGCTGTGACTAGAACTTCAATAGATAGCAAGACAGGAAGCATCCTTGTTTAGCCCCTGATGTTAGTAGAATTGCTTCAAATTTCTCTCCATTTAGTTTGATGTTGGTTATTGGCTTGCTGAATACTGCTTTCATTATATGTAAATATAGACCTTGAATTCCTATTCTCTCCAATACTTTTAACATGAAGGGGTATTGTATTTTATCAAAGGCTTTTCCAGTTTAATCTGTGTTATATTGATCATTTTGTCGGTAGTGCAGAAAGCTTTTATCTTTGTCTTATTTTCATATTTCTGATTGTTTCTGCGTTAATGTAATCACTTTGCTTTTTTTTTTTTCTGTATATCCTGAAGTGGGTAGAGGAATTCCATTCAGTGAAAAAAAATAGAAAAGTATATACAGAAAGATATATATACCCAGGACAATAAGTAGTATAATTAAAAATTAATATAACCAGAAGATAACTCTTATTCACAGGAGAATGCTTTGTAGAAGAAACTTTAAAGGTTTTTAAAGACAACAACATTTGGACAAGTTTTAGGTCTCCAATTCCATATTACCTTTGCTTTTATACTCTTCAAATCCCATGAGAAGTTTGCAAAGGCACGAAACAATTGACAAAGGACATCACTACTACCTGTCTTTAAGAATTCAGTTTCAGTCTGCCATATATATATGTAAATATATATATATACATATATATATATATATATTTTACATCTTCATAAAACTATACTCATGTATATACATGAATACACACAGACTTTTTTCTCTAAGAGTATAAATATTGTAGGTTATTAGTATTGTCGTTGTTTGGACTTCTGAATATTAATTTCAGTTCATCTTACTGAAGACACCATGAACGATATGTATGATTTGAGCTGGATCTGACCTGAAACCTTTATTCCTGACTAGCTTTATTTAGAAAAAGCAATGATACTTTGGTGGCAAAAAATGAAATAATGGTAAGCAGGGCAAGATATTCGTATTGGTGCTTTAGTGTAACTCATTTCTTGACAGTAATCAACAGCTGCATGATTGTAATTAAGACCTTTTCAACATGAGAAAAATATCTCATACTGGAAACCTACTCAAACACCCTGGACTAGTGAGATCATTGAACTTAGAGGAGGACCTCTTACCAACAGTTTAAAGTACCAGCATTATTTCTAGTTTTCCTTGTTCCAATAGCTATTTTTATCCAAATAGACTGCTACAAGTGCTTTTGTGTGTTAATTATTGCTCAAGTATCATAACAAAAATACCATGAGCAAATAAGATCATAGAAGAATTATTTAAATGGTGCTTCCATAGAGTTTCAGAGACTTAGTGCATGACCATCATGACTGAAAGGGGTAGCTCAAGATAGGCAGTCTAGCATAGCACAAGAAACAGCCAGAGTCAGCGAAGAGGGAAGAGTCAGCGATGTTGGGTCTTACATAGGCCTTTGAAACCTCAAATCCCACCCAGGTGACATATATTCTCCAACAAAGCCAAACCTCCTAATACTTTCAAGTAGTTGTACTAGCTGGGGACCAACATTCAGAAATTGTCTATAGGGACTATTCTCAACCAAACCACAACATAGTGAACCAAGTCTTTGAAACATTATGATTCTTTACCCTATGATTTCAATGCTATTTGTGTCCTACCATCATCTATGTATAAATGTTAATTCTTCTTGAATTACAGGATCTGCCTTATCTTTCCTTTGGCTCTTTCTACAGCGTAAGTCTCTGTCATTCTTTCTCAGTTTCAAGCATATTGGCTATTTGTCACTATTTTGGCCACTCCAGGGTCATTGAGCATACTATTTTGTTCTCTCCAATTTTTACTCCTTCTTTTCAGTTTCTCAGTCAACAATCTGAAATTTCAAATTTTCTACTAAACTGCCACATGGTACATGATATAATGTTCAAGTTGTTGACCATTAGTGATGAATATTTGCATCACATTTGTGTCCCTCACTGTTTAAATTCCACATATTATGGAGTCCTTTTCCCATTGTGATTTTCTTAATGTTAAAAATCAGACCTCCGTGTGTGTGTGTGTGTGTGTGTGTGTGTGTGTGTGTGGTCATTCATGGCATTGTGGAATACCATGAGTTCTTTAAAAGTCTGGGAGATAGAAGGTATCAAATTAACATTTCTTCTTATGTGAAATAACAGAAATACTTAACACTATAGAAAATCCTTTCCATTTATAATAAAATCAGATTTTCTTCTCAATTGAAAACAAAGTTTTTATGAACTCTAATTTTCTTTTTTTATTTCCAAAATTGCACTTAAAACATTTGCAAGAATTATCAAAATAGTCTTCTCTGTGTGGTTCAAGAAAAAAATGATAATGATCTGAAGGACTAAAATAACTGGTAACAACATCTAGGATGATCAATTGGTAAGAGATATTGGGCTAACCTATAGCCTATAAATATAAAAGAATTAGACTCATTAAGTCCATTTAAATCAGTATCTTAAATATTTATCTCCTTTTACATAGTTCATTACCATTGCCACAGTAAAGGGTTTTATAATTCCTTACCTGTAATGTTTCAATTATCTTTTTATAATGTCCCTGAATTTAATATTTCCATAACTCATTCTTCCCTCATACGTTCACCAATTAATCTTTTATAGTAAGTTTGATTAAGTCTGCCTCTGGTTCAGAATCATTCATTTGCCCCATGGCGTCTCCATCCTGAAGTTCAAACCTCCTCAGACTTACAGATTTGATGTGGTACCTGAGCCTTCTGCATCCTCCTCACTGCCATTATTTTATCCCACAGAAATACAGCACTCAGGTAGTTCTGAGGACATCTTCTAGTGGCTCATGTTATATCAAAGCTACAAAATACAATAACTTTGGGCTCATGTGTTGTAAACCTGGATTGTAATTTTGATGCTGCGTACAAACTCAGGCCATCATGCTGAACATCAGACAATTTCAACTCTGGAACCTCATTTCCAGCCCCTGCTGTCTCAATTTTATTTGATGATTTCATCTATTTGAAGATATTATAATACATTCCATTTTTCCTTTATTTCAACTTTAATTTTAAGGAATATTTTCACCCTTTGGCTGTGTTACCTAAACCCATGACCACTTTTGCCTTTCTCAGCTCTGTCTTAATTTATTAATGAGAAACAATTCACTTTTATTAGCTTACAGTCTAGTTTTTTTACAGTTATCAAAATTGTTTTCAGGAAACAAATTGGTATATTTGAGAGCTATATTATTTTATAACTGAATCTTCCAGTTCATACTTTATTTTCTATTCCTACAAAAGACTTTGATTATTTAATAAATATTAATTTAATTTTTCTTATATTTAGTCCTTTGGTTGCTATAATAATCTATAATGACCAAGACAATTTATAGAAAATTAGTTTATTTTTGAGGTTCCAGTTGGATAAGATGGCAGCAATTGGCAGACACGACAGCAGGAACAGGAAGCTGGAAACTCAGTTTTTTCAAATGCCAGCACTGAATAGAGCAAGTAAACTGAAATTAAGAGGAAGCTTTATATTCTTAAAGCCCTGGGACATAGTTCTCCAAAAATGGGCCACTTTTTTATTAAATTGGGTATTTCTTATTTACATTTTGATTGTTATTCCCTTTACCGGTTTCCAGGCCAACATCCCCATAACCCTTCCCCCTCCCATTCTATATGGGTGTTCCCCTCCCCATCCTCCCCCTTTACTGCCCTCCCCCCAAAAATCACATTCACTGGGAGTTCAGTCTTGGCAGGACCAAGGGCTTCCCCTTCCACTGGTGCTCTTACTAGGCTATTCATTGCTACCTATGCAGTTGGAGCCCAAAGCCTACTCAAGGGAACCCCACCAACTGGGAATCAAATATACAAATACCTACGGGGACATTTCTCATTTAAAGCAGCTATTCCACCTTTAGGCTCCATATACTCAGGGATATATCATAAGTCAAATGTGTTTAGTTAAATTTCCTAAATATTCATGGTTTTTTAGAGTCTTAATACAGTTTGTAAATCCAAGACCAATTAACTTTTCTGAGGCACAAGGTTATTTTAGCAATCTATAAAATCAAGAGGCAAATTGCATAATCAAATAAATGAGACAATATTTATATTAACATTCAAAGTGGGTGGTGGGGTCATAATAAGGAAATACTATACCACAGCAAGACCAGAACCAAACAAAGGAAGCATTAATTTCTCTACTCCATATTCTATATCCATATGTTAAGGAACAGTTGACTTTATTTTTCTTAGTTAAACATAATACTAGAACTTCTCTATCCCTATACTGTACCTTATTGTGTTTTTCTACTCTCTAATTATGTCCTCAGCTAAATGTCTACTTGGTATTTTTGTTCTTGGTGGTGTTGGTTTGTTTGTTTCTTTGTTTGACTTGTGCTTCCTCTATAATTTTATGATTCATACGTCATAAATTGATTCCATTGTTTCATGGCATGTTAAGGAAATGTCTGAGCATAAACTATTCTTTCCCATGATCATTAAAAATAGCTGTTAGATTCCTCTTTTTATAATAAGTTGCTAGTGCTATAATAATGATATTCCCCTGATTTTAGTTTGGACTGCTTCATTCTCCTAATGTTGAGGAAACTAAGTTTGGCCTGGCCATAAAATTAAATTAATTACCTTGAAACATTTCAGTGTTAGCTCCCGGTTTTTGATACCACAACCTGTAATGTGAGTTTCAAATGGTTTAGATGACTCCACCCGTATAGGTTTGATGTCCAAAATATCATCTTGCCCTTAGAATGTTTGCATTCTATCAGGGGAGCTCTCTTTGGCAGATATCTCCTGGTCTTAATATCTTCAGCATCTTGAATTATCCACTGCAACCCATGTCTGGTTCACAGTTCAGTGAAATAGTATGTCACAGGCATGTCAGGCTGCTGGTCTTCATACCATATGGCCATGCCACATTCTGCCTACAACCCTGAAATGTCAAAGAAGAAATCGTTGAGTTTTTGTTCTTTCGTTTGTTTGTTTGTTTGTCTTTAACAGTCCTGTAGCTTCCATGCCTATAGCACTAGTTGGATAGCCCTGCCAAATTCAGCTCCCGGCTCTGGATGGACCATGGCCAAACCCAAATCACAGTCACTGCTGCATTTTATTCAGTTATTTTTCTAGTCAAAGAAAATGCCTGACTCTCAAAAGTTGAAAGCTTAGCTGGCTGGGAAACTGCTCTGGGAGCACCTTTTTTTTTTCCCTTCTGCTTAATGGCATAACATATCCATAACAATTATAGCAAGCCTTGGCTACAGTATAAAGTTTCCTATTGCTCTGTTCCCTCTATGTTTTGTTGTTCTGTTTTGTTTTGTTTTCTGCCTCATTGCTGCAAAGTCCGCCACAGGCCTGTAAAAAGAGAAATCATCACACCCTGGTTTTCCAATGTCCCACTCCTCTTACCAACTTATTATCTTTTAAATTGAAAAAATATTTTTTCAGGTTATTCACCACTAGAATCCTAGAAATTTCACTAAAGTGAAATTTGAATTTTGGCTGCAGTTATCCCCTATCCTCTCATGCACATATGCTTTATCAACAGATTCATGATATCTGATAACTTCTGCTTAATTATTCAAACCAGAATGATATCGATATGGTAAAAACCATTTGATATTTCACCTAACAGACAATCAAGATTCCTTGAAACAAAATTATGACATAGAATGGAATATTAATATACCCTTGAGGTAATAGAGGAAAAGGCTCGAATTTAGATTAGTGATCAATTGTGGTAAGTAGAGGTTGAAGGATTGTTTGAATGGAATACTCAAACATAGTAGTGCTGAGAGCATTGCACACAATACAGACCCATCAACATGTTTTCAGAGGTGAAAAATCTTGGCAAATGGGTTACAGGCCATTGTGATATCTTCACAAATAATTTAGACTATGTAGGTTAAGAAAACATTTGGCAAATCAATAACTGCATATCAGATATCAAATGATATGTTAATCTGCACAAATTAGGACAGTAAGTAGAGGAAGGATAATCAGAGGGAATACTTAATTAAGGTTGTGATAATTAACTCTCATTCTCCATGATCTGTATGTCTTCTCAAATAGGCCTAATAAGTAAGTTAAAGGGAGATGTGGTAACAATCACTACCCTTGCAATTCTTAAATTATTAATAATGGTACTAAATTTCTAAAATATTAGATTAGGTTAACTATTTTTCTTATGGAGGCCACTCGAATAACCTTTATTTGGCCTTTGCAAACATATTAGTCCTCATACCTATGCTGAAGTAACTTTTGATAAACTTTTACGTGAAAGACAATTATCTTCATGTTCTTTGTCTGTTTGGAAAAATCTGTCCACATACTTCTTGCACAATTACCTTATTCAGAAAATGTCCAATCATACTCTTTGCAAGATTCTGACTAATCATCTAAGCCACTGACTCCCTTTCATGAATCACTATGCAGACACAGATCAGATCATTTCTTCTTCTAATCAAAATATGTTAACATCTGCACTGCCAAAATTTATGAACATGATGATGATTTTCCTTTATCATTGTCCTTTAGGATTGTCATGATAAGTATAGTAGTATAACCAATTCCATGTCATGTTTAACATATTGTGCAGAACCTCCAGTAAACCAGGCTGGAGTCTACTTTTCCTTTGTCATAGGACACTTCTGATGAGACAGAGGGTGCATGCTTGGAAAATGAAGATATTTTGAAGAAGGAGAAAATCTTGTCAACTGACTAACTCACGTTATGCCCTCAGTACTGGCTCAGACCAAATCAGGCTTCCGTTAGATGTTGGATTGTCATTATCCACATCCAACTTTATAACTTGGTGGCTTAGATAGTACCTAGCTTATGATGCTCAGATATCATGGTCAGACACTCATTTTCTACTAAGGTTCAGCAGTAGGGTAAGAGCTTTTACTCAAAAGTATAATAGTAACAGACAAATCCTGAATTTAGGTTATACTATTTCAAGAATGTAAGCTTAGTCATATGAACTGTTCTTGAATGTATTGATACATAAATGAGTCAAGAGTTTAATAGTTGCTCATATCAGGAACAATGAATACCTTTGGTTCATTGAAGCAGTTACATTATTCTTAAACTTTAGCTTACTTTAATCTTTCTGAGGATGAAGAAAGAATAATTGAAGCCATTTTTGGAAGCATTACACATTTCAAAAAAACACAATTATGGAAAATATAATATTATGAAATCATTTCTCACTGCAGGTAGCTTCTTAGAGTATGACATGAAAGTTACATTAAGTTATGTAGAAAATTTAAAAGAGTTATATTAAAATAATCTGATATTTACTCTATCAATAAATGCAAGTAAATGTAGAGTACAAATTCAAGCAGTGTAACAATCACAGGTTGTAACCATTTTGGTCCTTTTCAGCACATCTTATTGTGAACTTAAGAGATAGGGTCAGTGTTTGGAAATGAGACTTGGGATATTCTTGAAGACAAAGTAAATTTGCTTCAAAGTTACCAGACAGTCTGAGTACAACTTTGTTTCTCTTTGCAATAATATCAAAGTCAATGCAAATTTCTGATTAAGGAAATATGGATTTTTAACTTTGACTCATTCTCTGTTCATCCAAAGGCTCTCAGTGAGTGTTAGTGTATATCTAGAAACTGGACACAAAAATGGTGAAGTACACGTGTACTTTAAAGAATTTATCATTTTCACAGAGAGACACACTGTAATAAATATTTAAGAAGTCACTGAAAAACAGTTTTTGTTAGATGTGTATTCTTCATGCAACCATCAGGGTAGAGTTTGTAGGTAGGAAGGCTTGACATATAGGTTGAATCTTGATAAGTATTTGTTTAAACACATACACATGGCAGTACTTCATTTAGGAAATATTCTCAAAAGGCAACTATGTAATAAGGTGTTAGACATGGCTATGGTTCAACTAGAAGTACTAACTGTATTTATGCACAGATTGCCAAAATTCTTAAACAGCTGACCCTAAAGTATCATAAGTAACCTCAACTCCTATTTCTGACTTGCTGAAAATGATATATATCATGGAATGGTTTTCTGCCTCTGTTAAAATGATCATATCTAGTTTCTTCATTAACCTACTAGTATGTGGATATTATCTTCCACACTGTGCATTCTTGTTATGAAGATGTTGCTAATGACATTATCATCAGCTGGTGATGCTGGGATGCACAGAACACTGCTTGCTCCTGGCACTGTGCCTCCTTGCTGCTTACCTAACATTCAGCAATAGATTTGAACATTATTCTTCTAATACATGGACATATTAGAATTTTCTGTTCATTTTGAAATTTTTTTTGCAATTCCTCCCTTAAACATACATTTTACATTAAACAATAATATTTATCATTAAAGCCAATTTTTTTTTCTTTTCTTTTTTTCAGAGCTGGGGACTGAACCCAGGACCTTGCGCTCTCTAGGCAAGCGCCCTACCGCTGAGTTAAATCCCCAACCCCTAAAACCAAATTTTTTAAGTACCAAGACATTACTATCAAAAATACATGATTTATTTATTTATTTTATTAAGAGGGAGTGTGTGTATGTGTGTATTTGTATAACTGAATAAATGTATGTGCACTATATACATGTAGAAACCTGTAAACATCAGCAGTATCAGTTTACTGGCACTGGAGTTACTGTGTGGGTGCTGGGTGTGGGTCCTCAATAACAGCAACAATCGCTTTTAACCACTGCTGTATGTTTTTAGCTATTGAGTAAGAATTATTTTTTAAAATTTAAAAATATTTTAATCCATTAATAAAGACATAAGTAATATGTACACATTTTCATAATTTAACACTGAACAAATTATTTAGAAGCATTATCCAGTATTGCAAAGTGTAATATATAAGCTCAAAGAAAATCCAACTAAAGCTTGGGACTGTGTAATCCTTTATACTTATGTCTTCAACAAATTGTGGGCATTTAAATAATGGTTAACATAAGTTTTGCCATAAAAATTACAGTACAAAATCGCAGAAGACTGAGTAATTTCACAGATTACATAAATATAAATATTAAAATTAACAAGCAATAGAGGGTCCAGGAGCCTATAAACAGATTTTTGTCAGTCAGAGAACAGTATATCCTGGAAGCATGACAAAGAAAAAAATGAATATTTCATTAATGGTATTTACTTGAAAAAGTAATTATTAATATGAATAAAACATATAATTAGGCTCTTAGATTGTGTTACACGGAAAGCCTATTAAGATCAATTGAATATTTGAATAGAAAACATTTTAACATATAAGAAAAATATATCTTTGTTAATTTCTTTAATTGCTTTTAACAACTGATATATATTTTTAGCCTTTGAGTAAGTATCATTACTATTTTTTATAAATTTTATTTCATTTTTTTACACTAACAATATTATCCCTCTCCTGGTCCACCCTCTGACTGTTCCCCATCCCATACCTCCTATCCACCCCTTATCTCCATGATGATGTCCCTACCTCCCTACTCCCCAACCCACCAGATCTCTAAACTCCCTGGGGCCTCCTGTCTTATGAGGGTTAGGTGCATCTTCTCTGACTGAACCCAGACACAGCAGTCCTCTGCTCTATATGTGTTGGGGACCTCATATCAGTTGGTGTATTCTACCTTGTTGGTGGTCCAGTGTCTGAGAGATCTGAGGGGTCCAGGTTATCTGAGACTAGTGGTCTTCCTAAAGCGTTGCCCTCCTCCACAGCTTCTCCCAGCTTTTCCCACAGGCATCAGCTTCTGTCCATTGGATGTGTATAAGTATCTGCATCTGACTCTTTCAGCTGCTTATTGGGTCTTTTGGATGGCAGTCTTCATAGATACCTTTATGTGAGCACTTCATAGCCTCAGTAATCACGTCAGGTCTTAGGGCCTTCCCTTGAGCTGGATCCCACGTTGGACCTGTCACTGGATCTCCTTTTCCTCAGGTTCTTCTCAATTTCAGTCCCTGCAGTTCTTTCAGACAGGAATAGGATGATGTCTTTATGCAGGTGAAGATAGGAACAGGATAGAATAGGCCTGTCATTGGATGAGAAGGAAGAATGGGTGGGAAAAAAAGTTTGAGAGAGGAAGAGGAGACTGGAGCAAGGAAAGGGGCAGCCAAGAGAACATAGTGGCAGATGTTAAGATTTCTCTCTGTGCATTTTCAGGTTGTTATGACTGTTCTTAAGGGATGGATGTGAAGAAGATTTTGTGTGTCTAGATGAACAAATTATATCTTATCTAGGTGAGCTGTTTATATTTTTATCAATTGGTTGTAAGTTAATAGAGTGAACTTATTGAACATTGAGTAATTAACATATAAATCTAGTTGTTGGGTTCCAATTTGTTGAATCATGACTTCACTGGGTTGTTGGGGGTGTGAGCAGAGTCCATGACAGAAACCCATGCTAGGCTACAGAATGCTTGGGGCTAGCGTGGCATGGGGCAACATTAGCAAGGCCCACAGACGCACCGAGATGTGTGTGTCAGGTGTGGTAAAAACCCACCAAGAGGATAGTGTGTGAAAGTGACTGACAAACAAAAAGCTAGAGTGTGTGGATCCTTGAGGAGTGGGAACTCACAGGAACTGGTCTAGCTTTTTTTTTTTTAATTATACCGCAACAGGTTAGTGTTTTGACTGTGGGATGGCAATCCCATCCATCCTTGATATTCTGTCTTTATGCTGGACGGGGACTCTACAACTTTCCTCTCCACACTGTAGGGAATTTCATTCAAGGTTCCTCCCTTTGAATCCTGAGAGCATCTTACCTCCCAGGTCTCTGGTATATTCTGGAGGGCCCCTGTCTTTTACCTCCCAAGGTTGCCTGTTCCCATCCTTTCTTCTAGCCCTCAGGTTTTCAGTCCTTTTCTCATACTCTCTCTCCCTCCCTGTCCTTCTTTCCCACCAAAGTACCTACCTTTCTTTTTGTAATTGCTTTCTTCTCCCTCCCAAGTGAGATTGAGGTGTCCTCAATTGGGCCTTTTGACTTGTTGGCCGTTTTGAGTTCTGTAGACTGAATTTTAGATATTGTATACAATTTTTGGCTAATATCTGCTGATTAACGAGTACATACCATGTATATCCTTTGGGAGATGAGTTACCTCACATAGGATATATTTTCTCGTTCCATCCATTTGCCTGCAAAGCTCAGGATGCCCTCATTATTATAGCTGAGTAGTATTCCATTGTGTAAATGAAACACATTTTCTGTATCCATTCTTCTGCTGTAGGACATCTGCGTTGTTTCCAGCTTTTGGATATCACAAACAAGGCCACTCTGAACATAATAGAACATGTGCCCCTGTGGCCTGGTGGACCATCTTTTGGGTATATATCCAGAGTGGTATTGATCATGGTGAATGATGGTTTTAATGTGTTCTTTTATACATTTTCCAAGAGTTCTATTGAGTATTTTTGCATCAATATTCATAAGCAGTATTGGTCTGAAGTTAAGACAGACACTACCTCAGAGCAAAAGGCTGGAAAAACACCTTCAAGCAAATGATCCCAAGAAACAAACTGGTGTTGCTATCTTAATTTCCAATAAAATAAACTTACAGGAAAAAGTTATCAATCAATATGAGGAAGGGCACTTCATATTCGATGGGAAAACCCACCAAGAGGAAGTTTCAATTTTGAACATCTATGCCCCAAATGAAAGGGCACTCAGTCTACATAAGAAACTTTACTCAAGTTCAAAACACCCATTGAACCCCACACAATAATATTGGGAGACTTCAATATCCCATTCTCACTAATGGACAGGTCATTGAAACAGAAACTAAATGGAGTCACAGTGAAACTAATAGAGGTAAGGAAGCAAATGGATTTAACAGATATCTATAGAATATTTCACTGTAAAACAAGAGTCCACCTTCTTTTCAGAATCTCATAGTACCTCTCAAAATTCAACCAAATAAACAACCCTCAACCAAAACAAGAAGATTGAAATAATCCCATGCATCCTACCAAATCAGCATTAGCCTAAGACTGGTCTTCAATGACAACAGAAACAACAGAAATCTCACATATATGTGGAAACTGAACAACTCTCTACTCAATGATAACTTGGTCAAAGAAGAAATAAGGAAAGAAATTAAAGACTTCCAGAACTTCAATGAAAATATTGACACAACATACCCAAATTTATGGGACACAGTGAATGCAGTGCTAAGGTGAAAATTAGCCAAATAGCCAGAGAGAGTATCCCAATTAACAAAATCAGAAATGAAAAGGGAGTTATAACAACAGAAACTGAGGAAATTCATAAAACCATCAAATCATATTATGAAAACCTATAATCAACAAAAATGAAAATTCTAGATGAAATGGACAGTTTTCTAGACAGATAGCAATTACCAAAGTAAATCAAGAGCAGATGAAACCCAAGGCCAGATAGATGTAGTGCAGAATTCTACCAGACATTCTAAGAAGACCTAACACCAACATTCCTCAAAACTATTACATAAAATAGAAAAAATGAGGAATTCTCTGAAGCCACAGTTACTCTGAGACCTAAACCACACAAGGAAGCAACCAAAAGAAAAAAAAAGGATTATTTTTAACTATTAAAAGATACTTCAATTAATTGTTCACATTTTTATAAATTTGAAACCCAATAAATATTTTATTTCTTTATTCCAAATATTCATGCAGGCAAAAATTATGACAGAAATAACTTACAAATTTATATACTAAAACATAAAAACAAAACTTCTCTTTATAAAACGAAGCTAAAACAAGTCAGAAAAAGTAGGTAATCATAAAAGGTATGTTCAATCTACATAACTGATAAAATATCCATTAAACTACTAGATATAAATGCTACATTCACAAGTGAAAAAGAAAAATACACAAAGAATAATGACTCCTGTAAAGGAAAAATGGGAGGAAAGCAACTCTTATACCTTAGAAACATGTCAGTCAATCATTCTCTGGAGAGGGAACACTGATATTTCAACACCACAATTAGGAAATTAAATTAATGCTGTAGAAACTGGAAATTTCTGTACAATTCTTATTAACAGCATTGCAAATAAGAATTTGAAAAAGCTGAATAGAGATTTGAAAGTTCACAATATACATACTACACACTTCAGCAGATACACTCCTAAAACTTTATCACAAAAACTACACATCTTGGAATATTATCAAGTCAATCAAAGAACTGGTCTAATTGCCAATTTTATACAGCATAATCGTCAATAAAAAGTACTGGCAATGAGAATCACTCATCAGAGATATTTAGTATTGACTTCAAAGAATAAATAAACTGTTTGGATAATTCTAGTATATTAAGCCACATAAATATGTAAATATGCAAGAAACAGGAAGTGTTTTTCATTTATTTATTGGAATTCGCTGTCTACTTGAATTAGTGATTGAGATCAGCACCCATCAATTTTTATAAAATGTCAAATGCCTGATACTGAATGAGACAAGCAAGTCAACAAAAACATGTGCAAGTTATAGAACTCAAATGAGCAAATTACTGTGGTTTCGGGATTATCACAGATCTAACCTAATTGAAACAAACCAAAACGCTTCTTTTCAAGTCAAGATAACAGTTATTTCTGAATAATTTATTATGGAAATATCGAAATAGATAAGTATAGTATGTAGACAAATCAGTCTATTTGTAGCATCTCATAACTCGTAAATGCTTCATGGAATTTTTGAAAAAATATTGTTTAGTATATACACAAAGTAAATATAGTAATATCCCTTATAATTAATACATTTAGAAATTTTTACACACATACAAATAGTTAAGCATTTCTTTCCTTAAAAGGATCCTGAATATACAGATAAATTTTGAGCAGGGAAATAAGGTCATAAGAAAAAAAATACTTCTCTTGCTCTTGCTTTCTCTTGTACTTCTTCTTCTCATGCCCTCCTTATCCTTTTCCCTTCTCTCCCCATCCCTCAACTTCCCTCCACGTGCCCAAGGCCAGGCTCCTTTACTTATCTCCTTCTGCTACTCTTCTCTCATTAAACCTTTCCACTTGGAAAAGAAAGAAAAAGATACTTCCAGTTAGAGAAAGGTATCAGTAAGTTTACCACAAAGAAGACTACATAGGGAAAAAACAAGTAGAACCTGACTCAGCTACAAGCTGCCTGAACTGTTCTGTAAATATCACACATAGCAGTCCGCTGTCCAGCTGAGATGGATGGTTGAGTAGCTCCACAGCAAAATCAAAGGGAAAATCTGTGCCCTATGATAAAACAAACTATCCCATGAACCCTCATAGCGTCTTCAGAAAGCAGTGTGCAGAATACATGAATTAGTTAGCTTTTTCAAATACAGAGTTATTAAATATGGTTGGCTTTAATTCAGAACATAAATCAAAGGGACAGAAATCAGTACCCTTTTAAATCAAAAGGAGAGTCTTTTGATTTGAATACACAGAAGCATAAAGGTAAGAGTCACTAGATTAGATTAAGCAACAATTTACTGTCTTTCTTATTATTTATTTATTTATTTATTTACTTACTTACTTACTTAGTTACTTAGTTACTTAGTTTCTCTTCTTATTTGTTGTTTGTTTTTCCAGACAGGGGTTCTCTGTGTAGTAGCTGTGTCTTGGAACTACTTCTGTAGACCAGGCTACCCTCTGGCTACCTCAGCCTCCAAAGTACTGAGATGAAAGACATTTGTCACCACCATACAGCTCACTTATTGTCTTTCATTAAACTTTTAATAATGTTAAATTCCCATATGTAATTAAATTTTATTTCCTACAATGGTAATTTAAAAAAAAAGTATAGGTAGCTGGTGGTTCACAACTTTGCCCCCAAGTTTTGTAGGCTTTGGCAAGAATTGCTTGCTTCTTCCACTTAGTGATATTCTTACTTATAAAACCAGAGCAAGAGAGTAAGGGGCAGACAGGGATATGAGGAATGAGTAATAGTGAGAAGGAAAGAATATGAGTTCAGCGGTATACCACAGTAAGGCATAATCTGAGGAGAGGGTAGACAAAAGTAAAATAGAATATAGAAATGTGAGAAAAGAGTGATTTTCATTGGATATTTTATTTATATTTCAAATGTTATCCCCTTTCTCAATTACTTCTCCAGAAATCTCCTATCCCATTACCCCCAGATTCTGTGAAGGTGCTCCCCCATTCTCCCAGACACTTCCACTTCCCTGCCCGGGCATTCCCCTACACTGAGGAATCAACCATTTATACGACCAAGGGCCTGTCCTCCTACTGAAGTCAGACAAAGGCATCATGTGCTACATGTGCAGCTGGAGCCATAGGTCCCTCTTTGGTTGGTGGTTTAGTCCCGCTGAGGAATCTCGTTGGTTGATATTGTTATTCGTCCTATGGGGTTAAAAGCCACTTCAGCTCTTTCAGTCCTTTCACTAACTCCTCCTTTTTGGATCCCTTGCTCAGTTCAAAGGTTGGCAGTGAATATCTGTATCTGTATTTGTCAGGCTCTGCCGGTCTATGAGGAGATGGCTATATCATGCTCCTGTCAGCAAGCATTTCTTGACATCTTTAGTAGTGTCTGGGTTTAGTGTCTGTATGTGGGATGGATACCAAGGTGGGGCAGTCTATGGTTAGCCTTTCCTTCAGTTTCTATTCCAAACATTGTCTCCATATTTCCTTGAGACAAGAGCCATTCTTTGTTTAAAATTTGAAGATGAGTGACTGGCTCCATCCCCAAACTGGAGGCCTTGTTTAACCTCAGGATATAGACTCTACAGTTTCTCCCTCCCCATTGATGGCTATTTCATCTAATCTTATCCCATTTGTGTCTTGTGAGGCTCTTGTTTTTCTGGTATCTGAGACATGGCTACCTTCACTTCCCATCCCCCATTGCTACACAACTCTGTTCAAATTCCTGATTCTCTGTATATCATTCCTGTCTCCTCCATAACTGATCCTGCCCCACTTATTCCTCCTCCATCTCCTCTCTTCTTCCTAAGTCCCTCCCAGGCTCTACATCACATGAGTGTTTTGTACCCCCTTCTAAGAAAAACTAAAGCATTGACACTTTGGTCTTCCTTTGCCTTTGGTGTGTATGGTCTGTGAATTGTATCTGGATATTCTGAACTTTGGACTAATATCCACTTATCAATGAGTGTATACAATGTATGTTCTATTGTGACTATATTACCTCACTCAGAATGAAACTTTCTGGTTTCATCCATTTGCTTAAAGATTTTCTGAAGTCATCGTTTTTAATAGATGATTAGTACTCCATTATGTAAATATACTGCATTTTCTGTATCCATTTCTCTGTTGCTGATGGGTTCTGTTCAGCATTTGGCTATTAAAAATAAGGCTGCTATGAATAAAATGGAGATATGTTGGTGCGTCTTTTGGGTATATTCTCAGCAGTTGTATATCAGGGTCCTCAGGTAGTATTATGTCTAATTCTCTGAGGAACCTTCAGACTGATTTCCAGAGTGGTTGTACCATCTTGCAATCTCACCAACAATATAGGAATGTTCCTCTTTATCCACATCTTTGCCAGAATCTGTTGTCACGTGAGTTTTGATCTCAGCCATTCTGACTGGTATGAGGTGTAATCTCAGGGTTGTATTGATTTGCATTTCCCTCATTACTAAAGACATTGAACATTTCTTTAGTTACTTCTTGAGAATTTGTTGTTTAGCTCTGTATACCATTTTGAATAGAGTTATTTGGTTCTCTACATCTAACTTCTTCATTTCTTTGTAGATATTTGTTATTAGACCTCTTTCAGATGTAGGATTGATAAAGACATTTTTCTAAATCGTTGGTTGCTGTTTTATCCTATTGACAGTGTTCTTTGCCTTACAGAAGCTTTGCAATTTTATGAGGTCACATTTGTCTTTGGTAACCTCAAAGCAGTAAGCATTGATGTTCTCTTCAGAAAAATTTCCTATTTGCCCGTGTGTTCAAGGAGCTTCCATATTTTTTCTTCTATTTCAGTGTATCTTGTTTCATGTGGAGATCTTTGATCCCCTTGGACTTGAGCTTTGTACAAGGAGATAAGAATGGGTCAATTTGAAAATGTGAATTCTTCTACAGGCTGACCTACAGTTGAAACAGCAGCATTTGTTGAAAACACTCTTTTTTCCACTGGATGGTTTTAGATCCTTTGTCAAAGGTGCAATCACCATAGGTGTGTGAGCTCATTTGTGAGTCTTCAATTCTAGTCCATTGATCTACCTGCCTGTCTCTGTACCGATACAATTCAGATATTTTCACAATTGTTCTGTAATACAGCCTTAAGTCAGGGATGGTGATTACCACAGGAGTTGTTTTATTTTTGAGAATAGTTTTGCCTATCCTTGGTTTTTGTTATTCCAAATGAATTAAAAAATTGCTCTTTCTAATAATATGAAGAACTGGGTTGCAATTTTAATGAGGATTGTATTGAATCTTTGGATTGCCTTCGGCAACATGGCCATTTTCACAATATTAATCCTGCGCATCCATGAGCATGGGAGATCATTCCATCTTTTGAGATCGTCTTCAAGTTTTTTCTTCACAGACTTGTCAGGCAGACCTTTCACTTGCTTGGTTACAGCCATACCAAGGTATTTTACATTATTTGTAAATATTATGAAGGGTCGTTTTTCCTAATTTCTTTTTCAGCCTGTTTATCCTTTGAGTAGAGGAAGACTACTATTTTGTTTGAGTTAATTTTATACCCAGGCAATTTGCTGAAGTTGTTTTTCAGGTTTGGGAGTGGCTTGGTGGAATTTTGGGCATCATTTAAGTATACTATCATATCATTTGCAAATAGTGATATTTTGACTTCTTCCTTTCCAATTTGTATCCCTTTCACCTTTTTCTGTCATCTAATTGTTCTACTCTGAAATATAATACTATATTGAATAGGTAGGAAAAGAGTGGGCAGTTTTGTCTAGTCCCAGATTAGTGGGCTTGCTTTAAATTTCTCTCCATTTAGTTTTTCTATTGGTTTGCTTTACATTGCTTTGGCTATGTTTATGTATGGGCCTTGAGTTCCTGATCTTTCGAAGACTTTTATCATGATGGGGTGTTGAATTTTGTCAAATGCTTTCTCAGCAACTGAGATGCTCATGGTGGTTTTTTCCTTTGGGTTTTTTATACAGTGGATCATTTCCATATATTGAACAATCCCTGCATCCCTTGGATCAACCCTACTTGATCATGGTGAATGATTATTTCAATGGGATCTTGGATTCAGTTTGCAAAAGTTTTATTGATTATTTTTCACCAATATTCATAAGGGAAATTGATCTGAAGTTCTCTTTCTTTCTTGGGTCTTTGTGTGGTTTAGATATATACATAACTGAGTCTTCATAGAATGAATTGCACAGTGTTCCTTTTGTTTCTATTTTTTGGAATAGTTTGAATAGTGTTGGTTGTAGGTCTTCTTTGAAGCTCTGATAGAATTCTGCACTAATCTCATCTGGTCCTGGGCTATTTTTGGTTGGGATTCTTTAAATGACTGTTTCTATGTGTTTAGGATTTAAGGGATGGTTTAGAAGGTGTATTTAATCGTGTTTTAACTTAGTTACCTGGTATCCTTATAGAAAATTTTGCATTTCATCTAAATTTTCTAGTTTTGTCGTGTATAGTCTTTTGTAGTAGAATATGATAATTTTTTGGATTTCCTCTATTTCTGTTGTTATGTCTTTCTTTTCATTTCTGAGTTTATTAATTTGGATACTTTCTCTTTTCTCTGAGGTTAGTCTGACCTAGGATTTATCTATCTTGTTCATTTTCTTAAAGAACCAGCTCCTGGTTTTGTTGATTCTTTGTATAGTTCTACTTGGCTGATTTCAGCACTTAGTTTGATTATTTCCTGCAATTTTTCCTCTCTGGTATTTGCTTCTTTTTGTTCTAGAGTTTTCAGGTGTGCTGTCAAGGTGCTAGTACATGCTCTCTCCAATTTCTTTTTGGAGGCACTCAGAGCTATGAGTTTTCCAATTAGCACTGTTTTGTTGTGTACAATATGTTTTTGGCATGTTGTGCATTCATTTACAATAAATTCTAAAAAGTCTTTAATTGCTTCCTGTCTTTCTTTCTTTCTTTCTTTCTTTCTTTCTTTCTTTCTTTCTTTCTTTCTTTCTTTCTTTCTTCCTTTCTTTCTTTCTTGACCAAGTTATCATTCAGTACAGTTGTTCAGTGTCCATGTGTATGTGAGCTTTTTTTTATTGTTGTTGCTACTGAAGACCAGCCTGAGGCAAATGTTGATCTGATCGTATGCATAGTATTATTTCAATATTCTTGTATTGGTTGACTGTTAATTTGTGACACATTATATGGTCCATTTTGGAGAAGGTATTGTGAGGTGCGGAGAAGTAGGTATATTCTTTTTTCTTAGGATGAAATGCTCTTAAGATATCTGTTAAATCCATTTGGTTCATAACTTCTGTTAGTTTCACTGTTTCTCTGTTTAATTTCTGTTTCCACGATCTGCCCATTGATGAAATTGCAGTGTTGAAGTTTCACCTTGTTATTCTGTGTGGTGCAATGTCTGCTTCGAGGGTTAGTAAAATGTCTTTTATGAATGTGGGTACCCTTGTGCTTAGAGAATAAATGTTCAGAATTAAGAGTTCATCTTGTTAGTTTTTTTTCCTTTGATGAGCATAAAGTGTCCGTCCCTATCTTTATTGATAATGTTTTGTTGAAAATAATTTTTATTCAATATTAGAATGGCCACTCCTCCTTGTTACTTAGAACCATTTGCATAGAATTTTTTTCCAGCCATTTTTCTGAGGTATCATCTGTCTTTGTAACTGAGGTGCATTTCCAGTATGGCACAAAATGATGGATCCTATTTAAATATCCAGTCTCTTATGTCTATGTCTTTTAATTAGGGAATTGAATCCATTAATGTTAATAGATATTACGGAAAAGTGATTGGGGCTTCCTGTTATTTTGTTGTTATAGTTGGAATTATGTTTGTGTGGCTATCTTCTTTCATGTTTGTACCAAAGAAAATTACTTTCTTTCTTTTTCTATGGCGTAGTTCTCCAATTGCGTTGGTGTTGGTGATTTATTTTTATTTTTTATTTCTTTTAGTGCTGGATTTGTGAAACATTATTGTGCAAATTGTGTTTTGTCATGACATATCTTGCTTTTTCCATCTATGGAATTGAGAGCTTTCATGGGTATAGTAGCCTGAGCTGGGATTTGTTTAGATCTGTATGACATCTGCCCAGGATCTTCTTGCTTTTAGAATCTCTGGTGAGAAGTCTGGTATAATCCTGATAAGTCTACATTTATATGTTACTTGATCTTATATTCCCTTCCTGCTTTTAATATTCTTTCTTTGTTTTGTGCATTTGGTGTTTTGATTATTATGTAAGAATACAATTTCTTTTCTCATCCAATTTATTTGGACGTCCTTAGGCTTCTTATATGTTCATGGGCATCTCTTTCTTTAGGTTTGAATAGTTTTCTTCTATAATTGTATTAAAGGTGTTTATTGGCGCTTTAAATTGGGAATCTTCTCTCTCTTTTACACCTATTATCCTTAGGCTTGCTCCTCTCATTGTGTCCTGGATTTACTTGATGTTTTAGCTTAGAAGCTTTTTGCATTCTGCATTTTCTTTGACTCTTGTGTCAATGTTTTCTATGGTATCTACTGCCCCTAAAATTTGTTCCAGGGCAGAGATGGAGACCACTGATTTTTTAACTTGGTCTAAAAAAAAGACTTTATATAAAAACATACAAAAGAATAATGCATTGGACAAATTTACTGTGTATAGCTTCGGTATTATGACTATAAATTTTCCTCTAAAACTCAAATTTATATTTAACTGTCTCTAAGATGGTAATTCTGAAGAACATCTTTTAGAAGTTACTATTCCATCAGGTCAGGAGGACTTGACATCCAGAAGAAGATAACATAATTATAACAAGTGGTTTTATTATTGGTAGGTAATTTTGTTGTTGAAGCAAAGCTCTCTTTATTTCTCACTCTGTGTATGTGTCTCCTGTGTGCATGTAAGATAGTTGCATTTTCTTGTGTCAAATACTGATATAAGAAGAATCTTCACTAGATGACTCCTTAAGCTGTAGATTACCCAGTCTTTGAATTGTCTAAATAAAATCTTTGTTATTTTTGTTGTTGTTGTTGTTGTTGTTATAAATTATCTAGTCTGTAACAGTTTGTTATAGCAACCTAAGATGAACTAAAATCCCCATCAAGTAGCATTCCTAGAAAAAGCTATATGTACAGGTTACAACTTGAGATAATGAATATTAAAAATATTTTATATTCAGGCAAATAGAAACTAATTTGCATGTTATAATTACCTTTCCTACTGTCTTTCATGAGATAAATACACAGTTAAGAAAAAACATTTAATGTATTTTTTTAACAAAATAAATTTGCTTTATAGCATTGCTTAATCATTTGAAGGATATGGCTAAAACTCTCAATGCTTCAATAGGCACAACAATCATGATTATTTTTAGTTGATTTTTTTTGTAAGAATATTTTCTAGCAGTAGCTAAATTAATGATACCATTCTCAAATAATTGCTATATAATTGATTATGTCTTAGAATTGTGCATTTCTTTGAAATAAAGTTGGCTTATGTGAAGCTGACATTACAGTCATTTGGATGAGAATTAAGACCCTAATAACAACAGTCAATTCAACTTCTGAAAAAGTTATTTTTTTTTAATTTCTTAAGGAAAAACCTGACCGAAACACTTGGTCACTTGCCTGTTAACAATATGTCAAATATAGAAAACGAAATGCTTTCAGAGAAATGATTTCAGAGAATCAGAAGACCTATACATGCATATATAAATTATCTATAGAAAAAAATGCCAGGGTTGAATAAATGAATGTACAAATGAAGGTTAACAATATTTTGTTTGGTTTCCTTGTTTTTTGATGTTGCTTGTAATTGATAGTGGCAACTATAAAATAAAATTGGTCATTTGACAAATTCATTCCTGTCTGATCTGCATCCTGCTCCAGGAATTTGAGATCTCTGTTCACATTAGGAAGTTCATGACTGAGTCCAGGAAACCTGGGATGCAGCACCTCTGGAAATTCCCATGAGCAGGTCAATAAGCGACTGATCTTCCCTTTTCATATTTTCTCCTGAGCAGATGACAAAAGTCACCTCTGTCTTCCCTACCATTTGATATCATCCCATATTCTTAGTTTGGAATTCAATTCCAGGTAGGTTCCTAGCCAGAGTGCTTCTTAGAAGAATTCACATCTTTTGGTTTTGAGAAATTGATATTACTCTGTCACTCCTTACAGTATATAAATGTTTCATATGTTGTTTTCAAGAACACAAGACTATAGTAAAAACAAAATTTTTAAAAATCCTAGATTCATTAATTCTAAAATCATTAGATAACTTGCATCCTTTAATTATAAGAGCTAGTACAATGTACAAATATTTAGAATATAAATAAATGGAACAAAAAATAGATGACATATATAAGATTCCCTCTTCCTCTTAGGCATAGATTGCTGAGAAGCACACCCACCTTCATGTTTATTATGTCTTCATAAATATCCTAGGAGAAGCATAGAATCCAAGGGTATCTGACAGCAAATATGCTCTTAAATTTTATAGCTGCTCATTTGGTTTTATTAAGAAAGTATTCTTAGATGAAAGAATTCAAGATCATTATATTTTTTCTTCAAACAGTTTTATATTATTTTCCTACTCACTATTTAGTTACCTATTGAAGTATGACTTCTTAGAAACTGCAACATATATGCATATATACATATATATATATATATCATTGTAGGTAATAGTTTTAACAGTTCTTTTTCTGTTTGCAAAAGTATGCATTAAAATAACTAGCATTAGAGAAAAATGAAACAAACACTCCATGTATGAATATATAAATGAACTTACATAATGAACTTATAAATGAATATAAGTGATGATGTAAACAGATGATTACTCCATTGAAAAACTCATAAAATTAGAAATCAGGTAACCACTAAAATTACATTTTTTTTAATCAGAAAATATAGTTTATTCAGGGCATGGGGAAGGGAGTTAAGAGAGTACTAGAGGCAGAGGAAATGCAGAGACAGTAGAGAGGTGATGTATTTTTATTGAATATTTTTATTTACATTTCAAATCTTATCCCCTTTCCCAGTTTACTATCCATAAATTCCCTATCCCCTCTCTCCTCCCCCATCTCCTTTCTTCTATGAGGGTGTTCTGCCACCCATCCACATACCCCTTCCTGCCTCTCTGCCCTGACATTAACCTACACTGGGGGGCCCAGCTTTGGCATGACCAAGAGCATCTCCTCTCATTGGTGCCAGAAAAGGTCATCCTCTCCTACAAATGCATCTGGAGCCATGGGTCTGTCCTTGTGTGCCCTTTGGGTAGTGGTTTAGTCCCTGGGAGCTCTGATTGGTTGATACTATTGTTCTTACGGGGTTGCAAGCCCCTAGTTCCATCCATTTGCCAATAAATTTCATGAAATCACTGTATTTAATAGTTGACTAGTACTCTATTGTGCAAGTGTTCTAAATTTTCTGTCTATTCCTCTGTTGAAGGACATCTGGGTTCTTTCCAGCTTCTTACTATTATGATTAAGGATGCTATGAACAAAGTGGAGTATGTATCCTTGTTGTGTGTTGGAGCATCTTTTGGGCACATGCACAGGAGTGGTATATGCTCAGGTAATATTATATCCAGTTCTCTGAGGAACCATCAGACTGATTTCCAGAGAGGTTGTACGATCTTGCAATCCCACCAAGAGTAGAGGAGTATTCCTCTTTCGCCAGCATCTGCTGTCACCTGAAATTTTTATCTTACCCATTCTGACTGGCGTGAGGTGGAATCTCAGAGTTGTTTAGATTTGCATTTTTGCATTTCACTGATGACTAAAGATGTAGAACAATTCTTCAGCCATTCAATATTCCTCAGTTGAGAATTTTTTTTTTTTTTAGCTTTTTACCACACTTTTTAATAGGGGTATTTGATTTCTTCTTGAGTGACTTGTTATATTAGATAATAACTCTCTATTGGATGTAGGATTGGTAAAGTTCTTTTCCCAATCTGTTGGTTGCTGTTTTGTCCTAATAACAGTGTCCTTTGCCTTACAGAAGCTTTGCAATTTTATGAAGTCCCATTTGTTGTTTCTTGATATTACAGCATAAGCCATTCCTCTTCTGATCAGGAAATTTCCCCCAGGGCCCATATGATATAGGCCCTTCCCCACTTTTTCTTCTATTATCTTGAGTATATCTGGTTTTATGTGGAGGTTCTTGATCCACTTGAATTTGAGCTGTGTATAGGACAATAAGAATGATTTGATTTGTCTTTTTCTTTTTTAAAAAAAAATTTATTATATATTTCTTTACTTACATTTCAAAGGTTATTCCCCTTCCAAGTTTTCTGTTCATAAGTCCCCATCCCCTCCTCCTCCCCCATACAGGTATTCCCCATAAAGTCCTCCTTATTGCCCTCCCCCATATTTCTCTGCACTGGGGGTACAACCTCGGCAAGACTAAGGGTTTTCCCTTCCATTGGTGTCCCAACAAGGCTATTCTCTGCTACATATGCAGTTGGAGCTCTGGGTCAGTCTATGTATAGTCTTTTTGTAGTGGTTTAGTCCCTGGAAGCTCTGGTTGGTTGGCATTGTTGTTTTTAATGGGATTGCAAACTCCTTCAACTCTTTCACTACTTCCTCTAATTCCCCCAAAGGGCTCCTATTCTCAGTTCGGTGGTTTGCTGCTAGTATTGACCTCTGTATTGGACATGCTCTGGATGTGTCTCTCAAGAGAGATCTATATCCACTCCCTTTCTGCATGCATTTGCCTTTTTCTACATGCTGACTTCCTTTTCAATTTTATTTCACTGTTCTACCTCCCTGTCTCTGTATTGATACCATACAGTTACGTTTTATTTTCCCACTACTCCTCTGTAATAAAGCATGAGGTCTGAAATGTTGATTTCCCCCAGAAGTTCTTTTATTTTTGAGAATAGTTTTCGCTATCTTGAGTTTTTTGCTATTCCAAATATATTTGCAAATTGCTTATTGTAACTCTATGAGGGAGTGAATTTGAATTTTGATGAGGATTGAATTGAATCTGTAGATTGCTTTTGGCAAGACGGCCATTTTTACAATATTAATCTTGCCAATCCATGAGCATGAAAGGTCTTTCCATTTTCTAAGGCCTTCTTCAATTTTTTTCTTCAGAGACTGGAAGTACTTGTCTTATAGCTCTTTCATTTGCTTGGATAGAGTCACACAGAGGTATTTTATATTATTTGTGACTATTGTGAAAGGTGTCATTTCCCTCATTTCTTTCTCAGTCTGTTTATCCTTTGAGTAGAGGAAGACTATTGATTTGTTTGAGTTAATTTTATATCCAGACACTTTGCTGAAGTTGTTTATGTGGTTTACAACTTGTCTGGTAGAATATTTGGGGTCACTTAAGTATACTATCATATCATCTGCAAATAGTGATATTTTGACTTCTTCCTTTCCAATTTGTATCTCTTTGATCTCCTTTTGTTGTCTGATCATTACTCTGGCTAGGACTTTGAGTACTATATTGAATAGGTAAGGAGAGTGAACAGCTTTGTTTAGTCCCTGATTTTAGTGGGATTGCTGTAAGTTTCTCTGTATCTAGTTTGATATTGACTACTGCTGTATATTGCTTTTACTAGGTTTATGTAGTGGCCTTGACTTCCTGATCTTTCCTAGACTTTTATCATGAAGGGGCATTGAATTTTGTTAAATGCTTTCTCAGCATCTGAGATGATAATGTTTTTTTTTCCCCTTTGGGTTTCTTTTATAGTGGATTATGTTGATGAATTTCTGGATATTGAACCATCCCTGCATCCTTGAGTCACAGCCTCACAGATCATGATGAATTATTGTTTTGACATGTTCTTGGATTCTCTTTGTGAGAATTTTATTGAATAATTTAGCATCAATATTCATAAGGGCAATTGATCTGAAGTTGTGTTTCTATGTTAGGTTTTTGTATGGTTAGGTAAAATCATAATTGTGGCTTCATAGAAGGAATGGGCAGTGTTCCTTCTATTAATATTTTGAGGAATATTTTGGACAGTATTGGCATTAGCCTTCTATGAAGGTCTGATAGAATTCTGCACTAAACCCTTCTGGTCCTGAGCTTTCTTTAGTTGGGAGACTTTTAATGACTGCTCCCATTTCTTTATGAGCTATGAAACTGTTTAGATGGTTTATCTGAACCTGATTTAACTTTGGTACCTGGTATCTATCTAGAACGTTGTACATTTTCTCCCAATTTTCCAGTTTTGTTGAGTATAGGCTTTTGTAGTAGGACATGATATTTTTAAAATTCCCTGTTTCATTTGTTATGTCTCCCTTTTCATTTCTGATTCTGTTAATTTGGATACACTCTCTGTGCCCTATGGTTAGTCTGGCTAAGGGTGTATTTGTCTTGTTGATGTTCTTAAAGAACCATTATTTTTCTTTATTTTTTATTTTTTTATTTTCCTGTATTTTTTATTTTATTATTTCTTTTGGATAGTTCCTTTTGTTTCTCCTTGGTTGATTTCAGTCCTGAGTTTGATTATTCCCTGTTGTCTGCTCTGCTTGTGTGTATTTGCTCCTTTTTGTTCTAGAGCTTTTAGGTGTGCTGTCAAGCCGCTAGTGTATAATCTCTCCAGTTTCTTTTTGGAGGCACTTAGAGCTATGAATTTTCCCCTTATCACTTCTTTCATTGTGTCCCTTAACTTTGGATATGTTGTGCTTTCATTTTCATTAAATTAAAAAATCTTTAATTTCTTTATTTATTTCTTCCCTGACCATCACTATCACTGAGTAGAGCATTGATCCGCTCTACTTGTTCATTTTTCCTGGAAATGTGCATGTGGGCTTTTTGTCTATTTTTGTTTTTATTGAAAACCACCCCTAGTTCATGGTGATCTGATATAATGGATGAGATTATTTCAATCTTCTTGTATCTGTTGAGGCCTGTTTTGAGACTCATAATATGGTCAATTTTTGAGAAGGTTCCATGAGGTACTGAGAAGAAAATAAGTTCTTTTGTTTTAGGATGAAATATTCTATAGGTACCTGTTAAGTCTGTTTGGTTCATAACTTCTTTTAGATTCGCTGAGTCTCTGTTCAGTTTCTGTTTTCATGATCTGTCTATTGATGATTGTGTGATATTGAAGTCTCCCCCCTATTATTGTGTGAGGTACAATATGTGCTTTAAGCCTTAGTAAGATTTTTTTAATGAATGTAGGTGCCCTCACATTTGAAGCATAGATATACAAGATTGAGAGTTCATTTTGCTGAATTTTTCCTTTGATGAATATGAAGCGTCTTTCCTTAACTTTTTTGAAAATTTTGGTTCAATTTTGAAATTTCAAATTTGAAATTTTCAAATTTGAAAGTCAATTTTATTCAATATTAGAATGGCTACTCAGATTGTTTCTTTGGAAAATAGTTTTCCCAACTTAAATGGCCAGTAAATATCTTCAAAAATATTATAGAAGAAAACTTCCCTAACCTAAAGAAAGATGTGCCAATAAACATACAAGAAGCCTATAGGACTCCAGATGATTGGACCAGGAAAGAAATTCCTCTTGTCACATAATAGTGAGAACACCAAATGCACAAAAGAAAGAAAGAATATTAAAAGCGACAATGGAAAAAGTTCAAATACCATATAAAGGCAAACCTATCAGAATCATACCAGACTTCTCAACAGAAACTATGAAATCTAAAAGTTCCTGGACAGATGTCATACAGACCCTAGGAGAACTCAAATGCTAGCCCCGGCAAATTCAACAAAATACTCAATTGCCATAGATGGATAAACCAAAATAATCCATGACAAAGTCAAATTTATAAAACATCTTTCCACAAATGTACCCCTCCAAAGATAATAGATGGAAAATTCCAACATAAGGTTGGTAACTACACCCTAGAAAAAGCAAGAAGGTTATCTTCTTTCATCTAACCCAAAAGAAGATAGACACATAAATATAATTCCACCTCTAGCAACAAAAAATAATAGGAAACAAAAATCATTGGTCCATAGCATTTTTTTCAACATCAATGGACTCAATTCCCCAATACATGACAAAGACTAACAGCCTCAATAAGTAAAGAGAACCCAGCCCCCCCCTTTTTTTGCATATAGTAAACACACCTCAGTGACAAAGACAGGCACTACCTCAGAGTAAAAAGCTAGGAAATTATCTTTTATATAGCTGCCTTTTTCTTTATTTTGTTGTGATCAACCAGGTTATTGATCTCTATTAGTGCATTTGACCAGAAAATATTTAGATATCATATATTTTACCACTCAAATTGACAAGGGGATTTATATTTTCCTTGTAATGTTACATTCTGACAGGAGTGAATTAATAGCAACAGATAATCTGAAATGTAAAGCTACTGCCAAAGAAATTGATAGGTTTTTCCAATATCTTTGTCTGGGTTCTATACAAGGAAACATCTCTCCTAAAGGCTGATCAATTCCTGACCAAGTATGTATATCTATATTATAAACTTATACCATATTCATGTTCCAGACAATTTTATGTTAAAAACTGTTCATTAATACAGGTCACTAATTGTTTCCTTCAGGATGAATAAATGCTAGTTTCCTATATTAGAGGCATCATTCAAAGGAATTCCAAAGAAATAACAAGTATCATTAAAAGGAAAACCAGAATTTCTAATTTAACATATTTTATTGCATTAATCAGATATAGCATAAGAAATAAAGCTTAGTCATTATTTAAGAATAATTAGATAAATATATTGATGAAAACACACACACAAACACATACCCACACATATATTTATATGTTCAAGTAAACTATCCAAAATATAAACAAACATTACTTTAATGAAAACTTAAAAGAGCATTTAATTTTTAAAAAATCTCAAGCTGAATATATGAGCTAATTAGAATTTGAGTCATTATCTAAAAGAAAACTAATTGGTGGACTTAGAACACTAAAAAAATGAAAACGACATTAATATATTTAAGAGATGAAATAAAACATAACTGTCTCCAATTATATTTAATAAAATAAACAAAATAGCAAAAAATTAGAAACATAATAGTGCTTGAGAATTTCATACACGGATATAATGTTAGGTCAACCCCACCTCTCATTCCTTCCTCTTTAAATCATCCCTCTCAGTATTATTTTTCTTTCCCAAGTTCATGTTTTGTTTGTTGTTTGTTTGTATCCCCTGGGCCATTTCCTTGAATGACAGTGACTTTCCCTTCCCTAGCAAACTATGTGTTGCCTGTCAATTCAACAAAATTGCACATGTCCTTGAACAATGCAAACCACTAAACTAATTAAATTCAGACTGTTTCTCATACAGTGTGTTGGTATTTCATTCTAGCTGTAAGCTTCTGCTTTCCGATGACTAATGAAGCTGCACATGCATTGGCAGGAGTTTTAGTGAAGATACTGCTACATGATTTTTGTACATTTTTTAGTTGTGTTTATGTTGCTTTGTCTTAGGAATTATAAGTATGTGTTCTTACTTGTATGTTCTAATCATTAGCCCTTGCTGGATATGCAATATGCAAATATTGTCACCAAGTCATGCCAGTCTTTTTTTTTTTTATCACTTTAGTCCGATGAGAAAACATTGATTAAAACCTTATTAATTCAGTACATAGTTCCTGATTCCTTAACAAATTTAGGTTGAATAGTTTATATATCTTTTGTGATGGCTAATTAGTAAGGAAGGTCCTAAGGATACTGACAACAAAATGACTTACCAATAAAGAATTATACATATATTTTATTATCCTCTAAATTACGGAAGGCAGATTAGTATCTTGTGTTTTTTCTCCCACATTGTTTTTCAAAAATACCCAGGCAAAAGCAATTTAAGGCAAAATGTATTTTCTCTCATAGTTCAAGAGAAGTCAACAGCCCATCACAGTAGAGAAGTGAGGGTTGCAGGTAACTGAAGCCCATAGCCACACTACGTATATAGCCACAGCAGTGGCTTGTGAATCAACTCACTCACTGGTCAACACCTCATCCGTTTTATAAAATAATCTTCCCAGAGAATAATTCTGCTCATAATTGAGATGAGTCTTTATCTATCAATCAATACATACAAAATTACTCCCTCACAAACTTGTCTAGAGGCCATGTTCCCAGTGATTCTAGCTTCTGTCAAGGATACAATACTATCACCTGAATGATGGAAAAATCTGGGGGAGAAGTATATTCAATGCAAATGTGTCACTAGAACTCAGCTAAGAAGATTTTCATATTTCAACTACACAGGCAAAAATAATGTTCAAATATGAAAAATATATTAAAGCATTCTTTTATTATAGCCTCATTTTCCCACCTGGATTCAGGCTGTTTAGAGATTCTTCATGTTAGAGAGACACTACCTTTGCTTCAAAGTATTCGCTGACAAAAGTAGCAAATTTGCAAATTATTGCATGGTTGTTGGTATAAAGTGCAGATTATCTTTTTTATTACTGAACATCATTGAGATAATGACAGCAATAGCATTATAGCTTAATTTAATGAGTACTTTCCTACTTGTTTTGTAGTTAAACTTGGAGACACATTATAAAGAAGGTTGGATTGGGATTAGATCTGAAACAGTGTGTAAAATGATTGCTTTGCATGTACGATGACTTCAGTTCTGTTTAGCAGAACCAACACAAAACAGAATGCATCAGCAGGTTTCTGTGATCCCAATGCCATGACAGTGAGACAGTGTGTGTGTGTGTGTGTGTGTGTGTGTGTGTGTGTGTGTGTGTGTGTGTGTGTGTAAGAGGTAAGGCCATCTTGTCCATCTAACCTTTAATATCTCAAAGAAGTTTGGGGAAACCCTGTTAATTAAGGCTGCAATCTACCATGTCCATATTGCTCCTATAGGTCTCATGCAAAATGGAGGACTCCATTTACCAGCACTGCTTCCTCTTTTCTGATCTTCTCTGTGAAGCCTGAACCCCTACACCTCTATCTAGGGAAGGTCAAATAGTCCTTGGCATACTTACGTGTTCAACTTCCTCTTTCCTGATAAGAACCTGTCCTTTGAGGATCTGGGATTCCTGAAATGCCTCTCAATAAAAAACATTCATAGTACTTAAAACTATAACTGAGGATTTTACAATCACCCTGAAATCTCCTTCCCACTCTCCAAGGTTTGTATATAGAGCTTGCCCATTCTGACTAAAGGTTAAAGGTATACTCATAAGGTAAAATTCTCTGAGATAGCTGTTTCATTAAAATCCTCTGGGCAGGCCTTCTCTTCTCCCCTAAGCTTCCACTGCAAGCAATTATTCATAACTGTATCAGGATCCTGTAGACTCACCGATTTGGGATTTTCCTTTGACCTTCTATACTAGTTCAGGTATGCAACAGTGTCTGAACACCCCAGTGGAGGAAGCATACACGCATACCCCAACAAGTTAGAAAGTGGGGAACAACAAACAGTTCCTATTAGAATTAGACCTTTACATACTGCTGTGACCCATGAACATCCTCTCCCACACACGGCCCCCACATACACAAATACAATTTTCAGTGTGCTTCTGTTGCTACTTCCCTCACAAGAGAAATGAGAGTTGTAATAAATCAAGACTTCTTGAGCTTGATAGGCACAGGAAGTTTGAGTATGGTATCTCTCATCAGCTAATAGCACATTTCTATGTATTTACCATCAATCTTCATGCACTGGTGCCAAGTTTATAATTTTTTATGAATTATACTCTTGTTAACTACCATATTTAAGTGTATTTTCTAAGCAATGCAGTTTAACTATCTGTTTTTTATTTACTTCCCCACCAAGATCTTGAAGTAATGGTTACTTTTCATCTTGGGACTCACTGTCACAGATCAGACTATCCTATTTTTAAGGGAAGAATTTGGTAAATTCCCCTGGCAGATAAGAAACTATTGAAAATCAAATGCTACATGTCAGACAAATTACCTCTGTGCAGAGTGCAGCTGGATGAATTAATTGCCTTTTGTGTGGTTCTGCCTGAACTGTCAGTCCACAATGGCATATTATTGGGAAGAAAGAGAATAATGGTTTCATAAACATCTCAGGAATCGTTTCTACTTGTTGCCTAAGTAAAACATCTAAAAAGGAGACTCATCTGCTTTGAAGACAGAAAATAATTAGAGTATTATCAAGTAGAAAGTGGTATTAATTATATTATTCTATTATTATTTTCTCCTACTTCCTACCATATTTTTCTTTCTACAGTAGCATTGTTCACTGTTCTGAGAAGAATATTTTTCTTCCTGGGACACTGTCAATAGTTACATTTTTCTGAGATTTTTTACATATTCATCTTCATAATCAAGGATAGTTACAAGTTGCCAGAATATCATCTTCTATCCCCTTCAAACACAATTAAAGCACATTTGAGTGTGAGAATGAAGGCTAATTTAGGCTAGGTCTGACCCTTGTCATATCCTAGAAAGTCAAATCAAAAGCAAAGAAGTGGATGGTAGATACAGTCACAACAGGTTGGTCTGTCCCTTGGATCATATTCATTGTGGCACAAAACACTTTTCTACAAACAATACTTGCTCGAAGGCTGCTTTACCCTTAGTTGAAATCTATTCTCAGCAATACAATGAAATAAAATAACTTTACCTAGTTATTTAGTAGCTAGTGGTAGGGTGTGTGATCCACATACATAGCTATGGGTTCACTGCTTCACTTTTTAAAAAATGAAAGTTCATTGATTTCAATTATAACATTTGTATAAATACTTGAAAATGTTCTTTTGGGAGATGACAGGGGCTCCCTACTAGTCAAATGCCATTAGCAACCGTTTTCTCTGCTCTTTTTCCTTATCAATGTTCACTAAATATTTCTAAATAGGCCTAAGTTATTGGGGAAGGATAGGTTTAAAAATTATTTGCTAATTTTACCTTCTTCAGCCACAGAATTCATTAGCATTTAGTTCTAAAAAGCATACCATACAATATAAGGATGGTTATATTTTCATAATAATGCAAACAATAGCAATAGAAATAAGATGCTTCTTGTCATCAATGAAATTATGAAATGAAATTATGTGCATTGCTTTCCTGATTACTGTCAGGAGAGACTAGCGTTTCATCACTGTGTGGCTGTAGTGTGTATGTAATTCCAGAGTGTTCAACAATGAAAGCCCCATTATATTTTGAGAAGGACGGATTACTTTCTTGTTCATTAAAGTTGATGCAGTTTTAAATCAGAAACACAATGTCATCTCTATTTTATGCTTGAAGTAAACAGTTGCATATTATTATATAACAAAGCGTTATGTACAATCTGACATGCACAAAGTGTGCTCTAAAATAGAATGAATTATTACGCACATGTAGTTTTACCATTGGTTTAGCTATTCAAATGTGTTAAAGGAAGAATTAGTATTGACGGCATACTTCATTGTGAGAATTAATGAAATCTCTGTATGAATTCATTTCCTGTGTAATTCCTGGTTTCATTCAACACTTGAGAACCTTGGTATCACACTGTCACATGAAGAATTTAAATCAAGAAGTCAACATCTGATTTTTCTTTATTCATCTCAAATTGATACCTTGATTTTTGTCTGATAATCTTTAAACTACCACTCAATCAAATCAAAGAGTTAGGAAGATTTTTATAAATATATTTATACCATTTGTGATCATAAGTGGTTTGCATTAAACTTGGGAAATTTTATCAGATTGTTTTATTGTTTTATATATTGATTCAAATTCCATACATTTTATGATAGTGACTTCATCTACTGGGGAGGTTCAATCCATCAGGAGCCTTAACCTTAAACTAATTTCCTCTAAAAACCAGCTGTCTAGAGTTCCTTCAGAAGGTTTGGGACCACATTCTCTGTTCTGCATTCTATGCTGTAATATTGACTGGCATGCTCTGAACGGGCCTTATAGAGACAACCCCATCTTCTGGGACTTTATAAGTGCAGAGACATATCTGATTTTCAGTGAACAGATGAAAGCCTGATGGGTGGCTTACATCTTCAACATCAATTCTGAATAATTAGTCTTATAGTAGCTGGATGCTCTCAAGACTGTCTCCTAAGGAAATGACATATTAATATGGAGTGTGAAATGAAGAAACACTGGAATAGTGTGTGTCTGGTCTAACGTGTAGCTTATTGCAATGGGCATGTCTATGGTTGCTTCAGGATCTATGACCTTTAACTTATACATAGGAACAGTGTGGGGTTTCTAATGTTATTGTTATAGCTAACTCATTCAAGATATCAAATATTTATTTCTCAATTCTCATCAAAATAATTGTACTTGTGGTATGGCTGATATTAAGCTTTGAGAATTCTATGAAATTTTTAATTACACTGATGAACTCTTTTGGAATATGTTTTTATACTTTTAGATGACATTACAATTGCATAATTTTTTGAAATAGATTTTAATATGAGAAATAAATATTATCTGTTTAGCATACTCTGTGACCATTGATAAGTAACACATGCATACATTTTGCTTTAACACACCAGTCAGTATGCAATTCAGAGAAAGATGACGTGATCTTCTACAATCCAATAACAAACAATAAATACATATTTCCTCTTACCTACATTTTAAGTGAAAAGAATCTTAGGGTTTGTGTTTTCTTCATCCATTCTAAATAATTGTTATATAATTTCCTTATGTTTCCTATCATTCTTAATGTTAGTATTACTATTTTAATCATATTTTGACATAGAAGATGGAACAGAAGTACTTTTCATGTTATTGCTGAGGTCATTTTAGGTTTCACTAGAAATTGATTTCATTGCTGGAAAATTACCCAGCTGTCTTCTAGGAAGCTGAAATCATGATGTTCCACCTAGCTTATCTTTGCTTCAGTAATACCTCTTGTTTGTCTAGAAACAACCTTCCCCAAGAAACTAACTGCTTGTCTTAGCTTCTGTTAAACAGTCTGTGCAAAACCTCCCTCTGCAGCTGCCAAGTTCCCCGCTTCCCCCCCACTAAACATTAGGTATTACACTTAGGTCCTGAATACTTGAGTGTAGCTCCTGAAATCTGGAATAAAATTTGTAATTGGCTATAAACTGTGTCCCTGTGATTATTTCCAGTGGGATCGCTTAAATAGTTTGAGTACTTGTATGGTTTTATTTGTAAAGTATTTTCATAATATTATTCATAGGACTTAAGCCACCACAAAGGTTATCTGTGTACAACCAATCAGTATGCTTTAGTTTTATATATTTCGGATGATCATTGCAATCTACAATGTTTTTCCTTAATAAGATGACTTAGTATTCCAGCCTCAGATTCTCTGGCCTCAAACCATGTCCTATTATATCCAAATATGATTTACGTAATCTGTGTAATACAGTTGACCTTTCGCTACTGACAACCTGGAAGGAGGGTTAAGTCAGATGACCAGATGGAAATGTAGCATACAGCAAACAAAGACATACAGCTCATCACAAGGGAAACATTTTATTTCCAACATGGAGTCAAAGCAATGAATTTTCAATATGAGATTTAATTAGAATTTCTTTATATTTCAACATGATGAGAGATCTAGCTGATATTTTGCATGTACTTCATCTACATGCGACATCTTAAACCACACAAGATGGAAGCAATTTACCATATTTTCAAAATTATATAGGTGTGTGTGTGTGTGTGTGTTAAAAACAAGCAAAAAATACTACCTAAACTATATTCTATTTCAGAGAGAGATTCTGATCTGAAATATTCTAATTTTTTTTCAATTTCTGTAATTCAAAAGTTTTACATTTTAAATTTTTTGTTTGTTTTCAATCAGTTATTTCAAAATAAATACATAAACCTTTGATGTTATTTACAAAGCAAGGGTACTATGATTTTTCAACTCCAAGTAACATTTGTGCAATGATTCTTTGGTATTATCTTCTCATAAATTCACTTTAAAATTATCATTTGACTTATCTGTCCTTGTAAAGGTAGACAATAAAGCATGAACAATGGGTTTCTGTGTCTAAAGTACGTCCTAAATCCTCTAAACAAATGCTTACAATCTCATTGTCTCATCTACTGATTGGTGTTACAGCCTCCTGTCATCAGAGTGATGCTGAACTTGGAGTGTCTGAGTCGCAGATAAGCTTTAAGGAGTGGAGATAACTTTAATTCGTTCTGGGCAATAAAGCCAGAGTCTCCCCTGACTCTCTGACACACAGGATTCTGATGCTGCAGATCTGGTCAAGCAGAACACAAATCGAAGAGTGTCTGAAGGGCAAGATGCTGGAGGCGTCCACAGAATGAAGCCTACATGATAAAATTCCGTGCAATGAGAGAAAGTTAGAGGACAAAGGCCAAGGCTGATCCTGTCTTGGGAAGTTACACTTGTCAATATAAATCTCCTCATTAGACTCTCTGACAATGCCTATTCAACACAAACTGATGGATTTAACAATGCTTGGGCATTGCATTCTCACATGTGTGTGTTGTTATGCATGCTTATGAGTGCGTGCTATGGCTGGATGATCCGAACTTATGCGCAAATCCTGTTGTTCCCTGAATAATATGTTAATTTATGTGTATTAATTTTTGAGGTCTGAATACATGTGTATCAGGAGGCAATAACTATCTCTTATTTCATATGTGTGAGGACATTTCACTTAGCAATGTTTAACAGATTTATTCTTGGCTCTACATCAGTTTAAAACCTATAGAAACTCTGGAGATATTAAGCTCAATGCCTCAGCACAATAATCATAGGTTTGGGGTAATACTGGTGTAAATACTCCCACAAAAATCTAAGTTGTAAAATGTACAGAATGAACAATATTTACCTCACATATTATTTGACAGAGCGGGCAAATAACTATCACTGACTTGTATATAGATTTTTAAAATTTTTAAAGGTATAGTCCTTATGCTTAAAGAGAGTATTTTTCTGTAAATCAACAGGAAATATTTCACTATTGGCAGTCCCATATATCACATATCATGTATGATTAAACATTTTGATCATATCCTTTTGTCTTATATTTGCTTTAGTCTAAAAATGTTTTGATTTCTTTATGATGGCTGTGGAACGAATTATACTGCATGCATACTATACCAACCAGTGCACAGTATATGTTTCTAAGTAAGTTATTTAAGTGTGTATTGTATGTGTTCACACAATGACTAAATGTTCTAATGACACATTTCTAAGAGTATATTTTCGTGATTAACTGGGGCCTGACAGTGAGATTTGTATATGTGTGTGAGTGTATGGAGTCTCACTGTGGATTGGCAAATTAATGTGTGCTTGTGTAGTTCACTACCTATTATTTATTGTTTTATAATTCATTATTCCTTATTGATGATGGGGTCTGTTTTGTATTTGTAATCATGTGAAAAGTTTAAGATATCTACCCTGAATTCATGATAACTACCTAGTGATTAGAAAATTTTATCATAAAAACTATTACGTGTTATCAAAATCTTAATTTTTTCAAGTGGTAGGTTTAAGATTATAGATATGTAAAGTCAATGGATCTTTTTTTAATTATTTTTTGTGAATTGTGTGGATTGTCTTTTGTTGCTGTTGTTCTTGTTTGTTTTGTTTTGTTTTTCTCTGTTTTTGAAATAGAGTGTCTCCATGAAGACCTGGCTTGCTATGTATAATAGACTGGCCTCAAAATCATATGATCCTACCACCTCTGCCTCTGACTGTGAATGCTAGAATTAAAGGTGTGTTCCACCGTGCCCTACTTCCCCCTGATCATTAGTAATAGTTTAGAAAGAACTTTGTGTTTTTGATAATTCTTTAAACAATTTTCCAAAAATTTACATGTTTAGATATGCACATTTTTACAAATAGCCTGTTACAGTGTCTTCTACAGTGTCAAAACACTTGATTTGTTCACACACAAGCATAGTGAATTTACAAAACAATCTCTCAGCGAACTACTGACAGCAACCAGGAGTCACCAGCTGTTGATGCCTGCCTCTCAGTGCCATAGTGGTGGCTCAGAACTACGGCTCTAGTAAGTCTTTCCACTGCCAGCTGCTTGGGATATATTTCACTTGTACTTCTATAAATGATATCCCACTAAATCACTCATGTCTGCTTCTCCACAGCTGGTATACTTAATGAAAAGAGAGAAGAATAAAAGATACACATAAATCTAATTTAAAGTTGTGTCATCAATAATTAGTTGACAACTAGCTCATGGGTTCATTTATTTATTTTTCTCCCTTCACATAATCTGCTTGGTACCTCAACAGGACTCCACCCTTTGCCTCTGAATTGATGACTTCCTAAAGATGGTAGGACAGAGTGTATTAACTTTTGCATCCTCTGCTGAGACTATTAGACCCCAATGGCTAGATTTAAAATCAAAACCACACTGATGATTAATCTGGGTGAGTCACACAATAGATTAATTAAACAAGAACATAAAACAGAGATTTGAGTGGAGGAAGGAGGGTGGACAAGTTGTTAATGTGATAGGATGAAAATAGCAGTATGTAAGGCATAATTTCATACATGAAATTATAAACAAATATTAATGAAAAATTAAAAAAGAAGCTCTACTGAAATATACATAAATAAAAACCTAGCTCAAGTTCAATATAAAATGTATTACAATAGAGCTGTGTATTTGAAGTTTTAAAAGTACAGCCTTTTACCTTACCCAGAATAAATAAATAAGCTTTCAGTAAATTATTTAGTATGAATTTAGTTTTTGCGCTGAATCTTAATTGATAAGATTGAGAGAGATTTCAAAATAAGCCTTTTTAAAACGTAGAAATAAGTCCAGAAATGTTACAACCGAAACAAACAAACAAACAAAAACCATTGTGGGGATGAATGCAAGACAATTGCATATTTCTTGGAAGAGTCGTAATCAAAGGAATTTTTTATAACATCAGCTAGTATCATAACATAGGATTGCCTTAAGTCTTAAAGATGTGAAATTATATTTGTTTGTTTATTTATTTATTTACTTTAATCCTGATCAAATCTCCCCCTCTCTCCTCTCCTCCCAGTCCCCCCTTCTCACTTCCCAATTTCACCCTCCCTTTCTCCTCCAAAAAGGGCAGCCTCCCATGGATAACAACCAGCCTACGAAAATCAGCTTACAGTAGGATTATATGTGCCTTTCGCTTTTGAGCCTAGACAAGGCAGCTAAGTTAGAGGAAAGTAGTCTAAAGGCAGGCAGCACAGATAGATACAGCCCTTCTTGTTGTTAGGATGTCTTACATGAAGATCAAGCTGCATGAGTGTTACATGATGAGCTTTCGTCCATCCCCCGTGGGCTCTGGTTGGGCTCAGTCTCTGAGCGATCTGTAGATCTGAGGTTAGCTTATTCTTTATGTTTTATTTTGGTGTCCTTGGTCCCTCTGACTTCTCCAATCCTTCTTCCCATCATTCCACAAGATTCGCTGGGTTCTGCCTATTGTTTGACTGTGGGTCTCTGCGTCTGTTTCCATCAGCTGCTGGATGAAACCTCTCAGATGACACTTCTGTTAGGCTACTGTCTGCAAGAGTAGGAGAATATCATTAATAATGACAGGGATAGATTGTCTCTTATGGAATGGGGGCCAAAAATATTGTGGGTAGGTTTGTGTCCCAACCCCTCCATTGGAAATCTTACCTGGTTACAGGAGGTGGCCATTTCAGATTCCCTATCCCGTATTGCTAACATTCTTAGCTAGGTTCACAGTGAGGGAAAGCTGAGATTGGGATGTAAAGTAAGTAAATAAATTAATTAACCAAATAAAGAAATAGAAAACTTTAAGAGAACTAGAGAATGCTTGCACAGGAAAGGATTATCATTTATTTCCATAAAGGGCTGCCATGGATTCATTAGAAGAGGAGGTTCTGATTTCAAAGAATTGGAAAAAGTTCTCAAGTGAGAGAAACGAAATCAAACAGCAGTAGGATCTTTTCTCTAGGACTTTTCTACATGTAAGTATGCTAGTGTGCACCATCACACTCTAAAAGCCAGGGCTAATACTGAGCATTTCATACACAAATTTTTCCCATGAAACATTTACTTCTCAATGATCCATGTTTCACTAACTTCTGAGTATTTATAATTGGGTGACTGAAGAAATGCAGTAATAAAGAGAAAGGAAAATATGGAAAAATAGACTTGCTATTTAAATATGTACCTACGTTTTTGCAAGAATAGATAGGGAAAAGGTAAAAAGAGTAGAAATTCTAATTCCTGTGCCTCTCTCTCTCTCTCTCTCTCTCTCTCTCTCTCTCTCTCTCTCTCTCTCTGTCTCTCTCTCTCTGTCTCTCTCTCTCTCTCTCTCTCTCTCTCTCTCTCTCTCTCTGTCTCTCTCTGTCTGTGTGTGTGTGTATGTGTATGTGTGTGTGTTTTGTATGTGAGTGCGTGTGTGTGTGTGTGTTTTGTATGTGTGTAAGCACACATGCCACAGAAAACAAACTTGATGCTATCAGATTTGGCAGCAAGACATTTACAAATGAAGACATATTGTTGGCTCAGAGAGAAAAGTTAATTAACAATAAACTATTGATGTAAGACAATTCCAGGTGAGGAGTGAGTCATACTCTGGCAGTACAATGAAGAGGAAGGTTACTTGAATGGAAGAAAGAAAATTAGAGGCAGGTGTGTAGATGCCTAACACACGGGTGTGGTGCAATGTGTGTGGCTGGTAGTGAAACTGGAGGTACGGATTTGTTCAGGGAGCAGGGGGAAAGGTCATTTTGGCTTTTGAAATGTCAACTTTGAGATTTTAGTAGAAATCCAGCTGGATATATGCAGTTTGAGGTGAGATTTAGGAATCAGGAGTTTGGTAGAGTGAGCTTAGCTCAAAATGTCATTTGTGAACCACAATGATTTCTGGAAATAAACAATCACTAAACAGATACTTGCAATGTTCCTCAGTTTAAAGTGTTTATTTCAAAACGGAATAATTATGACCCAATTATGAAATGTTGAATTAAGAAATGTTTCAGATGTTTAAAATATTTTTGATTAGCTTCATTTTGAAGATAAGGAAGAGTTAAATAGTTTTCAGAGTTATGAAGAAAATAAATGTATCCTTATGAAAATATTTAGCTTTATTGTTATATATTTCCTTCTTTGGGGTTTAATGCATCTTCATTGGATTATACCTTGAGGCTGGAGTTTGTAATATTAGGTATTGTTGCCATGGCAACTGAAAATCTAGCCAATGGCAGACAGCCATACTCAAACTAAGTGGTTCCTAAGATGCTCATTACCAGCCACATCTATTTTTAGGTATATATATATATGGTCCCAATTCTGATTTACAGATGACAAATGGGAGATTTATATATTATTAATACATTATTAATAAAAAATTTTCTTCCTTTATGCACTATTCTTATCTCTCAAAGATATTAAAGGTACTAATTTATATTAGTTAGGGTTCCAACTTTTTTTTCTCCTATCCTATTGCCACAGGAAAATGACATTGTCATCTGATTCAATATTATTCTCAGGTAATTGGTAATCAGTTTTTTATTTGGCCCAGGCATAAGAATAAGTAATAAACCTTATTTTCAATTCATTTTAATTTTTACATGTATAACATAACTTTATTTTCATACTTATTTACATGTCTTAAATTAGGGAGCAGCATTTTAACATAGTGACCATTTAGAAAATTTTAGACTGTGAAGATCTTCAATAAGAATAGAGAAATAAAATTGATTAAGGAATGGGATTAATGAAAATGCTATTTATACAAATTTTAAATAATTCAATTTTTGTTTTCTTATTAAAAGTAAAAAATACCGTATAAGGGTTTAAACAGACTATAATATATATGCATTTATTAATTAAAAACTGGAAATTTTGAAATAAGTAAATGATGGCTTGAAATGTGTGAAGTCAATGTGTGGATTTAATAACTAATTGAATTGACTGCCTTTAGTTCCATGCAGAGGAGGAAGTAAAGTGATAACATTGTGTATTTTCGCCAAATCTAAACATTTAAAGAGAGAATCTAGGGTAGATAAATGCATGTGCTTGGGACCTGTAAAAATGCTTAAATCACTCTAAAAGAGCTCTTGGACCAAAGGTCCAAGCACTAATATCTGATGCACTAATCTGAGCACTAATATTGATGTTTAGAATAAAATGAATGACTACTGATTTGGTCATTTTTCTCTTTCCACATTCATCAAGCAAGATAACTAATGACCTTATCATACTTTGAGGAAGACATAATACAACATTTAAAGATAAACAGGAGGAAATAATATAGCCCTGCTGGGTAAAGGTCACACAAAAAACACTGATGACCAAAAAGTATCAAACATTTCTTCCAATCTTAATAAAATGAGTCATTTTAAAACTACTGTAGGTGACCAGTCAGAGAAAACAACAGTTGTAGTGGTGACCCATAAGGACGTGTGCTCATCCTATCCCTAATCATTGTGGGACCTATGTACAAACTTATCACTCCACTGTTAGAGAGTAATGGTTTCTAAGCCACCAGAGAAGGAGGGGGTCTAAGCTGCATATATCCATATACCAACTAGTAACAGTTTTTCTCTCAATTACAGTTGCTGCCAAGCTGCACGCTAACTATTATGGTTAGTACTATGACTAATGTACCAGCTATATATGAACCATTCCTGCTTGCTATACAAATCTTGTCTCCAACCCTAACTCAGTGTGCTAATTACTCACAACAGAAAGGATAGCTATAAAAACCATCGTTAGCTGTGAAGATTTCTTCTCAAGTCTGTAAGGAAGCATGCTATTGTTAAGCCTAAGTGATGGGGGAAAGATTTGAACATTTGCTATCCCAAATGCTATCAGATTTGTTACATATTTTCTACATTTCTCACATTTTCTATTCTCTCATGTCCTTCCCATGGAGAGGTCAAAGTCAAAGTATACAATCTCTATTTTATCTTTATAGATACAATTATTAATATGGTTGAAAACATTCCAGAATGGATTTTCTTCCCTCCCAAGGAGGCCTGCAGGAACCTAGGAATACCCAGATTAGACTTCATCCTGCCTATCCCCTGCCTGCCTGTTCTAACTAGGGCATAGCCAGCCGAGGTGAGCTCCATGATGCCCTTTTCTCCAGCTCCCAAGTTCCACAGCCTTCCCGCCCAAGGAGGCCAGCAGGGTCCTTGGAATATCTAGGGCTCTGGGGCCCCAGGAACGTCCAGATTAGTCTCCACCCTACCTATCCCCTGCCTGTCCAGTCTACCTCAGGCATAGCCAGCAGAGGCTATCTGGATGTTGTTCCCACAAGATACAGCATTTTCCCCATTGGGCCTCAGCAATATCTAGAACTTGCAGCCAATCCCTTGCCTGCCTGATCTACCTGGGGCAGAGCCAGCTGAAGTGAGTTGTGCTCTGTCCCTTAAGCTCCATTGTCAGGACCACATCTCTGGCTCCCTTCCAAAGGAGGTTGCTGGGACCCCGGGAACATTCAGTTCCATCTGGGGTACAGCTAGCATTAGTAAGCAATTGTCAAGCCAAAGGCTATCTCTGGATTCCCAAGAAATCTTGTCAGCATCAGAAGAATCTAGCCAACAACAGGGATAATCAGGTGGCTAAAGGGGAGTATAAGAACATACTATACGAGAGCCAGAGCAATATGAAAATATCATATTCCAGAAGTCCTATTACAGGAAACCGCTAATAACACAGCTGAAACACAGGTAAATGATCTGAAATCTAAGGTTATAAACAAGATAAAGTGCCGTGCCCAATCTCACCCAGCAAGGAAGACATGACCAGAGGAGATCTTCTTCAAGCAGTTTTACTCAGGAACCTTGATACAATCTTCTGACCCCAGAGAACCCCCGCACCACACTTAAATAGCTAGCGCTGGCCAATCCTAGCAAGCCACGTGGGTCATGCAGATAGGCTGTCACTGTGGGAAGCTAGCAGGCCAGGCAGGCATAGCCAAATAAGGACTTGTTTACTACAAGGAGCGCTCACCATTGGGAGGGTGTTAGGCAGAAACCAGTGCCATCTTTGAGGTGCAGCATGTCACAGCTCCCTACAATAAAGACCTATAAACAGGAAATAGATATGTCCCTTAAAGAAGTATAAGAAATTACAAACAGGTGAAGAAAGCAAATAACATTTTCACGACCAGAAAATGGAAATAGAAACAAGCATGGAAGCAAGAAAGCAAACATAAAAGCAACAAGAACAAAAACACACAAAATGAGGAAATCCTAGTGAACTGAACTGGTACTACAGATGCAAGCATCATCAACAGAATGCAAGAGATGGAAGAGAGAATCTCATGTCTAGAAGTGATTGAAGAAGTCAACACATCAGTCCAAACAAATGTTAAATCTAAAACCTTCCTGACATAAAACATTCAAGAAATCTGGAACACTATGTAAACACCAAAACTATGTATAATATGAATAAAAGTAAAAGAAAATTGCCTGGTACTAGGTACAGAAATTATGTTCAATAAAATCATAGAAGAAAACTTCCTCAACCTAAAGAAAATGACCCTTATGAACATACAAGAAACTTACAGAGCACAAATAGGTTGGATCAGAAATGAAATTCCTCCCATGACATAATAATCAAAACACTAAATCTACAGAATACAGAAAGAATATTAAAAGCTACAAAATCCAAGTAACATATAAAAGTAGACATTTCAGAATTATACTTAATCTCTCAACAAAGACTCTAAAATCCAGAAGGGCATGTGCAGATGTCTTGCAGATATAAGAGAGCACAAAATGTCAGCCCAGACTATTATATCCAGCAATTTTAAATCACCATAAATGGAAAAAACAAGATGTTCCACTGCAAAACAAATTGATATCTATCCACAAATCCAAAAGATACTAGAAGTAAAACTCCAACCCAGGTAGACTAACTACACATAAGAGCATACATACATGAATAAATAATCCCACATCAGCAAAACTAAAGCACACATGCATACACTCAAACACATGAGCACACATAAACACATACACACACACAACACATCAAAATAACAGACATTAACTATCATTGGTCATTAATATCTGTCAGCAGCAATAAACTCAGTTCTTTAACAAAAGATAAAGGCTAACAAAATGGATGCAAAATTATGATCCGTCTTCAGATGCATAGAAGAAATATACCTCAATAGTAAGTATAGACATTAACTCAGAATAAAAGACTGAAAAAAGGTTTTTCAAGCAAGTGGAACCAAGAACCAAGATGGAAAAGCCATTCTATTATCTAATAAAATAGAATTTCAATCAAAATAATCAAAAGAAATGACAAAGAACACTTCATACTCATCAAAGGTAAAATTCCACCAAGATGATATCTCAATTCTGAGTACCTATAGCCCAACAGCAAGGGAACCACCTGATTTGTAAAGGAAACATTACTAAGATAAATTACATATTGGACCTCATATATTAATTATGTGAGAGTTCAAAATCTGCTCCTCCCAATGGAAAGGTCATTCAGACAAAACTAAAATGAGAAATAATAGACCTTGCAAACATATTATCAAATAATCCTAATTATCTACACAACACTTACCTGAAAACAAGAGAATACACGTTTATCTTAGCACTTGTCAGAAATTTCTCAAAAGTTGACATGTATTCAGCCACAAAGCAATTCTCACGAGATAGCAAAATTTGAAGTAATCTCCTGTATCTTATGAGACACTCATGGATCAAAGCTGTAATTCAACAAGGGCAAAAAACAAGAGGAAGCCTATAATCTTAAACAACTCTCTACTCAATGACCATTGGGTCAAGAAAGAGAGAATTAAAGTCTTAGAATTCACTAAAAATAAATGTGCAACATGTCCAAACTTACGGTACATAAAGGAAGTACTACCAAGGTGAAAGTTCATAGAACTAAGTGCCAAAATTATACTATTATCTATCTACAACAATACACCCGAAAATGCAAGAACAACAACAACAAAAAAGCCCACACACCAGAAAGTAAAGGTGTAAGAAACAATGAATCTCAGCAATAAAATAGAAACAAAAGGGACAATGCAATGAAACAATGTAACAAAGAGTTGTGTTTTTTTTTGAAAAAAAGAATATACATAAACCCTTAGACAAACATCTAAAAAGAGAGAATATTCAAATGAACACAATCAGAAATGAAAAGGTGGACATAAGCACAGACAACAAGGAAATCTAAAGAATAATAATAGTGCAGTTAAAAAACACTGTATTCTACACGAATTGATGATCTAAATGAAATAGTTTTCTTGATAGAAACTACTTATCAAAACTATATCAAGATCAGGTAAACTATCTAAATAGACCTATAACCCCTAAAAAAATAGAAGCAGTCATTAAACTTTCAACAAGTACAATATTCTACTATACTTTCAAAGAAGATCTAATGGCAATACTCCTCAAATTATTCACCAAAATAGAAACAGAAGGAACACTATCAAATACATTTTATGGGATCACAGTAATGCTATCCCTAAATTACACATAGACTCAGCCTTAAAAGAGAATTTCAGACCAATTTCTTTTAAGAACAATGATGGAAAATATATTATTAAATGCTCACAAACTGCATCTGAGAACACATCAAAAACATCATCCATCATGATCAAGTAGCCTCGTGTGTGTGTGTGTGTGTTTGTGTGTGCGTGTGTGTTCTGGAAAGATACAATATCAGCCGTAAAACAATGATAAGGCAAGTATAATTTCCATTTTGACAGTGTATTCAAGGAATCTGCATATGCTTTAAAGACTATATATATCAGACTTAGCCAGAAGAAAATATAAAGAGACTTTCATGGAAATTCTAATAATACAATATACTCTTAGTTTTCTAAGAAAGTCTGTTTTGAACAAGAATATAACAAATATCTCAAAAAGCTAAAATATCCATTCCTTCTCAATAAGAAATTCTTAGATGTTAAAGGATTATTATGAATGCAAACCTGAAATAAACAAGGAATATATATATATATATCAGTAAAGGGAAAAATAGACCATAGCTTACATGCCTGTAATGTGCAAAAATGTTATAAAACCCTGGAAGAGAAACAAAAATTATACTGAATTCTACTATGGTAGATTTAGTAGTCCCCATATCAAGCCTTAAACTAATTACTTTTATCTATGTATACAATAACCATGAATAAATTTTTGTGAACTAATATACACAATAAATATATAATAGCTATTCTTTTGATATTAATATGGAATATGTGCACATACACACTGAAACTGGGGCAGATCTGTGTAAGAAGCTTACCATGTTCCAAGTAATAACTAAAGGGGAAGACTACATTTATGGGAATCAACAAACCCTTATCCAAATGTGAGTGAAATGGCATTTATCTCAGTAGGCCATGTGATTTCAAATATACAGAACTTTAAAATGCTAATTTTATACAGTAGGCAAAATATTTCTCCTTCCTATTTCTAGAAGAGTTGAATTTCTTAAAGGTTGAAAGAGTTTGTTTTTTGTGGCAAATGCTAATAAGCGAGTTTGGTTATTAACAATTTACTTACAGAGCATAAATTGATTTCTGTGGCTGCAGACCTAAGTAGTGCAAAAGAAAAATTTCTTTTGGGAATCATAGTGATTCCTGGCACCAAAGGGCCAGTGAACACTGAAATATTGTCCACGATGTTTTAGAAGTGAGAACCAAGTCATCCTGCATTCTGACTTACAGGATAATGATAAAATCTGCACCTCTGAATTAAAGAGGTCATAGACCAAATACTGTCACCCACCTAATTATGTAAGCGACACTAATGATTGTAACAGTGAATTTGTGTCCAGCTGCACAAGTGAGACATAACTTCATAGCCCGTCATTAGTTAGGGTGATATCTATGAAAATGAAAGAAGCAGATGACTGATCATGGAAAGCACTGTTTTAATTTTTAATATGCTCCACTTGTTATAGTCACACAAAAATCATTTAACAAATAAAGTATTATCTTCAAAGAGCAAGTATCTTATTATGTGCCTTGTCAGTGATAATGGGATGCAAATTTCAAGTTCACAGCAGGATAACATAAAATGTGAAACTGCGAGGAAGTCATTCAGAGTATCAGGTATACACATTCAGAATAGGACCTGACCTTCCTTTAAAGGCATGAGACAATACAAACATGTATCTGTGTGAAATGTGCCAATAAGGTAGGGGGCAGAATGCAGGGGGATAAAATAATGGAGTATAGCAAAAGGTAATACATAAAAACGATTGTGCATACTGACATTATATTTTGTTCAACTAGAAATACATTTACCTTCATTCTAAAAAGATAGAAAAGAGATACAATCAAGGCCTGGCTATATGGTTCAGAGGTTAATTGTGTGGCTCTGCTACTTACAGAAGAATGCAGTTTGGTTCCAAGCAAACATGTTGGGCCTCTCGCTATCATCAGTAATTCCAGCTCCAGTAGATCTGAACCTTATTCTAGCATCTGTTATCACAGTATACATGTGCACACACTCACATAAAGACACATAATAATGTACATATTTTTAGAAAAATGTGATGCAACTCAATAGCATTAATAATTTGTACTGTTTGAATTTTATTTCAGGTTGCTGTTAAAATTGCTAGTCTTTATGGTTCTTCTAAATTATAAATGAATACCTATGATTTCAAGAGATAATTATGACATTTGTGTGGAATTTGATTATATCCTGAAGGTACCAGGTAAAGACAATCATTTGCACAATTTGAAGTCACTGTTCACTTTTGCTTTGTGTACATAAGCACCAAAGCCTTGGAACTGTGCTTTGGTATATAAAGTTGCTCACTAAATGGTCAGTGGTTAATAATATATCTCTGGTTTGAGAGTCAATTCTTTAAATACTGACTCAAACATGTTGTTACTATCCTGGAATCATCAAATTCATTGCAGGTGAAAGACTATTAATTTACTCAAAGCTAAGCCAATATTCCACAATATCTAAAAAATATAATACACAAATCTAATAAGTATGAAAATATGCACACCAAATAGAGTGACTCCATTAATAGCTATTTAGCATAATTTATAAGCATATCAATAAAGTGAAAATTTATCATAAAACAATGTCATGAAGGAAAAATATTTAGTAAGATTAACTTCAAGAGTTTCTAAAAATTGTGATTATATGGGGCTGTAGCCATGCTTCCGTGGTTAAGAACATGCATTGTGCAACAGAGGAACTCAGTTCCAGTCTCAGCATCTGCATAGGGTGCTGTGTAGCTTCTAATTCCCTGTTACTCCAGTGCCAGAACTTCTGTGCCCTGTTCGGCATCTGTATGTGCAGCACTTCTTCAGATATTCACAAACATTTACATATAAATAAAAGTTAAAAATAACACATTAAGAACATAGTTATGGATGTGTACATCAGAGTAATACATAATTACAGTGAATATTCTATATTCATCAATTAAAATTGTATTAATTATCATAGATAGGTCTATATGATTGATAATCTTGATGTCAACTTAACTACATCTGTAATTAAATAAATCCCAATAGCCTGGGTACATCTGCGAAGGATATTTCTTAATTAAATCATTTGAGGTGGGAAGACTCGCTTTAATCTTCTGAGTTGGGAAGTTCTACCTTTTTCTGGGCCATATCTAGGTCATGTCTGCTGACCATTGATATAAAGAACATGGAAGGAAGAAGCATTTTGATCTTGTCTTTTTCCCTTCACACTGCCTGGCAGGTCTACTCCTTCTCTGACATAGAACCTATTTCTTCCAGGTTCTGCCACATAATGAAGACGAATAGAGATTTCCAGCATCCTGTGATGAATAATTACTTGATTCTTGAACTTTCCATTGGTAGACAGCCATTGTTAAAATAGATGGATAACAGCCTGAGAAACACTCTTATAAATCCCTTTTCACACACACACACACACACACACACACACACACACACAACACACACAGTAGGTTACACAGTAAGCATACATACATGTAACATAGGCTATACCTAAAATGTTAGGAATAAGAAGTGTTTCTAGCCTTTTGGTATTTTTAAATATTTGAATACGTATACTGAGATATCTTAGTAATGACATTGTCATAATTAGTGTCATTCACAGTAATGAAGAGACACCATGACCAAGGCAACTCTTAAAATGGACATTTAATTGGGGCTACCTTATAGGTGCTTAGGTTCAGTTCATTATCATCACAGAGGGAAGCATGACAGCATCCAGGTAGGCATGGTGCTAGAGGAGCTGAGACCTTTATTTCTTGTTATGGAAGCAACCAGAAGACAACTTTCCCTTCCAGCCAGCTAGAAGGGTCTCAAAGCCTACCACAAGAGTGGCTTTCTTCCTTGAAAAAGGACACACATTCTTTAACAGGGCCATACCTTCTAGTAGTGACACTTTCTGGGACAAGCATATTCAAAGCACCACATTCCATTTATTGGCCCCCATAGGCTTGTTCAAACACATGAGGCAATACCTAGCCATAGCAAAATGAAAATACAGAGTCTACCTTCAAATCTACAGCAATCTCAGTAATGTTAAAAATCCAAAGTTCAGTGTGTCTTCTAATATTCGTCCAATCACTTAACTGTAATCCTCATATAAAATCAAAATCACAAAGCAGATCACATATCTCCAACATAGCCTCCTTCTACTCTTGGTCCTAAAGTCATAACATGGACAAAGCTTATGAGTTCTGCTGCTTGCTACGGCTGGACTTAAACCAGTTGTTTTATTACATTATCACAAGCTTTTTGTTTCCCACTTCTCTCACTTATTGGCTGTCCTGGACCTTGCTCTGTATATTTACCTTGATAACAATTCCTTATTTGATGACAAACACATAAATAATAAACTTAGCTACGTGGGATCTTTCCCCAAAGCCACCACTCCCTTACTCTGATTATCTCCTAGAGGAGAGGATTTAGCAACATCCATTTTGTGGTACCCCTTTATTATTTGAACCATGCATTTTATATTTTTTCCTTGCTCAATGTGGCTTCTTTCCATCAAAATGCTGTTCATAACACTGAACTTATTAACCAGATAAAAGTACTTATACCAGGCTATTTTGAGACTTCTTTTGCTAATGCAGTGACTAAATTTTTTCAATTTATCCTCAGAAGACTTGATAAAAGGGTAAAACATAGCCACATTTTTTTCACTTAAATATCAAAAAATTAGTCTCTGGGCCACATCCTAACCAAACAGACTGCCTCAGTTCAAATCACACTCAGCACCATTATCTGACATGCTAGTATGGCCCATTAAGCCCCACTTCACTGCTTTATAAAACAAAATTCCAAAATCCACATTTCACCAAATAAAAATTGTTCAGACCTATCACAATACTCCAGTCCCTGTTACCAACTTCTGTCTTAGTTAGGGTTTCAGTATTGTTAAGTGGGTCTCTGATCAAGGAAATTCTATTATGAAGTACAACATTTAATCGTAGTTGGTTTTCAGGTTTTGAGATTTAGTCCATTATCAACTTGTTGGGAGGCATAACAGCGTCCAGGCAGGCATGGTGATGAAGGAGCTGTGAGTTATATATTTTGTTCCAAAACTAGCCAGGGAGGACTGACTCTTCCTAGCAGGAGGAGGAGGGTCTCAAAATCCACCCCCAAAGTGGCACGCTTCCTCAAATCTTCACCTACTCCAACATGACCATGTCTCTTAGTAATGTTACTCCCTAGACCAAACATATTCAAACCATCATAGAAACCGGAGTCTAAACTTGAAATTCATTTTTATAACTTATACACACAGCCCAAAGGTGTAGTATTAAAGAGAATATTCACAAAGCCAAGTTTGTATATTATATCTAAAAGGTCTGGAGCTGAGGATGGTTCAAATTGTCGTAAGAGACACTGAATCAATTCCATTTTTGTGCCTGTGTCTTATCTGTGACTTTTCATACTGAATTTAGTATGGGATCTCTGTTTGCATCCTAGAGTTATAACATTTTTATGAATTTTGGATAATTTTGATATTTGGAATTTAGAACTAAGAACATTAAATCTCTCATAGTACCTTACAGACAAGGAATGGAATAAGTGATAAGACAAATAGGAATATGTGTGCAATGTTCTCTGCCTTTAGCTGGATTTATAAAGAAACACAATGAAGTACTGACAGAGTTCAAGTATATATTATAGAAACCTAAACATCACTGGATTATTCTTTGAAATGATACCTTATGTAGGAATGTTTTTTAAAGTACCACCAAAATCATCATTCATGAATTGAAGGAATATTGTCTTTCTATCTTGAGTTGTATCGAACTACATTGCTAATATTAAAATAAAATTATATTGATTTCTACCACTAAAACCAATGTAAAAGTACATAATATATGTATAAAAATGTAAGACCAAGACAAGAACTATATATTTTTTTATTTATTATTAATTATGTTTGTATGTATGTGTGTGTTGATATACAAGGGGTATGCTGTGTAAGTGGAATCCACAGGACAATAGTGGACAAGTGGGAATAGATTCTAGCCTGTGCCTTGTAGCAGGTCTCCCCTGTTTTACCTTGTGCGGGCTACTCTGGGTCACTTGCTGAACCTCCTCGTTCTCTTTCTCCCATCTCCTTTAGGAGTGATGAGATTTAAAGTAAATTAATTTAAAAAAAAGATCTGAATCAAATTCAGTGTTTCAGACCTGTAAGGAAATACTTTTGTTTGTTTTCTTTTTAATTATTTATTTATTTATTTATTTATTTTTACACTCCAGATTTTATTCCTCTCCTGGCCCACCCTCGGACTGTCCACATCCCATACCTCCTCCCCATTCTCGATGTCTTCACAAGGATATCCCCACTCTAAGCACCTCACCAGACCTCTAAACTTCCTGGGGCCTCCAGTCTCTTGAGGGTCAGGTTCATCTTCTGACTGAACCCAGACCTGGGAGTCGTCAGCTGTGTATGTTAGAGGCCTCATATCAGCTGGTGTCTGCTGCCTGGTTTCCAGTCCAGTGTCTGAGATCTCAGGGGGCCAGGTTAGTTAAGACTGCTGGTCTCCTACAAAGACACCCTCCTCTTCAGCTGCCTCCAGCTTTTCCCTAATTCATCCAGAGGGGTCAGCAGTCTCTCTTCATTGTTTGGGTGCACGTATCTCCATCTGACTTTTTTTTATAAAATCCCACATTCTTTCCCTGTTTTCCTGTATATATTTTTATTTACATTTTAAATGTTATCCTCTTTCCCGGTTTCCTGTCCATAAACCCCCTATCCCAAACCCCTCTCCCTTCTTCTATGAATTGTTTCTTTACCCATCCACCCACGCCTTTCTGCCTCCCGGCTCTGATATTCCCTTATATTGGGGGGGGGTGTCTAGCCTTGGCAGGACCAAGGGTTTCCTCTCCCATTGGTGCCCAACAAGGCAATTCTCTGCTACATATGCAGCTGGAGCCATGGGTCTGTCCATCTTTGGGTGGTGGATTAGTCCCTGGGAGCACTCACCGATTCATATACTTGTTCTTATGAGGTTGCAAACACTTAAGCTCCTTCAATCCTTTCTCTAACTCCTTCAATAGGAACCCAATTCTCAGTTCAATGGTTGACTACAAGCATTCGCCTCTGTATTTGTCATGCTCTGTCATAGCGTCTCAGGAGACAGCTATATCAGGCTCCTGTCAGCATGCACTTTTTGGCATAAATAAAATTATCTGAGTTTGTTGGCTGTATGAGTATGGGCTGGATCCAAGGGTGGGGCAGTTTCTGGATGGCCTTTCCGTCACTCACTGCTCCAAACTCCTTTTTCCTCCTATTAATATTTTTGTTTCACTTTCTAAGGACAGATGCATTCTCACTTTGGTCATCCTTCTTAAGCATCATGTGATCTGTGGATTGTATATGGGTATTCTGAGTTTTTGGGCTAATATCCACTTATCAATGAGTGAATACCATGTGTATTTGTGATTGGGTTACCTCACTCAGGATGATATTTTCTAGTCCCATCCATTTGCCCATGAATTTCATGAAGTCATTATTTTTAGTACTTAAGTAGTACTCCATTGTATAAATATATCATATTTTCTATATCCATTCCTCTGTTGAAGGACATCTGGGTTCTTTCCAGCTTCTGGATATTGTTAATGAGGCTGCTGTGATGTGTTCTTGTTATATGTTGAAGCATCGTTTGGGTTTATGCCAAGGAGTGGTAGAACTTTTCTGAGGAACCTCCAGACTGATTTCCAGTGTGGCTGTACGAGAATGCAATACCACCAACAATGGAGGAGTGAGTGTTACTCTTTCTCCACATTGTCAGCATTGTCACCTGAGTTTTTTACCTGAGCCATTCTGACTGGTGTAAAGTGAAATCTCAGAGTTGTTTTGATTTGCATTTCCCTCATGTCTAAGGTTGTTGAACATTTCTTTAAGTGCTAGTCAGCCATTTGATATTCCCCAGTTGAGAATTCCTTGTTTAGCTAGGTACCCCATTTTTTATTTTGGTTAATTCGTTTTTTGTAGTCTACATTCTTGAGTTCTCCAACGCAGGAAGCTCTGGATGCCCCTAACACTCCAGAAATTCAAGATTTTGATTTAAAAATCATGACTTACAATGAAGTTAGAGGTCTTTAAGAAGGACATAAAGAATTCTTTAAAGAAATAAAGCACAACACAGGAAAACAGGTAGAAACCCTTAAAGAGGAATTACAAAACCCATTAAAGAATTACAGGAAAACACAACCAAAGAGGTGAAGGAATTGAACAAAACCATCAAGTAAATAAAAACGGAAATACAACAAATAAAGAAATCACAAAGGGAGACAACCCTGGAGATAGCAAACCTAAGAAAAAGATTATGAGTCATAGGCATAGGCATTACAAACAGAATACAAGAGATAGAAGAGAGAACCACAGGGGCAGAAGATACATAGAAAGCATTGACATAATCATCAAAGGAAATGTAAAATGCAAAAAGCTCCTAATCCAGAACATCCAAGAAATCCAAGACACAATGAGAAGGTCAAACATAAGGATAATGGGTATAGAAGGGAGCAAAGATCCCCAACTGAAAAGGCCAGTAAATATCTTCAACAAAATTATAGAAGAAAACTTCCATAACCTAAAGAAAGAGATGCCCACAAACATACAAGAAGCCAACAGAACTCCAAATATATTGGACCAGAAAAGAAATCCCTCCCATTACATAATAGTCCAAACACCAAATGCACAAAACAAAGAAAGAATATTAAAAGCAGTAAGGAAAAATGTCAAGTACCACATAAAGGCAGACCTATCAGAATTACACCAGACTTCTCACTAGAGATGATGAAATCCAGAAGATCCTGGGCAGATGTCATACAAACCCTAAGAGAACACAAATGCCAGCCCAGGCTACTATATTCCATAAAACTCTCAATTACCATAGAGGGAGAAACCAAGCTATTCCATGACAAATCCAAATTCACACAATATTTTTCTACAAATCCAGCCCTGTGAATGGTTATAGATAGAAAACTCCAATGCAAGGAAGGAAATTACTTCCTAGAAAAGGCCAAAAAGTAATCTAATTTCAACTAATCCAAAATAAGATAGCCATACAAACATAATTCCACCTCTAACAACAACAACAACAACAACAACAACAACAGTAGCAACAACAAAACAGGTAGCAACAATCAGTATTCTGTAATAACTCTTAACATAAACGAACTCAATTACCTAATTAAAGACATAGACTAACACCCTGGGTACAGAAAGAGGACCCAGCATTTAGCTCCATACAGAAAATAAGCCTCAGTAAGAAAGACAGACACTAATGCAGAGTAAAAGCCTGGAAAACAAATTTTCGGGCAAATGTTTTCAAGAAACATGCTGAAGTAGCCATTCTAATATTGAATAAAATTGACTTCCAACCAAAAGTTATCAAAAGAGATAAAGAAGGACACTTCATATTTATCAAAGGAAAAGGCCATCAAGATTAACTCTCAATACTGAATATCTGTGCTCCGAATTCAAGGGCACCTTTATTCATAAAAGAAACCTTACAAAAATTCAAAGCACAGATTGCACCTCATACAATAATAGTGGGATATTTCAACACCGCTCTCTCATTAATGGACAGATAATGGAAACATAAACTAAATAAAGACACAGAGAAACTAACAAGTTTTGAATCACATGAATTTAACAGATATCTATAGAACGTTTCATCCTAAATTTGAAGAATATACCTTCTTCCCAGCACCTCATGGTACCTTCTCCAAATTGACTATGTAATCAGTCACACCACAGGCCTCAACATATAAAAAGAAGATTGAAATTATCCTTTTCATTCTATCAGATCACCACAGACTAAGACTGGTCTTCAATATCAACAAAAATGACAGAAATCCCACATACACATAGAAGTTTAACAATGCTTTACTCAATGACAACTTGGTCAAGGAAGAAAGAAAATAGTTAAAAACTTTTTAGAATTTAATGAAAATGAGGGCACAACATATCCCAACTTATGGGACATAAGGAAAGAAGTATAAGAGGAAAATCTATAGCTCTGAGGGCTTCCAACAAGAAACTGGAGAGAGCATACACTAGCAGCTTGACAGCACTCTTGAAAGCTCTAAAACACAAAGAAGCAAACACACCCAAGAGGGGCACACAGTAGGAAATAATCAAACTCTGATCTGAAATCAACCAAATAGAAACAGAAAGGACTGTACAAAGAATCAATAAAATCAGGAGTTCGTTCTTTGAGAACATCAACAAGATGGATAAATCCTTAGCCTGACTAACCAGAGGACCCAGAGAGTATATCCAAATTAACAAAATCAAACATAAAATGTAGACAAACAACAGAAACAAAGAAAAAAACAACAGGTCTTAGTACAAAGGCCTATACTCAACAAAACTGAAAATCTGGATGAAATGGACAATTTTCTAGACAGATACCAGGTCCCAAAGTTAAATCATGATCAACAGTCCTGAGCATTCCTATAATTCCTAGAAATAAAAGCTGTTATCTCCCAAGGAAAAAAAAAGTCCAGGCCCAGATGGGTTTAGCTCAGAATTCTATCAGACCTTCATAGAAGGCCTAATACTAAGACATCCAAACTATTCCACAAAATCGAAACAGGAGGAACACTACCCAATTCCTTCTATGAATCCAGAACAAATAAGGCTGCTATCAATATAGTGGAGCATGTGTCCTTTTGGTTTAATTCTCTACCACATTTTTGATTTGGGTTGTTTGGGTTTTTGGTGGTTAGCTTCTTGAATTCTTTCTTATATTTTCGAATATTATCTTTTTATTGGATGAGGGGTTAATGAAGATTTTTTCCCAATCTTTGGGTTGCTAATTTGTCTTATTGACTATGTCCTTTGCCTTATATAAGCTTTCTAGTTTCATGAGGTCCTTTTTATGAATTCTTGATCTTAGAGCGTGAGCCATTGGAGTTCTGCTTAGGAAATTTATTCCTGTGCCAATGAGTTCAAGACTCTTTCCCAATTTCTCTTCTATTAACTTTAGTGTATATGGTTTTATGTTGAGGTCCTTTATCTATTGTACTTGAGCTTTGTGCAAAGTGACAAAGGGTTAATTTAAAAATTTTTTTTTTTATATACAGCTAGCCAGTTAGACCAGCACCATTTATTGAAGAAGCTTTTATTCCTCTGTTTTGTATTTTTTGCTTCTTTGTCAAAGATCAAGTGTGTGTAACTGTGTGGTTTTATTTCTGGGTCTTCAACTCTATTCCATTGATCAACCTGTCTGTCTCTATACCAATACCATGCAGTTTTTATCAGTATTGCTCTGTAGTAGAGCTTAGTTCAGAGACGGTGATTTCCCCCAGCTGTTCTTTTATTGTTAAGGATTGTTTTCATTATTCTGGGCTTTTTGCCTTTCCAGATGAATTTGAAAATTTGCTCTTTCCATGTCTTTGAAGAATTGTGTTGAGATTTTGATGAGAATTGCACTGAATCTGTAGTTTGCCTTTGGTAGGGTGGTCATTTTTACAATGCTAATTCTGGTAATCCATGAGCATGAGGGATCTCTCCATTTTCTGAGATCTTTGATTTTTTTTTCAGAAACTTAAAGTTATTGTCATACAAATTTTTCATTTGTTTGGTTAGAGATACTCCAAGATATTTTATATTATTTATGGCTACTTTGAAGGGAGTTGTTTTCCTAATTTTTCTCACTCTGCTTATTATTTGTATAAAGGAAGGCTACTGATTTATTCAAAATAATTTTATATCTGACCACTTTGCTGAAGTTGTTTATCAGCTGGAGAAGTTTTCTGGTAGAATTTTTGGGTCATTCATTTATACTATCGTATCATCTGAAAATAGTGGTAACTTTATTCCTTCTTTGCCAATTTGTATTACCTTCATTTTTTTGTTGTTGTTGTCTTACTGTTCTAACTATCACTTTGAGTACTATAATGAATAGATATGGAAGAGTGGGCATCCTTGTCTTATTCATTATTTTAGTGAGATTGCTTTAAGTACCTCTTCATTTAATTTGATATTGACTGTTTGCAGTAAATTGCTTTCATTATGTTTAGGTATGGACCTTGAATTCCCGATCTCTCCAATACCTTGAACATGAAAGGTGTATGAATTTTTTCAAATGCTCTTTCTACATCTATAAAATGATCATGTGACGTCTCTCTTTGCATTTTTAATATAGTAGATTATGCTAATGAACTTTTGTATATTGAAACAATCTTGCATCCCTGGGATGAGGCCTATGTGTTTGTGCTGTATGATGGTTTTGATGTGTTCTTGGATTCGGTTTTCTTGAGCATTTTTGCATCAATATTCTTAAGTGAGATTGGTCTGAAGTTCTCCTTTTTGGTAAAGTTAGGGTCCTTGTTTGGTTTAGGAATCAGAGTCATTGTGACTTCATAGAATGAATTAGGTAGTGTTCCACTGTTTCTATTTTACTGACTAGTTTGAGGAATATTGGTATTGTCTTCTTTGAAGTTCTCGTAGAAGTCTGAACTAAATCCATCTGGCCCTGGGCTTTTATTCCCCCTTTGGTTAGAAGGATTTTAATGACTTCTTCTATTTCCTTATGGGATATGGGCCTGTTTAGAAAGTTTACCTGCCTTTGATTTAACTTTGGTATGTAGTATCTGTCTAGAAATCCATTCATTTTATCTTGATTTTCCAGTTTTGTTGATTATAGGCTTTTGAAGTAGGACCTGATGGTTTTATGAATTTCTGAAATTTCTGTTGTCATGTCTCCCTTTTCATTTCTGACTTTGATAATTTGGATACTGCTTCTGAGCCCTTTTGTTAGTTTGGCTAGGGGTTTCTCTATCTTGTTGATTCTCTCAAAGAACCAGCTTATGGTGTTGTTGAGTCTTTGTATTATTCTCATTGCTTCTATTTGGTTGATTTCAGACCTGTGTTTGATTATTTCCTACCTTCTACTCCTCTTTGCTGATATTGCTTCTTTTTGTTGGAGAGCTCTCAGGTGTGCTGTTAAGTTGCTAGTGTAAAATATCTCCAGTTTCTTTACCAAGGCACTTAGTCCTATGAAGTTTCCTCTTAGCACTGCTTTCCTTGTGTCTCATAAGTTTGGGTACGATGGGTCAAAATTTTCATTAAATTCAGTAAGTTTTTAATTCTTTGATTTATTTCATCTGTGAGTAGAGAGTAGTTTAGTTTCTGTATGTATGAGGGCTTTAGTTGCTTATTGTGTTATTGATAGGGTGCTTGGGATTATTTTAATCTTCTTGTATTAGTTGATGTTTGTTTTGTTGTCAATTACATGGTTGGTTTTGGAGAAGGTACCATGAGCAGCAAAATGCTGTATCTTGTTTGTATGTCCAGTTTGTTAGCTTATGTCTTTTTATAGATGGGTTACGTCCATTAATATTGAGAGATATTAAAGACAGATAACTGTTGGTTCCTTTTATATTTATTTTTGTAGGTGGTTTCATGTTTTTGTGGTTCTTTCCTTTTGGCTTTGCTGTGAGATACTTAAGAACTTGTGTTTTCTTTGCTGTTGTTATCTTCCTGAAGTTGGAGTTTTTCCTTTGTGGATCCTCTGTATTGCTGGATTGGTGAAAAGATAATTTGAATTTGGTTTTGTCCTGGAATACTTGGGTTTCTCCATTTATGTTGATTGAGAGTTTTGGTGGGTATAGTAGCCTGGGCTGACATTCGTGGGTTTTTTTTATTTTCAGATTTTCATTATCAGTTTATTTTTCAGAAAAATTTTTGGTCAGCATTCATGTTCTGACTAGTTTTTTTTTGTTTTTGTTTTTTTGTTTTGTTTTGTTTTTTTAATTAACTTGAGTATTTCTTATTTACATTTCGAATGTTATTCCCTTTCCCGGTTTCTGGGCAAACATCCCCCTAATCCCTCCCCCTCCCCTTCTTTATGGGTGTACCCCTCCCCATCCTCCGCCATTGCCACCCTCCCCACAACAATTCGTGGGTTTTTTTTAAGAGTTTGCATGACCTGTGATGAGGCTCTTCTGGCTTTCAAAGTCTCTGTTGAGAAGCCGGGTGGAATTCTCATTGGTCTGCCTTTCTATGTCCTTGTCGCTTTTTCCTTGCAGGTTTTAATATTCTTTTACTGTTCTGTGCTTAGTGCTTTGATTATTATGTGACAAGAGGATTTTCTTTTCTAATCTCACTTGTTTGATGTTCCATAGGCTTCTTATACCTTTATGGTCATCTCTGTCTTTAGGTTGGGGAAGTTTTCTTCTATGATTTTACATTTTCAGGTCCTTTAAACTAGGAATCTTCATTCTCTTCTATTCCAATTATTCCTAGATTTGCTCTTTTTAATTGTCCTGAATTCCCTGAATGTTTTGGGTTAGGAGTTTTTTTATGTTTTCAGTTTTCTTTAACAGTTAATCAAGCTCTTCTGCAGGATCTTCTCCACCTGAGATTCTCTCTTCTATCTCTTGTATTCTGTTGGTGATACTTACATCTGTAATTCCTAACCTCTTTCCTATATTTTCCACTTCCAGGTTTTCCTCCATTTGTGCTTTTTTGTTGTTTCTATTTTCACATTTATGTATTAGACTGCTTTATGCAATTTCTTCACCTGTTTGATTGTGTTTTCCTGTATTTCTTTAATGAATTTGTTTCCTCTTTAAGTGCTTCCACCTGATTACCTGTGTTTTCCTCTATTTCTTTTTTTTTCCCATCTTTATTAACTTGAGTATTTCTTATTTACATTTCGATTGTTATTCCCTTTCCTGGTTTCTGGGCCAACATCCCCCTAATCCTTCCCCCTCCCCTTCTCAGTTGGTGTTCCCCTCCCCATCTTCCCCCCATTACCGCCCCTCCCCTCAACAATTACTGGGGGTTCAGTCTTGGCAGGATCAAGGGCTTCCCCTTCCACTGGTGCTCTTACTAGGCTATTCATTGCTACCTATGAGGTTGGAGCCCAGGGTCAGTTCATGTATAGTTTTTGAGTAGTGACTTAGTCCCTGGAAGCTCTGGTTGGTTGGCATTGTTGTTCATATGGGGTCTCAAGCCCCTTCAAACTCTTCCAATCCTTTCTCTGATTCCCTCAATGGGGGTCCCGGTCTCAGTTCAGTGGTTTACTGCTGGCATTTGCCTATGTATTTGCTGTATTCTGGCTGTGTCTCTCAGGAGAGAGCTACATCTGGTTCCTGTCGGCCTGCACTTCTTTGCTTCATCCATCTTATCTAATTAGGTGGCTATATATGTATGAGCCACCCAAAACCTATACAGTATATGTGGGGCAGGCTCTGAATGGGTGTTCCTTCTGCTTCTGTTCTAAACTTTGCCTCCCTATTCCCTCCCAAGGGTATTCTTGTTCCCCTTTCAAAGAAGGAGTGAAGCATTCACATTTTGGTCATCCTTCTGTCAGGGAGTTATTTATATCCTCCTTAAAGGACACTATTGTCTTCATAAGATAGGATTTTAGGTAAGCTTCTTGATTTTCAGGTTTTTTGGTGTATTCAGGGCATGCTTTGGTGAGAGAACTGGGTTCTGATGATGCCCATGTATATTGCCTCCTGTTACTTATGGTCATCTGGTTATCTCTAGTGTTTGCTAGTCTGGGTGACTCTATCTGTAGTCTGCTTCTTTTTGCCCCAGGTTGCAACACGCCTAAGGCCTATGGCCCTGGCTGTAGCAGACCTTCTGTGCAACCTCCAACTGGAGGGTCTTCAGAGGGGCAAAGGAGCCTCTGATTTGTTGTTTTGGCTGAGAGGTCTTCAAACTTTTGGATCTTCAGAAGATCAGTCAAACTGTTGTCCAGTACGAAGCTGTTCTCTGTGGTGGTCAATGAACTGTGGTTTCTGCTTCCTTGTGTACAGCCATACTCCTGGGAGGATTTTAGTCTGTTGGGTCAGTTGCCCTGCAAGCCACAGAGGCCCTGGGAGATCTTCAGAATGTGGTGGCCATTACCCAGTTGCCCTTTGTACAGAGGAACTCCTGGAATGCCTTCAAACTTTGGTGTCCCTGGTGAAGTGGATCTCCTGGGATGTCTCCAATTGTGATGTCACATAACCTGGGTGCAGCAGACTTCCTGGGGTGCCTCTGGATGTGGTATCAAATGTTCTGGGTGCAGAGGTTCCTCTGGTATGCCTCAGGATATAGCAGCCTCTTCTGGGGAGTAGCCTAGCTAGCAGCAGTCTGTCTCAGCAGAAAGGATCAGGCAGAAGAACATAGAAATATTATCTTCCAAACCATCTTTCAAGATCTAACATTGATATTTTGAAGGAACTTAAAGAAATAAAGTATTATATGATATCATATCCTGGTTTTTTTTATTATTGTTTACTAGACTTTCATATATTAATCAATTGTATCTAGAATGATAATTCCCATATTAAAAGTTGTTGTGGAACTCATTTCTACAGAGATACATAATTCAGTATTTATGTTCATTGTGGAAATAAAGCTATTTAAGGATGACAAAGGATATTGTCCAAATCTGTTTCTTATTTGTGAACCAGCATTCTCCATATCGATGTGATTTTGAACTCCTTAAGGAAGCTCTGTGTATATCTGAAATAGCAAATGTTTTTTTATTGAGAAGATCCCATGATTCTAGTATCAGAGGGAGGAATATGTCTACCATCCACATCACTTGAACCTCCTTTTACCCCTTCTTGAATATCAACAGAAAATAATAAAAAGAGATATACTAAAAAGAGGTTCTACCTCTCTATCCCTAGTTGTCTTTGTCTCTCTCTAGTGTATGTGCATATGTTTATGTGGGAGGTTGTATGTGTGTGTGTGTGTGTGTGTGTGTGTGTGTGTGTGTACGTGTGTTTAGCAATAAGAGATATTATGTTCTGTTGAAGAAGAAATGAGCATGTGTAGTGAAAACTTTGAAAAGTAATGGTTATGAGAAGGACAGAATGGAGTAAGTTAAAAGGTTTGAAGATGAGAGTTATTTTTATGAGAAGCCCTGTCACAGTTCTACTTATTTCCTGTGTGCTGTTAATGGATTTGTAACACGTACTTGGTTGGTAATTACATCTGTTTTGGTTGAATGAATAAGTGAATGAACGAATGAATGAATGAATGAATGAATGAATGAAATACACGAAAGTTAAAAGTATAGTTAAGTGACAATGAAATATTGGTAGAATGGCTTGGTTACATTGGTAGAAAAAGACAAGGTGTACAAGAGGAAGGAAAGACATAGCCTCTAGAAGCAGATACTGTTACTTCAGGAAAATCATCTTCCCTTATATTTTACCTATGCTATGAGAATAGATAGAAACACATGAATTATCCAATAGACATAAAATAGCATGTGGTACCCAGAAAAAATCATGTAAACTGCACAGTGAAATACATATACACTTTATTTTGCAGTTAATGTTAATTCTTTTTATAAAGAGTTTCATCTTTGTAAACAGGAAAATAAAATGTTTTTGAAAAATTGTTTTAACAATACCACAGTTAATTGAGCATTTGGGGCACCAGACTGCATAGATTTTGTGAGAAGTACCTATGATAAATGATGTATATATACATCATTCCTCTCAATTTAGATACACAATATAGCCAAACTAGGGTTATTGATTTTTAGAAGAAAATAGTAAGTTTATGACTCAAAGTAATCCTCATTAAGGGTGGCACATTGGACAGGAACAGAAAGCTGAGAACCTGTTACAAACATTGATACACAGTGTCCCCTCTTTGGAACTCCTTTCCTCTGATGCCTCACTGGCAGAAATGCAGTATATTTTTTTACCTGCAAAGGCACATTTTCTTCCATTTGTATTTTTAGGTTTTTACATAAACAGGAAGAAAAACTGTGCAAAACAAAAGATATAATAGAGCAAAAAGAATTCTGCTGCTGATAAATTTAAATGTTTTTCTAAAACCATTTTAATAGATTTTTTTCTCTTCCCATTATCACAGTGCATAATGACAGAACTCAGAATTAACGTACATCCAGGTCATTACAATGGTATTCACTGTAACTTAGCAACAGCTAACCTGGCTTCCTCAGCTTCTGGATTTCCATTGCTGGACCTAGGAGGCCAAAGAAAATTAAATTTACTCTAAATTTCTTATGTTAGCAGTTAAATGTTAAGCTTATGTTTACAGAAAGCTTTCTGAATTGACAGTTAGAATTCAGCAGGTCCTGTTCTGCACAGCCAGAAATGCAAGCCATTTCATTTAGCGAGTAGGAAGGTGGCTTAAAATCACTTCTCTCTGCCTACTCTCTCTTGTCCCACATGTTTTCTCTAACCCAAGATGACTTCCAAATAAAAACAAAAATCTATTGCCCAAAATATTTACACTAGATATTTAAATTGACTTAAAATTCAAAATCTACTTGCAATAAGGATATTAAAATCATAGTAAAGGTGTATTACAGGAATCTAATAGCAGAGATTTAGAATTTGAGATCAAGAGATTCACCTATACTTGGCCAAACTCTAGTTAGCTCCAAATTCACTTACATTTGCATTTTATGTATAATATCTAGGAAATCCACAAGAATTTCGGTTGTTATTTAATAAGTGAAGGACTTAAAAACATCTTATTAAACTTTTCTTAGCATATGTCTAAGACAAATAGACAGGAAACCAGGAAGGGGAATAATATTTACAGCCAGAATACAGCAAATACAGAGGAGAATGCCAGCAGCAAACCACTGAACTGAGAACAGAACCCCGTTGAAGGAATCAGAGAAAGGACTGGAAGAGTTTGAAGGGGCTCGAGACCCCATATGAACAACAATGCTAAGTAACCAGAGCTTCCAGGGACTAAGCCACTACCCAAAGACTATACATGGACTGACCCTGGACTCTAACCTCATAGGTAGCAATGAATAGCCTAGTAAGAGCACCAGTGGAAGGGGAAGCCCCTGGTCCTGCTAAGACTGAACCCGCAGTGAATGTGATTGTTGGGGGGACAGCGGTAATGGGGGGGGGATGAAGAGGGAAACACCCATAAAGAAGGGGAGGGGAGGGATTAGGAGGATGTTGGCCTGGAAACCAGGAAAGGGAATAACACTCGAAATGTAAATAAGAAATACTCAGGGCAATAATAATAATAATAAAAAAGAAATGTAAGTAAAGAAATATATCTAATAAAAAACTTTAAAAAAAGTCAATGCTGACATGTATGCCAAAATAAATAAGGAGAGGACTTACAGCAAAATTATTCATAACACAAAAACAAAATTTAAGGCTCTTCTTAAGTTGCATGTGTGCATGTGTGTGTGCATATGTGAGTGTGTGTGTATGTGTGTGTGTATGTTTGTGTGACTGAGTCCATATGTATGTATAATTTTCTAATCTTCCAAATCCCTTTTAAATAAGTGTATATTACCGAATGATAGAAAGTATACATTGTTTTATAAAACACCTTTTATTTCATTTATGTTTTTAGGCTTACATGGTACATCTACATGTAAAGTAATCTATTTCTGATTGACCAAAACTTAAAGTTAATAAATTCTAGAAACTATATTTCCATATGGGACTTTTCCTTTCTTTCTATTTTTACATTATTGTGTTGATGATCGTATATATCAAAGTTAATTCTTACCTCCTTAGATATGAAATTACCAACAACATATTACTGTAATTATTAAATAATAGAGCTATGTGATTTTTAAAGAAACACTGAAAAAAGTTCATATTTTCAAAGTTCATGAATATGAACTAATACATTTTGTTATATTAATTCCTATTCTTTTTACCCTGGACCTAGTAATTTTTTCCAAAATTCATATTTACCATTTGTAATGTTCTTATTTCAGAACAGCATTACATAGACTTAGCTCCTCTCTGATATTGTTGTGAGGTATATTATATTTCTCAATGTTATAGGACAAACAATCTAATTACACACATGTTATTTTATAAACTTGAATTAAAACAGGTTAGGAGAGGAAAAAAGGATATACAAATGCAACATTTTTATAATTGCCTACGTAATTACTTATACTGGTACTTCCTGCTTGTTCTGTGAGCTTGCATAATTGTCTGGTAATTTTGTTTTCAGTCTGCGAATTTTTCCAGTGTTCAGGTAAAAATGATAAATAGTAAATGAATATATAAAATCTGAATTTACAGGCTATAGAATTTCTTAGTCAACAGATATTTACTTTAAGTTGTTTTGCTACACATTGCAGTCTAGTGTTCTTATAGTCCTAATGAAGCCAGGTGTTGGTGCTACTACCTTCTTGCCTTTGTTTTAAAACAATTTCTTCATTTTTTAGATCTATAGTAATATAAAGTATTCAGAAAATTTCAGATTCATGGAATTATGCATTTTCATAGATTTTCTAGTTTTACTTATTTATTTTAAATATTGAAATGTATTTATAAGACTCATTAAGATTGCTAAAGTTTCTGTGGTTATTAATCTGTCTTAGATTTCTTCTTCATCTGGTTTTTTATATTATTCAATATTAGAATTCCTAGTCTTTCATTTTGTTCCACTTTTATTGTCATTTTTCTTCAAGGAAATTTATCATCATATTTTTGGAGTAGTTTGCTTAGATATTTCTGTATATGATTTATACTTGCTTCTTTTAACTTCTATCTGTAGAATCTATCTTATTTTGGTTTTACGCAGGGCATAATTACACCGTGCTGTTTACCTCTGCATCTCATGATAGGTTGGTGAGTTCATATATTAGAAGATATAATGAAACACACCTTGATTTTACTTTCTATGATTAGAGTGCTTATTGCCACTAGATTTTCCTCTGCTCTATGGGCACTAGGTAACACCTCAGAGAAAGTACTGAGGCTCAAAGTTAACTTGCCCTAACATGTTGAAATTGAACATCTGCTATTTGAGCTAAAATAGCTTTGATATTTGCTCTCTGAATCTCCATGCTGATATTCTATCTTTTCTATCCCAGTGATATCATACATATCTGGTAGCATCTACTGACTGACAACTCTATTCTTTCCTTATAACTCTATTCTTTCTGACTATGCCCTGTGTAAACATTGTCCCAATGTCTGATTCAGAAGAGGTCACATTGCTAAAGTATAATGTAGTCCATAGGTAAACCTTGCTTTAATGTATTAGGTGGACTGGGACCTGGATCTCCAGATGTGGTCCATTAATGAAGAACAGTAACTGCTCTTGCTGAGGACTGGTGTTTTGTTTCAAGTATACATGTCACATAGCTCATAATCATCTGTAACTCCAGGTACAGGAGAACACCTGAGGCTACAGGTACCCTTGTTTACATATACAGAAACATACACACACACACACACACACACACACACACACACACCACCACCACCACCACCACCACCACCCCAAGCCACCTACAACAACAGCAACAGCAACAGAATAATAGGTATCAACACTCACTGTCATTGATATCTCGCAAAATCAGTGGTTTCAATTCACTTGTGGAAGTTTGATCCCCCAGCATAGGGGGGTGCTAGAGTGGTGGGGTGGGAAAGGATGGTTGTATGGGGGAGCAACCTCCTAGAGGCAAAGGGAGGGGAGGAGAATGTGGATGTGGGATGAGCGTTTTGAAAAATTATATATATATATATATTATATGTATATATATACATGACAAACAGAATGGATGTGAAAATAAGATCCATCTTTCTGTTGCATCTAAGAAGAACACTTTAGCACCAAATGTACATATTACTTCATGATCAAAAGATAGAAAATATTTTCTAGCCAGGCCGTGACAATACACATCTTTAATTACAAGACTTGTGAGGCAGAAGCAGGTGTATTGTGAGTTTGAAGCCAGCCCTGTCTACAGAGTAAGTTCCAAATGGATTTAACAGATATTTATAGAATATTTAATCCTAAAACAAAAGGATATACCTTCTTCTCATCACCTCATGGTACCTTCTCCAAACTTGACCATATAGTCGGTCACAAAACAGGCCTCAACAGTACATACTTTAAAAACCTGTACTCCACAAAATTAAAAAATCTAAGTGAAATGGATATTATTTTTGATAGGTACCACTTACCAAAGCTAAATGAAAAACAGATAAACAACTTAAATGGTCCTATAACACTTAATGAATTACAGAGTGTTTTTTCTTTATAAAACCATATTCAAAATATTCAGTATAATTCTTGCAAACCAAATCCAAGAACATATCAAAAAGATAATCTACCATGATCAGTTAGGCATCTTCCCAGATATGCAGACATGGTCCAATATACAAAAATCAATAAACAAAATCTACTACATAAATAAAGCAAAAGAAAAAAAATAAGATCATCTCATCTGGTGAAGAAAAGGCCAACATTCTCCAGAGATTAGGATTCAGAGACATACCTAAGCATAATAAAGGGAGTTTATTTAAAGCATTCAGCCAATATCTCATTAAATATACAGAAACCCAAAGTAATTCTACTAAAATCAGGAATAGACCAAGGTTTTCCACTTTCTCCATATCTATTCAGTATTGTACTTGAAGGCTCAGCTAGAGAAATAAGAGAACTAGAGGAGATAAAAATATACTCATTGGAAAAGATGAAGGTAAAGTATTCTTATTTGTAGATAGCAAACATAAGCAACACTACCAAAATTCCATCAGGAAACCTCTACAGATGATAAATACCTTCATACATAGCTTTGTACAAAATTAACTCAGAAAAATTAGTAGCCCTTTTATGTACAAGCTATAAAAGTCCTGAGAAAATTTATGGAAATATTTTCTACAATAGCTGCAAATAATATATCTTTTGGTAATTCTAACTAACTGAGTGAAAGACTTGTATGATAAAATCTTCAATTATTTAAAGAAATAAATAGAAGATATTATAGATACAAGGATCATCCATGTTCATGGATCAGTGAGATTAATACAGTAAAAATAACCATCCTCCCAAAAGCAATCTACAGACTCAATGTAATCACAATCAAAATTCCAACTGAATTCTTTACAGAACTTGATAGGACAATAGTCAATTTAATAAGGAAAACCCCAAAATCTCAGCACAGATAAAACAATCATGGACCACAAAAGAACTTCTAAAGATATCACCATCCCTGATTTCAAGCTGTGCTGTGGAGCAATAGCAATAAAACCCACATGATATTTGTGTAAAAACAGATATGTTGATCCATGGAATGAAATTGAAGACTAAGTCATTAATCCACACACCTATGGACTCCTGATTTTTTTTTAAATAAAAATCCCACAAATGCACAATGGAAAAAGAAACCATTGTCAACAATTGGTGCCTAACTGGATGCCTCCATGTAGAAGAGTGCAAGTAGATCCATAAACTTCACCCTGTACAAACTCAGGTCCAAGTGGATGAAAGAACTCAACATCCAGCTAGGTACCCTGAATCTGATGGGAGAGGAAGCAGGGAATAGCTTTGACCACATTGGCATAGACAGCAATATCTTAAACAGAGGACAAATACCATAATTACCAAGATTGAGAACCTCATGAAACCAAATACTTTGTTATGACAAAAGACACATACAAGGATGCAGTGACAACAGTCTAGAGCACACAAAAAGAGTTTTACCAACTCCACATGTGATAGAGTGCTAAAGTCAAAATATAAATGAATTCAACAAACTAAAATTCAACAAATCAAGTAATCCAACTAAAAGGAGGGTACAAGTCTAAACAGGGAATTCACACCACAGGAATTGAAAATTGCTAACAAACATTTAAAGAAATGTTCATCATTATTGGCCATCAAGGAAATGTAAATCAAAATGACATTAAGATACCCTCTTACATGTGTGAGAAGGGCTAAGATCAATAACACAAGTGACAGCTCACGCTGGTCAGGATGTGGAGTAAGGGGAACATTCCTCCTTTGCTGGGGGGAGTGCAAACGTAGGGCCTGTTTGGAAATCATTACGGCAATTTCTCTGCATACTGGAAGTTGATCTACCTCAAGACCTAGTCATACCATTTTTGGGCATATACACAAAGGACTCTCCATCCTACCACAAAACACTTGCTTGTTTGTAGCAGTTTTATTTATAACACTGAGAAACAGGAAAATCTTAGATGTCCCTCAATCAAAGACTAGCTTTACAATGTGGTACATTCGCACAATGCATTGTGTGACTCAGCTTTTAAAAAAATGACATCCTGAAATTTTCTAGCGAGTGAATTGGGCTAGAAAATATGAATCTGAGTGTTGCAACCCAGGCCCTGAAAGACAAACATAGTATGTACTTGCTTTTAAGTCGGTATTAGCTGTAAAGAAAAGGATAACCACGCTAAAGTCTGCATTTAGTCTATATTATATTCTGTATTAAGAAAAGTAATTTTAACTAAACACTTCTTCCTAGAGATATGTAAACTTAATATGGTTCAGAAAATTATTTATTCCTTATTCTAGATTTAAGTGAAGCATATCCTATCACTGTTGCGGTAAAAATATAAAGGCACTCGTCGGGTTCCCACTCACATCGCTCCATGTTTCCTCTCCCAGGCTCTCGCTGACTCAGACCCATCTGCGAGCCATTTACTCAGTTACCTTGGCAGGTTTTTACACCAGGCAAACACATCCCAATTCCTTAGCAGCCTGGTGCGTACTGCTTCCACACACTCTCTTGAATTCAATTAATTCGCCACGTGAAAGAACACATCACACAGTAACCTCTGATCCAATTGATAAGCTATAATTTGCCTGTCATTGGGCCAGGAAGAAGGTAGGTGGGAACGGAAGTTTTAGAAGGGAGGGAGAAGAAGCAAGAGAGAAGGAGACAGAGGAGAAGGAGCTTGGAGAACATGGCGGCAGATGTTAAGTTCTTCTCAGCACATAGATACAGGTAGTTATGACTATTTTTAATGGATGGGTCTGTACAGGATTTAGTGCTGTCTAGATGGGCAAATTATACCTTGTCAATGGGATCAGAGGTTATTGTGTGCTGTGTTCTTTCATGCGGCAACTTAATGGAGTTCAAGAGAGTATGTGATGGTGGGACGCACTGTTCCACCACAGAATTGTGATGTGTATGAAACTGGCATGACAGTGACCTTCTTTGGGAACTAGATGGGTAGAGAGATTGGTGATGGGCTCAAAGAGTAGCCATTACCAGTGTGAGATGGGATGGAGCTTAGCGGGTAAGACACTATACTGACTGAGTTGAAAATATCCCGAAGATGCCATGCAGCCCTATGGTGCTAGCACTAGCACGGGATAAAAGGAACCACTTAATTAATTTTACTACAACATATCACATATCTAGGGGTGCCTATACTTTTACATTAGTGGGGAAGTTAAGAAAATTTGGCATAATAGATGGAAAGATGGACAGTTGGTAAAATATTTTAAGCTGAGGGAAATGTTCAAATATGTGAATTTTAAGGACAAGAAATATCTTGGGAGAAGAGGGAAGATGAGATGTATTAAATGACAAGATAATGAGGTGAGATTGAAGAGTAAAATTAGTCATGATGGAAATAGAAAATGATAAAGGATTTAAAAATGTGAAATGAGTAAACCACTTATACAGGTTAGACGCAGTTGGATAAAGGCTAATCACGCAAACAATCTGCAGACAAGAGAGGCTAAGTGGCAAGCAGGGCTTCGCAAGGAGGCATGTATCTCCTTGGTAATTCATGGATAATAGAATAGATTTTGTAAGTGGACTGTGGAAGAGTGTGGCAAAAGAAGCAATCTAGTCAGGAAGGCAACCAAGGAAGGAAAGAGAGACAATTGGAACTGGGGATATTTTGAGGGTGAAATGCAAACCCAGTACATTGGAAACTCCCTGGATCCTATAGGGGTAACCCTAGCAGAGACACCTATTAATGGAGAATAAGAGCCTGAACTGGCCATCTCTTCTGATTGGGCAAGGCTGTTAGTGTTAGCACTGTGACAATAGAACCATGAACCTATTACTTGCTCAGTCTACAAATTGTGCTGGGGCAGTAGTGACTTAGAACTTGTGGGAGAGTGCAAGAAATGACTGGTGTAGCTTGCTGCAAGAGGAAGCTGTGTTTTACAATGCATGGATGACTGAAACTCCAGCTAGATGGCCCAGAAACCTAGGTTGAACCAAACAAAACTGGCAGAAAACAACCACAGTAAAAGAGTGCATATTGATCTGCATATATCACCCTGTACAAAACTAAAGTCTAGGTGAATGAAAGGTGTGAACATAAGACAATATACAACGAACTAATGGAAGAGAACTGGGAAATAGCCCTGAACACATTGGCATAGGAGAAGAATTTCCAACCAGAACACTGATAAGAGTGTGAACAAGCACTGACAGTTAATAAATGAGACCTCGTGAAACTGAAAATTCTTTGTAAGGCAAAGTTCACCAGGACTCAGACAAAGCAGCATCCTATAGATTATGCAATTTTCCAATCTAATTCCACATTGATGGAATAAAATATTTGGATATAAATATATCAACAACTTGAGACACTAGATATCAAACACAAAGAGTCAAATTAAAAACTGAATACAGTTCTAAACAAATTCTTAATCAAGGAAAGACAATTGACAGAGAAACATTTAAATAAATGTTCAAAATCCTTAGCCATCAGCAAAATGCAAAGCAAAATGACTTTTAAATGCCATCTGATATCTGTGAGAATTGCTAAGATCAATAACATAAGTAACAGCTCATGTTGGTAGGGATGTGAAACATGGGGAACTCTTCTCCATTGTTAGTGAGATTGCAAACTTTTATAGTTACTACGGAAATCAATATGGCGGTTTCTCATTAGTTTCAGACTTAATCTACCTCAAGATGTAGCTATTCCATTCTTTGACATGTAGTCAAAGAACATTCAATCCTACAAGGACCCTGATTCTTTATTGCTACTCTACTCATAATATTCAGAAACTGGAAATGACCTATGTGTTCCTCAATAGAAAAATGGGTAAAGAAAACAAGATACATTTACACTCTGAATTTTTACTCAGGTGATAAAAATGTAACGTGTAACTTGAGTCAAGTTAATGGAATTAGAAGGCATCTAACTGAGTTAGGTTACTCAGACCTAGAGAGATAAATGTGATATGGATTCATCTATATGAATATTTTAGCCATTAAATAAATGAAAACAACTTTCAATCTATAGATTCAGAAATGTTAGGCAGAGCAGAAGGGGATATGCAAGACACAGGTGGATCACCCTGGGAAAGGAAAAAGAATAAATTGTATGGGTGGAGATGAGAATGGCAGAATCACATATGGGATGGGATGGGGGATAAAGTCAAGAGTAAGAATGGCGGGGTAGACAGCTGGAATTTAAGGGCATTTGATGAATGAGATGGAAATCTAGTGCAGGAGAATCTTCATAAAATATATAAATATATAAAGGCCATCCTAACGAGGTCTCCTAATAATGTTGACAAAGAGTCACAACTGACCATCTCTTGTTACCAAACAATGGACTGCATTGCATTCAATTTGTTTATTGGTTATGGCAGTGCTAATGGTAGTTCTCAAAAGTCCAAGCCTGTTTCTAAAAAGATGGATTGCTCTCATTAACTGACCCCAATGCTACGTTTCCAAGGACAGCATTCACACAACTAATTGAACATAAATATGTAAGCTGATCATACCTTCACCAATACATTCTAGTGTCATTAATGAATGAAGATACCCTGTGTGTAATCAAAGAAAAAACATTAACATCAACGCAGCCAGAGATCATTTGATCTAACATCTTTCCTCCCTGAAAGATATACAAGAGCATCAGTTGCAGAAAATTTGTGGGAGTAACCAATAAATGTTTGATTCCACTTACAGCCTACTCCTTGAGAAGACCGATTTCAATAACTAAGAACCAGATATGAGATAGCCAGAGACCTAGGGTAAATTGAAAAAAAGTATCAATAAAATGACTCATAATAATATTTTGCTATTCTCACAGATGAGTGCCTTATTCAGTTTTCATGAGAGAAGCTTCCTCCTGCAGGAGACAGGATCAAATACAGAAACGCACAACCAGACATTTAAAGAGGAGGAGGAGGAGGAGGAGGAGGAGGAGGAGGAGGAGGAGCAGGAGCAGGAGGAGGAGCAGGAGCAGGAGCAGGAGGAGGCAGAGGAAATGGAATGCTCAGTTCTAAGTGGACTGTATCCATTGAATCTTTTCTCCCATAGCCCAGGAAATCCATGGAAGATGATGCAAATGAGTAATGTTGTATTGTGGTGAGGCAGGAGTGGGGGGCAGCACCCTCATAGAAGCAAGGAAAGGGGGATGAGATAAGGCATTTGTGTAGGGGAAATCCTGGGAAATTACATTTGAAATGTAAATAAATAAAATAATAAAAAGAGTGTAGTAGCCAGAGGTCATAGAGAATAAGAGGAGAAAGAAGGTCTCTGAGTCAACTCAGCAAAGCTCATAGGAATTCAGACTGGAGCAGCAAGCACAGAGCCTGCCACATTCTGCATCAAGGGTTCAGTTTGTAAATTACAGCTGTATTTCATGGGCATACTGATTGTAATCGAGTGTGTCTCTGATTCTTTTGTCTTGGAATTCTTTTCTTCTGTTGGGTAGAAGAGAGAAAAAAAGGAGTGGATCTGGAGAAAGAATAGGTAGAAATAAACTTGGAGGAGTAAAGGGAGAAAAGTGTAATAATGATATAAGTATATGAGAAAATATTCTGTTTTTAATGAAAAGAAAAGCAAATAACATAAACAGAACCTAAAGTTAGGGGTACTTATGCAACCTCATCTTACCTGAGGGACAGTTGTGATATGTGTGAATAGTGAAAGAAACAACAACAACTACAACAACAACAACAACTACAACAACAATCAGATTCCTTTGAAATCAGGTCTCTCATTTAATCTGGAGCTACATGGTGGTGACCATCATGCCCAATTAATCCTCTCATACTTAGAATTTCAAAAGGACTTCAAATTAGTTAAATCAGCATGGGCTCTTTTTCTAGTCAAGTCTACCGACTAGGTTATAACTTCAAACTCCCTTTGATCTTATGTATTTACTTAAAGGAGAATCATTATTAATTTTAATCATCTTCAAAATTTAATTCTTTCATACCTGAGACCTCTATCTTCAAATTATAACATTTTCTTTCCTTATGATATTTGTGTTAATTTATTACAAGTTTTTATTAAAATGTGAAAGGAAGGTTATTATTTCTATATTCATCCTTTTAAATTTAGATATAACTCTTTGTGTACATGTATGCATATATAAAGTATATTTATGAATAGAGCCACGGACAGAATTGAAGCTTAGGATCTATAAGTGTTATATAAAACAAATATTTGGCAATCTTGATCATATACCATCTGAATAAAACTTTGTGCAATCAGAATCATGTATTAATTTTCATGGAATTTTAAAGTACTAGCAGTGTTGTTTTTGCTAGTCTAATTAGATAGTGACAGAAACCACATCAACATATTTTTCTGAGAAATCATATGTATATATATATATATATAAACATTATTTTTTATTTATTATTACAGTTAAAATTTGTACTAATTCTTGTAACCTATAAAATAGTGTGTGTGTGTGTGTGTGTGTGTTAGATGAAACTGGGCTTGTTTGCTTCAGTGTTTGGAGGACAACTTCAGAGTCAATTTTCTTCTTTCTCCTTTAGATAGGTTCTGAAGGACAAACTTAGGTCAAGAAGTGTCCGCAGATTTTGAACACATTGTGGACCGCAATACAAGGTTTTTTTCTCCTCTAAATAATCACCAAAGAAGGACTATATTATATATGAATTTTTAGCACACCAATCCCCTCACACTACAAAACATTCAGTTTTATTTATTTTATTATTACTTGGTTCAATGAGAAACTTAGACAGTATGCATTAGACTGAAATGACTTCAACCTTGCTGATGTGTTAGAATTAAAAATATTACAAATTAAAATGTATAAAAACATGAAGAAGGAAAATTTAATCATTTCTGGAAATGTGGCCTCCCAAATTTCAAAGAATATCATTATAAACAAGGTTATTGAACAATTTCTAGAAAGAACAGAGATAATAATGATGTGCAGCTGATCATAAAGATAATTTTGAACAGGAGAAAATGTCTAAGGTGAAATTGATCAACTATCATGTGATGGGGCTTGTTTCTAGATTTGGGTAACTTTTCCCATCCTGCTGTAAGAAACGTAATTCCATGTTGTCTCTTCTCTCAGAATGGATGTTCATGGAGGCAGTATTTAAAGAAATCAGTGCAAAATCTGTCAAAAATGTCCTACTAAGTAAGTTAGAATGTGATGACGAAAACTTAAAGTTTCAATAAAATGGTTTCATTATTATTTTATATGATATGTAGTTTTAAAATATGTATTTATAAATAAATTAAATACTGTTATTAGACTTCTGAATATTTAATTTGCAGTCTGAGAGTACATATTTAAATTTCCTTCTGGGAATGTAGGAAATTACTTTATATTCATGTTTACCTTATCTGTTAGCACAAATATTAAACAGATCAGAAGCTCCCAATGGTGACATTTAACATATATGAGCCAACCGAGGGTCTGAAGCACACGATATGTTGAAATAATTGCAACTTTGATTTTCCCTTCTCAGAGATTTAACCCTGACAGATGAGCACAGGTAAATTACTGGAATTATTTCAACTCGTTCTCTCTTCACATTTCTGCAAAGACTTAAGCTTAGTTGTAACATTACATAGTCATAGCTGAGTCCACAGTACTTAGCATTTTATTATCCATATTCCCCAGTTGCTTACTGATATTCTCTTTTGATTAGTCACTAAACATAGTTGTCTTTTTAATGAAATGCAGACCATGGATATAGATGAGTCCTGCTGTGCTTCATCCATAATTTAAAACTCATCAGGTTCATGAAACTGTGATGGCCATTGTTACTGTACAGTAAATTATCCCATCTAGTCTACTTTGATCATGAATATAGCACCTACCACATAGTACAAGCTCACTCTATATACAGACAAGCAGAAAGAAATTAAGTCCAGGAAAAACAGATTTAAACTTTCACTCAAGTCCTTAGCATGTATTAAATTCTTGCTACCTAAGCCAGTGAAAGTTCTGTGTTACTGAGAATCATTTAGTACAATTTTCTTTTATATGCAACTCCATTTGGATGCTTTAATATTTAATGGTCTGTACTCTTCCTTGAGTATAGTCATTTTCTTTTTTTCATTGTAGAGATATTTTTCTGGTTTCAATTATTTCACATTTAGTATTTAGTATACTACCCAATTTGTTTGACATTTCTTATAATTTGCCATTTACAACATGTGTACAATATGTCAAGATTACATTCTCCATAAGTCCCTAGTTCCCCTCTTCTTTTCTTCTTTCTTCTTGATAACACACTGAACCCAAGTAACGTTGGATAATCACCAGCATGTAGGTGAGTATGTGGCATTGTGGAGAGATGGGAAGCCTACCACTGACAATACACCCCAAAGATAAATGGTTCCTGTGAACACAACAACCATTAATGACCTCTAAGAGAGCCCTATAAGCCCCTTACCATCTATGCCTATAGATATCCTTGTAGCTGCTCTGTCAACCTGCTGGGAGAAATATTTAATATAGGGACAATCAAGTTATTGGAGGCTTTCTTCCACTCACTGGAACAATTCTAAGACATTTCCTTTGGCATCATCCTTACCGTTTTGTATTATAGTCCCAAGTGGTGCATAATTTGGAATCTGTACCACATCATTCTCTCACTTAGTTTCCTAATAATTAAATAACTACTTATCTGTGTTAAATCAGCTTAAATTTTAATTTCATTAAAATATAACTTCTTTGTAGACAAAATTATTAAATTATTTACCTTCATTTTCACTGCTGTCTTGGACACTTTACTCTTGAATAATTATCTCTCATGTACACATTTACTATATTGAAGGAATAAGATCCTTGATGGAAAATTTTGTGGTTTTTATAGATATTTATTTATAGCAAACATAGGATCAATTCTATATTGAAACAAATGGACAAAGAAAAAATAATATAAATTTCCAAGAAAAAGGTAAAATCTGAGCCTCGGAGGTTTGACTATTTTGTGGAACATGATTGAGATAAATCATTAAATACGTAAGCTTTCCTTCACTAAGATTCATACACAGAGTTAATTATTTCAGCTACTGCTTGATGGCTACTGAAATGCATCCCATCCATTTGAATACTATAAAAATTAAATTAGTTTTTATTCAAAATCTAGATCATAAAGGATACCCAAACATACTCATTACCTTGAACTAATAACTTGATCAAGTAACATCACTTTAGTGATGGGTAAGAAACAGACATAGATAAGCATTATAGTTATGGGTCTACTAAGTAAAAATGAAGATGCAAAAATACTGATCACAAATATGTTTGTTAACCAATCTCTAACTTTGCTAACGCTTTTAAGTCTCATGTACAATGTGTAAGTATCTCAAGCAATGGTGAGGCCACTCCTGCTGTAGAACTCTAGTGCTCAGAAAGTAATTAGAGAATCTGCAGCAACTCAGCTGGAAGTAAAGAGTACTGTGAGCACGCCATGACTGACAAAGAGTAGCATGCAATTGTGCTTGTAATAGTCATAGGCTGGAATCATTGGACCTACACAACTGAGTAATGTTTAATCTGCCAAAGTAAATAAGAACTGAAAGACAAAAGGGCACTTAAAATTAGTTCATATGAAATTCAATTTTAATAAGGTCAAAAGAACATTTCTTCTTTACTAATCCTACTGACAAATTGTATTGTTTCCTAGAGTCAACAAAGCCAGAAAGCAAACTCTGGTTTCCTCACTTTCCACTGTTCCTGCTTTCTCATTATCTCTTTACTCTGAAAGCTCAATAGCTCTATATTCATTTGTCATCTATTAAATTTCTTACCAAGTTTCCATGGTTCCCCTGTACACTATGAACCTGTTCTCTCAGTGAGTTTTCAGACATCCTCATGACCTAAATATTAATTTCTGAACCCTCTGTTCTATCGCATTGATTAATGTGAAATTTTCTTTTCATTTTTTAATATTTGACCTAAAATTTATGCTACCTCAACCACTTTGTAACATATTGTTCTCTGTGAATGATTGTTTCATCTCTGTCTGATTTGATTTCTTCCCCTAACTCAATTCTATAATTTATTCATCTTGTATTTTGCATGCTATAATTAATTACAAGTATTTTAAATGGAGTTTTTAAATGACTCATGATATTCCAGTGCCTAGAATATATGAGGCAATTTATTGTGTTATAATTATAAAAAATAAAACTAAAATTAAAATTATGAAGCTGATAATTGCTGTTCATGATTTTCAGAATATTAAAACAGTAGATTACATTATTTTATTTCACTACAATGCAGTATCTTGTATAAATTGGCAAAAAGCTTACAGAAAATAAGATAATAATATATATTGTTAAACAATAATATGAATTCATGTCCACCAGTTTTTTTTAAAAAAATAGTTTTGTACATATAAAATGTTAGTATTAAAAAAAACTCACGTTTTCTTTTCTCTTGTAAAATGAAGAACATCTGTATAAATCCTAACATGTGAACTTTCTTGAACTCTATTAATTTTCATTGAGCAAAAGGAGATCGAGTTGTTTCTCTGGGCAATAAACTAAGCTTTCCCTTGCTTTTCTGACCTCTTTGATAGCATAGCTGTGTAACTCTTGTGTTCATAGTAGCTGGCTGTGCCTCAGGTGTTGATAGCATCTGACAAAAGGAAAGCACCTGGTCTGCTTCCTTTCCCTGCAGTGCCTGTGGACTTCTCAGGATATATTCCTGAAGCACTTCCCAGTGCTGTCCTAGGAATGAAATGAGGCTCAGATAGTCTGGCCACTTCTCTGCCAGTAGGGATCTGTGGAAGAGTGATCTGTACTCCAGATCTACCCATTCCTCTGACTAAACCTTGCACATGGACACTCTGCATACTAAGTCTGTACATGCAGGACCTTCTTCTGATTGTCTCTACATAAGTCTCAGGCTTGCTTGAAAGTGAAGTGAGCATGTCACTTATCTATTTTTGCTGATATTTTTTCCATTATTGCTTATTGAAGTGATGTTTTATACATAATTCCATTCTGGTTACTAATTCTCAGCAGATGCTTGTGTTCTATTACCAGATATTGCTTATGATACTATTATTATGATATTACCAGAAATTGTTTTTGTTTTGAGAAATGTTTATTTATTTATTTATTTTATATTGTAATTTAATTACAACATGTAACCCCTCTATTTTTTGTGCGCCCTCCATACCCATCATTTGTCATGTTCAAATTCATGACCTCTATCATCACAAATTATTATTACATGCTTATATGATACATATTTATTTTTAAGTTACAAGCAATGTCTATAAAAATTGAAAACAAATCATTTGTACTCCACTAATTTAAATCAAATTCTTTCTTTTTTATTTAATATGCTTGAAATTCTCTAATTTTTAACTCCATTGTTATATTATTAACATTTTTCTTTAATAGAGATTTAACTTAGTCTTCTGTTTTCCTGCTTACCCAATATAAACTTTATTATTGACCTGAACCAACAAATCAATGACAGGTTCTAAATGTGGGGCTTGAATGAAGAAAAAAAGAAGATAGAAAAGCAGAAAAACTAGGAACCAGAAGTCTGAAGGCTTGTGCTGAGAAAGATAGTCTTACACATAGTCTTCAGGGAAAGGGGACAAAATAAGCAGAAAGCGATCATGCAGTAGAACAAAGTATTCAGAAAGTTAATAGAACAATGTTACAGAAAACTAAAACTGAATATCTCAAGTGTACAGCTACCACGGTCCCGGCATCTTTGGAATACATAACTACAGTCTCTTCAGGAAAAAAACTCCAGTATCTTCAAGAGAAAAATCTAGATTCTCAGGAGCAGAACTCCTTTAAGGCCTTGGTTCCAATATCTGAGTAGACTTTGCAACATCTGTATCTGGCCAATGACACAGACTCTGTCCTCTCACAGAGGGCTCTGAGAAAGCAGTAGATTAGCTGGCTCCCAAAAAATGGAAGAATGTTCAACACTTTGCATGAGTATTTAAATATTACTTTGCACAGGTATTCAGGACATTAATTAATCATTACAATATACAAAATTATATGAAATTTACTCTAAGTCTTATCTATCATTTTGTTGTTGTTTTTGATCAACGAATATTTATTGAGTACTACTGATTGGCAACAAAATGACAATCAAAAGATAGCTACCTAAAATGTTTTGGTGCATTATATTTTCATTTTATGTATAGATATCATCAGATGTAAATTTAAAAATTATTTTCTCTGATTATAAAATAATACATGGTAATTGCAAAAAAACTTTAAAAATTCAAAATATAAATACATAAATTTATGAAAATTATATATTTATTTATCTTTTATTAACCATATATTCTTATCTCATACAATAGAATCTAAATAAGAGTCTTGATAGCCCAGAAACCAGGAACATTTTAAACTCCTAATAATAATCTCTATAGCCATTAATTGATGCCCTTCTCCAGCCATAATCAAAAAAAAAAAACAAAAAACAAAAAAAGAATCCTTCCTCCTACAACAGATGGGAAAAAGTAAGTGTAATTCTAAAGAAGGAAAAAGTTTGTCAAAGTTTATGCAATTCCTGCAAAAGAATTGGACAGAACCTACATGTGATTTAACAGATCAACTTCAGAGTAAATTTACAGACAATAAAAAAACCAAAGCTCAAATATTTGGTTTAGCAAGAATGTTTGCAAATATTAACAGTTGAGTAAACATGAAGATCAACAATTTTCTAGTGAATGCATGGAGAAACAAAATATGATCTATGTATTAGAGAATATTGTTAAGTCTAAAAATGAAGGAAAGCTGGAGATAGTGTAAAATGTGGAGATAAGGCAGTAGTAAAAAGACAAGTATTGAATGGTGATACTTTTGTATTATATTATTGCGATTAAACTCATAGAGACAAAGGTGAATTGGTAACTCCTAGAAGGAGGGGAAGATGTGCAATTTGTGTAAAATAAGTAGAGACATTCAATGGGAATGTTGCGAGAGTCCTGTAGTCCTAAGTATAATATATTAACTGTCCTAAAAGTTCATGAATTTGAATATCATCTTAATAGTCCAAGGATTCTGCTGATAACAATGACAGTGTGTGTGTGTGTGTGTGTGTATGTGTGTGTCTGTGTGTATGATAAATAAAATAACCTGATAGAAACATATGTGTTTTTGCACCTTTCAATTGCACTGAATTTTCCATATTTTAAGTTCTTATCATATATTGGTACCAAGGGAACAATAAGCACCTGGGTTCGCTTGGCTCTTGGTTCTTCCCCCTCTCCTACAAGACAGGCATTTGCATGGGAATTAATCATTTCGAATCTCAAGTCAGACTGAACCACTCTATCTTTAGAAATAGGGGCTGTGAACTACATCTTTGAATTACCTAAGAGTGTCAGTCTGCCTGTCTATATGAAATGTAGGGTTGTTTCTGTATTTGACTCACAGCACTTGCTTTTCATTAATTTATAATTAATGTTCTCTAATAGTTGACTTTTCATGTAACTAGTTTCCTTTTTGTCTCTCTGTCTTGATGTTTGTCTGTCTGATTCTATGACTCTCTGGCTGAATTGGTTCCTTCCTTCCATCCTTACTCCCTTTTCATCCTTCCTTCTTTCCTTCTTCTTTTCTCTTATAAAATAAATTTCTTGTACAAGTTTCCAACAGTACTGACATATCAGTACATAACTTTTTGAAAAAAATATAACGCTCATAAAATTCTTTGATATATTTATTGGCGTTTTGTTACATGGATTCACAATACATTAATGGCATGTCTGTGTATATGTATGACATTTTAAAGATACAACTAATATCATGATAAGCTTTTTAAGAGAGACAATGTGTATTTTAGTTATGATATTGTCCTCCCTCACTATAAAGAAGGCAGTAAACAAATTTGAAAAAAAGGAAAATAAAAAGTAAGTATAAAGTTATATAAAAAAATCTTGACATACGGTAGGTATGTGTAAGTAACTCAGAAAGTGAAAGAAATGAGTGATTTCTGCAACTCTGTATTATTGCATAAAAGGACCTTCTATCAGTAAAAAATGATTCAAAGTAGAAAAATTCATTTTGCTGAGACAATATTTATTTTTTTCTCATTTATATTGAATATTTTATGAATTTGCATTTCAAATGTTATCCCCTGTCCTGGTTCTCCCTTTCCCCCTCTCCCTTTTCTCTGATTCTATGAAGATAATCCTCCTCTTACCCACCCTCTCCCACCTTAACATCCTGGCATTCCCTTATACTGGGGAAACAAGCCTTCATAGGACCAAGGGCTTCTTCTCCTCTTGATGTCAGACAATGCCATGCTCTGCTACATATGTGGCTGGAACCATGGGTCCCTCTGTGTGTATTCTTTGGTTTGTTGTTTAGTCCCTGGTAGTTATGGGGGGCCTGGTTTGTAGGTCTTGTTGTTCTTCCTATGGGGTACAAACCCCTTCAGATCCTTCAGTCCTTTCTATAACTACTGTGTTGCGTTCTCTGTGCTCAGTTTTATGACTAGCTACAAGCATCTTCATCTGTATTAGTAAGGCTCTGGCAGAGCCTGTTAGGAGACATCCATATCAAGATCCTGTCAGCAAGCAATTCTTGGCATCAGCAATTGTGATTGGGTTTGGTGTCTGCTTGTGGGATAGATTCTCCAGGTGGGGCAATCTCTGGATGACCTTTCCATCAGTATCTGCTTCACTGTTTGTCCCTGTATTTCCTTCAGACAGGAGCAATTCTGGGTTAAATTTTTAAGAAGGGTAGGTGGCCCCATCCCCAACCAGGGTCATTGCCTAACCTCTAGATATGGTCTCTACAATTTTTCCCTCCCCTATGTTAGGCATTTCAGCTAATCTCATCCCCACTGGGTCCTGGGATCCTCTTGCTTTCCTAACATGTGGGACTTGCTGGTGGTTACCTCTAGTTTCCTATCCTCCATTGCTACACACCTCTGTTCAAATTACTGACCCTGTGAATATCATCCCCATCTTCTCTAATAACTGATTCTGCCCCCCTTTCCCCTCTGCTTCTCTCTTCCTCCCAAGTTCCTCCTACACTCTACCTCTTGGAAGTTTTTTGTTCCTTCTAAGAAGGACAGAATCATCCATATTTTAGCCTTCCTTCCTCTTGAGTTTTATATGTTCCATGAATTGTATCTTGAATATTCCTAGCTTTTGGGCTAATATCCACACATCAGTGAGTACATAAATTTATTACAACATTGTTTCAATTGATACAACTGGAATTGGGGTGGAGCATGTACAAGTGACAAAGGAAGAACTTAGATAAATAGCTTCAGAACTCTACACAGGGGTTCCTCCTAATAGCTCATTCTAAATATTAATTTATATATATTGTTGAAAATTACAAGAGCTTGAGAAAAACAATAAACCATAGGAATACCAAAACTATAAAAGATTTCCAGAGAAAATAAAGCAAAACTAGATATTGGAATTCCATCGGTTCATTATACCATGATTATATAATATTTTAAAGACTAACTAATCATCTTATGAGAGTAATAATTTGTTGTAAGTTTAACAATACAAAGAGAAAATACAAGACTTCAAAATTAAAATATGAGGTAAATACATTGTACTACAAGTGATAATTCTTGCTTAGTAAATCCATCTTTCTTTAAAGAAGGAAAAAAAAACATTTAAATAATGGACAATGTAACTTAGAATGTCCAGTGACAGAAATTTTCAGGAAACAATAATATACTTTTTCTCCTGCTGCCATAAAGATCCATCATGTCTCTTGTTTTAAGTATATAAATTCAATATGTTTTAGTGTTATATGTCAGAGATCCAATAAAGGTCTCAGCAGACTAAAATCAAGCCTACATTATATTCAGTGGGCTCTAGAGTGAATCCAGTTCCTGGTTTATTTGACTTGTTAGCAGAATTCAGGGCTATGTAGCTTTGGCAATGGATTCAATCAGGCCCCATTATATTTTCATCGACTATGTAAATTCAATGTCATTCCCATCTGCTAGAAGCTATTGAGTTCTCTGTTACACGTCATTTCCCATATGCATACATATATTCTCTTACAACTTCAAACACAAAACTGAAATGACAACAATTTCACCTGTTGTATTTTTAGGGGAAAATTTCATTAAATGAAAACATTAAGAGACTGAAAACAAAGCTTATGCCTCAAGATCGGGGAGAATTAATGTTCAGATCAGCATTGTGAAACAAAGTAAATAATAAAAGTGATTCCATATATTTGTACTTCATCACTAGTGATATAAAAGGACTTTGATAAGGTATCTTGTTTACATAATGTGCCATTAATCTCAACACATCATATTCTGTAGATAAAGACAAATTATTAGAGTTTAATTTAGTGAAATGTTGTTGATTTATAGTTGTCATAGTATTTATTAAAGTATAGATTCAGTGTGCCTAAACTTTATTCTGCTTTTTAGTTCAGTAACTTAAGTCCTTCTTTGCTCCTAACGTGCTATAAGATTATTTCTTCAGGACAATAACTCTTACTGTGGTTAGCGAGAAGAAAATTACCTCGACCTCTCGAATTTCAAATCACTAATAGCCCATATAGAAGTCTGTCTGTTGGGCCATAATTTGTTCTGTGTGATTTACATAGAATCAACTTCATATACAAATTTATGAAATAAGATTTCCAAATTGAAGTACATGAGTAACATTGAGATTCAGTCAATGATTTGTCTTAAGTTTTTTTATTAGTTTCTGACGTTAAAATAGCTGCCAGTGTAGTTAATTTGTCTTATAAAGGGATTAAGTTTCCATTAAAATGTAAATGTAAACTCTCAGATAATTTCATAGTTAATGTTCGTTATAAGTGAATTTATGTAAAGCATCCTAAATTAGCTCTGTATCAATCAAACTTTGACAAGTATAATGAGAAAAATAGTAAGAAGGTGATAGATTTATCGGGAACCCTGAAATGAAAGTCTTTGGAAGGAAAATCTGAAACACAGAGCTGGGAAATTATTCACTGGGACAGAGAACTTGCTGTGCAATCCAAGGACCTGAATTCACATCAACTGAGGTTGTGTGTGTTGCCAGCCCTTATAACTCCAGGGCTTGCTTTTAGGGGTCTAACCAGCAGGATCTCTGGGGTTAATTAGTCAGCTAGCTTAGCCACAATCCAGAATTCCACATTCAGTGGAACTGTCACAGAGTTTTAGGGTGGAGAGTGGGAGAGTGGGAAACCTGATGTTCTCCTACATCTGTCCATGTGCAAATGAGTGCATGTACTCAGACACATATATACATGCACACTCATATACTACATATATAAAGGTTTCTAGGATATATATATATATGTATATGTATATATATATATTGCAACCTTAGGCTCATTATTTGTATTTTAGAAAGCTAGTAGCAGCATGCAAGCCTTATTGTGTTGGCTGGCATAAAATTCTTGTATCTCTGGCAAGGAACCAAACAGTTTTACTTTACAATACAGCATGATTTTGAATTGCTTCCATTTCTGATTCAGAATTCATGACCAAAAGCAATTTTTCCCAAATACTGCTAGTAATACCACGTTTTGAGTAAACAAAACCGAAGATGTGTCTGGATGCCACAGTGCGTGCAATGGCACCATTTCGCTTCCATTGCTGATAGAAGTTGAAATTTGTCAGTTTCAATGCTGTGTGGTTATTTCTCATAAAACAGAGACGAGAAAAATCTATGGGGTTTATCAATGTCCTTCAGGCAGACATAATTAATTCTTCTGGCTTCATTTGTTATATTTCATAAAACACAGTATTTTGTGTTCCTTCCATGTATATACTTGTATTTGTCTTCACTCCAGTCATTTGACTTCTGAGAGGTTTATATTGAGGAAGAATAAAAAAACCTAATTTCAATTGCATAAAATGTTCTTTGTATATGACAGGCAAAGCATCCTTCTTATAAACAATGCTGTGAAAATTAATTGCAAATATGAGTCAGGTGATACAGTTTTAGCTGTTTGTTTATTACAGTTTTGTGAAAGCATCTAATAATGATAAATAACAATAATGAAATAAAGTGTGGGATGAGAATCTCACTAAACAAAAGAATAGAAAAACAAGCGATGCATGTGAGGACCTCCTAATGCACCACTAGGTTTACTACAAGAACTACTCTTGCAGAATTTAGAATTAGTGATGCTAAAAGTAGAATTTCTATTAAAAACACCTATGCGATGTACACGGCAATTCTAGCTGTGATACATTTGTATAGAACTCAAGTCAGAAAACTTTTCTTTTTCCTTATTTTCACTATTTATTATTTAATTTAAAAAATTATGACCACTCCCATTTACTTTTTTCTCTGCCTTCTTCCATCTAACCTCTCTCCTCTTTCTATTCATGCTTTCTATTCTCTTTCTTTAATTGTTGATATATTCGTGCATACATAGTTACATATCATCTATGTACACACATACTACACACACACACATGTATATACATATATATATATAATGTATGTCTTAATATACAATGTGTACTGGTAGGCAATTGCCTATATAGTCAGCCTATCTTTAAAGTCTTCTCTATATCTGTATTTTATGCTTCACTGTCTATTATGTGTGCATAATATTTCTTATTATTTTATTGCCTCCTCTGCTTGTTCCTAACAACAGATGTGTTCTATATGAATGGAATAGCACTGAAAATAAGGTATGGGAAGGAGATGAGATCTATGTTCTTAGTGAAATCTAACAGAGTTACACAAGGAAAGAAATTACATTACTCACTTTAACTGACCCAGAATAACACTGAAAGCTGCACAAAGATGTTATCAGTCTATACCATAATTTGCTTTCAACATTTACAGGATATTTTTCTGTTTAAGTTAACAGTCAAACCCTTAGCTGTTATGAGATCGCATAGAATACACAAGCACATATTTTCTCAGTCAGTGGCATGGAAGAATGCATAGTTTAAGGTTAAAGCTATGTGTTTGAAATTAGGTTGTAGAAGATGATTACACGGAAAAACAAGATACAAGGCAGATAGGCTGGACTGTCATATGTGATCTCCAGGTATATTATTAAGCTAGTTATTTTTTTTTGCAAAATTCTCATTTTGAAGCCAAGAGATCCTTTCAGAAAAGAATTATAACTGAAGGTAACCAAACCAGTGAACAAGAAACTGATCCTCATATTATAGGTATCATTTGTCATCCCTAAGAGCTTTTATTTGTACTCTTAACAATGTAATCCACAATTTGATAGCTGTTGAACGAATAAGAGAGTCTGTGAAGAGTTATTTAAAATGTCTGTATCCCAAAAATCCAAATTCTAAAATCCAAAATCTGACGACTCAATGAAAAGGAATTCAGCATTATTTCAAGAAACTTTAACTTTAAAGAATATACCCTAAAATGTATATTGCTCCTGGCTCTTAAATGCCAAAGCAGTTTAAGCTGTAAGGGAGAAATGAGATGTCCTAATTGAAGTTTAAATTGGTTCAAGAAAAAAAAAAAGAACAACAACAACAACAGACAAACACCTGACACAAACCATCGGTGTCCATTCTGCTTTCTTCTTGGCTGCTCTCCTTTTCTCTGTTCTGAATCCTGTCATGTCAGTATTTCTGCATCAGTACGTTTTTCATCCTAAGAATGCTCTTCGACCCTCCTCTCTGCATTACTGGATTAGGTTTCTCCAGAAAGGATCCTAGCTGCTTGCCAGGAAAATGCCCACTGGACACAAATGTTTTATGTACTAAGTGGGTAAAGAGTTATCAGGATGAAAAGTTTTCAGTATCATCGGCTAGAACTGAATGCACACATCCATAGCATTTGAATTTATGGAGATAACATTATGTATCTGCTTTTCTCAGTAAACTCAAAGAAGCAAACTCTATCTATAAACTCACTAAGTTCATGAAGATTCAAACACGTAGTTTCTATGCATTAAAATATTCAAGAATTGAAATGCATAAACACTATTTTCCAAAATGATTCCCTTTCGATGGCTGACTAGTTATCAAGAGTAAACATGAATACTAAAACTGAATATGAGATCACAGATGGTTTCAATTGAGTTTGAAATTGAAAATGTGGAAATTATATGCATATTTGTATCTTCTTTCATGGGTTTGATACTTCTGACTTTGAATTCAAGAGATTTAAATGGTTTAGCTTTTCAATGGTTATCATACTGGAAAAAATATTTATTACTGAGGTTCTTTGAACCAGCCTAGGGTTTGAAAAAAGTTATTAAGATTAATTTATTACACAGGGATAAAAGTCTAGTTCATTTGGATCTTGACATCAAAATATTCAAAACCATTTTAGTCTTGTAACTTTTTGTTTTCAAATTATCCCTAGACTTTTTTGACTAAAAATATCAATAATTCACTTATGATTTAACAATTTCATTAAATGAACTAACTGGGCAGTATATTTGGTTTATGCTAATGAAGACAATTTAAATCTGAAACCTATCTTATTAGAGGATTTATAAGATAAATTGAAATGAAATCCTTTCTTCTTGTTTGAATATGATACTAAACAGAGGTGTTGGTTAATGGATCAGGGAAATCTTTGGAGTCTTTGCATTACTTTTTAATAAATGTTATAAATCAATGAGTTTCCTAAGAAATGAACCTTTTATGACATCTGCAGGCAATTGACAGTGTCAGCACTTGGAGTTAATGTTCAGAACATATTTTTTAAATTTCTGCTTTATTTTAAGTGACTCAAATTTTATGGAATGATAAAAAAAATGATTATAAGGAGAAGACAGTCATGTAAACAGAGAGTAGAATAATTCCAAGAGGTACAAACACTTCTGTCTCTACATCTTACAATAAAAACATCTTCTCACAAAAAATCATTAAAAAATAGTAATTTCAAGTGGCTTAATAAAATATTTGCTAGAAGTTAGTTTTTAATAGAAATTAGGTTCAAGATAAATGGGTAAGATTATTGAATTATAAGGCAAATATTGGCAGCAAATGTTTAAAACACACAAATATATATAGCTGAAATTGCACCTTGAAGATTCTTGCTACAAGTGATTGTGTGGCAAATGATACAAATAGATTGAAAGGGAAAGATGGAAAGTCACATTTCTTTTTTTAAAAAAATTGGTTATTTTATTTATTTATATTTCAAATGTTATCCCCTTTCCTAGTTTCTCCTCCAGAAACCCATTATCCCATCAAGATTCCCCTGCTTCTGTGAGGATGCCCCCCAAACACTCACCCACTCCAAAACTCACCACCCAGGCATTCCCCTTCATTGGGACATTGAACTTTCACAGGACCAAGGACCTACCCTCCCATTGATACCCAACAAGGCCATCCTCTGCTACATATGCAGCTGGAAACATGGGTCCATATCTATTTTTTTTTGGTTAGCGGTTTAGTTCCTTGGAGATCTTGGGGGTCTGGTTAGTTGGTATTGTTCTTTTTATGGAGTACAAAACCCTTCAGCTCCTTCAGTCTTTCTCTAACTCCTTTGGGGTTCCTTTGCTCAGTCTGATAGTTAGCTTCAAACATCCTCATCTGTATCAGTAAGGCTCTGTCAGAGACTCCAAGGAGACATCCATATCAGGCTCCTGTCAGAAAGCACGTGTTGGAATCAGCAGTAGTATCTGTATTTGGTGTCTGTATATGGGATGAATCCCAGGTGGGGCAGTCTCTGGATGGCCTTTCCTTCAGTCTCTGCTCCACACTCTGTCTCCATATTTCCTTTAGACAGGAGCAAGTCTTGGTTTTAAAATTTGGAGATGAGGGGGTGGCCACATGTGCCAACCAAGGGCTTTTGTAGAACCTCTGGGCATGGTCTCTACAGGTTCTCCTTCTCCTTTGTTGGGCAGTTCAACTAATATCATCCCTCTTGGGTCCTGGGAGCCTCTTGTTTTCCTGGCATCTCGGACTTGCCAGTGGCTACCCCCAGTTCCCCACTCCCCATTGTTACACACCTCTGTTCAAATTACTGACCCTCTGCATACTCCCAGTCTCCTCCTATTTCTGATCCTACCCCCTTTTCTCCCCTCCCCCTCCTTGCTTCCTCCAGAAATCCTCCCATCCTCTACTTCCATTGAGCATTTTTGTTCATTCTTTTTTTTTATCGTGTCAAGCCAGGAGAGGAAGAGAGGAAGAGAGGAAGAGAGGAGAAGAGAGGAGAGAGAGAGAGAGAGAGAGAGAGAGAGAGAGAGTTTTTGTTCATTCTTTAAAAAAGGACTGAAGCATCCACATTTTAGTCTTCCTTCATCTTGAGCTGCATATGGTCTATGAAGTGTATCTTGAGTATTCTGAGCTTTTGGGTTAATATACACTTATCAGTGAATGCATGTGTGTTCTTTTGTGATGGGTTACCTCACTCACAATGGTATTTTCTAGTTTTGTCCATTTGCCAAAGAATTTAATGAAGTCATTGTTTTTAATAGCTGCGTAGCACCTCATTGTGTAAATGTACCATATTTTCTGTATCCATTCCTCTGTAGAAGGACATTCTTTCCAGTTTCTGGCTGTATAAGTAAGGTTTCTATGATCATAGTGGAGCATTTGTTCTTATTATATATTGAAGCATCTTTTGGGTATAGACCGAGGAGTGGTATAGCATGGTCCTCAGGTAGTCCTATGTCCAATTTTCTGAGAAACTCCCAGACTGATTTCCAGAGTGATTTTACCAGGTTACAATGTTACCAAAAATGGAGGAGTATACCTCTTTCCCCACATCTTGCCAGTTTTTGATCTTAGCAATTCTGCTGGTGTGATGTAGAATCTCAGACTTGTTTTCATTTGCATTTCCCTGATGACTAAGGATGTTGAATATTTGTTTAGGTGCTACTCTGCCATTCATTATTCCTCAGTTGAGAATTCTATTTCTGTACCCCATTTTTGATAGGGTTATTTAGTTCTATGGAGTCAATCTTTCTGAGTTTTTGCATATATTGGATATTAGCCCTCTATCAGATGTAGGATTGATAAAGATCTTTTCCCAATCTGTTGGTTGCCATTTTGTCCTGATGACAGTGTCCTTTCTTTGCCTTACAGCTTTGCCATTTTATGAGGCCACATTTGCTGATTCTTGATCTTAGAATATAAGTCATCGGTGTTCTGTTCAGGAAAAATTTCCCTCTGTCCATGTGTTCAAGGCTCTTCCCTACTTTCTCTTCTATTAGTTTCAGTGAATCTGGTTTTATGTGGAGGTCCTTTATTCCCTTGGACTTGAGTTTTGTATAGTAAGACAAGAATGGATCAATTCACATCCTTCTCCATACAGAACCACAAATTAGACCAGCAATATTTGTTGAAAATGCTTTCTTGTTTTTACTGGATAGTTTTAGCTCCTTTGTCAAAGATCAAGTGACCATAGGTGTGTGGGTTCTTCAATTCTAGTCCATTTATATACCTGTCTGTCTCTGTACCAATACCATGCAGTTTTTTTTTTTTTTTTTTTTATCACTATTGCTCTGTAATACAGCTTGAGGTCAGGGATGCTGATTCCCCAAGAAGTATTTTATTGTTGAAAATTATGTTTGCTCTCCTGGGTATTTTGTTATTCCAAATGAATTTGAAAATTCTCTTTGAATTTGAGTTGGAATTTTGATGGAGATTGCATTGAATCTGTTGATTGCTTTTGGCACGCTGACTGTTTTTACTATATTAATCCTGCCAATCCATAAGCATGAGATCTTTCCACCTTCCAACATTTTCTTTGATTTCTTTCTTCAGAGACTTGAAGTTCACTTGCTTGGTTAGAGTCACATCAAGTTATTTTATATTATTTGTTACTATTATGTAGGGTGTCATTTCCCCGTTTTTTTTTTAAACATATGAAGCTGTTTAATTAGGTTGTTGGCAATTTACAACACCAGTTTGTGAGGATGTATCATGTTTGTTTGGGAGAACTGACATCTTAGGTAGGCCTGGAGCTGGAGAACAGCTTTAATCTTTGCCAAAATCTGGGAGTCCAAGGTTTTCTGATCACCCTTTTGTGCTCTGTAATCTTGTCTTTCTCCTACTCCGTGTCAAAGACCCCGCCTTCCTGAAGCCTAGGCTTACACCGCTGCTTCTTCTTGAAGTAAGCATCAGTCAGAGGTTTGAGGATTTTAAGCTCACTAATAATGACTTCTGTAGAGGTGGCAATGACAAACTTCTTGTGTGTTTTGCCCAGAGGAGAGGTTCAGTCACAAGTAGAAAGTCACAGCATAGCTGCTTCAGGAAAACCACTCTCTTGCCCCTGGGGTGCTCAGTGAGGATGATGAGGACAGTCCCTGGAGTAATGCAGGAGCTCAGCCTTCTCATGTGCTGACTGAAGGTTTTTTCAATGGCGCAGCAGCTTCCGAGGCACAACTCCAGAAGGATAATACCTAGGCATTTTTCGAAGCTACACCACCCAGTGCCACACCTTTTGGCCCCACCAACAGTTTTTGTGACAGTAGCAAGGACCTTCTCCTTTTGCTTCTCCTTATCAACTTTGCTCTTGACAGCTGAGTATTTCCTTTTGTTCAGGCCATTTCTGGAGTACATAGAAGATCAGGAGTACTTGCCAATTCCTCTAACCAGGACAGGATTTTGGCTGCAATGGGGTTTCCCTTTCTTGGGCCTTTTAACCTTGGAGTTACACTTTTTGGCTGCACTAAGCAGTCCAGGCACTGGAGCAGTATCACCACCATTTTTCTTGGCTACAAAATTCTTCTTTGTATCAGACTTCTTTTCACCAGAGAGCTTACAAGACAGGAAAGAGAATTAAGGCAGCCCAATAATTACTTTTTATAGTTTTTATTGGATAGTTTGTCTATTTACATCAAATGTTATCCCCTTTGCTGGTTCCCCTCTCCCTTACCCCGTCCCCCCCCCTTTTTTTTTTCTATGAGGATGCTCCCCCTCCCACCCTCCTACTCCCAACCTCAACACACAGGACCAAGGGCTTCTCATCCTATCAATGCCAGATACTGATTTCTTTGCTACATATGCAATTGGAAACATGAATCCCACCATGTGTACACTTTAGTTGGTGGTTTAGTCCCTGGGAGGGACTGCAGGGGTCTGGTTGGTTGATATTGTTGTTCTCCCTATGCGGTTGCAAACAACTTCACCTCCTTCAGTTCTTTCAATAATTCCTTCATTGAGATCTTGCTTTATCAGTAAGGCTCAGGCAGAGCCTCTCAGGAAACATAGATATCAGGCTCCTGTCAGTAAGCACTTCCTGGCATAAGCAATAGTGACTGGGTTTAGTGGCTGCATATGAGATAGATCCCCAGGTTGGGCAGTCTTTGAATGGCCTTTCCTTCACTCTCTGGTCTACTTTTATTTCCTACTGTGCATATTTTGTCCCCCCTTCTAAGAAGGACTGAAGCATCCACGTTTTGGTATTCCTTACTCTTGAGCTTCATATGATCTGTGAATTGTATCTTGGGCTGATGTCGACTTAATCAGTGAGTGCATACCACATGTGTTCTTTTGTGACTAGGTTACCTTACTCAGAATAATATTTTTAGTTCTGTCCATTTGCCAAAGAATTTAGAGAAGTCATTTTTAATAGCTGAGTGGTACTCCATTGTGTAAATGTATCACATTTTCTGTATCCATTTCTCTGTTGAAGCTGTTCTTTCCAGCTTCTGCCTAATAAATAAGGTTGCTATGAACATACTGCAGCATATGTCCTTGTTATATTTTGAAGCAACTTTTGGGTATATGCCCAGTAGTGGTACAGCTGGGTCCTCACATAATAATATATCCAGTTTTCTGAGGGGCCACCAGACTGATTCCAGACTGATTGTATCAGCTTGCAATCTCACTAGCAATGGAGGAGTTTTCTTTCTCCACATCCGCAGCATCATCTGCTGTCACCTGAGATTTTGGTCTTAGACATTCTGATTGGTGTGAGGTAGACTCTTGAGTAGAGGAAGGCTACTGATTTCTTAGAGTTAATTTTATATCTAGCTAGACACATTGCTGAAGCTGTTTAACAGGTTTGGGGCCACTTAAGTATACTATCATATCATCTGCAATAGTGATATTTTGTTTGACTTCTTTCCTTTCAATTTATATCTCTTTGACTTGTTTTTGTTGTCTAATTGACTTTGAGTACTATATTGAATAGGTAGAGAGAGTGGGCAACCTTGTCTAGTACCTGATTTTAGTGGGATTGCTTCCAGTTTTTCTCCATTTAGTTTGATGTTGACTACTGGTTTATTGTATATTGGTTTTATTATGTTTAAGTTTCGACTTTGAATTCCGGATCTCTCCAAGACTTTTAGCATGAAGGAATGTTAAATTTTATCAAGTGGTTTCTTAGCATCTAATGAGATGATGTATTTTTCCTGAGTTTATTTATATAGTAGATTACACAGTATTTAGAAGAATAGTAGCTCTAAAATAGTTATATTAGATTCAGAAATGACTTTAAATCTGGGTCATTTAATTAAGGTTTTGGGAAACATGAAAAAAAAGACAAGATTATAAACACTAGAGCTGAAAGAAAACTCCAATGAAATAATAAAGAAAAAATGTAAAAGAAACAGAAAATTAAAATGTGATTATTAATAATGACTGTCAGTGACTCACCATGATCTAAGCTGACAAATATGATAAAAAAAACTCAACTATATCAAAGCTAAAAATATGGCCATTGCATTTCACTTCTAAGAAAAGAATACAACCACTACCAAGTAAAATTTACATTTGGAGTATACAGAGATGGTCACCATATTGAATTCAGTTCATTACTTGTTATTCATACAAATAAAATTTAAATATATGAATTTAACAAAAGATTAAATATTTTCTAATAAATACAATGTACCTATATGATAAAACAACAACTGAGAAATAACAGAAGGAAATATTTCCAAATGATTATAAACATATGAAAAATCTATATCTAAGCTTGGGAAGAGGAATCAATGTTAAGGTTACTTGCTGTGATTGTAGAGGACTGGGACTCCAATGACAGCACCCACATTGGCAGCTCACAATTGCCTATACCTTTTGTTTTCAATTTAGGAGAACTGGGGGTCCTTTCTAGCCAACACAGGCATATGATTGTATGTGCTGCACATAAAGGAAAACCACAGAGACACATAATTAAAACAAATCAACAAGTATTAACAATTACATGTTTAGTATAAAATTAAATGACTAAATTATTGACATTCATACCTAAAATAATATTCACAATCTTTTTTGAAACATTTATTCAACACTGTACTGCAACTGCAAATAGAGATTTAAGAGACAAAGATGGAGAGGAGAAAGGAGATAGAGAGACAGAGAAACAGAGACAGAGAAACAGACAGAATCAGAATCAGAGAGGTTCACTAAACTTCTATAATCAGACCAGACTGGGCATGATGGCACATACTTTCTTACCTGGTGGGAAAGACAAAGGTTTTCTGGTTCTATCCAAGCCTGTACCACTTAGTGAGATTCAAAAATAAAGCTACCCTGCTGCAGTAGATGGTTTTAAATATGTGTGTGCACTATGTGTGTGCACTGGCAGCACATAGTGGGCTGATTTGTTTTGAAAACTGAATTCATGATGTGTGTGTGTGTGTGTGTGTGTGTGTGTGTGTGTGGAAAGTAGTGAGAGAGATAGTGAGAGAACTGGAAGGGAAGTAATGGGGATGGATGTTATCAAAATGCATCATAGGCATACAGGCATACATTACATTTTCAAGCAAATGAAAATTAAGTTGTAAAACAAATAAGCAAATAAACATATTAGTAAGTTTCCTGTATTAAACACAGCATGATATTACCTAGTGATAATTCAAAGGAGAATGGGAGTGACATATTTTAATTAGTTTATTTCTTCACTTTATATGCTGATTACATCCTTCCTCCCTTATTCACTTCCAGTTCCACCCTCCCAACCCCTGTTCTGTTATTCTCCTCTGCCCTCAGAGAAGATGACCCCCTGGGTATCAACACATACTGGCAAATTAAATCACATCTGATGAAGCTTCTATTCTTCCACTGAGGTCAGACAAGGCAGTATTGCTAGGAGAAAGAGATCCAAAGACAAGAAATAGAGTAAGGGTCACAGCCAACACTTCAATTGTGAGACGACCCACATGAAGACCAAGTTGCCTATCTGCTACAAATTTGTGGGCCAAAGTCTGACCCTCTGCATGCTCTTCTGTTTGTAGGTGTGTCTCTGTGACCCCCCCCCCGGTTGGCTCTGTAGGTCTTCTTATGGTGTCCTTGAGCTTTCCGGCTCCTTCAAGGGAGAAATATTGTTTAACTAATAATTTTACTAATAAACATTAAAATGTCATAAAACAAGGAAGAATAAACCCAAGGGGAATTTTAAGACAATAAGAACATTCTTAAGAAAGAAAAAAAGAGTTATTTCCAGCTTCTGGCTATTGCAAGTAAGGTGGCTATGGACATAGTAGAGCATGGGTCGTTGTTGTATGTTGGAGGATCTTTTGGGTATATGCCTAGGAGTGGTATAGCTAGGTCCTCAGGTAGAAATATGTCCAATTATCTGAGGAACTATCAGACTGATTTCCAGAGTGGTTATACCAGCTTGCTATCTGACCAACAATGGAGAAGAGTTCCTCTTTCACCACCGCTTTGCCAGAATCTGTTGTGAATTTCTTATCTTAGCCATTCTGAGTGGTGTGCTGTGTAACTTCAGAATTTGTTGATTTGCATTTACCTGATGACTAATGATGGTGAATATTTCTTTAAGTGCCTCTCAGCTATTAAAGATTCCATAGTTGAGAATCCTTTGCTTATCTCTCTACACAAATTTTAATAGGGTTATTTGGTTCTCTGGAGTCTAACTTCTTGAATTCTTTGTATATTTTGAAAGTTACTTTCTATTGAACGTGGGGCTGGTAAAGATCTTTTCCCAATCTGTTCATTTCCCTTTTGTCCTATTAACAGTGTCCTTTGCCTTACTGAAGCTTTGCAGTTTTATGAGATCTATTTGTCAATTCTTGATCTTAGAGCATAAGCCATTGGTATTCTCTTCAGGAAATTTTGCTCTCTGCAAATATGTTTGAGGTTCTTCCCCAAATTTTCTTCTGGTAGTTTCGGTGTTTCTGGTTTTATGTGTAGGTCCTTGATTCCATTGTACTTAATCCTTCTAAAAAGAGATAAGAATGTGTCAATTTGCACTCTTCACACATGGACCACCAGTTGAACCAGCACCATTTGCTGAAAATGCTGTCTTTTTTTCCCACTGGATGGCTTTGGCTTCTTTGTCTAAGATCAAGTGACCATAGAAATACGGGATTATTTCTGGGTCTTCAATTCTGGTACACTCATCTACATGCCTGTCTCTGTACCAACACCATGCAATTTTTATCACTATTTCTCTGTAGTTTAGCTTGAGGTCAGGGATGGGCCCCCAGAGCTCCCAAGGTCTAAACGACCAACCAAGGAGTACCTATGGGGAAGAACCATGGTTCCAGCTGGATTTGTAGCAGATGATTACCTTAGTGACATCAGTAGGAGGGGAGCCACAGGGAATCCTGCAGAGGCTCAATGACACAGGGTAGGGGAATGCTAGCAGGCTGAGGCATGATTGGGTGGGTGGGTGAATAAGCACCCTCATAAAGGCTGGGAAGGGGGCAAGGGATACGGGGTTTGTGGAAGGGAAACTGGAAAGAGGGATATATTTGAAATGTAAATAAATAAAATAAAATAAATGTAAATAAATGAAATAAAAAGAAAGAAAAAAGGTAGAACACATTCTTTGGTAGATGAAAAATTAACTTGCCACAAATTTTGTATGGGATAGTTCAATATCTTTAATAATTTCCATTATTAGTTCACACCTAAAATGCTAATCAATAGCTCACATAATGTAATTGAAATGCATTAAATAACCTTGGGTTTACTGTAGCATAGCTCAAACCATAACTAAATATTTTTTTCTAAATAGAACAAACATATAAACTGCTTCCTATTATGACCAGATTTTAGCTTGTCATCACTAGGAGATAATTGAACTATATGGAGGAGTAAGGAAATACTTTCCTGAAATATTCTTGCACAAGAAGTAAATTTTTTCTCCAATTACATCTGCAAAATTTCAGATGTTTATGTAGTCCATATGTTGTATTGATATAAATTTATAAAGTGTTAATTCTAAAATCATTTTCAAAAAATATTTTGTGCAAATTAAACTCAGTTTAAAATATATTTAGTAAATCAAAAACTTGTTATATTTTTTAATAGAAATGTATTCATACACTCACTCAAATGAATATGATAAATGTTCCCCAAATTGTCAGACACTATGACTATGCCATAGAGCATATTAGAATATGCAAAATTTTCATCAAATACCACGACAAAAATCTTAGTTCTACTAAAACTACACACACACACACACACACACACACACAGGGGCAAATGCACATGCTTGCGTGCCTATGAACTTGCTCATATGAACACATACCGAAGAATGAAATGAAAAACAGTTTTTAAGAAAAATTGGTTTCTTTTATTTGCATATTTTCATTTATATTTCAGTATCTAAGTTTTTTGAGTTAAATCTGATTTGGATCTTCTAACATATCAAAAATACTGGACTATGTAATACATGCATGGAATTTTTTGTAAAACAGTAGGAAATTCAATTGCCATACTTATTGTTTTACACAGTGGCTAGATGACACTGTGCCCTATGATATGACCAATTTCACAATTTTTATGTTTGTTTATCCCTTTTAGCCCATGACCCACCAGAGGTAGTGAAAAAGAAAAGTTACAGGGGAAGTGGGCCTGTTTAGAAATGATTCTTTGGACCAATTCCTATCTGTGTTGACTGGATATTGGCAGTTCAGTTTACATGCCAGCAGCGGCAGCTCAATTCATGCCCAAGCACTTTAGGAATATAGCGGCAGTCCAGCTGGGCAGAGTCGAGATAGGAAACAGGAATCAGCAGTGGTGGCATGGCCTAGCAGAGACAGCCAGGCCATGGCCTCTGCACAACTCAGTAGGAGGGACCCAGAGTGACACAAGAAAAGTTCTCAGCTGTGCCTCTCTCAGAGAAGTGGAGATCAGCAAAGACATGAGACCAACAAGCATTGTACAGCAAGCTACACAAGCCAAGCTCAGCTTGTCACTGTCTTTTGAGCCCTTTTAAATACTCTCTACAAGCATCACGTGTCCTCCCTGGGTCTTGCCTCAGCTCATGAGTCGGTCTCAGCTGACATCACTTTGCCAATCAGCTTGAGGCTAAGCAAGTGGCCAGAAGCTAAGAACACCACCAGATTTTTTGGTTTGTTTGTTTTGTTCTTTTTTCTCTATGGGGTCTGGAGAAAGTATCAAAGTGAGGCAATACAATACATGCTTGTCCTTAGGGAAGAAACCTTCATCCCATGTGCTTTCACTTGCTTGCTTTAGCAGAACATCATTGCTCACATGGCAGCCTCAGTGAAGCGTTCCTTCACAGTCAGCCTTAGCTTTTCACCTGTGTCCACTTCAGGAAATCACTCGTTCAGAAGTTTGCCCCATCAAAACACTACCCAACACAACTGACTTTCCAAAGAACCCTGAAGTTCCCACTTCTATCACTAACTGTACACTCTTAGTTAAAAACTCAAGATTCTATGAAAAGTGAGCTTTTAGATCACTCTACGAAACAGTGTAGAGATGTGTCTCATGCCACTTTATTCCTGAAAATGATTCTATGGAATAAGCAGTTTTTCAGCCAAAACAACAAAGTTCAACTTTTCTATTTTCTTCTTGTCTTTTCTCTTTATTCCTTTCTTTCTTTCTTTCTTTCTTTCTTTTTTGTATCACCTGGACAAGGGTTCACTAAACATGTCTTATTATCAAAAAATATGGAACATGCTTTATGCCTCTAAAAACAAGCCTTATGCCACTTCTAGAGCACATTTTTGTTCTAGAATTCCTGAATTAAGGGACCAGTAATTGTAGACAATATATGATAGCCAAGTGTATGATATGAAAACTTTGAGTGAAACAAGAATTTAAGAAACAAAAGTCATACACAGCCCTCTTTCCCTAAGTTTTCATTACATTGAAAACTTCCTGACAAAGGTAACTTTAGGGAGAAAAGCTTTACTTGGGTTACAGTTTTAGAGGGATGTAGTCCAGTGTTGCAAGAGCAAGGAAGCAGGCAGGAAAATCATGTTGACACAAGCAGGAGGCTGGGAAAATATATTGTATCCATACTGAAGCTGAGTTTATGCAGGAAGTCAAGACAGGCTATTAAAAAAGCCTATACCTAAGGGTCACTTTCTCCACCCAGTGTTTAACTTCTAAAGGTTCTATGCACCCCCAGCTAGGAACCTAGTGTTCAAACATTTGTATATGTAAGGGACCTTTCACATTCAAATCACAAAACAAGCTTCACTCATTCAACCTCTCCTGACATATTAGGATACACTATCCAAGGAGATCATTCAAAGTGGAATCTGCAAATAAAACGAAATGTCAATTGCTTGGTATGGCATGGATACATGTTACAAATACAAGATCATTTCAGGAAGAACACTATTAAATCACCACTGCCAAATACTACTACCAAAGACACAATAACAGCTCTACCTATAATCATATTTATTACATATCCCTATCTACTTTATATGCATTCACCATCTTGACATTTATCTTAAGAGTTTATGCTAATCAACTCATAACATAAAGTCATTCTAGAATTAAAATTAACAAACCACAAGGCATTGGCTTACAGAAAACCGTACAATGATAATGTAGAGGCAATTAATGGCTCTAGTATTGTTCATTTGTTGCTGTGGAAACCCTGCTCCTCTACAGAGCTATTAGTAAACAGCCTATTAGGGTTTCTGCCAAAAGCAGAGTCAGCCTTGGCAAATGTGTCATAAATGCAAAGTGGTATTATTGCCATCATGATATGCAATTCCTGCACATATTAGCACTATTTTTAATTTTTAATAAACTTTGTTTTAGGAACAAACATGTCAACTTCTAGTACAGAGACAGCAATATGGGCATATGTTGGTACTAGGGACCCACACATTATAGATCTGCTTTACAATGCAAATGCCTTAAATTAGCATACATAGTAAGATAATTTTTGTTTAAATTAATATGCAAATGTTTAAAATTAATACATTTATTTCAACATTTATTTTTGTTTGAGGCAGTATTTAAATGTGTAATCCTTGGATTCCTAGAATTTGGTATAAAGACTAGGTTTTTGAAACCTGCCTTCTCCTGTCTCAGTTGCTTGAAGTACAAACGTGTACCAACACATCCACGGACAACTTCTTAGCTTAAAAGAAACACTTGATATCATTTTAGATTTTCAAAATTAATAAAAATATATTGTTTGGAGGTTCAATAAATTACTTTTTAATTTATAGTAAAAGTTACTATAACCCATCATATATTAGTTTGAACAAAAACAACAAAAAAGAAGTAGAACTCTTTATAACTATGCACAACACCTTGGTTACATTTGATTACAGTAGCCAGAACAAATGTGTGAGAGTTTATCCTTTCATAAAAATATTTAGGTAAGTGCTCTGTTTATACATTAGATATTTTTTACAATTACCTTGCAGCAAAGAGACACAAGTTTCTTAATGACAGAGTTGTATTACTGTCCTTATATTATGTACTCTGAAGATGGTAGTGTAGTTATTATATGTAGTTTACATAGTCTTCTACAAGCTTACTTTAAGTGATATTTTGTATGTGTATGTGTGTGTGCATGTACTTGTGTGTGTGTGTGTGTGTGAATTTATGGTATGAACTTTTAATTCTAGCATCGTCTTGAATAAACAACCTAAGATTTTAAAAAGCCACAGGAGAAAATGGTGAAATACAGAGATATATTAAATAAGAGATACTTGAAATTCTTCCAGCACATTAACAAAATACTTTTTAAATATTATATTGTTTTATATATGTTTCTTCCAATTCTTTCCATGTACCTTACTTCCTGCTTCTGGATACTGTTTTTGTATTTCAAATTGACTCATTTCCTTTCATTTTTATTCTTTAATTATGGGTGTGCACCTAATTATAAAAATGTAGGTGCCTCAGTCCATTTAGTGTTACTTGTATGTAGATGATTTTAGGACTAGCCCTTTTTTATTGGATCAGAGCCTTCTGGCTACCTAGTTCCTGGTATAAATCATGTAGGACTTAATGGCTAGAGAGTTTGGATAAAGCAAGAAAAGGACCATTGTTTGTCTTTCTTTTTTAAGTAAATATATTTTATGAAGGGGAGAAACTTGTTTAACATGAATAACATATAATAACAAGCTGTATAGTGCAAAAAATTTTAAAGCAATAGAAGTTGTTTTCCTTTATTGTGTATTTATTTTTACCACGATTGTCTGTAGTTTTATAACAACTGAGATGAGAATAGATTCGCACAAGAACATCATCACAAACACAAGAGTTGTGCATTGAATTCCTACTTGTCAGCTGTGAGAACTTTAGGTAACAGAACTTCTGTTCCATTATAACCTTCTGGGATCACCATCTGTACGTCCTCACATGCTGCTGTTCACACCAGAAATGCCATTTTGTGTGTCCCACATGAAAATATGTACTGCCAGGGAAACGTGTTTCGACAACAATGTGTTTAGAAATAAACACAGATTATGGCTATAATATGCAACCTCAAATGATAACATACCTTTTAAAGCATTTTGGGACATTATATGTATAACTATAAACTGATGAATTCTTCAGAATTCATGTCTTTTATAAAATGACATGTAGAAGTTTCAAATAACTAAATTAAATGTAGTGGGAAGCCTGACATGGACTTTTGTAGCCTTGATGGTTTTAAGAAACATAAGTTATAGATCTAGTAAATTGTTAACTCATTTTGGAATTTAAATAAGAGAATTACTTGTTGTATAATTACATACTCCATTTTCCTCTCATCTAAGTAGCCACTCAATCATTCATCTAAATAGGCCTTTTAGAATTTACCTTAACTCAAGTGTTTTTAATTTGAAAAAAAAATACTCATTATATCTTTAGAATACTCATTATATCTTTGGTTTTTTTAACATCACTTAGTAACCAAGATTTTTTTCTAATATCCTTTTTAAATAAAATATTTTATTTACATTTCAAATATTATCCGCTTTCTCAGTTTCCCCTCATCAAAGCCCCTACCCTACACCCTCCCCCTTCTTCCTCAAGGATGCCCCACCCACCCACCCACCCACCCACTCCTAACTCACCACCTATGCATTGCCCTAAACTGGGGAATCAAGCCTGATGAAGATAGGACCAATGACCTCTCCTCCCATTAGTGCCAAATAAAGCCATATTCTGCTACATATGCAGCTGGAGTCATGAGTCCCTCCATGTGTACTCTTTGGTTAGTGTTTTAGTTCCTGGTAGCTTTGGGAGGGTCCAGTTACTTGATATTGTTGTTCTTCCTATGGGGTTGCAAATCCCTCAGAACCTTCAGTCCTTTCTCTAACTCCTCCATTGGGGTTCCTGTGCTCAGTACAATGGTTGGCTGTGAGCATCCTCATGTGTGTCAGTAAGGCTGTGGCAGAGCCTCTCAGGAGACATCCATATCACACTCCTGTCAATAAGCACTTTTTGGCATTCTCAATAGTGTATGGGTTTGGTCTCTGTATATGGGACAGATCCCCAGGTGGGACAGTCTCTGGATGGCCTTTCTTTCAGTCTCTGCTCCAGTCTTTGTCATTGTCTTTCCTTTAACAGGAGCAATTCTGGGTTACAAATTTGGAGATGAGTGGGTGGCCCCATGTCCAACTCTGTACTTGATAACTTGATCAAAATAAAAATAAAGAAATTAAAGACATTTTATAATTTAAGGAAAATGAAGGCACAACATACCCAAACTTATAGGACACAATGAAAGCAGTGCTAAGAGGAAAACTCATAGCTCTAAGTACCTCCAAAAAGAAACAGGAGAAAGTATACACTAGGAGCATAATCGCACATCTGAAAGCTCTAGAACAAAAAGAAAGAAAGACACCCAAGAGAAGTAGACAGCAGGAAATAACCAAACTCAGGGCTGAAATCAACAAAGTAGAAACAAAAAGAACTATACAAAGAATCAACAAAGTCAGAAGCTGGTTCTTTGAGACCATCAGCAAGATAGATAAACCCTTAGCCAGACATCATAGGCTACAAAAACATTATCCAATTAACAAAATCAAAAATGAAAAGGGAGACATAACAACAGAAACAAAGGTAATTTGAAAAATCATCAGATCCTACTACAAAAGCCTATACTCAACAAAACTGGAAAATCTAGATGAAATGGAAATTTTTCTAGACTCAGGTGTATTTTGTACTTTGTCTTCTATCCGATGTATTGTATCTGGATGTTTGTTGTGATCTTTGGTTCACTTGGACTTGAATTTTTTTCCAGGCTGATAGATATGGATCCATTTGCATTCTTCTGCATGCAGACATTCAGATAGACCAGCACCATCTAATGGTATATAATTTAGTTTGGGCTTTTTTGTCAAATCCAGTGTCTGTATGTATGTGGTTTAGTTCAGGGTTTTTGATTGTATTCCATTGATGATCCTTTATATTTCTATAGCAAGATACAGCCCTGGGTGCAGTAGTGGAAAAATATTATGAGGTAACAAGTTGCTCTGTGATTTAATATAGACCATTTCCACAAGGGGAAATGCATACTTGCTGCTATAAAACTGACAAAGAATCCATGGGAGCTAATAGGCTTCAGAAGTATACCTACGGCCATTATTTTGCAATAATATGGTATAAAACTGGCCTCTAAATTTATATCTTAGACTTCATCAGAGAAGGTGTGTGTGTGTGTGTGTGTGTGTGTGTACAGGGGACAGCAATTAATACAGAAACTTACAATTGGCCATATAAAGATGGCATGCCAGCTACAAATGGAACATTTACAACACATTATAACATGTCCCTTCTCCAAGGCTCAGGAACCATCATGGAATTAGGATGGAAACATTGTAAGTAACAGAAGATAGAACCAGAAGAAAAAATGTCTTCTGTACATAACTGGACTGCTGCATTTGTGAACACTCAGCATCTCTAGACCTGCACAAGATTCATAAAACCAATGTTCTAGCACAGATGGAACAGCTATTCTAGCTCATGGAACCCCTCTGACTCCTCATGGACAGCCCATGGCTGCTAGTGGATGTGAAGCCAGTTTTTCTTAAGGGCATGCCCCTTGTTTGGTTGCCCTCATATCTGCTAGCAACTTCACATCTGTATGGGCAGCACAAATCAGACTCAGTGGTTTTATTTTTTTTAAAGTTGACATGAAGATCTGGGAGGTAGTTATTGGACATTAAGAAATGAATATGATCAAAATACTTTGTATGTATGCATGTATGAAATTCTCGAAGAATCAATACCATTACATTTATAAAAAAATAATAAACTGAACAGACTATTTTAAGTGAAAGTGACAGAAAAGCTTTACCCAGAAGCTATGAAAAAGTTGCCAGCAACTTAAAAGCACCACTGTTGTGGCTTGAGATATGGGGCAGTAGGGTACTCATTAGGGTGGAGCCTCCCCTTCTCTGAGGAATGAAGGAATGGGGGAAATGGGAAGGGATTTGTGAGAGTGGGATTTGGAGAAGTAGGGAGCTTCAGTCATAATGTAAGGTGAACAAATGAATTAATTAATAAAAAATAAGTAAAAAATCCTATGTATTTCACATGTTTTTATTTATGAAAATTATTTCAACATGGTAGCATAACACTTTTTATGCATTCATAAGCTGATGTATACATGTTTAATATTCTGATTTTTCTACTATGTATACTGGTGTTCTGATCATTTCTTTATATGTCTTATGTAGACATGATTTAATTGACTTGTAGATGAAATTTTAGTAAATCTACTAATATTTATACTAGTATATATGCTTCATTCCAATTTGATCATCATCCATTTCTTTCAAGGTTGGCTGGAAGTTTTCAGCACCAGTTTGGAAATTCTATCAATATATTAATAGAGTTTTGTGTTACCAAATCACTAATTGTCTTTATACATTATGTATTTGTGACTTCTTATTAGTATATGGAAATGGAATTGATGTTTGTTGGCTGATTTTGGATCCTTCAAAATGCTGAAAGCTTCTATTCAATCTGATACTTCTTCATTATTACTATGTAGATTTCCACATAAGAGTCATATTACCTACAAGGAGAAAATTTTCCTATTGTTCTACTAGTCCCAATTGTTACCCAATAAATATTTTTTATTGACTCATAAAACAACATTCAATGAATTTCAAATATATGAGAACCTGGTTTTCAGTTTCCTCATGAAATGTGTTTCCCTGTTCTACCATTTAGAGTAGTTGGTTGGGTTGCCTTTTACCTGTTTGTAGACAGTTTCTTTTAGTTCTAATATACTGTTTTCTTTCTGTTTTTTTCTAAATTGAGAATAGATTATTTTTATACAATGAATTCTAATTAAGATTTCTGCCTCAACTTAATTAATATCCTTTCCATCTCTCTGCCCAGGCAAATTACTCCCTTTCTTGTATTCATTAGAAATCAAGCAGGAATGTAATAATAATAATGATAATAATAATAATAGTAATAGTAATAAAATATAAAAGTTAACAAAATTATTTAATAATTATTATATAATTACATAATATATCATATGCTATAATTATATAACATTATTATTACTCTTAATATTAATAAAAAAGAGAAAATAAAAACCAACCTGAATCAGATGAAATGATCAAGCAAACACAAAGCATAAAAAGCACATACAGAGGAGCAATGCACACATCCACATATGCAAAAATCCCACTGAGACACCAAGCCAGAAACTATAATATATGAAGAAACAACAATAAAATAGAGTTATTCACATTACCTTAAAATGTAATGATAGAGTCTATGCTATGCCAATGGAGTTTTGTAGTCATAAAATAGCTTTGTGTTTCTGTATCTAAATCCCTTCTTCTCCCTGTCTTTATGTATAGTTGGACTGGAAGTGTTTTGTAGAAAGGCTTTATGGATATTTATATAAAAATATTTTTACAATCAGTTCTGTTCATTGACAATGCTGTCTTGGTTACATACAACTTAAGGATCACTCATAGGATATATACATTTAGCTATGCATATATTATGTTCATGATTCTTATGTCTTGAATGCTTTGGATCAAGGGATCACTCTTGGTCAGCATAAGTCATTTTGTCAGAAATTATAGCTAAGCTTCCTTGGCTTTCTATTATACGTTTCCACATTTGTATAACTTGTAATTTGAAGTTCATTTTGATTCCAGTCTTACTTTCTGCATTCAGCCTACGACTTCTGACTTTCAGTTCACATCTGATATATTTTGGGAGAGTAATGTGCTTATTAATACCTTAAGTGTAGCTTCCAAAGAACTACCTAAGAATCAGAATATGTTATCTTTTGTGAGTAAGTGGATGTCTTCTGTGTTTAAGAAATTTATGCCTGTGAGGAATCTGCTTTGTGTTGGATAGAGGATTTTCTATGCCTGGTTTTTATTTTAAAAGATGTAGTTCCCTTGTATACATCTCTAAAGTTTAAGATATGGTTATGTAGATTGAGGAACGTTTCAGTTCCATACCACGAACTTCCCTGATTTCTCCATTTTAACTCCACTCAGTCACGTGCAAAGAATTCCCAGTCTCTCTGCTGACTCTGAGTCCAACAAGACTCCCCTTTCCTTGTTCTTCCTATTTGTCTACTTTATAATTCTGTCCTGTGGTCTCAGGATGTCTGCACTCCTCGGTGGTCAGCTCTCCTCCCCATGGGATTTGGGTGCAGGGAACTGTGGGATGGTACCAGTTCACTTCCGGGCAGAGCCAGAAACAGGCAGTGCCCTGACCCAGAGGACTTCTGCCTCTGTGATTCCTGACTCCACCAGGCAGGTCACTTGGTAGCAGAAAAGTGGCTCTTATCTCTGCTCTCAGTTGTGTTGGCGCTTCTGGAGAATCTCTTGCAGCTCTAGGCACCAGCGGGAATCAAAGGTTCCTGCCCCTGATTGCTCGTAGGACCTTGCACCCAGAGGGCACAGTTGGTGCTATGCGATTCCCTCTTGAGTCTGGACTGTGGGCAGAGGGTAGTCTCCTCTGACTTCTCACGAGTATCCACACGTCTGAGGGTCCAGCTCTCTCCTGTCAGGATTTGGAATCCAAATCTTTGGAAACCAATCTTCTCTTAGTGGCTATCAATCAAAGCCTTTTGTTTTAGACAAAGATTTTAAAGCTGTAGTTTATTTTCTTTGTTCCAAATGAAACCTTCCATCTGAGAATGGACTCTGGAACTCATGCCCTTTCCTCATATGCTTGTCTCTGAGGAAGTAGAAGCCATATATGTCAGCAATTGCACTAGAGATAGGAGGGTGCTTTTCTTATTCTATCCATAAAGCAGGAGCAGTATCTGCTTAATAAGTGGGTATCAGGTATAGTGAGGAAGTTTCTGGTCCTCTTAGTTTCTTCTTGTGCTATGACCTACCATTTTCAAGTCAACTGGGACAAGATATATTGGAAGGCATGGCATTCTTATTCTACTGTGGCTTCAGTGGAGTTCTGTCCTGTGAGGGAGACCTAGACATGAGAGGAATTGCCTAACTGGTATCTTGCTTCTTGGGGAAACTTTATGCAACTAAATATTAAGGTGAGTGCTTGGGAATTTAAAAATGCCTGCAGCCTGCATCATCCAAAAGAAACGCACAATTCCAAAGTGGACACTAAAGAGATAGAATTTCCCTTCTTGCTGCACATTGTGAAGGAGAACATCATAAACATAGTGCTATATTTTAAGGATAAGCTCAGTTTTTTCATGAAACCTTAATTTATACTGTGTATGGCTTTTCCATTCACTATATGTGAAATCAATATGACATTTTAAATTATAAGTATAATTTTCATCATTTAAGTTTGTTTCCTTCTGGAGAGAGTTTTCATTCAGTCCTGCGCTTTGTTTTTCATAACTGACAATATTCTACTAGTCATGGATTGGCCAAACTTACAAAAATAAAATCACTTGAGAATATTGAAACAAAATACTGATACTTGACCCTTGAGTACCCAAGGCTCTAATTATTTTGGTTGCATGAGCAATGTAATGTAATTCGTGAAACCTCTCTGATTATTAGAATTTTATTGAGAAGTAGTGAGTTATTCTTCTTCAGCCTTTTGAGAATATTAAAAACTTTCACATTGGGACTAGAGCTGGCTACTGCTTCACGTTCAGGTTCCGACACCCATGTTGGCCTGTTCACGTTGGCCTTTTAGCCTAGCTCTACATGATCTGACCCTCTTTGCCCTCTCTGGGGACTCACACTTATATACTCTTATACCAATCTACACAATACACTGAATTTAAAATAAAATAAATCTTGAGAAAATTTATAGACTTTAGCAAAGCAATTGAGGTTCAGAAGAGCCTCTGTGTCCCCCTCCCTGAATCCTTAGTCCTATTCAGCCTGACAAACTCAACCGTCATTTGATTCTAGATCCAGATCTTTGAGTTGAGGATCAAGCCCAATACCTATTCCATCTATGAACTGCTGTACCATGAGGAGGAGGGAGGCTGAGCTTCAGAACCAAATCCAGAACATTGCTACTAAAAATAGGAATCTGAAGCATAGCTCTAATTGAGGATGGCAGTAGGAGCTAACAGCCATTATGGGACAAAGAAAGAGCTCATAGTATTCTGAGAGATCCATGCATTCTAAGCAGAGCTCACTATAGCTGGAGAAAATTATTTTTAAAGTAAGATGCTTTTAAAAGGTGGACTTGTCTCTCTGCTCCCAGACCCCGTGGGAGAGAGACCTCACCGCCTGGTCAGGTGGGCACTCCTGAGGCTGCAGAGCGGAAGAGACCACCAACACTGCCCACCCCTGCCCACATCCCTGGCCCAAGAGGAAACTGTATAAGGCCTCTGGGTGCCCGTGGGGGAGGGCCCAGGAGCGGCAGGACCCCTGCCTGAGACACCGCCGGAACCTGAAGGAAACAGACCGGATAAACAGTTCTCTGCACCCAAATCCCGTGGGAGGGAGAGCTAAACCTTCAGAGAGGCAGATGCGCCTGGGAAACCAGAAGAGACTGCACTCTGAACACATTACTGATTCCAGAGGAAAACACCAAACTCCATCTGGAACCCTGGTGCACAGAGGCTCCCGGAAGGGGCGGCGGAGATCTTCCTGGTTGCTGCCACCTCGGAGAGCCCATGGGCAGCACCCTGAGAGCGAACTTGAGCCTTGGGACCACAGGTAAGACCAACTTTTCTGCTGCAAGTGACCTGCCTGGTGAACTCAAGACACAGGTCCACAGGAACAGCTGAAGACCTGTAGAGAGGAAAAACTACACGCCCGAAAGCAGAACACTCTGTCCCCATAACTGACTGAAAGAGAGGAAAACAGGTCTACAGCACTCCTGACACACAGGCTTATAGGACAGTTTAGCCACTATCAGAAATATCAGAACAAAGTAGCACTAGAGATAATCTGATGGCGAGAGGCAAGCGCAGGAACCCAAGCAACAGAAACCAAGACTACATGGCACCATCGGAGCCCAATTCTCCTATCAAAACAAACATGGAATATCCAAACACACCAGAAAAGCAAGACCTAGTTTCAAAATCATATTTGACCATGATACTAGAGGACTTCAGGAAAGACGTGAAGAACTCCCTTAGAGAACAAGTAGAAGCCTACAGAGAGGAATCGCAAAAATGCCTGAAAGAATTCCAGGAAAACATAAATAAACAAGTAGAAGCCCATAGAGAGGAGACACAAAAATCCCTGAAAGAATTCCAGGAAAACACAATCAAACAGTTGAAGGAATTAAAAATGGAAATAGAAGCAATCAAGAAAGAACACATGGAAACAACCCTGGATATAGAAAACCAAAAGAAGAGACAAGAAGCTGTAGATACAATCTTCACCAACAGAATACAAGAGATGGAAGAGAGAATCTCAGGAGCAGAAGATTCCATAGAAATCATTGACTCAACTGTCAAAGATAATGTAAAGCGGAAAAAGCTGCTGGTCCAAAACATACAGGAAATCCAGGACTCAATGAGAAGATCAAACCTAAGGATAATAGGTATAGAAGAGAGTGAAGACTCCCAGCTCAAAGGACCAGTAAATATCTTCAACAAAATCATAGAAGAAAACTTCCCTAACCTAAAAAAAGAGGTACCCATAGGCATACAAGAAGCCTACAGAACTCCAAATAGATTGGACCAGAAAAGAAACACCTCCCGTCACATAATAGTCAAAAACACCAAACCCAAAAAATAAAGAAAGAATATTAAAAGCAGTAAGGGAAAAAGGTCAAGTAACATATAAAGGCAGACCTATCAGAATCACACCAGACTTTTCGCCAGAAACTATGAAGGCCAGAAGATCCTGGACTGATGTCATACAGACCCTAAGAGAACACAAATGCCAGCCCAGGTTACTGTATCCTGCAAAACTCTCAATTAACATAGATGGAGAAACCAAGATATTCCATGACAAAACCAAATTTACACAATATCTTTCTACAACCAGCACTACAAAGGATAATAAATGGTAAAGCCCAACATAAGGAGGCAAGCTATACCCTAGAAGAAGGAAGAAACTAATCGTCTTGGCAACAAAACAAAGAGAAGAAAAGCACACAAACATAACCTCACATCCAAATATGAATATAACAGGAAACAATAATCACTATTCCTTAATATCTCTCAACATCAATGGCCTCAACTCCCCAATAAAAAGACATAGATTAACAAACTGGATACGCAACGAGGACCCTGCATTCTGCTGCCTACAGGAAACACACCTCAGAGACAAAGACAGACACTACCTCAGAGTGAAAGGCTGGAAAACAACTTTCCAAGCAAATGGTCGGAAGAAGCAAGCTGGAGTAGCCATTCTAATATCAAATAAAATCAATTTTCAACTAAAAGTCAGCAACAAAGATAAGGAAGGACACTTTATTTTCATCAAAGGAAAAATCCACCAAGATGAACTCTCAATCCTAAATATCTATGCCCCAAATACAAGGGCACCTACATACGTAAAAGAAACCTTACTAAAGCTCAAAGCACACATTGCACCTCACACAATAATAGTGGGAGATTTCAACACCCCACTCTCATCAATGGACAGATCATGGAAACAGAAATTAAGCAGAGACGTAGACAGACTAAGAGAAGTCATGAGCCAAATGGACTTAATGGATATTTATAGAACATTCTATCCTAAAGCAAAAGGATATACCTTCTTCTCAGCTCCTCATGGTACTTTCTCCAAAATTGACCATATAATTGGTCAAAAAACGGGCCTCAACAGGTACAGAAAGATAGAAATAATCCCATGTGTGCTATCGGACCACCACAGCCTAAAACTGGTCTTCAATAACAATAAAGGAAGAATGCCCACATATACTTGGAAATTGAACAATGCTCTACTCAATGATAACCTGGTCAAGGAAGAAATAAAGAAAGAAATTAAAGACTTTTTAGAATTTAATGAAAATGAAGGTACAACATACCCAAAATTATGGGACACAATGAAAGCTGTGCTAAGAGGAAAACACATAGCACTGAGTGCCTGCAGAAAGAAACAGGAAAGAGCATATGTCAGCAGCTTGACAGCACACCTAAAAGCTCTAGAACAAAAAGAAGCAAATACACCCAGGAGGAGTAGAAGGCAGGAAATAATCAAACTCAGAGCTGAAATCAACCAAGTAGAAACAAAAAGGACCATAGAAAGAAACAACAGAACCAAAAGTTGGTTCTTTGAGAAAATCAACAAGATAGATAAACCCTTAGCCAGACTAATGAGAGGACACAGAGAGTGTGTACAAAATCAGAAATGAAAAGGGAGACATAACTACAGATTCAGAGGAAATTCAAAAATCATCAGATCTTACTATAAAAGCCTATATTCAACAAAACTTGAAAATCTACAGGAAATGGACAATTTCCTAGACAGATACCAGGTAAACCAAGTTAAATCAGGAACAGATAAACCAGTTAAACAACCCCATAACTCCTAAGGAAATAGAAGCAGTCATTAAAGGTCTCACAACCAAAAAGAGCCCAGATCCAGACAGGTTTAGTGCAGAATTCTATCAGACCTTCATAGAAGACCTCATACCAATATTATCCAAACTATTCCACAAAATTGAAACAGATGGAGCACTACCGAACTCCTTCTATGAAGCCACACTCATTTTATACCTAAAAAACCACACAAAGACCCAACAAAGAAAGAGAACTTCAGACCAATTTCCTTATGAACATCGACTAAAAATACTCAATAAAATTCTGGGAAACCGAATCCAAGAGCACATCAAAACAATCATCCACCATGATCAAGTAGGCTTCATCCCAGGCATGCAGGGATGGATTAATATACGGAAAACAATCAACGTGATCCATTATATAAACAAACTGAAAGAACAAAACCACATGATCATTTCATTAGATGCTGAGAAGGCATTTGACAAAATTCAACACCCCTTCATGATAAAAGTCCTGGAAAGAATAGGAATTCAAGGCCCACACCTAAATATAGTAAAAGCCATATACAGCAAACCAGTTCTTAACATTAAACTAAATGGAGAGAAACTTGAAGCAATCCCACTAAAATCAGGGACTAGACAAGGCTTCCCACTCTCTCCCTACTTATTCAATATAGTTCTTGAAGTTCTAGCCAGAGCAATCAGACAACAAAAGGAGGTCAAGGGGATACAGATCAGAAAAGAAGAAGTCAAAATATCACTATTTGCAGATGATATGATAGTATTTTTAAGTGATCCCAAAAGTTCCACCAGAGAACTACTAAAGCTGATAAACAACTTCAGCAAAGTGGCTTGGTATAAAATTAACTCAAATAAATCAGTAGCCTTCCTCTACACAAAAGAGAAACAAGCCGAGAAAGAAATTAGGGAAACGACACCCTTCATAATAGACCCAAATAATATAAAGGTGTGACTTTAACCAAGCAAGTAAAAGATCTGTACAATAAGAACTTCAAGACACTGAAGAAAGAAATTGAGGAAGACCTCAGAAGGTGGAAAGATCTCCCATGCTCATGGATTGGCAGGATTAATATAGTAAAAATGGCCATTTTACCAAAAGTGACCTACAGATTCAATGCAATCCCCATCAAAATACCAATCCAATTCTTCAAAGAGTTAGACAGAACAATTTGCAAATTCATCTGGAATAACAAAAACCCAGGATAGCTAAAACTATCCTCAACAATAAAAGGACTTCAGGGGGAATCACTATCCCTGAACTCAAGCAGTATTACAGAGCAATAGTGATAAAAACTGCATGGTATTGGTACAGAGACAGACAGATAGACCAATGGAATAGAATTGAAGACCCAGAAATGAACCCACACACCTATGGTCACTTGATTTTTGACAAAGGAGCCAAATCCATCCAATGGAAAAAGATAGCATTTTCAGCAAATGGTGCTGGTTCAACTGGAGGTCAACATGTAGAAGAATGCAGATCGATCCATGCTTATCACCCTGTACAAAGCTTAAGTCCATGTGGATCAAGGACCTCCACATCAAACCAGACACACTCAAACTAATAGAAGAAAAACTAGGGAAGCATCTGGAACACATGGGCACTGGAAAAAATTTTCTGAACAAAACACCAATGGCTTATGCTCTAAGATCAAGAATCGACAAATGGGATCTCATAAAACTACAAAGCTTCTGTAAGGCAAAGGACACTGTGGTTAGGACAAAACGGCAACCAACAGATTGGGAAAAGATCTTTACCAATCCTACAACAGATAGAGGCCTTATATCCAAAATATACAAAGAACTCAAAAAGTTAGACCGCAGGGAGACAAATAACCCTATTAAAAAATGGGGTTCAGAGCTAAACAAAGAATTCACAGGTGAGGAATGCCGAATGGCTGAGAAACACCTAAAGAAATGTTCAACATTTTTAGTCATCAGGGAAATGCAAATCAAAACAACCCTGAGATTTCACCTCACACCAGTGAGAATGGCTAAGATCAAAACTCAGGTGACAGCAAATGCTGGCGAGGATGCGGAGAAAGAGGAACACCTCCATTGTTGGTGGGTTGCAGTCTGATACAACCATTCTGGAAATCAGTCTGGAGGTTCCTCAGAAAATTGGACATTGAACTGCCTGAGGATCCAGCTATACCTCTCTTGGGCATATACCCAAAAGATGCCCCAACATATAAAAAAGACACGTGCTCCACTATGTTCATCGCAGCCTTATTTATAATAGCCAGAAGCTGGAAAGAACCCAGATGCCCTTCAACAGAGGAATGGATACAGAAAATGTGGTACATCTACACAATGGAATATTACTCAGCTATCAAAAAACAACGACTTTTATGAAATTGTAGGCAAATGGTTGGAACTGGAAAATATCATCCTGAGTGAGCTAACCCAATCACAGAAAGACATACATGGTATGCACTCATTGATAAGTGGCTATTAGCCCAAATGCTTGAATTACCCTAGATGCCTAGAACAAATGAAACTCAAGACGGAGGATCAAAATGTGAATGCTTCACTCCTTCTTTAAAAGGGGAACAAGAATACCCTTGGCAGGGAAGAGAGAGGCAAAGATTAAAACAGAGACTGAAGGGACACCCATTCAGAGCCTGCCCCATATGTGGCCCATATATATACAGCCACCCAATTAGACAAGAAGGATGAAGCAAAGAAGTGCAGAAGTGTAGATCGCTCCTGAGAGACAGCCAGAATACAGCAAATACAGAGGCGAATGCCAGCACCAAACCACTGAACTGAGAATAGGACCCCCGTTGAAGGAATCAGAGAAAGAACTGGAAGAGCTTGAAGGGGCTCGAGACCCCATATGTACAACAATGCCAAGCAACCAGAGCTTCCAGGGACTAAGCCGTTACCTAAAGACTCTACATGGACTGACCCTGGACTCTGACCTCATAGGTAGCAATGAATATCCTAGTAAGAGCACCAGTGGAAGGGAAGCCCTGGGTCCTGCTAAGACTGAACCCCCAGTGAACTAGACTGTTGGGGGAGGGGCAATGGGGGAGGGTGGGGAGGAACACCATAAGGAAGGGGAGGGGGACGGGATAACACTCTAAATGTATATAAGAAATATTCAAGTTAATAAAAAAAAAGATTAACATGAAAAGAAAAAAAAAGTGGACCTGTGAAATTGGAAAGAAAGAGGACAGAATGGAGCTGCATGTAGGAGAAATGGTAAAAAATACAAGTGCGTTGAAGGGGTGTATGGGGATGAGGTGGGAGCACAGCTACAGTGAACTAAGAACACGGCATTACTGAATAGAGTCAGTCCTTAGCATGTGAGCCAGCGCAAAGCATGCAGCTGCTGTTACCCCTTATATGCTGGCAAGGTAGCTCAATGCCATGACACTGCCCATGGGCTGCAAACACAACAGTAATATACCCTGTTTCTTGGGTGACTGGCACAGAGAGCTGGGAAGAGAGGTGGTCTGGAGCTGGTTTGAATCATGACCCTGGATGACATGCCTTGACTCATGATCACCCTGACTCTGGGCAGCAGCAGGATATCCAAGATCAATATTTTTTTAACATTTTAAGAATTTGTTTATCCCAGAAATGTAATATACGGATTAAATTTTATTTTCTCTTTTTTAAAACTTTTTACTTGACATTTTATTTGTCCACACTTTAAATATTATTCCCCTTCAGAGTCTCCCTACCAGGATACCCCCTACACCATCTCCCTAACTCCTGACCCCATGAGGGTGCTCCCCCACCCATCCACTCCCTCCCACCTCCCCACCCTGGCATTCCCCTACACTAGGAGCCTTCACAGGACTATGGGATTCTCCTTCCATTGATGCCCAACAAGGCCCATCCTCTGCTACCTATATACCTGGAGCCGTGGGTCGCTCCATGTGCATTCTTTGGTTGGTGGTTTAGTCCCTGGGAGCTCTGGGGTATCTGACTGGTTGATATTGTTGTTCTTCCTATGGGGTTGCCAACCTCCTCAGTTACCTCAGTCCTTTCTCTATGGTAGTTCAGAAACCAGAAACCTTAAGCCAGAACAATATCTCCTGGCAATGAGTATTTGCATGTAAAGCAGTTTGAGGGAAAATGTGAATGTATATATACATTTTTGTGTGATGTGTGTGTGTGTGTGTGTGTGTGTGTGTGTGTGTGTGTGTGTGTGTGTACTGAATGACCCACTGCAGTTTCCAATGTCACTATGAAGTTGTAATAAGAAGGTGGGAAAGATGGAGGAACAGAATGGTATGCACAAGAGGACCAAGCTACCAGCAGAGGCCTTCTTAATGTGGATGTCCTATACTACTGTCTGAGGCCATGTTGATGTCTGTATTTCATGCTATTTCCAGAAACCATGTGAAAGTCCATGACCCATACTCTGCTGACTGTAAATTACAAGAGAGCTTTTCTGTAGTGTTATTAATGACTGCTGATTCATGGTTGAAAAGGAGAGACATAGAAGGCTTCTGTGGCAGCTGTCCCCAAAAGTAACGTATCAGAAAGAAAACTATTGAAAAACACTCTTAACATTTTTTGATAAAGATGCTGAACTCTTGCCATCAAAAATAGATGGCTACAGTGGGGCTAAGGGTGGAGAAGGACGAACTTTTTTTTGAGAAGCTGCCGCTGGGAGTTTGACTATTCTGTAGCACCTGTTTGGGCAAAACAAGCTGGACTTGTTTGCTTTGGATATATATTTGAGAGAAGGCCACAGTATGGGTTCAGGGAAGTAGACCTAGGAAGACTTGGAAACAAGGATATCATTTGGAGCATTAAGTGAAATTCAATAATAATAAATATAAATATTATTTTTTTAAAAAAATAATTGCTTACATAAATCATATACAACCACAGCATTAAAATTGTGCCAGAGATTATATTATTCTGCTAGTAGCAATGTATATAATGTGAATGTATGGGTGCATGTATATACCTCCCAAGAAAAATACATAGTTTTAAGATATATTTAATTATACAATATATATTCATATATATCCATGTGTTGGTGCCCAGAGACTATCCAACTCACACATCTCAAATGCTCATATGAAAATATAGAACTAATGCTCCCTTTCTGCTATTAATATTTATTTTATGTAGAAGTCTCTTTACTCTTTGCAGCTGTGGTATGTTCTTGTCTCTCTCACATGTTTTACATTTTAAAACTGAAGAGGAATGTGCTTCCTTTCGGAGAGATACCAGAATGCCACTGAAGAAATAACTCAGAGGCAGACACTTGGCTCCAGCTTTGGTATGAATGCATTTTCTTACTTATTTCAGGCTGATAACCAGAGCGGAGAATCTGAAGAGAGACCATGGGGAATGCGAAGTAGCCTGAACACTGAACAGAAAGCTGGATTCTTCTACGAAGCAACTAAGAGCACTCTCAGTCTGAGCTTATGGTATGAATGCTTGGCCTTTGGGTTTTAAAGTGAGCTCCAACATTTTTAGTAATCTTTAAATGAAAAATAAGTATGTGGGTGAATGTAAGCCTGTCGTAGTGGTTTCCATCTTGATGATGTGGCAGTGGTCTCCATCTCGCGAGCCACATTAGGAGATGATGTTAACCTGTCGAATGCTACCAAAGGATGCAGTTCTTTAAGTGGGTACAAGTAGTGTTCAAGGCTTAAGATTCCTCTATTGATTGTACTACATTCTTATTTAACTCATTTCTTCTTTTTGCAAAATTCTCACTGCATTATTTTTCATAGATACTGATAGACAGAGCAAAGATATAAATTTGATGGAGCACCTCAGCAAGAAGGAAAAACAGAGCAGAAGAAATGCTTGCTATTGAGCATCCTGACAGACACCAGTCCTTCACAATAAAGTTCAAAGGAGTCCATCACATACACGGTGCTTTTCTGTTATCGTGAAAATACACTTTCTTATCTGCTTTCTGATTTGCAGACATGAACTTCTGTCATGTTTCCTACTAATTCCATTGTTTCTTGTCAGTTTCTTACAAATAATGACATAAAGTAAGAGTTGTCAACAGAAAAAACTTCAGAATTTGAAACAGTCTAGTAGAATCCATGATTATATGAGTCAATTTGTAAAGTTTATAAAGTAGTAAAGTATGTTCCAAGCAAAGAAACAAAATGTTAACTCATATTAAGGAATTAACCACCTTCTCCATTTATGTACATGTAAATATAGGTATAGATAAAATAAAAGTATATGGAGAGAGAAAACTCAAATTCATTGAATATCTACTCTCATTACAAATAAGATTTTCATTTTTCTTTAATGAGTGTATTTGAAACAAGCTATATTCTAAATTTCACATTATATTTTTATTTATATTTTTTATTGGATTGTTTAAAAATTTACATTCCAAATGTTAACACCTTTTTCGGTTTCCTGTCAATATATCCCCTATTCCATAGCCCTTCCCCTTCGTCTATGAAGGTGTTCCTTCATCCACCCACCCACCCCTTCTTGCCTCCCCACCCTGATATATATTTTTATTTTTTAATTTTTTAGTTTTGATATTTTAATACAAGTGAAATTCACAGTTTTGATTATCATACATATATATATATAAATATCTATATGAATATATCTATATAAATATATATGTATATATATAGGTAGATATGCAAGGAAGATGATTGTGTTTATCTTTTCAATTAGATTAAGGAATTTTGTCTTAGTCACATTCTCAAAGGTCACTGATCATGAATGTCCAAATTACCAGTCAACATTTCCTCTAAAGGAAGGTAGGTTTTGAATAATTTCTAAGCCTAAAACCATAGTAATATTTATTTAGAGCAAGGCATCTGCTAAAATCAGCATAATCTTGAGAAAAGTAATGTACAATAATTTCTTCAGAGAAGATTAGAGTGATTATACTTTTCTTAAAGATGTTTGTACCACAAGTAAAAGTCTATTGAAAGCAATACAAAGAAGTACATATTTTGAACAGGAATTAGGAGCATTAGATTTTTTATAGGAATATATTGTGTACAGAAGAATCTTACTAATAAAATATTTCATATCCCTCATTGAGAAACTCAAATTCATACTGAATATGTAAAGAATTATAGGTGTAGATACAATTTCATTCTTAAGCTCTCTTTCATTCTTAACCTCACATAAACCACTGGTATGTAAAACAGAAACAAGGAGTCTCACAAAAACATTATTCTATTTTCAAGCCAACGTTGCTTGTATTTAAAGATAGAAAATATTCTACATAAAAACAATTACAATTCTCAAAATAATTTGACTGTTTGAAAAGTTATATCTTGTGGATACATTATCATCAGATGAAGTTCCATCTGTGGATTTCAAAAATACAGGATGTTTAACATCTGAAATAGTTATATTCCCTCATAACAACATGCCTCAAATCAAGCAGCATGTTTGAGGATTCCAAACTTGTAATGTGGAGATAAAATAGGAAGAAGATACTGGGACTTTTACCCACTTCTATCCTGCTCCAAAAATCCTAATTCCCTCATGGGCATGCTTCAGGGAGACTCTTGTATTTATAATTGACTTTGAATTCCAATTCCAGATAAAGAACTTCTAGACACGTGGAATGTCTTAAGTTGTAGGAGTATTTTATTGTAACAGAGAGAGAGATGCCATGGTTTCCATGGGAACTAGCCATGTGGTGAGAGGTTTGAGAACGTTCACAGTCCTCTTCCATTACCTACTTGTGGAAGAACTACCTACTGAGAATTCAATTGTTCAGCAAAACCTTATGGCTGACTCCAGCACTATGCACCAAAGAAGCATTAAAGAAACACCGAAGAGCTTGGTCCGAAGGGTTGCATGACATTATGTTATAACTACTACTTAATGAGACCATCAGAAAGTGTCTTCTTCAGTAGCTGGGAACTACACAGAGATCTACAACTGGACAATATGCAGAGAGTACGAGATATTGGAGCGTTCAGTCCTAAATGGGATTCTATCATCAAAGCCCTTCCTTAAGGGACCCCTGCCAAAGAAGAGTCAGAAATATAAGTGCCAAACATTGTGTTTGTTGTCCCTAAATAAAGATGTCTTGCAGACACAAGAGGGGCTCACAGGGGCTACAGAAGCATGCACAAAACCTGTAGAGTTTTTCATCTCATTGATAAGAAGTTCCACCACTGGGATTGGAAAGAAGACACAGTCTACCACAACTATCTACAATTGAAACTAGCTTGAAAAGAAAAAAAAATCTCCAGGGAATATCACTAGCTATATTAACCACACTTAAGGACAAGCTCCATGTTAGGATTAGTTGGCAAGCACAAAAGGAGCTCAATAGTAATTTTATAGATTTTTTTCTCTCATTTTGGTTTGTGTGTATCTATGCGTGCGTATATGCATACATCTATATTGGATTTTTTAAATTCTTTATTATATATTTCTTACATTTCAAAGGTTATTCCCCTTCCTGGTTTCCTATCCATAAGCCCCCATTCCCTCCCTTCCCCCTCCCCCATACGGGTATTTCCCCTATACATCCCCTTTATTGCCCCCCCCATATTCCCCTGCACTGGGGATCCAACTTTGGCAAGACCAAGGGCTTTCCCTTCCACTGGTGCCCCAGCAAGGCTATTCTCTGTTACCTATGCAGTTGGAGCCCTGGGTTTTTAAATCGTCATTTTGTTTAGAAAGGAGAGCAAAGAACAGATAGATACATAGGGAGGAAGGAGAATATGGGAGGAAATAAAGGATGAAACACTCCATCAAAAGAAATTGTGCAAAAAGTTGTTTTCAACAAAAAAGTAATTAGTTAAACGTAACCATCATAGATAGCAATACTAAATTCTAGTTTCTTAGTCGGGAATGAAGTTGACAATGGTCTTCCTGCCACTGGAAGTAACAGTGTGAGTGCTGGAAGGAGATGTTCCATAGAAGTGAACCCTGACCTTATGGCCTCTGTTATATTTTCTCCTATATAGAATGCAAATTGTGATGAGATATTGTGCTATTCTATCAATTACATATGGGTCACATCAGAGATGATCTACTAACTAGGACATTTGAATGAAATAACACAGCACTGAATCTTATCACAACTTAAATTCCTAGGTTATTATAGTGCTATCATTTCAGATACATGGATAGAAACTTTCTCATTCAAGGAAAAAAAGTTCATGCTAGAAGGTAAGAGAGGCATGCATGGCTGTATTTTACAAGATTTAGCTCATAAACAGCATCAGAACATCAGATTGTATTGTACAAAACGTAGACTATCAAGACAGTCAACAGGCAAAATTCCAGAAAGTTGGGGTATGAGACTGTGGTGTCCCATGCCAAGCTCAGGAGCTATTGGAATTTGATGGGTGGTGGTGGAGAGGTGCCTCTAGAGAGATAAACAGTGGAATACAATTGTGTTGAAGAAAAAAAGGAAGGGGAAGAGGATTTATTGGACTAGAAACAGAGAAGGGCAACAGACTGGGTAGGAGGAGGAAGGAGCAAAATTAACACTAAGGCTGTTTGAAAAGACTGTGGGATGATATATATATATATATATATATATATATATATATATATATATATATATATATATATATATATACTATGCCTTTTCTCAAAGTCAAGACTATCTTATAAAAACTGTAGTGGCAATCACTGAAAAAATTAAGAGTTGTAGATTAGAGAAGTTAAATAGAGCATCAAAATAGCATAAGATATTACCGATGCTATTGGTTATCTTTAGATGTTGAGTGGAAGTCACTATTAATGAAGACACCATACACTTTTTATGTAGGAGTTGGAAGAATTAAGCTGGAATTGATATTGCCACCCTTTCCATGAAGAAAGACTCTTGAGAGTATCCAAAGGTTTTATAAAACTGCCGTGGAAGGTCTTAACACTCTGTAAAGTTTTGGAATCATAATGATGGCTAACAGGGAAATATATACAGAAATCTACAGTAGTGTCACTTATAATTTGGAGAATCATGTGAGAGAAAGAACAAAGATTTTTGGGAAGAGTTTCAATGGGAAAAGGTGTGCAAATGATATAAATATATTACTCAAGATTTTTTAAAAAATCTTTAAAATTAAGTTGAAAACAGAATAGTTTTAACTTATATGTTATATGCAATCATTTTAGAATTAATGCTTTCAGGTTATACTTTATACCAGACAGCCATTGAAAACTAGCCTCTCTCTCTCTCTTACTCTCTCTCTCTCTCTGGCATATGTGATATATATGGCTTCTTGTGTCTTGTGACAGTGACAGCAAATATTCCCACTATATTTTTCTATTTCTTCCCTGTACTGTACTGCAGGTGGGAAATAGGTTTGATTTAGCTCATATTCATTTTGACGTTAAGTAATTTAAATGAAATAATCATGAGTGGTCATGTACAAGCTAATACGTTCTAGGACTTACATTCAGTCCTTGAGAAAATTTTGTCGCTTATATTTGATGTTATAAGAATTTATGCTCAGACAACCACACTATCCTTGTGTCACCAGCAGTATCAATTTAAGTAAGGTACTGGCAACATAGCTTTCATTTGTTCAGTTAAGTGTCTCAGGCTTTATAACCAAATGGGCCAAAAAATTGGTGCTAGACTTACCATTTCCAGAAACTTTCTTTTTCCCAAAGTGTGACATGATTTGTTAAATCATTCTTTTGGTGTTCTTTTATTTCTTTTGTGTCTTTAAGTCCTTTTATACTAGATAGCCTTTGAGAAAGGAGAACCTGTAGAGGCCATATCCAGAGGTTAGGTAATGCCCCCAGGTGGAGGATGGGGCCACCCATTCATCTCCAAATTTTAACTCCAATTTGCTCCTGTCTAAATGAAATAGGAGGACAAAGTGTGGAGCAGAGACGGAAGAAAAGGTGATCCAGAGACTGACTATCCCACCTGGGGATCCATCCCATATACAGACACCAAACCCAAGCACTATTACAGATGCCAAAAAGTGCTTGCTTGCAGTAGTCTGATAAAGCTGTTTCCAGAGAGGCTTTGCCAGAGCCTGACAAATATAGATGCAGATGCTGGCAGTCAACCTGAGCACAGGAACCCCAATGGAAGAGTTAGGAAAAGGACTGAAGGAGCTGAAGGGGTTTGTATGGCTCCAGTTGCATATGTAGCAGAGGATGGCCTTATTTGACATAAATGGGAGGAGAGGCTCTTGGTCCTGTGAAGGCCTGATGCCCCAGTATAGGGGAATTCCAGGGCAGTGAGGTGCTAGTAGGTAGGTGGGAGAGTGGGTGGGGGAGAATGCTCATAGAAGCAGGGAGAGGTGGGGATGGGATAGGGCACTTGTGGAGGAGAAACCAGGAAAGGGAATAACATTTGAAATGAAAATAAATTAAATATCCGATAAAATAAAATGAAACCAGTTTCTCAGTACAAACTTTATAAATACTGTTAAAGTTAAAAAAATCATTGAATCTTTTGTAATTTACTTGGTGAATCCCTGGAATATTACATAAAATGATCAAGCTTTTCAAGGATGTTAAGATTGTAGACAATTCTATCATTTTCTAAAGTAATTAAAAGTCTTATTTTTTAATGTATTTGAATGCCTTTCAGATAAAAATAGTTCTATCTGCCATGTAATTATTCCAATCTACCATCTCTAATCTTGCAAAGTGAATTAAAGAAACCAAGGTGAGTTGGATGTACTTACAGTTTCAGATACTGTGTGAGCTGTGAACGGATGATAGTCTTTAATCCAGGAGTTTTCAGAGTTGAAGGCATCCTGCTTCACTGCAGAATCGTCTTTGGAAGTAAAAATCAATGGATATTTTATACTTGTGAAATGTGACTTACTATAGCAGCAGAAAGCTCAGCCATTCTTTGTTGAATTCAAATGAGTGTTAATAGTGCACATTGGCGGTTTGTCAGTTGTGTAACAGGCAAAGAGACAGAGAAGTTCCTGAAGGAAGAGAAGAACCTTCATGATCATTTCCAATGGACTTCGTAAGGTAAACAATTATAGTTATTACCATATGATTAGGTGCAGTTCAAAGATAGATAAGCATATGTATATGTCTTGGGTGCATGTATATATGTTTTACACATACACAAAAATTGCAAATGAATGAATTTATGTTCAATGTATTAGTCTCAGAATACAAATAAATGTTTTTTCTTTGTACCTTAATTATTTTCTGAGTATTTGAATGTGCTGATTTTTCTTCTTTATGCTTCAAAAAATGCAAATGATTGCTCAAAATTCTTGAGACCTTTGGATTTAAACTGATTTGATAAAGTAATAAAATTTCTGAAAATATTCAGGATTCATTTGTTATGACCACATAACATATGTATATGTAGTATTTGCATATTTACTATCCTAACAGTTAAGGCAGAGAATGGTAGACTGTTTCTGGAAGAATACTTATGTTGTTTCTGAGAAATTTTAAAATGTAGCTTTGAAAATATATTTCTTTTTTTTTTCCTTCGGAGCTGGGGACCGAACCCAGGGCCAGGCGCTTGCTAGGCAAGTGCTCTACCACTGAGCTAAATCCCCAACCCCAAATATATTTCTTTTAACCACTGAAATTATAATGTAATTATATTAAGCACTTTCACATAACCAATCTTTGCTAACTTTCCAATTAATGGTCTTTTTTATTAGTTGATATTGGTTTTATATATATAGCAGAGAGAGAGAGAGAGAGAGAGAGAGAGAGAGAGAGAGAGAGAGAGAGAGAGAGAGAGACCAGGCTAGCCTAGAACTTGCAGGTATTCTTCTGTCCCTCCCTTTCAATTACTGGAATTTCAGACATGAATTACTGTACCTACTGACAAGGATATTTTTGTGAAATAAAGTCTAGCAACTTTTGAGAATATCTAATTTAAATCAAATATAATTTAATATACATATAAATATAAAAGGGATATTTAATATATATTTTATAAAAACCATTAAATCTATTATGTGCTTACTATATGATATTAATCAGTTTGTATTGCATTAGAAACTATTTGAGCCTATTGAATTGAATGTTACTATATAACTATAAATGACAGTACATCTGATTTAATTACTGGAAAATTAAATATTTATTCAAAATGTGAAAGCAACTATGTCTAATGATCTTTGTTTGTCTACAGAGAGTATGTTTTGGGTCTTCTCACAGATACTTACGTCCAATAACTCAGCTGCATATTTTGTCTGCTGCTGTTTCCACTCCCACCAATATGTGAGCAGATTATAGTTTAGAGTCCCCATTGCTGAGAACTGCACAAGGGTGTGATGTGAAGACATTGCTGCTTGATCCCCTAACTGCATCCATAGTGTGATTCATATCACTGCTGCTGACACTGCTATTCACTGAATAGCAGTTCAAATATAGCAATAGCAGAACACTTACGTTGGAGTAAGGTCTTCTAAGTAGCTACTACTGGCCAGTGGTTTCATAGTAGTTAAAATTTTTTTTAGCAAGGTTTCATTATCTGTAAGCTTCCTAATATAAGAATTTCATGTTTTCTTGATTACTTCTTTTAGTTGTTTTCGTCATCAATACATTGCTCAATTTTGATGTTTTGATTTTGGAACCACATTGAGCTTTCTCTACCTTGTTCCTATGTGTAATTCACTTATGAAGGAGTGTTTTATGCAACTGGAAATCATTCATTCTTATTTTAATTTGTAATTAAATTATAACTATAGATTAAGTGTTTAAACCAGTTCAGTCAAATGTTATTTAGTTTGTTAGTTTTTATTTTGAAGAATAATAATTCTATGTGTTTTCTGTTTCAGGTTTTCTCACGTGAGGTTCTACCTTGAGCAATAAAAGGTCAGCCATAAATGTTTGAATATATATGCCTTTTCATTTAAACACAACAAGCATTTCTAGGGAAAGACACATAATTAAAAATGGTTTTGTTTTAATATTACTAATGGAAAATGAAATACAAAAACAAGATACAAAGGCAAAAACAAGAGACTTTATTCCATTTAGGAAATAGGTTGTGTGCATTATATGTGTAAAGCTTAGAATAATACTAAACCTGAAATTTTTTAATAAATGCCATTGAAACTAATTGGTCTTTGGTTTTTGGTTTTTAAATGATTGTTTGTGTGTGAGTGTATGTTATGTTTGTCTGTGTATTTTAAAGACAAACCATTATATTAATGTTCTTTACTGTAAGCCAAATGTTATCATTAAATTGTCAAAAACTGAGGGAAGCATGAGTTCTTAGTAGTGACCTATTTAGAGAAAATGATTCCAGATTTGACTTTGAGAAAATTCTTATTGTTTGAAGAAACAAATCTTTGACTTTAATATTGATTTATTTTTATTTATATTTGTAACTTGTATTTCAGCAGACCATGAATATTCTAGAGATAAACAACAGATAAATAAATTTACACCTAATTTTTAAACATTCTTTAGCTTAACTTACTTTATAGACATGAGTGTTTGCCTGCTCATATATAGGCATCTTGTCAAAAGAGTGTCTCGAGCTCGAGTTACAAATGGCTATAAGCCACTAAATGGATAGCAGAAACTAAACGTGGGTAGTTTAAAAGAACAGCAGACCCTCTTAACTGCTGAGCCATTTCTCCAGCCTCTATTGGCCACTGATCAATTAAGGAAAGAATCTAATGTTCTCATTTCAAAATGGTCAAATTTTAGACAACATAATCTATATATTTTAGAAGCAAGGTCAGAAATAAATAAGCAATTTCATAGACAGAATTTTCACAGACTTAATTTTTCCTTTGTAACAAGAAGACATATCTTTGTTGTTTTAGCTTCTTAGTTCCAAGTGCTTCACCTAATTATACATTGAGTCCCCTGGACTTATTTTTATTTAAATAAATCTACTTCAATATCTTTCAATAAACTGTCATTGTACAACTTCTTTTGACTTTTCCCTGATGCTTTTGCACTGTAGCTAAAGTGTTTATGTCATTTTAACAAATACAATGAACAAGAAAATAAAGTTCATACATATTAATAAGAGCAAAGTCACTTTATCACCTTAGTAACAACAGTGTCTTTATTCAATTACAGCGTGCATATTTGGCTCATTTTGAGCTGTGGTTTTTAGTTTTAAATGTAGGAAGCTGAATAAGCATAAAAGAAATAACAGTTACTACTTATTTTAAATGACACATTGGATAGGCAAAACATCAAAACAATGATTAAAATTCTAGTCAAGTTCACATGTCACTTGACACAGTGTTTTTGTTCAAAACTAAAAAAGGATAACCTGAAACACATTCTTAATGTTCACACATTATACAGTAGTCACCTCAGTGGGCAATGGAAAATCTAAGGATAACCTCAAGATTGAAAATTTCAATAATTTTAATATTGGATTGTGATATTGATATTTATTTAAATAAACTAATGCAGTAATAAAAACACAGTAGGATGGAGTACTATAAAAATTGTCAAGGAAAAGTGACAGGCTTTCTAATTTCAGATGTGTACAGTATAAATGTGGATGGAGAGACTGATTATAGACAAGTGGATGGATTAAACTAATTGTCCCAGATCATTTTGTACAGTGCAAATTCAATATTTAATTTCTACAAATTGATAACTTTCATTCAAATCTATTTCAGTAAAATGCAAGTAAAATGTGAATTATTTAAAATTCTCATAGGATAAACTATTGAATTAAAAATGATAACAAACATGGAAGACCGTGAAGCCAGCAACAGAGGCAGTTTTATTCTTTAGTCCCACAAATAGTTATACTCTACTTTTATTTCATATTTTGAATATTACTATATTTAAATAGCATATAAATGTATGCCACAATTTTACCAAATGTTCAAATGAATAAGTTTAAAATAAAAAGTGAATATAAATTTAGAACTTATTAATGAGATATATTCAATAAAATGTCTGTATGATTTTATTAGTTATATGATCAAAGAATGAGTGTGAAGGCTTCTTCAAAAGCTATGAATAGATAAACCAAATGCTCCAGCTGTTGGATATATAGCCCAAATACGTTATTCCAGCTCTTCCTGTATTTCTGTGTCCATTGATTCCCAGTTTACAACACCAAGCCAATGGAAAAAACTTACATCTCCAAATAAACTGATTAAGAAAAATTAAACTTGGGGTTGGGGATTTCGCTCAGTGGTAGAGCGCTTGCCTAGGAAGTGCAAGGCCCTGGGTTCGGTCCCCAGCTCCGAAAAAAAGAACCAAAGAAAAAAAAATTAAACTTGCATGTAAGTGGCTAGAGTCGAAAGCAACCATTGTGAGTGTGGTAAATAAAATAGACAAATGTCACTTATTTTTTTCTCATATGTGTTGAATCGTCAGATAAATATGTCTCATTTGAAATGTATGATAGTTCAAGGATTTAGTAAAAGTCCATGTGGGAGACTATTAATGGAAAGGATATAAGACTCAGTGGTTATACAGGGTTAAAACTGAATAATGGAACAAAAAGTGTTAGACCCCGATAGAAGATATAAAGACAGGGTAGAATAGGGACACCAAAGAGAAAAAAATAACAGTAACTCTCATGGCAACTCAGTACTATAGAGACATACTACAATATGTATTTTAAGTGTTTAAATGTAATTACTGTGTGTGGAAGTTTAAGTGAAACTGTTCCCCAAAGTCTCATGTATATCAGTATTTGATTTCCTGGTGAAACACTGTTTAGGAAGGATTAAAAGATATGGTACTATAGTGGTTTGAATAGATTTGCCTCTCATAGCCTCATGTGTTGAATGCTTGGGTCATAGGGAATGACACTAGTAGGAGGTGTGTACTTGTTGGAATAGGTGTGCCCTTGTTGGAGGAAGTGTGAAATGGTAGGGGTGGGCTCTGAGGTCTTATGCTCTATCTATACCCAGTGCAGAAGAGACCCTCCTCCTTGGTGCCTGCAGAAGACTGAGTTTCCTACTGGTTGCCTTCAGATCAAGATATAAAACGTTTGGCTATTCCTTTACCATCTCTGTCTAGACATTGCATTCTTCCCCACCATGTCGATAAAGGACTGCACCTAAATGTTTTTCTTTACAGAAGTTACCTTTGTCATGATCACTCTTCATAGCAATAAAACTCAAAATGAGACAGGGGCTTCTAGAGGAATTGTGTCATGGGCGTGTGTGTGTATATGTGTGTGGGGGGGGTGGGTGTGAGTGTGGGTGTGTGTGTGTCTGTGGGGTCTTTGTCATTGCAAAATCCCATTGCCAGGACCAGTCTCATCCACTTTCTCTGCCTGCTTGCTTGTTCTCCTCTCTCCTGTCTGGTTGTCTGCCTGTCTTCTTGTTACCATATTCCCCACCATTACATTCCTTGAGTAACTCTTGGAAACGATAAGCCATATCTCACTTAAATTTCTGGCAAGCTGCCTTGGTCATAGTGTCTCTTTACAGAAATAGAAAAGTAACCAAAATACTCTGTAATCGGGTGCCAATATTCTACTATTCACCACTTGGTAAAAAATGCAAACACCAATTGCCAGGAATCATTTATCTACTTTGGGGTTGTTGCCCAATGAGTTACCGTGGACCCTTAAAATTGCAGATTAGTGTCACTGTCCTTTGTTGTGATCCAGAACATGATATTAAGATCCTATAGCTAAAGACAGGATATATTCTAGTCATAGATAATAATCAAGCTGTATTACACTGGGAACTGCATCCCTACATACTAACTTTCTTCATCCCTACAGAATAACTTTCACAGGTAATATTCACACGAGCAGGTGAAATGTAATGACTCAGATGTCACTGTGACACCTCCAACAACCATTACCCTGGCAAGCCATCTCTATTGGTGCAAGAGTGACAATAATTTCATAGAAAAACAGGCTACTTAGGCATAAGATTCAAGACTCACTCCACATGAGCAATGATTGCAATGGAGAATCAGTATCTAGACAGGCCATATACCTGAGGGGAGAACCCACTAACTCTTCTAATAAAAGTATATAACATTAAATGAATTTTAATGATGTTTCATGACGATAGATTAGTGCCTCTCTCAACCTTCATCAATGGACCTTCTATTTTCAGTAGGCGGTGATTAACATAGAGACCCACAACAGATCAACATACAGGGCTATTGAATGTTCAGCTCTAAATGAGACACTTGTAATCATGCCTCCTCTAGCTAGATTCAGTAATTATTATGGAAGAAGGGGTGAAAAGAGTGTAAGAGCAAGGGGTCATGGGTCGTCACAAAAAATGTTTTTCAGATGTAGTTTGGGAGTTGAACATATGAAATCCCTGTTGTGACAGCATGTCAAAGTCCCTTGCAAGCTTAAACCATCCAGACAAAATATCGCTCTATAAAGAAGTAGACATGAGGTACCATACCTAGCTGAAAAACTCTTGGTATTTGAAAGTGGCTGGCCAAGAAAACATCTGTTTGATTGTGTCCTTGTTTGTTTGTTTGTTGTGCTTGCTTGATTGCTCACTTGTTTGTTTTATCTTGCAGGTTTTGCACATTGACTCACATAATCAAAATAGATTGTATGGAAGTCATAAAGAGTAAGAAATGTGATTGAAGAACAAACTTACTTTCACTGACACTTATTATAGAACATCTGAGAACATGAATTCAGAATGGACTATGTTTACTCAATCACTGGGAGTCTTCATTTACCATTAAATGTTGTTTGTATTTCAGAGTCACCTTCATGGGATGATATGGAGTCTATGCCACTCAAGGAAGAAAAGGCTCTGATTTTTCTCTAGTGTCCTTTGCTGGACTAGAAGCTCATCTTTCCCTTCTCTGTTTTCGCAAACAGGAAGTAAATAATTACTAATGTGTGTTGCAAGTGTTGAGCATCAGTAAGCCCCTAATGTGTAAAATGGCCTTGCATTGAACAAGGTAGTTCTTTGTTATTTGTTTGATTTTTAAAATTTTAAGACAGGTTAAGTTTTTAATTTAAGGTTTGACTTATAAGAAAATTCATATTTCCAAAAACTAATATTAAAAGAATAAAATGAATTGAAGCCATGCTTGCTCATTGGTTAGCAGATAGGTGCTCTTTCTTTAAATATACAGAGTGTGCATCTGTGATGGAAAGTTTTATCAATGAAAACCTAATAGCTAATTGTTTCTCATTATCTATATTTTTTGTTGTATATATTCACCTAAATTTTAAAGTGTTTAATGTGAAGGAAAACACCTTTTCTCCCAAATTATCAAAATCATCTTGCTGATATAACAAAAGGAAAAATAATCCTTCTTAAAATGAAGTTTTCTATTATATTTTAGCTAACATATGGAAATCTATACCCTTTATTAAATATAGAAAAATGATTCTGAGATTGTATTTCTCGAAGTTAATTTTCAGAATGACACTTTCATATCTTTATGTACCATATTTTACAAAATCTTATAACATAGGTTTGTGTAAGCCCAGCATATTCTTCTATATTGACCATTTAAATGAATATCATGCTCTGTTATAGAATTAATGAATAAAATACTTGAATTGAAGTTTCTATCTGGTACAAAACATGTTTAGAGAAATAGACTCTTAGTTAGTAAGGAATAGATATTTGTAAAGTGTCATGAAGGAGAGAAACTCCAATATAATTGTCATTTGAAAAAAATTATAAGGTTGCTCATCCAAAATTAGTTGCAGAAACTAAGGGCACTCACGCTTCATCCCCCTTCAAATTTATATTTTTGTAATCCACTAATTTTCCTTTTTCTGTCAGCTCCTCATATCAGGAAGCCAATTAATAAAGGAATAAAAAAGGAAATGGGCACAGCATTTTAAACATACTACCTGGAAATACAAAGGAAAGAGCTTTGCACTTACTGCTCAACAGCCACTACACAGCCACATGGCCACACAGCAGCAGGACTGCAGAAGAAGGTGGGCTTTGTCTTGAGCACCTGTGGGTTCTCGTCTTAAATTTCAGAGAATTTGAACAAAATGTTTTGTGAGACATGAACAGAAAGCAATAGTGACTAACCACTCAGTTAAACCTCAAAGTTTGATGAAATAAATATTTGAAAGTGGATGTCGGTTGATAATGCTTTTAAAACGACGATTATTCTTTCACATTTGACATTTTTTTTTATTTTTCAGAAAACTTTATCTTTGTTGCTGTGCATATTGAACCATAAACTCAATATATGTTTTCTATATTCGTTTATATGAATGCTATATTTGTCATCGATTTAGAGCGATTGAGCATAGAAAACCTGGATTTGACCTATTTTTACTCAAAGTACCCCAAGTCCCAGGAAATTCTATGGCATTTCAATAGGTTACTTAGGCAATAAAATATATTCCCTCAAAAAGCAAGTGAAGGAAGCTAAGTATATGACATAACATAAATTCTAAACATGCTGGAATAGCATATTTCTTTCTTTTTATTTTTGAAAATTTTTTCTATTATTGGATTTTTTATGTACATTTCGATGTTTTTCCTTTTCCATGTTTCCTGTCCATAAGCCCCCTATTCCATCCCACTCCCCTTCTTCTATAAGGGTATTCCCCACCCCATAAACCTCTCCTTCCGTGCACCCTACGACATTCACCGAAACTGCAGGGTCCAGCCTTGGCAGGACCAAGGGCTTCTTCCTTTGGTGCCCAACAGGGCAATATTCTGCTACATATGCAACTGGAGCCACGGGGTCAGTCCTTGTATAGTCTTTGGGTAGTGGTTTACTCTATGGGAGCTCTGGTTGGTTAGCACTGTTGTACTTAAGGAGTTGCAAACCCCTTCAGCACATTCAGTCTTTTCTCTAATTCCCACAACTGGGATCCCGATCTCCATTGAATGGTTTGCTGCTACCATTCGCTTCTCTATTTGACATGCTCTGGCTGAGAAGAACTGTATCCTGACATGAGACAGCTATATCCTGCTCAGGTTAGCATGCGCTTCTTAGCTTCATCAATCTTACCTAGTTTTGGTGGAGATATATATATATATATATATATATATATATATATATATCCGCTGTATATCCATGTGGGGCAGTCTCTAAATGGTCCTTCCTTCAGTCTCTGCTCCAAACTTTGCCTCCATAACCATTCCTATAAATATTTTGCTAACCCCTTTTAAGAAGGAGTGAATCATCTGCACTCTGGTCATCCTTCTTCTGGACCTTCAAGTAGTCTGTGGATTGTATGTTGGTTTTAGATCCTTTATCAAAGATCAAGTGATCATAACTGTGTGGGTTCATTTCTGGGTATTCAATTCTATTCCACACTATCTATCTGCCTTTCTCTGTACCAATACCATACAGTTTTTATCACTATTGCTCTGTAAAACTGCTTGATGTCACAGATAGTGATTTCCCCAGAAGTTCATTTACTGTTGAGTATAATTTTTGCTATCCTGGGTTTTCTTAATCCAAACGAATTTTGAAATTGCTTCTTCTACCTATATGAAGAATTGAGTTGGAATTTTGATAGAGATTGCATTGAATATGAGGTTTGCTTTTTGCAAAATGGCCATTTTTACTATGCTAATCCAGTCAAACCATGGGAATGGGAGATCTTTCCATCTTCTGAGATCTTTATAATTTCTTTCTTCAGAGACTTTAAGTTCTTGTTCTACGTATCTTTCACTTGCTTGGTTAGAGTCAGACTGAGTTATTTTATATTATTTGGAACTATTGTGATGGGAGTCATTTTTCAATTTCCTTCTTAGCCTGTTTATCCTTTGAGTAGAGAAAGGCTACTAATTTGAATTAATTTTATAGCCAGACACTTTGTGAAGTTGCTTATCCGGTTTAATAGTTCTCTGCTGGAACTTTTGGGGTTTCTTAAATATACTATCATATCATCTGCAAATCATGATATTTTGACTCCTTCCTTTTCAATTTGTATCCCTTTCACCTCCTTTCATTGTTTGATTGCTCTGACTAGGAATTCAAGAACTATATTTAATAAGTAGGGAGAAACTGAGCCACCTTGTCTAGTCCCTGATTTTAGTGAGATTGCTTCAAGTTACTCTCCATTTAGTTTGTTGTGAGCTACTGGCTTGCTGTGTATTTCCATATATTGAACTAGCCTTGCATCCCTGGGATGAAGCCTACTTGATCATGATGGATGATCATTTTTATGTGTTCTTTGATTCAGTTTGAGAGAATTTTATTGAGTATTTTTCATTGATATTAATAAGATAAATTAGTCTGAAGTTCTCTTTCTTTGATGAGTTTTTGTATGGTTTAGGTATAACAGTAATTGTGGCATCATAGAAGTACTTTGGTAGTTCTCTGTCTGTTTCTATTTTCTGGAATTGTTCGGACAATATTGGTATGAGGTCCTCTGTGAAGTCATGACAGAGTTCTGCACTAAACCCATCTGGTCTTTGGCTCTTTTTGGTTGGGAGATTTTTAATAACTGCAGCTACTTCTTTAGGAGTTATGGGGTTGTTTAGATGGTTTATCTGTTCCTGATTTAACTTAGGTACATGGTATTTGTATAGAAAGTTGTCCATTTGCTCCATCTATCCCACCCTTTACCACCACACCCCCGACATTCCCCTGGAAAGTGGCTCCAACCTTGGCAGGACCAAAAGCTTCCCCTTCCATTGGTACCCAACAAGGTTATCCTCTGCTACATATGCACTTGGAGCCCAGGGTCAGTCCATGTATAGTCTTTGGGTAGTGGTTTAGTCCTCTGGATGGTTGGTATTATTGTTCTTATGGGGTTGAAAGCCCCTTCAGCTCTTTCAATCCTTTCTCTAATTGTTCCAACAGGTGTCCCATTCCCAGTTCAATGGTTTACTCCTAGCTTTCGCCTCTGTACTTTAATGCTCTGATCGTATCTTTCAGGAGAAATCTATATCCAGTTCCTGTTAGTATGCACTTCTTAGCTTCATAAATCTTATCTAGTTTTTGTGAATATATATATTTGAGTTAATTTTATACCCAAATACTTTGCTGAAGTTGTTTATCAAGTACAGTAGTTCTCTGGTGGAGCTATTTGGGTCACTTAAGTATACTATCATATCAGCTGCAAATCATGATATTTCAACTTCTTCCTTTCCAATTTGTATCCCTTTGAGCTCCTTTCCCTGTCTGATTGCTCTGGGTAGGACTTAAAGTCCTATATTGAATAAGTAGGAAAAGAGTGGGCAGCTTTGTCTAGTCCCTGATTTTAGGGGGATTCATTCAAGTTTCTCTCCATTTAGTTTGATGTTAGGTACTGGTTTGTTGTATATGGCTTTTACTGTGTTTAGGTATGGGCCTTGAATTCCTGATCTTTCCAGGACTTTTATCAGGAAGGGGTGTTAAATTTTGTCAAAGTGTTTCTCGGCATTTAATGAAATGATCATGTGATTTTTATCTTTGAGTTTGTTTACATAATGGATTACAGTGATGTATTTCCATATATTGCATCAACCTTGCATTCCTGGGATGAAGCCTACTTGATCATGATGGATGATCGGTTTGATGTGATCTTAGATTCAGGTTGAGAGAATTTTACTGAGTATTTTTGTGTCAATATTCATAAGGCAAATTGGTCTAAACTTCCCTTTATTTGTTGGGTCTTTGTTTGGTTTTGTAATTGGGGCTTCATAGAAGGAATTTGGTAGTGCTCTGTCTGTATCTATTTTGTGGAATTGTTTGGACAGTATTGGTGTGAGGTCTTCAATGAAGGTATGTTAGAATTCTACACAAAACTCATCTGATCCTGGGCTCTCTTTGTTGGGATACTTTTAATAACTGCTTCTATTTCTTTAGGAGTTATGGTTTATCTTTTTCCTGATTGAACTTTGCTATATGGTATTGTCTAGAATATTGTCCATTTCCTCCAGATTTTCCAGTTTTGTTGAATATAGGCTTTTGTAGTAGGATATGATGATTTTTTTTAATTTCCTCAGATTCTGTTGTTATGTCTCCCTTTTTACTTCTGATTTAGTTAATTTGGATACATTCTCTGTCCCCTCTGGTTAGTCTGGCTAAGTGTTTATTTGTCTTGTTGATTTCCTCAAAGAATCAGCTTCTGGTTTTGGTGATTCTTTGATAGTCCTTTTTATTTTTAGTTGGTTGTTTTCAGCCCTGGGTTTACTTATTTTCTGCCTTATAATCTTCCTAGGTGCATTTGCTTCTTTTTTTTCTAGAGCTTTTAGATGTGCTGTCAAGTTGCTGATGTAGGCTCTCTCCTGTTTCTTTTTGCAGGCAATCAGACCTATGAGTTTTCCTCTTAGCACTGCTTTCATTTTGTCCTATAATTTTGGGTAAGTTTTATCCTGCTTTTCATTAAAATCTAAGAAGTCTTTAATTTTTTTCTTTATTTCTTCCTTCACCAAGTTGTCATCTAGTAGAACGTTGTTCAACTTCCATGTATGTGTAGGCCTTCTGCCATTATTGTTGCTATTGAAGACCAGTCTTAGTCTGTGGTGATCTGATAGGATGCATAGGATTATTTTTATTTTTCTGTATCTCTTGAGGCCTGTTTTGTGACTGGTTACACGATCAATTTTGGAGAAGGTAACATGAGGTACTCAGAAGAATGTTTATCCTTTTGTTTTAGGATGAAGTGTTCTATAAATATCTATTAAATCCATTTGGTTCATAACTTCTCTTAGTTTCTTTATATTCTGTTTAGTTTCAATTTCAATGATCTGTCCATTAGTACAAGTGGGGTGATTAAATATTCTACTATTCTTGTGTGAGGTGCAATGTGTGCTTTGAACTTTAGTAAGGTTTCTTTTATGAATGTAGTTGCCCTTGCATTTGGAGCATAGATATTTAGGATTGAGAGTTCATCTTGGTGGATTTTTCCTTTGATGAATATGAAGTATTCTTCCCTATCTTTTTTGATGACTTTTGGTTGAAAGTTGATTTTATTCTATATTAAAATGCTTGCTCCAGCTTATTTCTTTGGACCCTTTGTTTGGAAAGTTATTTTGCAACCTTTTACTCCGAGGTAGTGTCTGTCTTTGTGTTTAAGATATGTTTCCTGTATGTAGCAAACGTCTGGGTCTTCTTTACCTATCCAATCTATTACTTTATGTCTTTGTACTCTGGAATTGAATCCATTGATGTTGATAGATATTAAGAAATAGTAATTGCTGATTTCTGTTATTTTCGTATTTAGAGGTGGAATTGCATTTGTGTGTCTCTCTTCTTTTGGTTTCATTGCAAGGAAATTACTTTCTTCCTTTTACTACAAGGTAGTTTCCCTCCTTGTGTTGGGGTTTTCCATCTATTATCCTTAGTTGGGCTGGATTTGTAGAAAGATCTTGTGTAAATTTGGTTTTGTCATGGAATACCTTGGTTTCTCCATCTATGTTAATTGAGAGTTTTGCTGGGTATAGTAGCCTGGGCTGGCATTTGTGTTCTCTTAAGGTATGTATGACATCTGTCTAGGATCTTCTGGCATTCATAGTCTCTGGTGAGAAATCTGGTGTAATTCTTATAGTTCTGCCTTAATATGTTACTTGACCTTTTTCTCTTACTGCTTTTAATATTCTTTCTTTCTGTTGTGCATTTGGTGTTTTGATTATTATGTGACAAGAGGAATTTCTCTTCTGGTTCAATCCAATTGGAGTTCTGTTGGTTTCTTTTACATTTATGGGCATTTCTTTATATGTTAGGGAAGTTTGCTTCTATAATTTTGTTGAAGATATTTACTGGCCTTTTAAATTGGTTGTCCTCATTCTCCTCTACACCTATTATTCTTAGGTTTGATCTTCTCATTGTTTTGATTTTCCTGAGTGTTTTGGGCTAGGATCTATTTGCATTTTACATTATCTTTGATAGTTGTGTCAATGTTTTCTATGGTATCTTCTGCCCCTGAGATTCTCTCTTTTATCTCTTGTATTCTGTTGGTGATTCTTGCATCTGTGACCCCTGATCTCTTCCCTAGATTTTCTGTCTCCAGGGTTGTCTTCCTTTGTGCTTTTTTATTGTTTCTTGTTCCATTTTTAAATCCTACACAGTTTTTTCAATACCTTCACCTGTTTTGTTGTGTTTTCCTGTAATTCTTTAAAGGATTTTTGTGTTTCTTCTTTAAGGGCATCTACTTATTTAGTTGTGTTGTTCTGTATTTCCTTAAGGGATTTATTTATGTCCTTCTTAAAGTTCTCCATCATCACCATAAAATGTGGTTTTAATTCTAAGTCCTGGTTTTCTAGTGTGTTTGGATATCCAGTGGGAGAACTGAGCTCCGATGATGCTAAATTTTCTTGGTTTCTGTTGCTTAGATTTCTTTGCTTGCCTCTAGCCATCAGTTTGTCTCTGGTATCAGCTTTTCTTGCTGTTTCTGAAAGTGGCTTGGCCGTCCTTTATGCCTTTGTATTAGCACTCCTGTAGACCTATTTTTTTGTTTTCTTTCAGCTGTTTCTGGGAGCAGAATGCTCTGCTCTCAGGTGTGTAGGTGCTCCTGGTGACTGTCTTTCAGCTCTTGGTGCATGCAGGAATCAGAAGGTCCTAACCCTAACTGCTTCTAGGTCCCTGTGCCCAGGGGCAACAGATGGCACTAGGCGATTCCTTCTTGGGTCAGGAATGTGGGCAGAGGGTAGTTTCCTTAGATTTCTCAGGAGTGTCTGCATTTTTGAGTTTCCAGCTCTCCTCCCAATAAGATTTAGCTGCGGGGAACTGTTTGACTGTTTTAGTTTAGTTCTGGGCACAGACAAGAACCTCAGGTACCTGCTGCTGATTGCTTCTGTGTTCCTGTGTCCAGAGGCCACTATGCAGCTTCCTCTTGGCCCTGGGATGTGGGCATAGGTGGGCAGAAGTAGCATTCTTTCCTGCAGTCTCAGGATGGTCCGCACTTCCGGTTGTTCAGTTACCACCCCAACAGGATTTGGGAGGAGGCAGCTCCGTATGTACTTCTTAAAGTCCTCCATCATCATCAAAAAGTGTGACTTTAAATCCAAATCTTGCTTTTCTGTTGTGTTTGGATATCCAGCATTTGCTTTGGTGGGAAAACTGGGCTCTTATGATGCCAAGCAGTCTTGGTTTCTGTTGCTTAGGTTCCTGTGCTTGCCTCTCACCATCAGGTTGTCTCTGGTGTTTGCTTGTATTGCTGTCGCTGACATTGGCTTGAAACTCCAGTAGACCTGTGTGTCAGCACTCCTGTAGACCTGTTTTCTTTCAGCTGGATCTGGGAACAGAGAGCTGCTCCTTGGTTTTTGTGACCTGAATCCTCCTGCAGGTTGCTTGGCGCAGAAGTGTTGGTCTTACCTCTGCTCTCAGGTGTATAGGTGATCCTGGTGACTGACTTTCAACTCTCGGCACAGGCAGAAACTGAAGGGTCCTGCACCTGACTGTTCTTATGTCACTCTGCTCAGAGGGCACAGATGACACTAGGCCATTTACTCTTGGGTCAGGAATGTGGACAGAATGTAGTTGTCTCCTCTGAGTTCTCGGCATTGTCCAGACTTTGAGGGTCCCGCTCCCTCCCCAACGGGATTTGGGTGCAGGGAGCTGTGAGACCAGTTCAGTTCAGTTCAAGGCACAAGCACAGAACATCAGGTTCCTTCTGCTGACAGCTCCTGCATTTCTGAATCCAGAAGCCACTATGCAAGTTCCTCTTGGGCCAGGAATGTGAGCAGAAGTGGGTAGAAGTGGCAGTCTCCCCTGAGGTCTCAGGATTTTCTACACTTCTGGGAGTTCAGCTCTCTCCCGTAGGGATTGGGTGTAGGGACTAGAATAGTGTATTTCTTAATTTTGCTTTTATCATGTATTTTATTCTACCTCCTAGGCTATATTAAGTCACCTTTAAGTTTCTTGATTCAATTGTTTGGTTACATAATCTATAAATTTATAGCATTCGATATTATTTGCTTCATATAAATGTAGCAAAGTGCAGGTTTTAAGAAAGATAAAATATTTAAAATAGTATAAAATATATAAATATGTTAAATTTGACTCAATTAACATTGAATATTGTTTTTGTTAGATTAACATATATCATAAAGCAATATTTAATAAAAAAAATTAAAAAACACAACTAGGGTCCTCTACTTCACTAAATGAACTATCACTTATTCTAGCAATGGGGATTATTAAGCCTGAAATCGTCATCTTCTATAACCAGGCATTTCTCCTAACAGTAGGGCTTGGACATCAATTCAGCTACAAAACTTTTGACCTATAATCTGTCTTGTCTGCAAGATGTGCTGAAGTAAATGTGTCAGAGAACTCATGGAAATTTTCAACCAATGATATTTGAGGCTCATGAGATGGAGCCTGCACTTGGCACTATGGTACCCAGGAACTTGGTACCCAAGAACCAGAGGCTGGACAGTCCAGAGGCCTTGTATATAACATAGTACTACTGAGAAGAAAGTCAATGTAATGGTTCCTAATGATGTTCTGCAATATTCATAGGATGGTGCCTAGCCCAATTGTCATTAGTGGCCCATCACACAGCAACAATTGAAGCAGATACAGAAAGTCATAGCCAAATACAACACAGAACAAGGGGAACACCACAGAAGATGTGAAGGAAGGGTTTCCTGAGTCAGGTTTCAAGGATACCATGAGAACATATCTCACAGACTTAAATAAGCAGGATTCATAGAGGCTCACAGAGACTGAAGTAACAAACACAGATCTTGTATGTGCCTGAGCTAAGTCCTCTGCATATACCTTATGGTTGTGTAGTTCCGTGTTTTTTGTGGGACTCCCAAGAACGGGAGTTGGGAGTGTCTCTGCCTTTTTTGCCTGGACTTGGGACCCCCTTCTTTCTTGTGGATTGCCTAGTCCAGACTTGATATAAGGGTTTGTATATTGTTGTGCAAAGTTCAGCAGATATACCTGGGACTCTTGTTCTTTTACAAAATGTAAACAGAGAACAGGTAGATTTGGGGAAAAGGGGAAGTGGGGGAGGGCCTGGGAAGAAGGATGCAGGGAAAACTGCCGTGAGCATGTAATGTTTGAGGCTAAAATAAATTAAAAAATTAAAATAAGATATAATCCTAGTACATGGATTTCAAATATATCAATATATAATAAAAATTAAATATCATACTACTTAAATTCAAATAAGACAAAGAATATATTACCTAATATAAGATAAAAATCATCTTGCTACCCATTATTCATAATGGAGTACTTGTCTAATCAAATCAGCTTTTTGTGATCAATATATTCAGTTGAAGTGAAATAGGATAAAACTTTGTGCATGTACAAAAGACATTATTTATTATATTTTTTCTTTATATTCTACTTTTACATTAAACAGGGATTACCTTATATTACAACATGTATATATATACATATATATAATATACTACAGGAATTTATTTTCTTTATAATTTTTAAATTATATGGAGATCATCTTTGTAACATTTTTCCACTGTTGGACATCCACTTTGATTTATTTTCTGAGGTTTATGTGAAACCTCATTTTCTATTATAATTTATTATTAGTTCTACAAATGAAGTTGAAATTAATTATACTTTATCTTTCACAAATAACAATGTCTTTATTATTTTACGTTCATATGGTATTTCAAGCCTTCAAATTAGTTTCAAAGAAAAATTCTCTTAAGTTGGTTTTCAATTGATTTAATATGCAAACATGCTTTTTCCTGAAATATATTCAGAAGATGGAGAAAATTAGTGCATTCAGTCTCAAAATTTGGTATTTAAAAACCTTTAACTTGATAAACAGTACAATTGGTGGCAATTCTTTTTATGAATTAAGACAATATTCAGTATAATGAAACACCCTATGAGATTGTTTTTGACACTTTAATAATTGTTTTTCTCTTTTCATCTTTAAAATCCTTTATTATTTTCTATTTCCATCACTACTAATTTTACTCTTTAATCTTACCTCATTATCTTGTCATTTAATAGTTTTCATTTTTCTTCTTACCCCAAGATATTTCTTGTCCTTAATATTCACATATTTGAACATTTCCCTTAGTTTAAAATGTTTTGTCTACTGACTCTCTTTATAACATATTATGCCACATTTTATTAATATTTACTAATATAAAGTTATAGTCATCCCTAGGTCTGTGATATAATGTGCTCCTCTTACAATATGCAATAGATCATTTTTGAAATATATTAAGCTTATTTATGTCTAGGAAGAAATGTTTTGATAATTTTTCTTTATTTAAATTATACTGTGGAATGTTACATGATTATCCTTTACTTTATAGCAAATATTCACTCACTCTAAGAAAGTAAATATCTCACTTGTCTTTCTGGGTTACCTCACCCAAGATAATTTTTATAGTTTTATCTATCTGGGAGAAATATTCTGATGCCATTTAAAAAGGCTGATTAATGCAAATTTACTTGATTCTGTTATTTGTTTCTCAAAACCTTAAGGAATATTGTGACATATACTCTGAGGAGGCCATTTTGCATCATCATCCATGAAAGTAAAATTTCATGGGCTTCTGTGGCAAGGATTGCTGAATAGAATCACATAAATCTGTTGCAAAACATATCTTTGATCTTTTAAGTGATTTGCTAATATCAGGTCCTGATTTGTTTATGCATGCATGTATGTTTTCATGCATGTATGTGTGCATGTATGTATGTATGTATAGATGTATGTATAGATGGATGGATAGATGTATGTATAGATGGATGGATAAATGGATAGATGTATTCCTCCATTCATTTAGGATTTTTACTCTATCTTCAACTCTTCTCAAAGCTGCCAGCTACATTTCTTGATAACTGCTTATCTAATACAAAAATAAAGCCATCATCTTTTGTAAATGCCTGCTTCTTGACAATCAGAGGCACATTTTAGGATGAATTATTCAATCTGTGATCATTTTAAGAGGCAGTGAAAATTTCTTCCACTACAGTTGTATCCAAAGAATTTTATTCTATTGTTTTTTTAAAAGTCTATGCTAGTCACATTGCAATGCCTTTTTCCTATTATTTAGTGGAATTTAATCTTATAGTCAATTCTTTAATTTTTATTCCTAAGATAAATGTTTTTTTTCTGAGTCCAGAGGAAGCCACACATATTCCTGTACTTGTCATTTTTCTCATTATATTGGAAACTCACAGAGTGAGAATTAAAAGTCCTAGTAGAAGTACACTGAAAGATTTGTCATAGCAGGGGTGAGTAAATTGTGTAATACTTTCTATATTCCCATTCCACATGTCTTAAATAATCATGCAGTGTTGGGGTTATTGAGTTTGAAAAGTATGGTTAAAGAATGAGGGAACATGTAAGAATAGCCGTGATTGTAGTATTAGAAAGCAAGGCTCAGTCCATCCCTGAAGGCATCACTGATTGTCAAAAGCACTAATGAAGATTTAACCCAGTAATGAAAATTTGCATAACTACACAAGGAGATCTGTTGATATCATCTGCACTGTTGTTAAGAAATGATGGTTTATGATTAAACACAACAGCATGAAAGGTAGAAGGAACCATTTTATTATTTAACTTTGCAGTAATCATGACAAGTTTCTGAGGGAAATGATTTAAAGAAGGATTTCAATGCATGGATATAGGGATTTCAGTCTAACAAGGATAGATAAGTATAGAGGATAGGTCATCTCAGTCCTCAGTAGAGAAAGCATGAAATTCTAGCTCTTCCCAACTTGCTGTGTCAAGAAGCTGTGGTCTCATAAACGATGGTGTGCATAAACTTCAAAGCCCATTGCTCATGAACCTTCATGTCCTCCTTTTCCTTAAAGTCACAGTCTTATAAGAAATGCCACAGTGTTCAAGCACACAAGCTTGTGAGGAATATTTCACATCCAAAACTCCAGCCAAGGGAGACAGAATAAAAGAATAAATAGGCCACTGCAGTGCACATTAAAATGTATGCTTAGACTTTTAAAGAGAAAATAACATTATTAAAACCATAAATCACAACAAGAAAATGCAAATAAATGAAAACATTTTGAAAAGCACATGAACTAAACTCTACTATGCTTCTAGTAGCATCTCCAGAGTCTTAGAGAGATCCTACAAATGACAATGTGGAATGATAGAAAAAGTTACAGTGGCAAAGATAAAGAATATAAAATGAAAATTCTTTAGCTATAAAAAGAATCTTCTAAAATATACAAAGATTGAGTCAAGTTATGGCTTTCTTAAAAATTAATTAGTTTGAAGAAACTTTAATTTGACATATCACCCTTAATACAAGGCAAATGACACCGGGGAAATACAAATGCAAAGGAATGTTATGTACTTTGTGATATAAGTAATAAAATGGGTAACTAGGACTTTTAAGTTTATTAAAATTAATGTGGAGTGGAAAAGAATTCCTCTGTTATGTTAAAGGGATATTCATCAGCTTATGCAAAATTTAATTTTTTAAACATTGTAAATACTATTATATCATGATGAAACAATAAATTTAAAAGACAAAAACCATAAGATGTCATCTGATTCTGATGTTTCTCTGCTTTTTTTTTCTTTTTTAGATAGTCTGTCCATTGAGGAAATGGGGTTATTGGAATAATCTTCTACTAATGAGTTGATGTAAATCTGGGTTTTTAAATCAGCAGTATATTGATGGAAGTCAAATGAAATAGTTGGGTAAAAGTACATCAATATATACGGTCAGAATGGCTTCTTGATTACCTGTTCCCTGATTGGAGTGCAGTTTCCTCTTTCTTTTGGTATTTTGCAGCATCCCTTCATTTGTGTTATTCATTTTATATTAAGGAGTGACTTCTTTCTGAACTCTTTCATTGAATTTTGGAGAGAATGTATAAGTATAGAATTATTCTTAAAAGTCATTCAGGGAATAACATTTTTAATAGGAAAAAAGATACTAGTTCTGGTTTATTTCACAAGTATCAGACTAGGAAAGAGAAAATAATATCATAGGGCTAGAGAACTAAGTAGCCACACAGACACTTGGACTGATATTGTTAAAAATATATACTTTTGACAGACATGTGCTTGGTGTCAGAAGGCTGATAATAAAGGAGCTTTCATGTTGCATAATACAAAGAAAGGGTCACCTGTCATATTTAACAAAATTTACACTTTTAAATACACACATACTCAAAAACCAATAAAATTATTTTGATTGTGTTCCATTATTCAGAAAATACCACTGTGCTGACTAGAGGATAAAGAAATTAAAATGTGATCTTTATATTTTTAACAGTGCAGAAAGGATGAGAAAAGAAAATAAAATATCCTCAATCACGTGATGAGCTTGTTTTGAGAGTTGTTGGGCTTTCTTTTCTGGCAGTAACAGTGCCCTCTCAGTGGTGACTTAGAGCTCTCCTGCCTCTCTTGGAATCATTAGAACTCATTTCAATTACACTCATTATTTCTTCTTCAGCTAATGCGAAGGCCATGTCTGATGCAAAGCAATACTCAGGGGGAAAATCAGTCTTCCTAATGGTGAGGTGCCTGGGCAACTTCAGTTGGCATTACAGGTAATTTAGCATAAACATAGGTGTTCTCATTAAAAGTCACTTCCTGAGAGCACAATGACTCACCAGAGAAATAAATGTTATTTATCAATCTGAAACTTCTTCAGGCTACTTTCTATATGCTGCTTGTAAGACTGCACACATATCTCTCCTAAAACAGAAAAGTTATATGAAAAATGCAGTAATTGGTATGCCTTTCTCCCACTAGAATATTATCTAATCTCACATGGCAAAGAAGCTAGACATACATGTTAGCCTCATTATCCTGAGATATGCATGAATATTTCTGAAAAGAATTCATTTGTAACTCATATTCGTCTACTTTTCCAAGTGTTCTAAATAAGGTGACATCACGGGTTTGGAAAATTTAATAACCTGAGTCATTGACTTGATGGTTTCTATTAAATTACATGGTTGCCTGTGATTAACTTTCTAAAAATATTATTCTAGTACTTAGAATAAGGTGAAATTACTGGATAATAACTAGTTAAATGAAAATATCTGCAAGTGGAATGACCTGAAAAACATATACAAGTAACATTTTATAAACTTAAAAGGTCATATTTTATTTTATGTATATGTATGCAATAGCAATTAATAAGAAAGAGGCTATGAATTTAAAGGACAGACTATTTGAGATAGTTTGAAAGAAGAAATGGAAGGGCAAAATGTAAGCAAATCACCGTCTCAAAAATTAACAAATGATATATAATTTTTATCACTTCCATTTTTTCTCTAATTCCTCATGTGGGTCACATGAATTCCTCTCAAATGGTGAACTCTTTTTCTCTCATTACAATGCTGATTTATGAATTTATAAATATGTGTATACATCCTGTTGAGTCTCTTTAGTATTTTTATATGAATATGATTTCAAGGCTGACCACTTAGCATCAGGTGACCATTTAGGGGGCTCATTCCCAGGAATGAGAACTCTTACTCTCAACAGTACAGTACAGGCTTTATGTAGGTTTTTATCTAGTCATAGGGTTTTCATCCTGGAGGATGACATGTTTACTGATATTGTCATTTCTCAAGTCAGCCACATTGCTGAAGCATCATAGATTCACCTTGACAGTTATTCTTAGGAGACAGTGTCCCACAGATGTTGTTCGATCTTCTGTCTTAGGAATGGGTAAGCAGATCAAATATTCTTAAGCACTTACCATTTCTGAAGACACCGTTACTTAGTTAAGTAATTAATGACAATGCTTTTCACATTTTATACAATTACAAAATACCACACACAACTGTATGTTCACATATAACCTCATGTACTCAAAAATGTAGGGATAAATATTCTGTATAATATTTGCTTATCTATGTTTTTAAATTTGTATGTATATTTTTCTAGGTGTCAGAAAATAGTCTAAAATGTGGAGACATGTGAAAAGAATTCTGAGAGTTTGTGAAAAAATCCAAGAAAACAAGACAAATGTCTTGTGATCTCAGTTTCTTGAAAACAGAATAATTCTTACAATGTGTTTTGTGCTCCTCCCAATTGTTCTGGAAATGAATGATCATATTTCATATTATTCATTGTAGCTGGTTATTATTGTTTACATCCCTCTATGAAACAACACATCTTGGCACCATGGGTCTTGTAAGCTATATAGGGCATGTGGCTTATGATTATACATTTTACTCATGTGAATTTTCATAAAATTCAGAGTATAAATTGTCTGACGATCTTAATAAAGTTGGCTATTTCATGAGGCTTTAGTCTACCTCATTTATTGACATCAATCTGACAGGCCAACTGCCTCTAGATAGTGAACAGTGGGTACATGAATTTATGCAATACAGACATAGAAAAAAGATAGATGTATATTTACGTGGCATAGTACCAAATGCTTTAGAAGAAACCAACTTCTCCAAGTAAGTCACAGTTATAATATACTATTTATGTGATATATTTAACTAGCCATAGAAAAAGCCTTGACAACATGAATTTAGAATGAGATATAGACATTTGTTCTACAGAAACTACATTAACAAATTCCATTAATAAATTCTTTAGAAGAGAGTTATTCAATGTTCACATTTGCAGTTAGTATATTCAGAATACAGAACAGACTACTTGTAGCAACTTGACTTTGCAATGAATCAGCTGACCTCAGTATGGATCTAGGAACTGAGTTAGGAGTCAGGACTATGGGAGCCAGTTAAAATCATAAAAGATATTCCTGTAATCCCAGAGGCAGTGATAGGAAGATCTCATGGTAGAGATCACTCTAGACTAGAGAAAAAGTTTAAGAAGCTTGCTTTTAGCTAATAGGGTGCACAGGAAAACCTTGTGTGAAAAAAAGACAAATTTAATGTGAGAAAAACACATGGGTTGGATAGAAGGGGAAAGTTAACTCACTAAAACAAACTCTTTGAAAGTAATACTTAAGCCTGTTGCACAGGCACAATAAACGTTGGTGTCTATTCGACGCTTTAGAAATGGCTGCAAGTTGTTTTCATCTTTGAAGACTCTCATGAACACCTGGGAATTCTTAACTAGAATTTGTAGATATTAGATAGAAATTCATAATAATGTCAGAGATGGCTGCAAAAATTGTGAATCCCAATGAGTATAAAACCATGAGCCTTCTTATGCAAAACTCACAATTTATAAGAAGATTGACAACAGATTAAACCAAAGAACAGCACATTTATGTGTAATCTATTCTATAATCACACAGTTTGTAGCTCACAAAGATAGTTTTGTGATTATGAATCAGGAAAACAATGCTACTCAATAAACAATTACTCTATAAGACAAAGTACTCAATTCAGAATAATATGCAATAAACTTTTGGAACGACATTATGCAAAGTAGAAAGATGACCAAGTATATTTTGAAAGATTAGTAAAAATAATAATACCAACCATAAATGCACCTATATTGTAATTAGAAAATAAACTCATAGTCATCCTCATTTAGAAAACAAGGTTGTGGAATAGTTGTGCATTTGTTTTGTTTTGTTTGTTCGTTTGTTTTGCTTTGCATTTAAACCCTAGGTTTGTTCGACAGTCCTTTCACACTACTCAAGTACAAACAGGACCTTATCTAAAATGCCACGAAGTTATAAAACTCAATACAAATTTTATAGTGCTGACTGTACAATAGAAGCAAAGAGGCAATGCACACATTGCCAAGGTTAACCTGCGACATCCCCATGAATGACAGGTGACAGTTGGGGTGGACTAGGTTTCATGAGGACCCTGTACAACTGGCTCCCTGGTTTTATAAAGTAACAGAAACAGGGACAGAAAAGTTAACCATTTATAGAGGAATCCTTCAAAGATTTTAACCTTAGAAGTTGAAGGGTACTCAGCAGCGGGCATGGTCAGGACTAAAAGAAGAGCAACTTGTTCCTTTCCAACGGAGTGGCATATCAACAGTAAGAGCTTGATTGAGTTGTCCTACGTCAATTGGTTCTGGACCTAGGTCATCTGTGGGAGGCGGTGTGCTGCCATATGTTCCCGCTGGCTTTGCTACCAAACAGATGATCAAGAACTGACGAGGTGAACTTTCTAGCCAGAAAACTACAGGGTGCCTCTGTGGGAACACTCCTGAATCAACAGTACCTCTACAAGCCAGAACCCTCCTGCAGAGGAATTATCTCAACTGCCTTCTTCAAAGCCTGCCCTGGTAAGGGATCCTTCCTTACAAATCCTCATTTGGCTAGAAAAGGACAAAACTGAGTCTGGGGAACATAAGTTACAGAGGTACGAATCAATGTCCCTGTTGTCGGGAGGAGTTGAAGCTGGATCAGCTCCTGTGGGCTGGCAGCCAGGGGATTGAGAGCTCTTACTCACAGGGGACCTTAGTCCTGAGGATAAAGACCGTCTCCTCATCTGTGACCTAAGCCACATGTCAGGGGGTGGAAGCATTCTCCTGGGTGGGCTGAATCGTTGAGGTGGTAGCCGGGCATATTGATGTGCTTAAATATATACGTATTTCAATGTTTGAACTTGGAGGTCATGGGACAAGTTACAAGAGTTGTTTTTCTTCTAACATGTAGACCCTTTTGATCAATAGGAAGCTGTTAGTCATAGGATCACTCACCTTCATAGCTGAACCATCTATTGCCCCACTTTTTCTTTTATAAGAAATTCATATAAATACAATAATTATATATATTTATGTAATATAAATATGTATGTATATATTTACCAAACTGTTGACATTTGAATCTTTTCTTAGTTTGGAGGAACTTATAAACTTTATGAAGATAGAAATTAGCTATAATTGAGACATTTTATAATTAAGTTTGATTAAATGGATTTTATGAATATGTTAATATCCACCAAAATAGTATAAAAAGAATGAAAAACATTATTTAGTGCCATTTATTACAAAATGAAAATGATGAGTTATCCTTAAAAAATATACCAGTAATGATTGAACATATTAATATCATTAAGTGTTTTCCTTTCATACTATTTATGACCGTGGTACTAGAAGAACTGAGAAATGCCGTGTATTGAAATAGGCACAGGGAAGTATGTGGTCAGTGCACATTGGAGCTATAACTTTTGCTCCATTATTGAAGACTCTCTGACCTAAAAATATGCTGATTGACTATGAGAGATTATGGAGCAGAAGCACTCATTAGATTAAGGCTTTATCACTCCTTCAGAAAATACTTGACATATTTGACTTTTGATGATTCTTATGAGGAGCATTTCTATGTTTCTAAGTCTCTATTTGCCTTTCACAAAATATGTACAAGACCATGCTTACTCTTTAGATTAATAGTTTCACGTATTTTTTAGAGAAAAACCATTCTGAAGGATCTCTTTTTGCAAATAATCTATTTTGTAAACATTGTGCCATAATACTTTATACATCTATATAGAAAGCTCTATGTAATATGTGAATCTAATGTGATGTGAGTGTTTTTATTAATTTGTCTATCTTTACTTGGTCACTTGATATTTAATTTACTTAACAAACTCTCCTCACATATAAGATACGACATTAGATGTTTTCATAATATGTAATCAAAGCAATCAAGCAAGACAGTCAACATTTTCTAGGTTTTAAGAATGTGAGTTGTCTTTGTTTAATCATGTTTGCTGAACTATTGGCTCCTAGTTTCATATCTGAACTTTAGATTAAATTATCTGATTTGAATGACATTTTAAGAAAGTGATTTATTTATAACGAAATCTTTATCCTCAGTTTTACTGTAAAAAATAAGATGTCTTTATGGCTTTCATAAATTATATTTTGGTATATAATATTTACCAAAAGTAATATAATAAATGTAACCATAAGTAGTTAGAACAGCGAGACAGGATGCAGGACATAACCACACTAATGTCCACGTGCTCAGCATGCATCTCTATGTAATAACACTATATCATTTACCTCAAGCACTTAGATATTTGACTCAGTTTTCTTTCAGATCTTCTTGATTATTTTCAAATACATGTTTGCAGATAAAGACCCCAAATTGCTACTAATCTGAATACTTGGCCTCAGTTTTCACTGTATTGAATCAATTTTGAAACCAAGAATAACTGACATTTCAGTGGCTGTCTAATCATGTTGCCATATCCTACAGTTTGCATGTGAAATGTTCCCTATGGGTCCATGGTTCAGAGGTTTGATCTGTACAGCTAGTAAATCTAAGAAAAGATTAGAAATGCAGAACCTTTTATAGGTAACTGAAAATGAAATCATTGGGAGAATAAAGTTAATATTGTAAAATCCCATTTAACTGTTTTACTCCTATATCTCTTATCCTTTGTCATATAGATGCCTCCTTCACCATGATGTATGAAAGGCAATTAAACTAATAATGTATTAGTCTCTATAGTGTGAGTCTTTCACAGTGCAAGCCAGAAATATCTTTCCTTCATTAACAGAGTTTTTATTTACTCTTTCCCTTTTTACAGACAACATATCACAGCAATGGAAACTAATTAACAGATTATAAGTGATTTGTCTTTGGTTTAATTTGCCTGGAATTTCTATTTACCAGAAACTTAGTAATATGTTTAAATGTTGAAATTATATACATTTAGCTATATGAGACATTGAAGAAATCCTTATCACACTATTAAATATCAAACTAATATTTATATCAAATAATACTACCAATTTAATGCACACTAGTAAGATATAGCTTAGTAAGGGACGGTTGTTAAGAGCTATTAAAGAGGTATTTAAATTATTCATCAATTGACATGTTAAAAATGCCGGGATAAACTAATGAAGTGTCCACTCTACACAAAAACCTACAGGCAACTAAGAAATGCAATGAGCAAGCAAAATAGTGTCTATCAAGGAAGAACACACCAATTGGTTACCCAGAATCAAATTATCCATCATTTGAGGATTTATAAAGGTAACATAATACAAACTAGTTAAGACGTATTTCTGTTATTAGGAATAGATATATGTAATACACACACACACACACACACACACACACACACACACACATATATATATATATATATATATATATGTATGTATGTATATATATCAACAGTTAATGAATCTGGAAAAGAAGAAGTTGTGGATTGTTTGGAGGGAGGAAAGATAATCAACAAATGATATGATCTTCTTATATTCTTAAGTACAAAAGTAACTATAGAAACTAATTTTTATTCTAAAAAGCAGACATAATTGTACTTTTATAGTTTGGTAAAATAATAATTGATATTGAAGGAAAGTAGATTTTCTTAATTTTGGAGATGGATCCCTTAGGTGCTGAGTTGAGATTATATTCTTTTGTATTTGAGTGACATGTCTGAACATGTCTGCTAGGACCATTTGATTTATAATGTTGGTTAGTTTCATTAGATTTTGGGTAGATGACCTGTCAATTGTTGGGAGTTGGGTGTTGAAGTCTCAGACTATAAATATGAGAGGTTCTGTGTGTGATTTCTGTTTTAAAATTGTTTCTTTTACAGATGTGGGTGCTCTTATGCTTGGGACACAAATATTCAAAACTGAGATGTCATCTTGGTAGAGTTTTCTTTTGTTGAGTATAAAGTCTTTTGGTGAATTTTGGTTAAAAATATGTTTCATTGGATAAATATTAGATATTAAAATGACTACTCCAGATTGTTCCTAATGTCTTTCTGCTAAAAAAAAAAAACTTTTTCTAATACATTAATCTGAGGTAATGTTTATCTTTCTTGCTGAAGTGTGTTTCCTGTGTGCAGTACAATGAAGGATCCTGTTTTTTAATCCATTCTTTTAGTCTGTGCTTTTATTGGTTAATTGTGGACATGGGAGATACTGATGACTAGTGATTTTTAATTTCTGTTCTCTCTCTCTCTCTCTCTCTCTCTCTCTCTCTCTCTCTCTCTCTCTCTCTCTCTCTGTGTGTGTGTGTGTATGTGTACTTCCCTTGATTTCCCTGGTTTGGAATTACTTATTTACTTTATTTGCGTGGAGGTAGGTATCCTCCTTGGGCTGGAGTTTTTCTTCTAATATTTTCTGTAAGGCTGGATTTGTGGGTAGATACTGTTGAAATTTAGTTTTGTCTTGAAACATCTTGGTTTTTCTCAATATAATGATTGAGAACTTTGCTGTGTATAGTAGTGGAGATTGGTATCTGTGGTTACTTTTAGAGGTTGCAAGATATCTGTCTAGTCTCTTCTAGCTTTTAGAGTCTCTGTTGAGAAGTTGGGTATAATTCTGATATGTCCACCTGGTATTTTTTCAAGATATTTTCTCTAGCCACTTTTATTACTCTTTAATGTTCTGAAGATTACTATTCAGTGCTTTGGCTATTATGTAGCAAGAAGATTTTCTATTCTAGTCCAGTCTAATTGGTGTTCTGTAGCTTCTTGTATGTTTATAGGCAACTCTTTCTTTAGGTTGGGAAAATTATTTTCTACAATTTTGTTGAAAACACTTTCTGGTCCTTAGAGCTTTGACTCTTCTTTTTCTTCTATTCCTATTTTCTTAGATTTTTGTCTTCTCATAGTTTCCCAGATTTCTTGGAAGTTTTGTGTCATGAACTTTTTTAATTAATTAAAACTCCAACTCTTCTACACCCCATACCTCTTTCCTGCCCCACTGTTTCCACAAAGTTGTACCCCCACCCATCCCACCAGACCTCTAAACTTCCAAGGGCTTCCAGTGCCTTGGAGGTTACGTGTATCTTTTCTGACTGAACCCAGACCTGGAAGTCCTCTGCTGTATATGTGTTGGAGGCCTCATCTCATCTGGTATACGCTGCCTGGTTGGTGATCCAGTGTCTAAGTGATCTCTGTGGTCCAGGTTAATTGAGACTTCTGGTTCTCCTACAGGGTTGCCCTCCTCTTCAGCTTCCCCTAGCTTTTCCTTATTTCAACAGAGGGGTCAGCATCCTCTCTTTGTTGGTTGGGTGCACATATCTGCATCTGACTCTTTCAGCTCATTGTTGGATCTTTTGGAGAGACTGCATGGTAAGTCTCTTGCTTTTCTCCGTTTTCATCTCTGCAATTCTTTCAGACAGGAACAATTATGACTCAGAATTTTGACTGTGGAATAGCATCCCCATCCCTCACTGGATATCCTGTCTTTCTGCTGGAAGTGGGTTCAACAAGTTCCCTCTCCCCACTGTAGGGCATTTCATCTAGGGACCCCCTTTGAGTCCTGAGAATCTGCCACCTTTCAGGTCTGGGCACATTCTGGAGGGTCCTCCCGAGGTTGCCTGTTCCCTTTCTTTCTGTTGGCCTCAGGGCATCGGTCTGTTTTCCCCATCCAATACCAGATCATCTTTTCCCTCTCCCCCCACCACTGTCCCCTTTTTCTCCCAGTTCCATCCCTCCTTCCCCCCTTATGGCTGTTTTCTTTTCTCTCCCAAGTGGGACTGAGGTGTCCTCAATTAGACCCTTCAGCCTGTTGAGCTTTTGGAGTTCTGTGGACTTTATCTTGGGTATTTTGTATTTGGTACTAAATTTTCAGTTTAGTTCTATACACCATTGTTTGATTGGATTGATTGTTATTTTGGTGGCTAGCTTTTTGAGTTCCTTAACTATTTTGGCTATTAGCCCTCTATCAGATGTGGGGTACGTGAAGAGTTTTTCCCAATGTGTAGGTTGTCGATTTGTTGTATTGACTATGTCCTTTGCCTTAAAGAAGCTTTCCAGTTTCATGAGGTCCCATTTATCAATTCTTGATCTTAGAGCTTTCGCATTTTCTTTCCTATATTTCTATACCTTTTATGTCTTTGTATGTTCTTTCCCTGAGATTCTCTTTCCATTTCTTGTATTCTGTTAGTGATGTTTTGTTTGTAGCTCTTGTTCTTTTCCTAGGGTATTACCTGTTTGTGTTTTTTTTTTATTGCTTCTATTTCCATTTGCAGGTCTTGAACAGTTTTATTTATTCCCTTCAGCTGTTTAATTGTACTTTCCTGTATTTAAGAGACTTGTTTTCCCCTTGGAAGGCCTCTACTTGTTTGACTGTATTATTCTTTATTTCTTTAAAAAAAATCATTCATTTTCTTTTTATAGGTCTCTATCATCTTTATAAGATTGAATTCTAGGCTATTTTCTTGTGTTTTGGTTGTATTAAAATAGCCAGGGCTCGCAGTAGTAGAATATCTGTGTTCGAAAAATGTCATATTGCCCTGACTTTTGCTGCTTGTAATCATTTCATGGACCTTTAACCATCTGGTTGTTCCTGGATGTTTCTGTTGTACTAGGTATTGGGAGGAACCTCTCCTTGATGATCCTAGTGTGACAGGCCACTGGTAGAATGGACAGTGGTACTCAGAGTGCATTGCAAGTCTCTCAGCAGTGGGGTGTATCCTTGTATTGGTTGAGTTAGCAGGTTGGATGTAAGTGTTCAGAGAGTTGACTTGAGAAAGATGGCTCAGGAGAACAGCTGACTGTTCACTGCAGCTCGGCATTCCCCAGAGGACATGGGGGCAGGCAGGGGATAATCTATCAAATATTATTTTGTCTACAACATTTGCCAAACATTCTAACCCTGTATGCATGGCTAAGAAAAGTATGCTTTCTGCTCCCAGGACACTCCCTAGCAATGCAGTGCAAAAAGGGTGTGAAAACACAGTAGAGCATTCCTAGTATCTTGTGAATGATGACAGATAGCCATGGGAGAGCACTCCTCACAGTTGCAGAAGGTAAACACAAGCAAGGGAGAGCATTACTCAAGGTTACTACCATTGCTCTTGATATAGATGCTTGTATTGTTGTTGTTGTTTTGTTTTGTTTTCTATACTAATTTGTTCCCTGTTTGGATGGCAATTATCTCCTGTCTATTGCATGAGTCACATTTCTCAATTCAATTCCCTCTACAGTGAGATTATTGTCTCAGAATGAGCTGTACTGCAACTCACAATTTTTTAATATATGGTAGCCCTTTGTTTATAAAGCCTTTCTTAACTGTATTCTTTATGATTCAATACAATTTCTTTTCTCCTGGATTGGAAAATTTTCTTGACTTTCTCTCCTTTCCAATAACTTTTTAAGTTATTTTCTTGCTTTGATAACACTCTTTTAATCATTTAACACCATTATTAAAACTGATGGACACTGAGGTTCAAACATTATTTAGTCTCCATCAAAACTTATGTGGAGGATTTAATTATTTTTAAAAATTTAAAATTAGAGCTATAGCACACTAGCAATGGTCATTATCATATGTGACTACCTTAGTTCAAAGAGCCACGATGGTGATTTTTTCTAAAATATTTTAAACGTTTCCACTGTTTTTACAGAAAATCCCTACATATTTATAATGAAAAGAATAGATTTTCAAAATAAAAATAATTTATAGACTAACTTACCAACAAACCACATAAACAAGGGTGATTAAGCACGTGGCAGAGCTAAAAGGCCTGAAACATTAAATTCAGTAGAGTATCTTTATGTGATAGGAACACAGTAAGCAGGAATTTAGACAACCTAAGTGGAACCAGGGTATTAAATACGTAGAATTTTTCCATTATTATTTGTAGACCTCAGAGAAATTTTAAAAGAGAATAGAGTGGGTACATAAAAAGTGTGATAAAATTGAGAGACAGCAAAATGAATTGTTCCTAACTATACATGATATATTGGAGATGAAAAATAAAACAAAGTTTGCAAGTTTGTTATTTCAAGTGTTAGTAGGGTAAGTAAACAGTTGTTGAATAGAGTCTTGAGGAAATATAGGTATAGATTTTAGACTTGTGCTATGCAATAGAAGAATGTTTAAAGGAAGTCTTAGTAAACGCTACAATGTAACATCTGGGTAGATCGTGTCAAGGAAAGTAGAAGGTCTTATCAGCATATGAAATGTTATCTAAACTGAGAATATTCCAAGAGAGTACAATAAAGCCTACTGTTGATAGATCCATGAATTAAATTTGAAGTATTTTGTTTCATCTAGGCACAAGTTTTTGATTTGATACCATAAAGCACTTGGCAGATTAAAACTGTAATAGTAGGATCAGGGTAAACCAAATGGGTTAGTTTTGGTACTAGTTTACCTTAAAATTCATTACAGCATTGAGAGTACTTTTCACCTACTCACCTGGAGAATCCTTCACCTATTCTGAAGACTGAAGAGAGAAACCATTCACTTCAACTGCATACCTTTTAACTACTCTGAAGAGAGAAATAGAGAAAGCATTTATTTCTACAATCATTTTGTGTAAAAATGTCTAATGTGATAGTATAATTTTAATGTACTTTCAATGACATCCATAGATTAAATTATTTACATTCTAACAAAGGTCATTAGTAATTTTCTAGCATATCTATTCTTTTAATTGGTGGCTCATCTGCATACTGTGATTTATCTAGCTTATTATACCCACATGATTAAAAAGTAACTATATTTGCTACCATGTTTTGCTTGCTTACAATACTGAGATTGTTGAATGGATAGAATTGTTTAGTAGTACATTTTGTAACTTCAACTGGTACTAGTTCAGTCATAATGCTATTTATATTCTACAAAATAAAACAATTGTGAGATATACGAGACTGGAATCCCATCCAAGGTGCCAGAACCATTAAGGTTCTCAACCAGAAGTCACTTTTCCTTTCTGAAGCCTTATTAGTTTTGTAATAGACATGGCATTCAAAAAAGATAATATATTATTATCATCATGTAGTTTATCTTGTGTTCCATATTTCAATTTTTAGTACCATTCTTTGGCTTAATCTATGAAAGTTCAATGTTGTTAAGGTCAGTCTCTGTACATTACTTTCAAATGAACTCTTTAAGTTACTGTAACTGATTTCCTGACCATTCTGCCTTCTCTTCACTTTCTTATTCCTTATCTCATTGAATAAAGTTGAGATTTCAGTTTCTTCACCTTGAAGTAAAAATACTAGCCTTTGAAATAGTCTCTAACTTTATTCATATACCTTGTGCATCCTTCATAAAATAAGTGAGATGTGTGTATTTGAGTCCCCTGGTGCTTCCTAGCACAGCTTTCCTATTCCTGATTTTTGAGAAAAGAAACTGAAATCTCATAGCCTGATACACAAAACTTTCCATTACATGGCTTCTACATAACCGTCCAGCATTTTATTTTGCTATATTTATCCTTATCCCCAAAAAGAAATATTTATATTCTAACAAAAATGCCACGGTCCCCAGTTTAACCATTTTAATTCAATTTTTTGTGGATCTAGACGACTATTATTCTTTCTATTCTCATACATTTCTTCCATTTTTCTTTTAAAAAAAACTCACGTGAAAGATGCCCTCTTCCAGTCCAGGTCTTATGCTGTTGCATTCACATCAGTTTGTCTGTGATGTTTGCTCATCCTTTTGTTGTGTTTTAGGACCTTGAAAGCTAAAGCATGCTACTTGGGCATTTTGTAGACTATTCCTCATTTTGAAATGATGTTTCAGTCATGCTTTCATATGGAAAATATTTTTCTCAGGAGAAGGAGACCACACAATTACATTGCCAGTTGTATCACAATTCATCAAAAAATATAATCTCATTCTCTTTCATTGAATTATTTCCTATCTATTTTACAATTTTATTTGGGTTCAATTTCCTTCTTCTCATTATAAAATCCTTTGACAGAGTCTCTTATTATATACAGATGTCCCAATCAATACTTATTTTAATTAATTCAAAATTATATTAATTCAAAATATATTTTAAATGGGTTGAAAAGGAAATTAATGTATTGTTAAAGAAAATAAGAAGTGAATGAATTTTCCTTAAAATGTGTATAATTTGAATTTGATTATAAAAGGCAAAAGTAAGGTAGATTGAGAAGTCTTATGACTACAAACCCCTCAGCCAAAATGGTAATATTATCAATGACTTTAGCTGCAATGCTATGAAATGGTGATATCCGAGTAGCTAAATAGTTTATTGTGCTATCAAACTTTGAAGACGTTACTAAAACTTTAAAATGTCTTTTTTATACAACAATTATAGGTATATGTTTCTTTATTGTTTAACAACTTACAGTTAACGTCCTCATGTATGAGGGAATTTTAAAGGAAGAGTCATGAATACATAAAAAGAAAAATATCTCTCAGAAATTTCATGAAGTTGATCAGAAGCACAACACAGCAACACTGAAACTATTTCTCATTTCTTGGCTCATTTTTTTTTAATCTTTGTGTGGTTTCCTTTCAATATATCACCTCTAGTCTGCTTGCCATTTGACACATTACTACATAATTTGATCACAATAAACAAAGATAATGAGTACTGTCTGAAGACATCTTCCTGAAATTTATTTCATAGGCTTTAAAAGAGTTTAATTAGTGGCTTGGGGAGAAACAAGCAAAAATTATCAGGCTTTTGAAATAAAATGTTTTAAATGAAAAATATTTAATTTGTTTCAAAACATTGCAAACCACATATTGCAAAACTAAAACTACACATTGTCATTCACATAACATAAATTTGATATACATAGTTATCAAATTGTAGATATTTTTATTTATAATTGTCAGTACTATCTATGAACTTTCTTGAGATATTAAGAATGCTATTTTGTCTTATTACATTTTTTTCATTTTATTGAAAAAGTAATAATGAAAATAACCCTTTAAAATGATCCAGGTTACATTTTAATAATAGACCAGTTTCATTCCTTGCTTCAAAATTTGGAATAACTGCTATTCAGCAAATTAACCACAAAGGAATTTAGTACATTATATTGAAAATTTGAAAAAAAATTACTTCAGAATGTATGGGGATTGTGAGATGTGAAGATGCTTGTTGTAATGTTGACAACTTAATTTCAGTTCCCATGATCCACTATAAGGTAGAAGGGAGAACTAGATCCTTCATAATGTTTGTTAATGCCTGCATGTCTGCCTTGGCAAAACTATGCACGCCCCTACTACATACCACAATTAAATGAATAAATGAAGGTGTTTTGAGAGATAATGTTGGTGGAAATTTGTAATAATCTATTATAAAAATGTGAGAGAGAGAGAAGGGAGGAGAGAGGTAGAGAGAAGGGAGGAGAGAGGTAGAGAGAAAGGGAGATAAAGAAGAAAGGGGAAAAAGGAGATGGTAGAAAGAGAAACAGAGAGAATGATTGTAGCTATTGCTTCAGCTTTTGGGCAAGTTGTTTAAATAAATCTTAATGAGGATTGCTGCCCAGCAATTAGAAGCATCCATCTTACTTATAAAGTAATCTTACTAAAAAATAATCTATGTTTTAATTGTCTCTTTATAGTTAGCTCTTAAATTTTCCATAATTAATTTCATGCTATGCAGTTTTTAAATTGGCAGATAATTATAAGTGGGAATTACAAAAGAGAAAGGAAACCAACTTGAAAGCCAACAATTTTATCAAAAATTCACATTTAAATTAAATAAGCAAATACTGATTTCACTCTTAATATTGTAGTTTACAGTAAGTTATAGTTTACCTTTTATCATTGCTTGGATCAAATTATATATTAAAATACTTTGCTAATTTAGTATTTTTATATAATTGATTTTAACCATTTTTCTAAAAACTATTTGAATAATATACCAATATTGACATCATTTTACTAATGTGGCTGATCTTTTTCTTTAAGTTACTACAATTTTTAAACTCAAAACAAGAAAATTGTATATTTAAATATGAATATTGTGTATTTAATGATAGTAATATTAAAGTGGAAATTTTAATTAACTCCAAAAACCAATAAACAAAATAGTTGTTATGAAATAATTATATAATATACATTTATTAAAAACAAAAGTAACAAATATAAGGATGCCTTTAGCTATTAGATGTCTTTGACACTGATCATACTTTACTACTCTTAGAAACTCTTAGAAGTCACATTTTTCATTTTTTAGTGAGAGTGATGCCTGAGAAGTGAAAATATCTTAGTACACAAGATTTTGTATATTCAAATGTAGGAAATATCGCTTGCTTATAGGTAAACAAATAGAGCAGTTTTGAAAATACTGGCATAGTAGAGAGCCTCTACATCCTGGGAAAGTTTAACATGTAATTATTTTTAAATAGTCAATCAGATGTTTTAGAAGTCCATGCCTGAACATAAAATACATAACCACTATTGCACTCTAGCATTTTATAATATTTGAATTTAGTACACTAGATTTAGCCCTCTGAGTGTAGGTCAGTTTCTTTTTCATGTCTGAACATAATGAGATATGTAATATTTATGACTAAATCCCGTATGCTTTTGCATATGCAAATTGTATGGCTTCAATGATTATGAGTTCAGTGTCCCTTTTAATAATGATGCCGGTCTTAATCTCCTGACCTTATTTAAGTGACATTAAACAGAAAGCTGGAACAGTTCTTTGAAACATATTTGTCAGATATGGAGGCATTTTAATTTAGCAACATGGCTGCTCTGGTAATAGATCACATCCAAAGACTATCTAGGTCTGGGAGATCTGGCTGGATTGACACACCTTTTAATCCCTCTGGCTGAAGAATACATATCTTTAGTAAACACGAACGAACAACGAAAGTAAGGTTAACTTGTAGAAGGAAGCAACCATATTTGAAAGTGATATCTAACTGAGTGGCAGACAAAGTGATGAATCAGAGGACGTCTTGACAGCATGAGTTAGAGAGAGGATACATTAAATTCTCAGAATGAACAGGAAAGGGAGTCTACATAAGAGCACTGCCGAGTGAATCAGAAGTGGAGGGCAATTCTGTGAATAGAGTTCAGTTGAGTTCAGGCAATGCATTGGAATTCAATTAAGTTCAGTTCAGTTCCTGGATTCAGGTCAGTTCCGCTGACTCAGTTCCATTTAGTACAGTCAGTGAAGCGCATTTAAGAGGGCAGAGGTAGTTTTACCAGAGGAGTCTTAAAGAGACACAAGTAAAGACAGAATGAGCCAGGGAATACGAAGGAGCAAGAAAATCAGAATAAATTCCAGAGTTAGTATGACGCCGAGCCAAGCAATTCAGTGAGAAGCCAAGAAAAGCCAGACAACTCAGTCAGCTTGAAGGGAAAAGTGAGCCAGGCATCTGAACTGCACCAGTCAGCCAGAGTTCAGAAAGAACTAGAAAAGGGGAAGTATTCAGCATTAAGGCTCAGAGGCTGAAATGTTCTAGGCATAGATTGGATGGTACGGAAGCAGGAAACTTCCAGGCCTACATCTAGGCATAGAACAAAAATAGAAATGCTCTTGGCAGCACAAGTCCTATATATGCACCGTTTGTGTACATCACTCATTTTATCCCTTCATCAGAGGCAATAAAAGTGACATAAACAGCAAAATATTAATTTCTTGGGTCACCTTCATAAATATTTGTTATTGATAAAAATACATACAAATTTTAGAGGATTTATATAAAAACTATGTTACATTATAGCATAGCAATTACAAAGCATTGTTTTCCAGAATAACAATTTCAAACTAAATTCCTTCAGTGTCAAATGTCCAAAAAATGTCTGAAAAGTTATAGAAATAAATACATCAAACATTTTTTTAACTCAGAACAAAAGAAAACTAACAAAGTTTCAATGCATAACAGAGCAAACATGAAATGTTTTGACACCTGGAAAAATTTACTGAAAAGCCTAATTTCTCAGAATGTAGTAACTATCAATTGTTCTTTGACCATTGGTTGAGGATCACATAGACCTGTTAGACAAAGATAAATCTTAGCTGATTCTGTGAATTCTCCGTTCTGTTTTAATGTTGCCTTTCTCACTGAATCAAGCCAAGTATATATGATTATTGTGTAGAAGACACCTGTTTTATAACATGCGCATATGTTTATATTTAAACTTAATATTTTATAGCATGCAACCATTGTACTCCTAAATTCAATATGCCACATGAAATGAAACCAGGGTGCAAACACTCAGCCTGGAGATCCTCTTGTCATTTTTCCTCTCAAAGTGTTACTCTTACATTCACTGATAGATGCAGTTGACCAAAGCACTAAGAAGCATGCAAAGAGAGTCCATCAAATACCTTTTTAAAATTTTTTGGTGGGAGGCTTGTTATCTTTTTAAGAAAGTTTTACTTCTTTCTGTATTTTTCTCTATTTTTTCTTTTTTACCCCCATTCTATTCCCACTCTTTCCCTCCTCTATAAGGGTGCTCCTTTACCAACTCACCTACTACCCCTTCACAACTCTAGCATACCCCTATGCTAGGGTATCAAGCCTCCACAGGACCAAGGGCCTCCTCTCCCACTGATGTCAGATGAGGCCATCCTCTGCTACATATACATCTGGAGCTACACACTCTTTGTTTGGTGGTTTAGTCTCTGGGAGCTCTGGGTGGTCTGACTAATTGATATTGTTCTCCCTATGAAGATGAAATCCTCTTCCTCTCCTTCAGGTTTTCCTCTAGCTATCCCACTGTGGTTTCCAAGCTCAGTCCAATGGTTGGCTATGAGTTTCTGCATCTGTACTGGTCATGAACTGGCAGAACCTCTCAGGGAACAGCCATACCAGGCTCTTGTCAGCAAGTGCTTCTTGGCATCAGTAATAGTGTCAGGGTTGGGTATTTGCATATGGGATGGATTCCTAGGTGTGTGTGGGGTAGCAGTCTCTGGATGGCCTTTCTTTATATCCCTGATCTATTTTTGTCCCTGTCTTTCCTTTTCTGGTTTAAAAGTTTGAGCTGCCTATGTGACACTATCCCTCAATGGGGGCTGTGGCTATCTACCGGAGGTGGTCTCCATAGGTTATCTCTCCGCTTTGTGGCCTATTTCAGCTAAAGTCACCCCTTAGGTCCTGAAAGTCTCTTGCTTCCCTGGATTCTGGGACTTTCTAGTGGCTACACCCAGTTCCTCATCCCCTACTGATACATATTTCTAGTCAATTACCTGACACTCTGTACTTCTCTCCTGTTCCGTCCAATACCTGATTCGGCCACACTGTTTTTACTCCTCTTTCTCTTTCCCTCCCTGCTCTTTCCCTCTCTCTATCTCCTGTGATTATATTGTCTCCCATTCTATGTAGTATTGAAGCATCCATATTGTTTGTGTGTTATATCATGAGTAATTTGAGCTTTGGGGCTAATACATACCATGTGTCTTTTGTGTCTGGATTACCTCACTAAGGATGATATCCATCAATTTGTCTGCAAATTTCATGAAGTCACTTTTTAAAAATCTGAGTAGTACTCCATTTTATATGTGTACCAAATTTTCTGTGTCCATTCTTAGGTTGAAGGAGATCTGGGTTGTTTCTATCTTCTGGCTATTATAAATAAGGTTGCTATAGAAATAGTGGAGCATGTGTCCCTAGATGTTGGAGCACCCTTTGGATATATGAGCAGTAGTGGTAAAGTAGTGTCTTCAGGTAATGTTATTTCAAATTTTCCTAGGAACCAGCTGATTGATTTCCAAGTGGTTTTATCATCTTGCAGTTCCACCAAAAATGGAGGAGTGTTGCTCTTTCTTCACATCCTTGCCAGCATCTGCTGTCACCTGCCTTTTTGATCTTAGCTATTCTGATTGATGTGAGATGGAATCTCAGGGTTGTTTTGATTTTCATTTCCCTGATGACTAAGGATGTTGAACATTCCTGTAGGTGCTTCTCAGCCATTTGAGATTCCTCAATCGAGAATTGTTTAGCTCTGTACTCCATTTTTTTTAAATAGGGTTATTTGTCTCTCTGCTGTTTAGCTACTTGAATTATATTTTGGATATTAACACTCTATGGGAAGTAGGGTTGGTAAAGATCTTTGTCCAATCTGTGGGTTGGCATTTTGTCCTATTGATAGTGTCTTTTTCCTTACAGAAATTTTTCTTTTCTTTTCTTTTTTCTAATATTCTAATATTCTTTTAGGTTTCTTTTATTTTTTCTTGGCAAATCATTTTAATATCAAGTTAAAACCAAACAAGTGTACAACCTAGGTAGTTATAAAATGTCAGGTCATATTCAACAAACAATATTTTATTTAAAGTTGACTAAAATATGAATTACAATAGAAATTTATGGGATTGTTATGCATGTTTTTTATTGGATAGTTTTCATTTATATTTCAAATTTTATTCTTTTTCCCAGTTTTCCCTATCCCATCCACCTCCCCTTCTTTTATAAGGGTGTTCCCTCTACCCAACTACCCCCCATTCCCACCTCCCTGACCTGACATTCCCCTACACTGGGAGATCCAGCCTTGGCATGACCCGATGGTGTCCAACAAGACCAGCCTCTGCCACATATGCAGATGGAGACGTGAATTTGTCTATGTTTAGACTTTGGGTGGTTTAGTCCCTAGGAGTTTTGGTTGGTTGGTATTGTGGTTCTTATGGGGTTGCCAGCCCCTTCAGCTCCTTCAATCCTTTCTCTAACCCCTCCAACAGGGACCACATTTTCAGTTAAATTATAGTCCATTGTATAAATGTACCACATTGTCTTTATCCACTCTTCAGTTGAGAGTAACCTATGTTCTTTCCATTTTTTAGCTATTATGAATAGTATGATACTGAAAAGCCCAGCCCATTGATAATGGCACTATTCTCTAGGCAGTATATCCCAAACAGTATAAGAGAGGAGAATGATAGCTAAGAATAAGCAAGCAAGCAGGAAAGAAAGAAAGAAAGAAAAAAAGAAAGAAAGAAAGAGGAAAGAAAGGAAAGCAAGAAAGAAACAGGAAAGAAAGAAAGAAAGAAAGAAAGAAAGAAAGAAAGAAAGAGGAAAGAAAGAAAGGAAGAGAAGATTTGTTCATTCTTTTATATTTATTATGGATGTGAGAGTTTAAGTTCCTCTCTGTACTTCCTATAATAAATGGCAGTAATCAGAAATTGTAAGCCAAATTATGTCACTGTACTTGTCACAATGCCTAAATAAAGCTAGAGTAAGTGGATGCTATATAATACATATATATATATATAATGTGTCAATATTACATATTATATATAATACATATATATAATTACATATAATAATTTTATATATATATTAATATTAATGTATTAATGAATAATTTTATGTCACACAATGTAATTCAAAAATTACTGTGTAGTGTATCAAAAATTTTTAATATTTCAATCAAAAGTGGTTGTTTACTACTAAAACGTTTGTGCTATCATTGCAACAGCAGGCACTGTATGTTCCTGGCAGGTCATTATTTTCTCCAACTATCATTTTAGCTGTGTAAGTTGATGATACATTTTCTTCTCTAGTAGCAAACATTTCAGAAGAATTAACACTAACCAGAAGGGGTGAAGCTTCTAGTTGAATAGAAAGAAGATTTTTTTCCCCATGTTGCATAACATAAGTGTATGCTAAATATCTCTGTTGGGCGTGCTTTGGAAGTCATTTTCTTTCTTTTTTCTTTTTTCAGGGAGGTTGCTAGAATTCTTTTTTGATTTTTTTTTATTCTTACATTTCAAATGTTATCCCCTTTCTGATTTCCCATAGAAAACCCCCTATCCCATCCTCCCTCCCCCTTCTTCTATGAGGGTTTTCCCCCACCCATCCACTCATACCTTCCCACCACCCTACCCTGACATTCCCCTGCACTGGGGAGTCCAGCCTTTGTAGGACCATTGGTATCCAACAAGACCATCCTCTGCTATATATGCAGCTGGAGTTATGGGTCTGTCCATGTGTACTCTTTGCATAGTGATTTAGTCCCTGAGAGCTCTGGTTACTTGGTATTGTTCTTATGGGGTTGTAAGCGACTTCAGCCTCTTCAATCCTTTCTCTATCTCCTCTAATGAGTACCCCGTTCTCAGTTCAATGGCTGACGGCAAGCATCTGCTTTTGTATTTGTCATGGTTTGGCAGAGCCTCTCAGGAGACAGCTATATCAGGTTTCTGTCAGCATGAACTTCTTGGCATCAGCAATATTGTCCGGGTTTGGTGGTCATTTTCTGAAGGCACTCAACATTTGTATTCTGAACAAGAGAGAAGGCTTTCCTATTATCTTATGAGTCTTTGGCTAGGGTTTTGTCATGGCAATATCTATGTTAACAACACACAATAGTCCAGGCATGACTTCATATATTCTTGTCATGGTCATATTTATGCCAACAACAAACAATTGTCCAGGCAGGTCTTTATACAATCAGGGTTTCCTCAGCTCTGCTCATAAAGAGAAACAGAAAATCACTTTCAAAAGAAGTATATATTCACTGTTTATTTGTTACCTTTCTTCTTTTCTGTCACCAAATGATTTTAAAGAATAATATAAGGGTAGATATATTATTTTATGGATGGCAATTAAAAAATTCATCTCATGATGGCTGTGAGTAGAGGATAGATAAAGGGCTGAGATGTCATGGTAGCAGGTATATAATTCAACAGATGTTAAAGGGAACTGTTCAGACTGAATGTGTAGTCTAGTAGCAAAGAGTAATAAACTCTGTCACTAGGCTAGTTTTATGTATTTTATTCAGTACAAGGTCCAGAATTGTACACCCACATTTATGATGGGTCTTCTAGCACAACTAACTTAGTCTAGAAGCTTAATGAGAAAATGTCTACAATTTTCTCTGGTATGATTTTAAAGTCTGATAAATTGTCTATCAACATTAATAGTTATGAACTCCATTATAAGAATCATATATAAAACAGACACTTGACATATATACACAGATATGAAGTTTTTACAAATGAGAATAGATCATTTAATGAAACTATTCTTAAGAGTAAATAAATGATATCATAGGAAAATAATAAAGTAACTGTCAGTTAATCTTGTTTCAAATGTATTTGAATAATTTGGGAAATGGCTTTGATACTTCTAAATGTATCCTTGTAGTTGTTAACATCCTTATCATCAAAACCATCTTCATCATCTGAGGCTGTCAGTGATAGATATTCATTGCATATTTTAAAAGAATTAACTTGTTTTATGACATTAACACATCTGTGAAACTCTTTTGAATGAAGTATAATTAAATTACATATATTTATATTTCTGAGAATCTAATGAATCTACGAAAATAAAAGAGAATTTTCTCACAGTAAAATATAAAGCAATCAAATTAAAATACCCACAGTTAAGTGGCAGAGTTTAAACACATACTACCAAAATAACCACACAGTGAATATAAATTCATAAGTGTATGCCTGCCAAACCTCTATACCAATATGACTCTTATTTTGTTTCTAAAATATTTATTCTTAATCTAGATTTATCTTAAATTATGTTGTATGTATAAATGATATTAAAATAGTTGGAATGTAAAATTCATTTCATATCATGGTTTTTCACAGTTAGGTTGCTGCCTGCCTTCCCGGTTTCCTGTCCATAAGTCCCCATTCCCTCCCTTTCCTCTTTCCCCTAATGGGTATTCCCCTTATGCATCCCCTTTACTGCCCTCCCCCATATTCCCCAGCACTGGGGGTCTAGCCTTGGCAATTTCCCTTCCACTGGTGCCCCAACAAGGCTATTCTCTGCTACATATGCAGTTGGGTCAGTCCATGTATAGTCTTTCGGTAGTAGTTTAGCTCTGGTTGATGGGCATTGTTGTTTTTATGGGGTTGCAAGCTCCTTCACCTCATTCAATACTTCCTCTAATTCACCCCCAAGGGGGGTCCTATTCTCAGTTCTGTGGTTTGCTGCTAGGATTGACCTCTGTATTGGACATTCTCTGGATGTGTTTCTCAGGAGAGTTCCTTTCTGCATGCATGTTTTAGCTTCATCAATCTTATCTAGTTTTGGTAGATATATATCCCTTCCACATGTGGGCCACATGTGTGTCAGGCTCTGAGTGGCCATTCCTTGAGTCGCTGCTCTAAACTTTGCTTCTATATCCCCTCTTATGAATATTTTCCACCTTTTAAGAAGGAGTGGGAGCATCCACATTTTGGTCCTTCTTCTTGAGCTTCCTGTGGTCTGTAGATTGCACCTTGGGTAATTTGAGCTTTTTTGGCTATTATCTACTTATTAATGAGTGCATACCAAGAGTGTTTTACTGTGATTGAGTAATCATTCAGGATAACACTTTCTAGTTCATTCCATTTGCCTACGAATTTCATGAAGTCATTGTTTTTGATAGCTGAGTGGTATTCCATTGTGTAGATGTACCACATTTTTTAAATCCATTTCTCTGTTGAAGGGCAAATAGGTTCTTTCCAGCTTCTGGCTATTATAAATAAGGCGGCAATGAACATAGTGGAGCATGTGTCCTTGTTATATGCTGGAGCATCATTTGGGTGTATGCCCAGGAATGTTATATCTGGGTCCTCAGATAGTGTGATATCGAATTTTCTGAGGAACATCCACACTGATTACAGAGTGTTTGTACCAGTTTCCAATCCCACCAACAATGGAGGAGTGTTCCATTGGTGCTTTTTGTCCATTCGACAATCCTCAGATGAGAATGTTTTGTTTAGCACTATACCCCATTTTTAATTTTAATTTGGCTCTCTGGAGACTAATTTTTTGAGTTCTTTGTATATTTTGGATATTAACCTCCTATCAGATGTAAGATTGGTAAAGATCTTATCCCAATCTGTTGGTGACCATTTTATCCTAATGACAGTGCCTTTTGCTTTACAAAAGCTTTGCAGTTTCATGAGGTCCCATTTGTCAATTCTTGATCTTAGAACATAAACCATTTGTGTTTTGTCCAGGAAATTTTTCCCAGTGCCCATGTGTTCGAGACTCTTCCACATTATTTCTTCTATTAGTTTGAGTGTATCTGGTTTGATGTGGACATCCTTGATCCACTTGAACTTAAGCTTTGTACATGGGGATAAGAATGGATTGATTTGCATTCTTCTACATGCTGACCTTCAGTTGAACCAGCACCATTTGCTGAAAATGCTATCTTTCATTGGATGATTTTAGCCCCTTTGTCAAATATCAAGTGGCTACAGGTGTGTGGGTTCATTTCTGTGTCTTCAGTTCTGTTCCACAGATCTACCTGCCTGTCTCTGTACCAATACCATACAGTTTCTATGACTATTGCTCTGTAATACTGCTTGAGTTCAGGGATAGTGATTCCCCTGGAAGTTCTTTTATTGTTGAGTATAGTTTTCGCTATCCTGGGTTTTTTGTTATTCCAAATAAATTTGCAAATTGTTCTTTCTATCTCTATAAAGAATTGAGTAGGAATTTTGATGGGGATTGCATTGAATCTGTAGATTGCTTTTGGCAAAATGGCCATCTTTACTATATTAATGCTGCCAATCCATGAGCATGGAAGTTCTTTCCATCTTCTGAGACCTTCTTCAATTTCTTTCTTCAGAGATTTGAAGTTCTTGTCATACAGATCTTTCACGTGCTTTGTTAAAGTCACACCAATATATTTTATGTTATTTGGGACTATTGTGAAGGATGTCATTTCCTTAATTTCTTTCTCAGCCTGTTTATCCTTTGAGCAGAGGAAGGCTACTGATTTGTTTGAGTTAATTTTATACCCCGACACATGGCTGAAGTGGTTTATCAGATTAAGTAGTTCTCTGGTGGAACTTTTGGGGTCACTTAAGTACACTATCATATCATCTGCAAATAGTGATATTTTGACTTCTTCCTTTCCAATCTGTATCCTTTTGACCTCCTTTTGCTGTCTGATTGCTCTGGCTATGATTTCGAGTACTATATTGAATAAGTAGGGAGAGAGTGGGCAGCCTTGTCTTGTCCCTGATTTTAGTGGGATTGCTTCAAGTTTCTCTCCATTTAGTTTGATGTTAGCCACTGGTTTGCTATATATTACTTTTATTATTTTTAGATATGGGCCTTGAATTCCTGATCTTTACATGACTTTTATCATGAAGGGGTGTTGAATTTTGTCAAATGCTTTCTCAGCATCTAATGAAATGACCATGTGGTTCTTATCTTTGAGTTTGTTTATATGGCAGATTACATTGATGGATTTTTGTACATTAAACCATCCTGGCATCCCTGGGATGAAACCTACTTAATCATGATGGATGATCCTTTTGATGTGTTCTTCGATTCAGTTTGCAAGAATTTTATTGAGTATTTTTGCATCAATATTCATAAGGAAAATTGATCTGAAGTTCTCTTTCTTTGTTGGGTCTTTGTGTAGTTTTGGTATAAGAGTGATTGTGGCTTCAAAGAAGGAATTTGGTAGTGCTCCTTCTGTTTCAATTTTGTGAAATAGTTTGGACAGTATTGATAGGAGGTCTTCTATGAAGGTCTGATATAATTCTGCAGTGAACCCATCTGGACCTGGGCTCTTTTCGGTTGGGAAACTTTTAATAACTGCTTCTATTTCTTTAGGAGTTATGGGGTTGTTTAGATGATTTATTTTTTCCTGTCTAGAAAATTGTCCATTTCCTCCAGATTTTCCAGCACTACAAAGGTTAATAGATGGAAAACTCCAACACAAGGAGAGAAACTACAACATACAGAAAGCAAGAATATAATTTCCGTGCAATGAAACCAAAAGAGAGACAAAGAAACATAATTCCACCTCTAACAACAAAAATAACAGGAATCAATAATCACTATTCCTTAATATCTCTCAACATCAATGGACTCAATTTCCCTGATAAAAAGACATAGACTAACAGACTGGATATGTAAAGAGGACCAAGCATTTTGCTGCATGCAGGAAACACACGTCAGAGACAAAGACAGACACAACCTCAGAGTAAATGGATGGAAAACAATATTCCAAACAAATGGACTGAAGAAACAAGCTGGACTTGCCATTCTAATATCAAATAAACTTGACTTTCAACCAAGAGTTATTTAAAAAGATAAGGAAGGACACTTCATATTCATCAAAGGAAAAATCCACCAAGATGAACTCTCAATCCTAAATATCTATGTTCCAAATGCAAGGGAAACTACATTCCTAAAAGAAACCTTACTAAAGCTCAAAGTACATTTTGCACCTCACACGATAATAGTAGGAGATTTCAACACCCCACTCTCATCAATGGACAGATCATGGAAACAGAAATTAAACAGAGACATAAAGAAACTAACAGAAGTTATGAACCAATTGTATTTAACATTTATTTATAAAACATTACATCCTAAAACAAAAGGATATATCTTCTTCTCAACACCTCATGGAATCTTCTCCAAAGTTGACCATATAATCAGTCACAAAATAGGCCTCAACAGATACACGAAGATAGAAATAATCCCATACATCCTATGAGATCACCATGCACTAAGAATGGTCTTTAATAACAATAATGACAGAAAGTCCACATATACATGAAAGTTGAACAATGCTCTACTCAATGACAAATTGGTCAAGGAAGAAATAAAGAAAGAAATTAAAGACTTTTAGAATTTAATGAAAACAAAGATATAACATTACCAACTTATGGGACACAATGAAAGCAGTACTAAAAGGAAAACTCATAGTTTTGAGTGCCTGCAAAAAGAAACAGGAGAGAGCATATGTCATCAGCTTGACAGGACAACTTAAAGCTCTAGAACAGAAAGAAATAAATAAACCCAAGAGGAGTAGAAGGCAGGAAATAATCAAACTCAGAGCTGAAATCAACCAAGTAGAAATAAAAAGTACTATATAAAGACTCAACGGGAAGGGGAATAACAATCGAAATGCAAATAAGAAATACTCAAGTTAATAAAGATAAAAAAATGGTTAAAATCTATATATTTGTAATCTTAATTTGCTGCTACATGCTTATATGTAAATTGAAATAACTCTCCTATTATTTCATTTTAGACTAATGAGACAACCATAGGTCTATAAGATATTTTGGATTTCAGATAGGTTTTCAAATGATAACGTTTATCCTAAAAATAAAAATTTTCTAAAAAAGCAAAAAAAAAAAAATCAACAAATGCAGGAGCTGGTTCTTTGAGAAAATCAACAAGATAGATAAACCCTTACCCAGACTAACCAGAGGTAACAGAGAGTGTATCCAAATTAAGAAAACATAACAACAGAATCTGAAGAAATTAAAAAAAAATCATCAGATCCTATTACAAAAGCCTATATTCAACAAAACTTGAAAATGTTCAGTTTCTTTCTTAAAAGAATTGAAGTTATTATCATACAGATCTTTCAGTTGCTTAGTTAGACTCAAGCCAAGTTATTTTATATTGTTTTTGACTCTTGTGATGGGTATCATTTCCCTAATTGTTTTTCTCAGCCTATTTATCTTTGAATAGAGGAAGGCTACTAATTTGTTTGAGCTAATTTTATATCCAGCAAACTAATGGGACACAGTGCTAAGAGTACTAAGAGGAAAAAACATAGCTATGAGAACCTCCAAAAGTAACTGGAGAGAGCATACTCTAGCAGCTTGTTAGCACATCTGAAAGCTCTAGAACAAAAAAGAAGCAAATACACCCAAGAGGAATAGTTGGCAGTAAATAATCAAACTCGGGACTGAAACCAACTGAGTAGAAACAAAAAGAACTATACAAAGAATCAACAAAATCAGGAGCTGGTTCTTTGAGAAAATCAAGAAGATAAACTATTAGCCAGTATAACCTGAGGAGACAGAGACACTATCTAATTTAATAAAATGAGAAATAAAGTGGGAAACTTAAAACAGAAACTGAGGAAATTGAAAAAATTATCAGATCAAAACTGGAAAATATGTATGAAATGAACAATTTTCTACACAGATTACAGGTACCAAAGTTAAATTAGGATCAGAAAAACTATCTGAACAGTCCCATAACCCCCAAAGTAATAGAAGCAGTCATTAAAAATGTACCAATGGAAAAAAAGCCTAGGACGAGATGAGTTTAGTTCAGAATTCTATCAGAACTTCAGAGAAGACCTAATACCAATATTCTTTAAAATATTCCACAAAACAGAAACAGAGGGAACAATACCCAATTCATTCTGTGAAGTCACAATTACACTTATACCTAAACCCCACAAAGACCAATTTCTCTTATGGACATCAATGCAAAAATACTCAATACAATTCTTGTAAACTGAATCTGAGAACACATCAAAATGATCATCCATCATGATCAAGTAGTTCTCATAGCAAAGATGCAGGGATGGTTCAATATATATAAATCAATTAATGTGACCCACTATATAAACAAACTCAAAGAAAATAAATCACATGATCTCATTAGATACCGAGAAACCATTTGACAAAATCCAACACCCTTCATGATAAAAAGACTTGGAATGATATGGAATTCAAGGACCATATCTAAACAGAGTGAAAGCAAAATACAGCAAACCAGTAGCCAATATCAAACTAAATTTAGAGGAACTTGAAGCAATACCACTAAAATCGGGGACTAGACAAAACTACCTACTCTATCCCTAACTATTCAATATAGTACTCAAAGTCTTAGCCAGAGCAATGAGACAACAAAAGGAGGTCAAAGGGATACAAATTGAAATGGAAGAATTCAAAACATCCCTATTTGTAGATGATACAATAGTATACTTAAGTGGCAGAAAAATTCTACCAGAGAACTCTTAAGTATGATAACCATACTTTTATGAATCACCTAACCCGTAGTGTCTTCCAACACTCTCTCCTTCTCTCTCTCTCCTACTCTTCTATCATCCCAAGCTTGGGAATTCAAATCCTGCTCTTCTCTCTTATGTGCAGCTATTGGAGATAGGCATCTTTATTCACTAATCATGGAAAACTTGGGAAGTTTATATATAGAATCACGTGGGTATACCTGCAGATTCTCTCTTCCCTGTGGAAAATCAGACCTCAAGCCCAGGTTTAGCATTTTGATACATAGCAAAAGTCCACAATCAATATTGCAAAGCAGAAGTATCAGAAACACATACATATAGAAATAAAATTGAGGAATATATGTTATAAAATGAATGTGGGTATATTTATAAATGACTTGAACTTTATGCATTAGATGACACAAAGAATAATGTTTAAACTGCCAAAGAAAGGAAGCAAATAACACTTTATTCAGCTTTATATAAGAACCTCAACAATGACTAGCATGACACAATAACCCTACAAGATCAATAATGACATGTATTACTTAGAGGCAAACAAGAGCTCTCTAATTGGACATAAGACCTGCACAAAAAGAAGGAAATCATATTTGGTAGTGGAAACCTATCTGACTACCTGTGGCAAGTGAAGTTATGGATCTTGGAGAGCACGTACAACCACCATTTACTAAAAACTCACAGTTCAGAACAACATTCTAAATATTTGCTCTTATACCCACAGACAATTGTACACTTCACCCCTTCATCAAATATACTTCTTTTAGCATGAGAACATGACAATAACAGAAAAACAAACAATAGAAGCACAGAACTATGAAGCTTAGTACCAATGGACACATCTACAGAACCATGCATAAGGTTTAAGGTTATTTGTAGATCTGAGGAACAAAGACTGCGTGTGAGAGTATCAAGGAGTTTGCTGTGCTTGTGTCTTCTAGGAAAGTTAGAAGACATACTCATAAATAACTGAGAGATATTAGTAAGCATGGATTAATTGAGCCAACTTTGAACAGATGACATGTTCAATCATTTTGTATACAAGCTATATGAATAGATTCTATTCATTAACTAAAAGGAACATAAAACCTTGCTGACATTAGTATAGTATAAGAAACATCTGCATTTACTTCTTCAAAGAAAAGAAAAACACATGACATGAACATGAAAAACATTAAACTCTTTAAAAACTTTATTAGCATAGTATTCTTTAGGTTGTTTATTTTATTAGAACAGTCTTTATGTTCCATGGCCCATATTTTGATTAGGGTATTTTTTCCTTGATTCTTTTTTTTTAGTTCTAGGGTAATTTGGATAGGAATCCTTCGTGAGTTATAAAATTGAAAATGTTTTTGCTGATCCTCAAGGCTTTGTCTTGACACAATTGACAGATTGCTTAGTTGCTTAGCAGCTTTGTAATTTTACTGGGGCATGTTTGTCAACTTTTGGTCTTATTCCCAGAGTAACCAAGTCATTTGCAGAAATTCTTTACCTGTGCCTATGTCTTGAAAGGTTCTTTGTAAAGTATTTCAAGCAGTTTTAAAGTTTCACAGCTCAAGTTGAGGACCTTGACACTCAAAAATCAAATAAATAAACATTTGGAAGGAAAATAATATTGAATTCAAGCTGTCAGAAGGAAATACTGTATCAAATAATGATTAATATATGAGGTCAACTAAAATGTCACACACACACACACACACACACACACATATATATATGTATTTTCAAAATTTAAAGATAAAGTATCAAATAAAGCTTGAAATAAAATAGTTCTTACTTATTGAACCATAACAGCATAAGAGTAAGATATTCTTTCTAAAAGAAGCACTTTAATTTTGAAGATTATTTATATACTTGCAAAGGTCTTTTTCATCATTTAAAAACAGACCACAAAGGATTTAAGATAGTCAGAAGACCATAGAATTCAAGAACTATGACAATACTGCAGCACATTATACAGAATGGGTGGGTGCAGGCAAATAGCAAGAAAATACTCATGCCATTAAAATGTACAATTCATATGCGAGTCAAAGCTGATAAAAAAAAAAACAGTGTGAGCTTATTATCTAAAGTTCCATGAAAACAGTAGAATAATTAACACCAGTGTGCAAAGGGAAAAATGAGAACTGTTTGAGTAGAAGTTGAGGTTGAGAAACGAAAATGTAGAAGAATGCTAAGAGTTCCATATATATCACCCTGCGAAGTCCAATTGGATCATAGACCTCAAAGTAAAACCAGATACAATGAAGCTAATGGAACAGTAAGTAGAAAATAGCCTTCATCTCATTGGTAGCCTTCATCTCATTGGTTATAGAAGACAATTTCATGAATAGACCACCAATGGCTTAGGCTCTATGATCTACAACTGAAAAAAGGGACCCAAACGATGCTCCAACATACAACAAAGACATACTCCACTACGTTCATAGCAACCTTTTTTATAATATCAAGAACCTGGAAAGAACCCAGATGCCCTTCAACAGAGGAATGGATAAACAAAATGTGATACATCTGCATAATGGAGTACTACTCAGCTATAAAAACAATGACTTCATGAAATTCATAGGCAAATGGATGGGACTAGAAAATATCATCCTGAGTGAAGTATCCTAATCACAAAAAAACCCACACATGTTATGCACTCACTGATTAAGTGAATATTAGCCCCAAAGCTCGAAGTACCCAACATACAATCTACAGACCATATGAATCTCAAGAAGAAGGAGGACACCAAACTGCAGATATCCCTCCTGGGTATTGTTGTTTTTACAGGGTTGCAAGCCACTTCGACCCCTTCAATTCTTTCTCTAACTCCTCCAAGAGGGAACTGGTTCTCAGTTCAATGCTTTGCTGCCAGCATTCACTTTGGTTTTGTATTGCTCTGGCAGAGCCTCTCAGGAGACAGCTATATCAGGCTCCTGACAGCATGCACTTCTTGGATTAATCAATATTGTCTAGTTTTGATGGCTATCTATAAATGCTGCACAGCGAGGTGGAGTAGGCCTGTTTCTGAAGGTCTGTTTCTTCAGTCTCTACTCAAAACTTTTTCTCCATATCTCCTCCAATGAATATTTTGTTCCCCTTTTAAGGACTGAAGCATCCACACTTCTGTCTTCCTTATTCTTGTACCTCATGTGTTCTCTGGATTGCATTTTAGGCAATATGAGATTTTGGGCTAATACCCATGTATCAGTAAGTGCATACTATGGGCATTTTTTTGTGATTGGGTTACCTTAATCAGGATGATATTTTTTTAGTTCTATCCATTTTGCCTATGATTTTCATGAAGTCGTTGTTTTGATAGCTGAGTTGTACTCCCCTGGGTATATGTGCCACATTTTCTCTATCTATTCCTTTGTTGAAGGGGATATGGGTTCTTTCCAGCTCCTGGCTATTATAATCAAGGCTACTATGAACATAGTGGAGCATGCGTCTTTGTTGTATGTTGACAATCATTGGAGTATATGCCCAAAAGTGGTATAACTGGTTCTTTAGGTAGTCTGGAGGTTCCTCATGAGTTTGGACATATTATTATCTGAGGACCCAGCTATACCACTCCTGGGCATATACCCAAAAGATGCCACAATATATAACAAGGACACAGGCTCCACTATGTTCATAGCAGCCTTATTTATAATAGTCGGAACCTGGAAAGAACCCAGGTATGCTTCAACAGAGGAATGGATACAGACTATGAATAAGCTAAAACTAAAACCATATCATCAAATTTGGAGAAGTCAAAATAACAACTCAATTGGATTAAATTGAGTTCAATTCAATTCATACAAGCTTCATTTGCTGACTACATGGTTAACTAGGACTCCATATCCCTCAATATTTTCAGACTTCATTAGGACAGCTTTCATATATTTTCTAAGTTTCCACTGCTGTTGTTACACAGCACTTTCAAATGGCCTCCATTCTAGCTATTTCTCCCAACATACCCTCTGTCCCCTACTACTCTCACCTGATCCTCCAGTTTCTCTCACTCCAATCTCCAGTGTATCCATAAAATCTATTCTATTCCCCCAATAATTTCCAGAAAGATTTATGTATTCCTCCTAGTCCCTGGGTCTACACTTAGCTTCTCTGGGTCTTCATATTGTCACTTGGTTATCATTTATTTAATAAATAACATCTACATTTAAGTAATTACATACTATATTTATCTTTCTGGGCCTGGTTTATATCACTCACGATGAGTTCTTCTACTTCTGTCCATTTCCTGGCAAATTTAATGTCAAACAGCTGAGTAATACTGCATTGAATAAATGTACCACATTTTCCTTATCTAGTTTTCTCTTGAGGGGCATATAAGTTGCTTTCAATTTCTGCTTATTATAAATAGAGCAGCAAAGAACATGTTTGAGCAAGTGTCCTTATGACAGTCTGGAGCATCCTTGGGGAAGGTCCAAGAATGTTATAAGAGGATCTTGAAGTAGATCCATTCCCAACTCTCTTATGAACTGTCATACTGGTTTTAATAGTAACTGTACAAGTTTGGACTTTCAACAGCATTGACTGATTATTCCCCTTATTCCAAATCCTAACCAGTATGAGCTGTCACTTGTGTTATTGATCTTAGACATTGCTAGACATAAAAAGGAACAGTTATTTTTTGCATTCATCAATTATTTCTATTTTTTATACTTTATGTTGATAGAAAAATTCCATCCTATCTTAAAATCTTTATAATATAACAATTGAATCATTCCATTTCATTGTGCCCTATGTTTCAATGAATACAGTACTCTTTATAATGCATATCTAAATCAATACCAAGTTTAGGTTATATGTAGAAGGAGAGTATAGTTCTTTATCCTGTGTTTAGATGTAATCTCTTCAAATAACAAATTTCTTGGCTCTTCTATTTAAAGTACCCATGTTTCATCCCTGGTGTTTCCTCTGGTTAATTATCATGCAAAATATTAAAATGTATAAAAAGCAAACCTAAGTTTTTACTTCTGATTTCTCTTTAACACAATGTTTTAAAAGGTACCTGTTATGTAATTGCCATCCAGTCATAGTAAAATGGGAGCGTAACAAGAATTTCCAGGTTTTGAGTCTACGTATACTCATGCTTGAGTGAGTCCTTCACTCTCTTTGGTGATCTTTACTTAGGCCTTTCCCCCCTACTTTTGTCACTGTTGATTTGGGAATTTTGGAGGGGAGAAACATTTTTCTGGAATATTTTTATGGTTTTTTGCAGAAATTCTTGTGTTACTGTGGGGGAGGTGGGGCACCTGTATATGTAAAGGCATGTGTGCATGTGCATGCCTGTGTGCGTGCGTGCATGTATGTAAGTGTGTGTGTGTGTGTGTGTTCTTTTTCCTTATGTTTCCCATCTCCACCATTAGTTAATACACTCTTGAGCCACAAAGTAAAATTAAATTGTCTGTTATTGTTATATGCACAGTTAATGAACTTTCAATTTCTCATTGCAATGTATCCTGAAAAGTATATTTCTTAATCAGAAAGCCCAATAATGTCCCAAAGTAAATAAAATGTATGTGTTAGGTTTTTGCCTTGAAAATTTGTTCAATGAGAGAAAATATTTAAAACTACTAGCATAGAGACACATGATTGATAATTAATTGTGAAACTTTGCTAGAGATTCCATTAAAAGTGATATTTATGTGGGATAAACCATGTATTTTTAATTATAAAGTATTTTATTCATAAAAAGATACTCATAAAAGTATCTCAGAATAAATTGTTAAAATGTATTTGCCATAAAATACCATGGTACCCCGTATAGCTTTGCATCATATAAATTCAAGTTAAAATTATTTATCTAGTTAAGGACTATTTATTTATTCATTCAACGAAGAACAAGGACATATAAAATAAATGAGAACCAACATATATATATATATATATATATATATATATGCAATAATGTTCATTATAAGTAGCTATCAAGAGACATACAAAATAAAATTAGATAAGTTAATTATATGGCATTATGAAATGGTGCACTGCAGTAGATTAAAACGACTGGGAAATACTAGTTCTTATTCTAGAAACATATTTCTAGAACCGACTTCATTTCTTTCCATTCTAGATGGACTGAGTGCTTTTTACTTCACACAGTGGCTATAAATTATCCATGTGAAGCAAAATTTCGCAGGAGCACCATTAAATAACCAATTTAATTTCAGTGCAAGGGTAAATGTAGCCAGATATAGAAATACTCTGCCAAATAAAGAAGCAATTAAATTCCATGCTTGTGCAAGCTGAAACTAAGCCTCAGGAAAAATTGTGATCCTCATATCAAATTAATTGATAGTCAGTCATTTTCATACACAGTTGAATCATATTTCAGTGGAGATACAAATCTAAGACGTAAATTTCTCTCCAATAGGGGCCACAACAACGGGTCTCAAAGTGATTGTGTCAATTGATATTCCTTCTCATGAAGAACTACTTGGTCAAAATAACCAGCTAGGGATGAGTAAAAGTGGTAATTACAAATCTGAATTTGAAATCCTGATACAAATCACCTTTCATTATCTTATCATAAAATCTGAAGTCTTCATTACATAAACACAAATTGTTATCCCATTAGCCAGACTTATTTTATTGGTGAAAATGACAAAGGAAATGTTGAACATATAATGAAAAGACTCACGCACACTTTATAGCACTAAATGATTCTTAAAATGTAGAATTCTAGCTTCAAACATTTTTTTTTTGAAAAATAAATGATGCAGAGCTCATTTAACAAATTTGGATATTTGGGGTTCAGTCAGTACAACTGACTACATTAATCACTTTTAAAATAATTACTGAAATGCAAAATTACACATTAAATGAAGTCATCCCTTTTTTAAACTAAGTGATGACAGACTTGAAGTATAAACATATTTCCAGTATTAATTGAAATATTATCAAATTAATCATTAATAGAGACTTTCTGATTTGTTCAGAATTCTTTAGACTCTAAAGCTTAATTTGGGAATAATAAATTAAATGGCTATATAATTCTCCATTCTATTGCATACTATACAATGCTCACTGAACATTAAGTAATCACTCTTTAGGCATTTTACCTGATGTATGTTTTACATAACACTGAATACAATTGACAAAACTTAAATAATGGCAACAACTGAGGATTCCTGTTCCCAAGGACAGTACAAGTTAAATTATATTTCCTGGAAAGAGAATTTTTTCAAACTAATAAGAATAAAATTCTTATGTTGTAATTTATGGATAAGAAGAATTGTTTTATGCTGCTCTTCTGTTTTATTAACTAATCATATGGAAGAAAATACTGTTTGGTTTTAGTCATCAAATATTACTGACTCTAGTTATGAAATCGAAGCAGTTAAGCCAACAAAACCAACAATGTATTATTGTGCATAGGCCTATCAGCTCTATATGTGTAAACACGATCATTAACAAAATTAGGTAATAACAAACCTATAATTTCAAATGAAAAAACTGGGGCAAGTTAACACAACTTGACAACAAAAACTCAGAATGTTTCAATTAAGGCCTTGAATAACATCCTTGGTTACATTGAAAACTCCAGTATTCTTTTATATTAACTTAAAATAAAAAAAATTACAGTCCACTTAAAACATATAATTTTCTTAATCAGAAATGCTATGGTCTTAGCTATGTTTCAAAATATTGCTTGTCACATTACCATTTTGACTGATGAGATTACAGAGTAACGTGATGTTTTATTTAAACTCTAAATTAAAATTTAAGGGAAACTAAAAAGCAACAATAATAAACCCAGCAGGAAGAAGATCTTTCTACTTAATTATTCCTCTGAAATCCAGTAGAAATAAAATGAATTTTAAATGACTATATAAAAAATTATGAGCTAAATTAGCCATACTTTGATAGAATGATTCTTTATGTGGCTCATCTGGATATTTGAAAATTTATGCAATAAATGAAACTTATCATCTAATATATGTATTTGAATATTTTATTAAATTTTATTTTTCTCATGTGTATTTCTTAACTATAGCATATATAGTTTCTGTGAATTTATTTCATTCTAATTTCACTGTGTTCCATAATTCCTCATTATAACATTTTGAATGGTATGAGCTTCTATAACTACAGTGTGAATTTTCATTGGTTCTTTAACAATAGAATGTGTTTGGCAGTATAACAATTCTCATAAATGATTCTCATGAATACTTTAGTAGGCAGCATTTGTGCTATCCATAGTAAGTCTTCCTTATTATTCCTCATTTGAGAAGATAAATTCAAAACAGAATGTCCATCCCTGGCTCTCCAGTATTTCTATACGTTGTGCATTCCATGGGCATGTGAGAGGGTCAGCCTTAAAGTGTAATACTACATCAAGAGAGTGAAAAGGAGAAAACTTTCCTTGTGAAAACTGTTTTTGAGTTTGACTCTGTGAAGGAAAGTAGAGGCAAATTTAATATGCACTCATCTATGAATACTGGCCAAAATTATGATAAAAGTTCGGATAATCAAAAACTTGGCAAAATCAGAACATTATTGATAAGGCAACATATATTAGACAGATGTCACTCATCTTCTTGGAATTGATAATGAATGTGAACTACTGTATATACCACGGTGATTAAACATATATATGAACTGTAAAGGGACTTAAATATCAGGACATCACTGGAAACCACTGACTGGATTCCATGTGCTTTATTTCATTAACTCTGCTCAACTTGTTCATTTACCAAAAAGAATGTAGGTTGTAGGCGGACTTATAAATTCACAAATTCCAACTCTAATTGTGTTTCCACTTTCCCCTCAAAATTTCAGGTGCTAAAAGTTTATCTTATAAAGACTGATCCATTAGGTGAGGGATTCATCGTCCACAATTCAGGAAGCTGGATGTCCTATTGACAGGAAGTCAATATTACTGTGTTTCTTCCAAGAACCAACAAGCCACCTAGAAAATGCAGCATAGATTTCCATCAGAGTCACAAGTCCACATTCCACACTGTGTAGCAAAGAAAAGAGACAGACAATTCATGTTTGATTTCTGCTTAAACGAAACATCTGTAAATAAATAAATCTTCCTGCAACCACAAATTTCAAGTTTGTTTTCTCACAAGGTTGATTAAAGAAGAGGATGCTCATGAGGATAAGCTAAATGTAAGCAACTTATAAGGGAAATTGTGAAATAGTGAAAGAAATACAGACAGTGTGATAATATTCCAAGATTTGGAATAACTCTGAATAGCTACAGTTCAGGAGAATTTTATAATACCTAGAACATGTTCTCCTATGACAAAGAGAGTAGCGGTCATGTAACAATTGAGGATCGTTAGTCTAATAGCAGAGTTGAGGTGAATGGCCAGTGTTATACACTAAAAGCCACTTTCTGTCCATATTTGGTCTCTGCCTTGTTAGCTACTGACTTTGCCTCCCTGCTTCATGTGAGGACTATCTATGATGGTAGTTTTGAATCCTTCAGATGTTGATTGTTTGACATTGGCAAGGTCTGCTAGCTCTAACTGAATTATGTACTCTTCGTTCTTATGGTAATATGACTAGCATGTTCATCACAGCTTTTCATCTCACTGTCTTGGAGATAGTCCTACATAAGTTTTCTGTGTGAATATGCTTGTATGATATCCATTATTTTGTATGATAACAATAAAACTTGATAATAATGGTAAAATAAATCATCAAAGAAAAACAAAACAGAGATATTTTTAGCATAGCATATATTCTGGGACATTGGTTTAGAGTTTCTAAAGACTCCAGAACAATACATTTTTTCCTTTATAAATTCCTCCAGATATAACAATTTGCAATTTGTTATGTAAGTACAAACAGGCTATGTCATTCTCTCTATCACACTAACAAGTTTTCCACCTTTATGTACCTCTCCTTCCAGATTAGCATAGAGAAACCTAAATGGATGCCATTGGCCATATCAGCATAGAGACCAGCATACTTTCAGGAAACAGATTTTCTACTTTTGGCCAGTTGCATGAAACTAGTATTGTTTTATAAATATACAAAGCCAGAATACCTTAATGACTGCCATGGTGCACCAAATAGTATGTATGGAATTCTATCTATACTGTTTTCATCATTACTATCATAAAAAAACATTTCCTCTTTTTAAGAAAATTAATTTTCATTAAAAGAATGAGTTCATCGCCTCATTTCATGAATATACATTCATGTGATATAAGTTGTTTACTGTTAAATCTAGGAATTGCCAATGAGCAAGCTGCACTAAAAGAATGGCTGTAGTATAGTATACTGTTTATATTACAGGCAACCTAGAAACTCTGGGTTTGCACTCTTCCTTCCATTTTTTTTCCATAAAACTAATGACATGCAATCAACATCTGAGTCTATTTGTCACATGTACGTGACATGGCCAGATTGTAAACTCTCCCTGATATGATTTGTAAAGGCCAGAATAACTCAGAATACTCAAGATATGTATTTATTTTTGACTTATGCACAGTATTATCCAGCCTATACTCTATGCTCTTGTACTGACCAGTAGTGAATGACCTGACCACTGTTCCCACCAGCTGCTTCCTAAAGAGATGATGAGGACAAGAGATTCAGTTGACCTTGAACTGATATACAGACTGAGTGAAAAACAGACATCTTATTTTGTATTCCTAGTTAGAGAAATTTATTTCTCTGTCTTACATGATTATATGAACTTTCTCAAAGGATTACATTATATTGTTCCATTGATAGAATAAGTTGTCACTGACCAAAACTATACCATATGCATATATATGTATACATATGCATTATAAAATGCCATATCTTGAGTAATCATATATATATACATATATACATATATACATATATATATATACATATATATATAATGTATACATGAGAAATTTTCAAGATACATGAAACATTGTCACATATGCCTTGGGTTTTGGGTATTTGCTCATCTGAGGGGCACAAGTATACCCAATGTCCAAAACTATAGAATTTCCTTTTAGGCAGCAAGGAAGTATTTTTGAATAACTACAATGAGGTACCCTATTATGTGGTATGCATCACTTGGGAAATGCTGCCTGTGGTAATTTTGAATTCAATCATGTCAATAATGAGTTTGTACTCTGAAGCTAGAAGTCATAAAGCATAATGTTAAAATGATGGGTGGTTACTTGTGGCTGATTTTTATAAACAAAGCTCAAAAAGGAGATGAGCTTAGAAGAAAAGGCTGGTATTCTAGAAAGATGTGATGGAGGAATGGCTCAGAAATTTAGGAACTAATGAAGCTAGGGGAGATCCCCTCTTTCTTGTTGTTTTCTTACTGGTTTGCCTTCATATTGTTTGTTTGATTAGTTGTTTTGCTTAGCCTTCATTTCAATACCTTTTCAGAGAAGAAATTATATGTGTATGTTAAATAACAACACCAAATGTAAATTGATATAGACTTTCTGACTAGTCAGCAGATTAGGGCAATTGAATGCTCAGAAGTTCAATTTATCCCCAAATTTAAATTAAACTTTCAGCAGAAGGATTACTGTTGAGTACATTTATTATGATAAAAAAATTTGAGAGATTAAAATATGATCATCAAAGAACTATCAAAATGTTTCAAAAAATTCTTATTTTTATTATAAAATCAATAAAAAATAGATCCGTCAACTTCTTGCATGCTGAGAACCTATACTCCTCCTCACACGAGTAAATACAAAGGACATTCCTTAGTGAGAGTTATCATACTCAAGCACATGCCACAAAGACGTAGGATATTAATTTGAATGCTAATTAGGAACAAACATCCATTACACATCTTCAACTCTAGATATCATATTCAGACCAAGCCTCATTATCAGTGTCACCATCACTCTGCGCTCTGCTCTGTAAACTCCCTCAGGATATCAAAATGCAGTGTCAGCAATGAATTCTCAGTGGAAAAAGATTTAAATTGGAACTTGTCTTTCAGGCTTTGGTCTACAAGTAGAGCAAACACCCACACAAATACTAAAGAATTCTGATTATCTTCTTTGTACCTGGCAATGGGATATATGGGATAGAAAAGAATTTTCAGCATTTTAAAGAAGAAAAGAAAAAGGATATTTCAGACCTTTTATTTTCTTCCAAGATTAAAACAAATGCATTGAAATAAAAATCTTAATGTATGAATTGGATTTCAGGAGTAATTTTAAAGTATACACACACATACACACACACAGACACACACACACACACACACACACGCACACACACACACAGCGACAAGTAAGCAGGGGCTGAATCCATAGTACAGCTGTAAAGAGAACTCACTATTGTTTTGGGAAAACAAAGTTCACTTCCTCACATCTATATTGGGTGTCCCATAATACTCTCTAGCTTAAGCTCCAAAATATTCAATACCCTCCCTCTTATGATATCTTTAGGAAACTATACAACTTCCCCTTCCTCCCTCTCTCTCTTTTTCTCTTCCTTTCTTCCCCCTCCCTTTCTCTCCTATGCACACACACACACACACACACACACACACAAACTGTTTCATTTACACAATATATCTATGTATCTCTCTTTACATATAGTGTGTGTATTTTTGATATATAGCCAATTTTTAAAAGATGAACAGAAGCATTCAATAACTGACTCATAGAGAAAGAAGAAAAATAGTAATATATTTAAGAAGAAATTATTTCAAATATATGATAATTTTTTTTAAAAATTATTAAGGATAAATACATACTTCCTTTGAATAAAAAACAGAAACAATACCATGTAATATACCCTTAAACATGGAGGTGATAAATAATAACATGGGAAAATATGATAATTTTATTTATAAATACATTTGGATAACGTAGTAGAAGAAAATAGCAGAAAAGAATAAGACCATCCTTTTACTTTTTTTAAATTTATGACTCTATTCTCATACGTACACAAATCCTAGACACTTATACATTTCACACACACACACACACACACACACACACACACACAAATGTGCTCATACATGTCATGAAGAAATTCAATATTTTAAACTAATTGAAGCAGAATTTGCTTATAAAATTTTATTTCATTCAGATTCCAATGTAGAGTTGAAGGATACAAAGATACAGCCTGAGGGCTAGAGATTGCTCAGTGGTTAGGATTGATGGCTGCACAAGAGGCCCAGCCTCTTACAATGACTTCTAATTCCAGGGGAAAAGAATACAGTGTCTTTTATTTCTTGATTTCACTAAAAGAAATGTTCATCTGCAATTACATTTATATAAATACTCACAATATTATATACACATACACCAACAAAAGAATTATTTACATATATGCATATGTACATGTATAAAAATAATCCGTCACATGCATATGGAAAGACACACACACACACACAAACACACACACACACACACACACACAGAAAGAAAGAGAGAGAGAGAGAAAGAGAGAGAGAGAATAAACACATAAGTGTCTTACTAAATATCAGTTTTAATTTTTGCCTATAATAAATTACTTACAAAAAATAACAAATTATGTTCATGCATATATGATCGTAGAAATCACTTCTAGGTTTCAACAGAGTAAATGGACATCAAAATAGCTAAAAAATTATAAATTTTGTATGTTGAGACTTATACAGCTCTTTTATAAGATATGGCAAGGTAACATTTTAATAAAGAATAAAAAATTGTAAATAAATCAAATTTCCACTAACGTGCATACAGAAAAAAAGCACTACAGTGATAATTAATAAGTAAAGAAGAACTTACAAGCTATACATTTGGTATATACCTGTAACTCTAGAATCGGGGAAATTTATAACAGGTAATTGTCATTTTAAAATTAAAACAATGTGACCATAATTATATATGGAAGTAAGGATTTCATCCACACAAAATTAGGTAAGGCAACAAGATGTTCGTCTCCTACAATCACATCAACATGACACCCCGATGCACCGTACAATGAAGATGAAAATCAAATTGGAAATAGAAAGTGTGTGATAAATGTTTGTTAAGCAGAGGAACCCCTGTTAGACTGAGGTTGATGTATGGGATCAGACATATAGAAAAGATTTTATATAGAATCATCAGCAGATGATTGGGTTATATAATTAAAGTCAAAGATTTCTCTGCTTATTACCAATATTATTTTACCTCATTTTATTATATGACTCTCTCTCTATAAATATATATAAATATATACACATACATAGATACACAAATCATGATAAAACATTTTTCCTGTACCTGTAAAAGTAGCAGCAATGATATAAAATGGACCTTATTGAAGATAAGCTTATAAAAATTTGCAAAACATTTCTGAATAATGAAATGAAATAAGTCGATATAATTTACTCTACCTCCTGTTTAGAAGCATTGAATGATGTGCATAATCTATAAGTTAAATCTGTTCACTTTTACCAGCAAATTGATAAAAATAATAATGATGACGATTATCAATTATAAAGACAGTCTCACAGGCTAAAGAGATGTCCAAGCAGTGAAGAGTGCACTGGATAGCCATGAGTCCCAGAGCTCCAAATCCAGCACCCATGTGACAAGCATGGTCTTCCCACACACCGCTACACCATCTCTGGTGGGCAAATAGATGTCCTCTAATGGTAAATTGTGCATAGACATATGCACCTGCATATATACGTGCTCATAGATATCCACATATAAATACACATTAATATAATAAATCAAAAGAAAATCTCATTACCATTTTTCATTATTTATTTTATATTTTTACACTGAAGATTTTATTTCCCTCCTTCTCTACCCTCTACTGTTCTACTTTCCATACTTCTTCCACACCTCCAACCCCTGTCTCTACATGGATATCCCTACCCCACCTCTCTGAGAAACTGGATCATTACCAGTTTTGTATGAAAATTGGAAGGGAAATGCAAAGTGAAATGAGAGAAGTATATGATAGAAATCATTTCTGCTGAGTGGATAAATAGATGATCTACTGTTACTGTGAAAATAAATGAAGAGCTTATAATGAGATGTAAATCAGAAACAAAAGAGATGAATATCACTGAATGTGGCAGATATCTGGACACAGTTTCCAACTTAAGAGATCCTGACTAGATTCATGCGCCAGGCACTGATGGTATAATTTGCTAGCTGGTTTCAGCATTTGAGGTTAGCAAGATAGACATAAGACCATTAATAGAGTTAAGGTTTTTGGAATTGGAGATGAGAAGATCCACAATATAAAAATATCTATATTAATAATAATAAAATTTCACATTTTTAGTAAATTAGTGGCAGATTTTATGTTCATTTATGTATGTGTTTATGGCTCAAGCTTCTGTATATCAAAAATAATTAAATACATTTCCTTTATAAAATTTAATGTGAAATTCCGGTTAACATTTTCTATATTTTAAAAGTGTGTTCAAACTATTCCACAAAGTAGAAACAGAAGGATGACTACCCTATTCATTCTATGAAGCCAAACCTAAACAACAAAAAGACCCTAAATAGAAACAGAACTTTAGACCAATTTTCTTTATGAATATTGATGCAAAAATAATAAAATTCTTGCAAACCAAATCCAAGAGCACATCAAAATGATCATCCAACATGATCAAGTAGGGATGCAGGGATGGATCAGTATATGTAATTCTATCAACATATCCCACTATATAAATAAATACAAAGAAAAAAATCCACTCTCTCCCTACCTTCTTAATATAATACTTGAAGTCCTAGCCAGAGGAATTAGATAACAAAAAGAGATCAAAGGCATACAAATTGGAAGGGAAAAAGCTGAAGTATCACTATTGGCAGATGATAAGAAAGTATATATGTGTCCCCAAAAATTCAACAAGATAACTGTTAAATCTGATAAACAACTTCAACAAAGTGACTGGCTATCAAATTAGCTCAAAAAATCAGTACCATTAGTCTACAAAAAGGATAAGCAGGTTGAGAAAGAAATTAGGGAAAAGACACTCTTCAAAATAACCACGAATAGAATCACCCCAGGGTGATTCTAACCTCACAACTGAAAGATCTGTATGACAAGAACTTCAAGTCTTTGAAGAAGGAAATTAAAGAAAGTCTCAAAAGATGGAAAGATCTCCATACTCATGGACAGGACAGATTAATATATATTAAAAATAGACATCTTTCTGAAAGCAATATATTGCAATCCCCATCAAAATTTCAACTCAATTCCTCACAGACTTAGAAAAGGCATTTTGCAAATTCATTTGGAATATGAATAAACTCAGGATAGTGAAAACTATTCTGAACAATAAAAGAACATCTGGGGGAATCACTATTCCTGACCTCAAGAAATATTACAGAGCAATAGTAATAAAACCTGTATGGTATTAGTACAGAGACTGGCAGGTAGGTCAATGGGTTCGAATTAAAGAAATGAACCCACACACCTATGGTCACTTGATCTTTCGCAAAGGAGCTAAAACCATCCAATGGCAAAAAGATAGCATTTTCAAGAAATGGTGCTAGTTGAACTGGAGGTCAGCATGTGAAAGAATGCAAATCGATTCATTCTTATCTCTTTGTACAAAGCTCAAGTCTAAGTTGATCAAGTATTTCTACATAAAACCAGATACACTGAAACTAATAGAAGAGAAAGTGGGGAAGAGCCTGGATCACATGGGCACAGGGGAAAATTTCCTGAACAGAACACCAATGGAGTATGCTCTAAATTCAAGAATCAACAAATGGGATCTCATAAAATTGCAAAACTTTGGTATGGCAAAGAATACTGTCAATAGGACAAACTGGCAACCAAGAGATTGGGAAAAGATCTTTACCAATCTTACATCGGTTAGAATATATTTATCTAATAAATAAATATATATAACACAAATATATATATATATATATATATATAAAACACAAATATATATATAAAAGAAATTAACCTCCAGAGAACCAAGTAGTCCAATTAAGAAATGGGGTGCAGAGCTAAACAAGAATTCTCAACTGAGGAATATTGAATGACTGAGAAGCATGTCAATAAATGTTCAACATCCTTAGCCATCAGGGAACTTCAAATCAAAACAACCTTGACATACCACCACACATCAGTCAGAGTGGTTGAGTCAAAAACTCATGTGACAGACGATCCTGGCAAGGTAGAGTGTTACCTACAGACCCAGCTATACCACTCCTGGGCATGAACCCAAAAGATGCTCCTACAAATAACCAGGACACATGCTTTACCATGTTCATAGCAGCCTTATTAATAATCACCAGAAGCAGGAAAGAACCCAGATGCCCCTCAACAGAAGAATGGATACAGAGTATGTGGTACATCTGCACAATGGAGAACTACTTGGCTATTAAAAACAATGACTTCAAGAAATTCTTAGGCAAATGTGTGGAAATAAAATATCATTCTGAGTACTGTAACTCAGTCATAAAAGAATATACATGTCGTGCACTCACTGATAAATGGATCTTAGCAAAAAGGAAGCTTGGAATACCCAATATACAATTCACAAACCATATGAAACTCAAGAAGAAGGAAGACTAAAATGTGGATGCATCAGTCCTTCTTAGAAGGTAGAACAAATGCTCATGGGAAAAAATACAGAGACAAACCGTGGAGCAGAGACTGAAGGAAAGGCCATCCGGAGACTGCCCAATCTGGTAATCCATCCCATTTCCATCTACCAAACTCAGTCACTATTGCTGATGCCAAGAAGTGCTTGCTGACAGGAGCCTAATATGCATGTCTCCTGAGGTGCTCTGCCAGAGCCTTAAGGCTACAGATTAAGATGCTTGCAGCTAACCATCATAGTGAGCACAGGGACCCCAGTGGAGGAGTTTGAGAAATAACTAAAGGAGCTGAAGGGGTCTGCAACCCCATAGGCAGAATAACAATATCAACCAACCAGACCACACAGAGCTCCCAGGAACTAAGCCACCAACTAAAGAGTACACATTGAACAACCCATGGCTCCATCCACATATGTAGCAGGGGATAGCATTATCTTTCATCAATAGGAAGAGAATCACTTGGTCCTCTGAAAGCTCATTTCCCCCACGTAGGGGAATGCCAGGATGTTGAGGTGAGAGTGGGTGGTGAGAAAGGGAACATCCTCACAGAAGCAGGGAGAAGAGGATGGGAGAGGAAGGAACTGGGAAAGGGAATAACATTTGAAATGTAAATATATAAACTATCCAATAAAACAATTTGAAACGTTATGAGGTATAACGTTATGAGGTATATGTTGAAGGTAAATAACTAATTTCATAGCCTATATTTTCTAAAAGGCAGAAAATATTATTATTACTTCTACCCCACAAATGTAAATAACAATATGTAAATAAACAGAAATCAGTCTTATGTACCAAGTTTGAGTCATGGAAATAAATTACAGTATTCTATTTTGAAAAAAATGTGTGTATGTGTCTGTGCATGTGTGTGCAGTGTGTGTGAGCATATATGTGTGTGTGTGTGTGTGTGCGTGCGCGCGAGCATGCATATTTGAGGTCCAAGAACAATCTGTGAGAGTCGGTTCTCTTTTTGGCATGTGGCTCCCAGTTATGGAACTTGGATCAAAGGCTTAGCATGAGGTACCCTTTCCCAGCAGAGTTATCTCTCCATTCACTTTTATTTAGCATAATTAGTAGATGTGAAGAATGAAGTAAGAATTTTAATTTGCTCTATCCTAATAAGTATTTTGTGATCTTATAGCAGTTGTAGGTTGAAATTAAAAAAATACAAATAGAGAATTACCAGTTAATTTTAGAATGTATAAGCTGTCCAGTTCTCAATTTGTGGCCATAATGTCCACAGCACAAACTTTTTGGGTGATTATAAACTAAAAACCCAATGTACATGACTTTACACAAGTAAAAGTGATCTAATAAATGCATACAAAATACAACTGTTAAATTTTCCTGATTTAAAAATTAAGTTTACCAAATTTAAGACACTCGAAATTATGAGTATTTCTTAGGGGTTTTAAATGTGTATGTTTCACTGATTAATTTCCTCATACTCTCAAACACTTGAGAAAATGCTCACATAAAACAACCTCAAAATCAAATGATGTCAGTTATTTTACTTTAAATTAGAGGTATAAAAGTACAGGGAAATTATGCAGTCTGTGGATGGCATTTTTTTTTAACCTAGCACATGAGGAAGAATATAAAACTGCCAACCTACACCTTCTCTTCTATTCACCAATGAAATAGCTACCTCTTTTTACAGGTAACATAACCCACCAATTACTCTTGACAAATCCTTTATTCAGAACACCTGAACACCTGTGCGAAGGCATTCAGTAACAAGTCATTACTCAAAGGTTATGATTTTTAAAAATCTAAATAAGTACACCTTTCTGTTAAGAGTTTCTTTAATTGTAGGGCCTCTTTATCCTTTAAAGTTTTAAATACTTTTCTGGCAATCTACCCTGATTCCCTCTGAATAATTGCTAGTTCACTGCCAAGATTATAACCATTTTTCCAATGAATGCATCAACATAAGAAATGGCACTAAAGACTGAGTACTGAATATTCCTAAATTTGTTTTTGCAATCAAAGATGATGGAAAGTTTATTGTTTTCCATATATTTTGCGAAGCAATCATCCTAGCATAAAACTTCCTTTGTAGCCACAAATTTAAAACTATCAATTATTAATAGAATATTGTAAAATGAAGTAACATTTATAATAATAACAACAGTCAAGTTAACAGTAAATACAGAGGCAGATGATTGTAGCCAACCATTGGACTGAGATCGGGGTTCCCAATGGAGGAGTTAGAGAAAGGATTGAGGTAATTGAGGGGGTTTGTAACCCTATAGGAAGAACAACAATATCAATCAACCAGACCCATCCAGAGGTCCTAGGGACTAAACCACCAACCAAAGAGTACACATGGAGCAACCCATGGCTCCAATCACGTATGTAGCAGAGGATGGGCCTTGTCGGGCATCAGTGAAAGGATAGGTCCTTGGTCCTATGAAGGCTCAATGCCCCAGTGTAGAGGAATGCCAGGGTGGGGAGACAGAGGGAGTGGGTGGGTGGGTGCAGGAGCACCCTCATGGAGGAATGGGGTAGGGGAATGGAAGAGGTAGATTCCGGAGGGGAGACCAGGAAAGGGGATAACATTTGAAATGTAAATAAAAAAATCCAATTAAAGAAAAGAAAAAAAGTAATTTTATGAAATGATTAAACATGTAGTAATGTTTTAAGTATTACTGTTTTCACTTATTAGGTAGTAACTTTGTAGTTGACCTTTTTTGATGGTAATGAAAATGGAGAATATTATAATGATATTAAATTACATTTTATAAGCCAAAGAAACAGGAATGTATAGTTATTGTGAGTCTAATGCTTAAGTAAACACTTGGCTTCACTGACTGTTGTTACTTTCCTGTCCTTTACAGAATAGTAGTAGAGCACTGTGGCTGTTTAATTCAGGGGAGGTAGAGGGAACTGGCAGCTATTATTCTGTGGTCAATACCTTCCCTCTCCATACTTATCTGTAGTTCTCTAGCCTTATCAGATAAACTTCTTTTTGAAGTAGATAGTGATGCTGACTTGAAACTGGTCAAATCACAGAGAACAGGAAACTCTGGAGTACTAACCTCTAAATGGAATACCTTTATCCTACCCTGTGTCTAAGCCTCAGAGATCATTGCAGAATAGGGAGCAGAAAGATCATGAGAACCAGAATAAGAAGAAAGAAGGCTGCTTCTAACTGTTGTTTTTTGAATGACAGGTTTGTTATAGACAGGCATGAACAGGGTCTCTGACTTTGAGAAAAAGTGCTTCACTGACAAGGCCAAGCCAACAAAGAGTCCAGAAAGGGAGCTGGAAGCTCATGCGTTCCATCACCTATCTGAGGGACTGTTTTCAATTGGTGGCTCCAGTGAACGGCCCTATCCTCATGTACACACTTACAACACTTACTGATGTTAGTGGGGTATGGATCCACAGAGTACAAATAGTTGGGAGGTGACGTTGTAGGGTGGAAATTGATTGGGGAAGTGAGGAAAGGTCACATCAAAACATATCAAATATATGCATGAAAGTTTCCAACAAAAACCTTTTTAAAAGTTTAAAGTTCTTGATATATTAGAATGCAGAAAAGAGATCTTCAAAATTTCTGCATGTTGAAAATCATGTATGGTGAAGTACACACACACACACACACACACACACACACGCACTTTATTACAATTCTATTCAATTTCTAAATATGCATTCTGACAATCACCTCCGACTCTGAACAAGTACATTTCCTCTGAACTAAGTCTTCTCCTCTCATTTGTATTGTTTTAACCATAAAAAATTTTCACTAAAAGAAAACGTTAAAGAAGTTGAAAAGAGCTTTGGCTATCTAATGATCTCTCAAAACTCATGAAGAGTTTTACAATACACTGAAAGCACATAATATATGTTCTTTTTTTAAACATTTTTTATTAGATGTATTTCTTTACTTACATTTCAAACTTTATTCCCCTTCCCTGTTTCCTGTCCATAAGCCCCTTTCCCTCCCCTCCCCCATAAGGGTATTCCCCCTATATAATATATGTTCTTATATGAGGTATGTAATATTTAACTGTATTGGATCCTATGAAATAATGTCTATTTAAATAGAATGTGAAATTATTTAGATATTATGAATAAAAATTTCATATTCTTGTTGCTGCTGTGTTTTATAATGTGTTATATTCAAATATAAATTATGGTTCTGTAGTTACAAAAAGAGAAGCTCATATCTACTGAGGATTTGTGAGAAAGATCATTTCACAAGAGATTTTTCCAGAATTCCTTTCTCCACTCCTTTTTTCCAGAGTTGAACCTAATAACTTTATTTTTTTTTCAGAGCCTTTCCCCACTCTTAAGTAAAATTGTAATCGTGATTAATATTCTTCTACTTATAGATATCCTTAAGTATGGAAGAAGTTATTGCTAGAATGAGGAAATCTGTGGCTTAGAGATGGGAAGATTGCTCAGTGGTTTAAGTGTTTGACATTTAATATAGACCCAAGAATGTAGAACCACATCTTGCCTTCAAGAACCAATATTCAAGCATAGCCTGGGCTTTAATTTTTAGATTCAGAACCCTGCAACCAGATGGAAGTTGGAAACTGCATAATTCCCAGAGGCTCATGGACCAAGTGCCCTGGAAAATAAAACAGAAAGTAAGAAGAGAACCTACCACACATAAGGCACAAAGTGGGGGAAGAGGAGTAACACACAAATGTACACAGACACACACAGACACACACACACACACACACATATGCACACCATATTTTAATGCTTACAATAGGAATATATAAAGAAAATCACATATCCTAAAGTCCTTAGGAAAACTGCATGTTGCTTTCATATGTTCTAAAATATTATACATACTTTAAGCATGTATGTGTGTGCATGTGTGGCGTATCTTTCTGAGCCAGATGTCTGATCTCTTGCTTCATTACTCCTAGTTGTAATGTTTTAAGAAAAAGTTTTACACTGAATATGAAAAAGAAGACATCATAAAGACTCTATGGTTCTCCTGACTGTGCCTCTCACAGTTCTGGGGATGTTAGTGGGAAAGCAGTTTGACCAGATTTTTAAATGAACACTGGAAATTCAAGGTCAGGTTTTCAGAAATGCATATCAAGCCCTGTTACACATTAAACCAAATCCTTGTCCCTAACATTCATTCTCTTACCTTACTGTTTGAATATTTCCACAACAAATATCCTTAATTTCATTTTTTTGTCTTGTCTCTGAATGCTCTTTTGTGATAGAATCCCACTGTTTTTCTAGATGTAATAACAAATACCTCCTCAGGATATTGATCAGAATGAAATTTGTCTAGATAAATACCTCAGTGCACATGATTATTTACATAAAGCAGCAGGATTGTTTTTAATTAGTCGTCCTCAAGTTTGCTTTGCAAATACAGAGTCACACAGTGTTGAACAAATACTCAGACCGTGGAATAAACACATTGGTCTAGAAGTTCTCCCAAAGACTGGGATTTTCCAATTCTTTTTCACTGTTAACACAAAGTATAGACAAAGAAGATATGGCATTAGATTGTACCAGAAACACTTTTATATATGGGTATATCTATTGTTTTTATTAAAAGAAGAAAAATAATATTAAAATTTATTTAGATGTCTATATTTTATAAACTCTCTGTCACTCTCTCTCTCTGTGTGAGTGTGTGTGTGTGTGTGTGTGTGTGTGTGTGTGTGTGTGTGTGTGTATGTGTGTGTGCTATGTATTGTATTTTATGTATTCCTGGTTGTGGGTACCTAAGTAGACAGGAAGGCCACCTTTCATTCACTCATATTCTTTCTTAGAAACAATGCACCTTGCTCCTTGATGCTAACTTAATCTAATGGACTTGCCCCTTAGATTAGTTAGGATGTATATGAAAATTCAGGGATACTATCACATGCAGTCGCCTGATGCCATTATTAGTAATGAATTACCAACTTTGATCTTTTTTTCTTTCTTGAGGAAAGGGCCCCACGTATTATTCTCTTTGGAAATTATGGTTTACCCACAGAGCATGAATGAGGTCTTGTGTTTGAGTTCCAGCTCCAAAAGAATAAAATAAAATAAAATAAAATAAAACCTTCATTTTAAGGCAATATACTATTCTAGTTATGTGATATTCCTGACCTCTATACCCGGGTTTGACATGGAATTCTAGAAATTGATCTCAGTTGCTGTTGCTTTCAGAGTATGCACTAATGTTCAAACCATCCTCCCATCTCAGAAGTAGTGTTTCTTACTACTTGTAATGCTAGTACCATAGAAGCCAGGTACCAGGCTAATTTTCTAAGTATTAAATTAATTCTTAAAGCTAATGGTCTATATTTGATAGAGATTTATCAAATCCAATGAAGTAATAATCACTTGAAAACATGACATTCCATATAGGATTTTTTTTTCAATTCTTTTTTTTTTCTTTTTTTTCATAGCTGGGGACCGAACCCAGGGCCATGCGCTTGCTAGGCAAGTGCTCTACCGCTGAGCTAAATCCCCAACCCCTATATATGATGTTTTAAAGTTACCTTTTCCAATTATATCCTGGTTACAAAGGCCAGGAATTCCTGAACAGGAGTCCTTTAGCCTAAGTAATATACCCACTGATAATATATTGGCTAGTGGACTGAATATCAAACTATATTTCAACTTCACTGCTATCTGCTCACAGATAGAACAGCTCTCAGACTTCATCAGTGGTGTGTGTGTGTGTGTGTGTGTGTGTGTGTGTGTGTGTGTGTGTGTGTGATTCAAAGAAGATGGCAGTCAATGCAGAAACTTGCAACTGTCTCAAAGACCTATAAGTGAGTGTAGAGACTTCAACAAAAACTAACATTCATATCAATTTCCGCCATTAAGACTCAGAAGAGAAGCAGGAAGATTATAACAGACAGAGTACCTCAGCGAAAAACTTGGTCTGACAAGACAATAAATTCACAGAAGCTGTGGTTGACTTCGCAGATCTGGACAAGATCTTGAAAGATCTTTATTCAGTAGAGAGATTACAGGTTGCCAAAAGACCCATTTCTAGCTCTAGTTACCGATATGTTAACATATAGATTTTGGAAAAGAGAAAGTCATTTTTTGAAGGTATGGCCTGGTAATTATGCTACAGTAGATTTCCTTACAACTATGAATGTGTAGTAAGAACAAAATCGGCTCTTTGGGTATTAAAATGAAAAAAAACAAAGGAAAACAAGTTGGGAGTAAAAGAAATTGTAGGGGTAGATATGAAAGTACATAAGAGGAAAAATAAGGATGAATGCATATCTGAAATTCTCAAAGAATCAGTAAAATGGTATATCAAAATTATATAGCATCACAGTCTTATTCAGCATTCTAAAATAATTAAGTTTATCCTCAGTTTTGCATGTCTTGAGCCTTCTGCATTTAGACTTGTTGTTAGACTGATAAAAGGAGCTACTATATTTGATCTCAGCAAAAGACCAAGAAGTTGTATGTTTAGTGTTTCATGTGATCAAAAATGAATTATAATTAATAGAATGTCAACAATATTCTTTAAAGACTCACTAATGTTTTATCTTAGATTACTGTGAAATTGTTTTGATTCCCAGTGTTTCTTGTACCCACAACCTGCTTTTATGAAAACGTTTAATTAGCATCTTACTCTAGAGATCCATCCCACCAATTTCCAATCTCTCTTTGTCACTCTATTTACACCAATGCCCCCACTCAATTCACTTTCCTATCTCCTCTCCTGTTCAGTTCCCTCCCTCCCTCCCTCCACCTCTAATGTCTTCTTTATTTCAACTTCTAAGATTCAAGGATCCTCCCTTAGACCCTTCTTATTAATTGGATTCTTTTGGGCCTGTAGATTGTAGCATGATTATCCTGTTCTTTAGAGTTAATATTCACAGAAAAGTGAGTAAATACCATGTATGTCCTTTAAATTCTAGGTTGCCATATTCAGGATGATATTCTCTAGTTCCATCCACTTGCCTGCAAAATTCATGTTTCTGTTTTTACTAGATGACCACTATTCCACATGTAAAAACAAACAACATTTTTGTTATCCTTCAGTTGAAAAACACCTAGGGTGTTTCCAGTTTCTGCCTGTCATGAATAAAACTACTGTGAAAATAGTTAAGCAAGTGTCCTCATGGAAGTATAGAATATCATATTATACGCCCAAGAGTAGTATAACTGGGTTCAAGTAGAACTAATCCCAACTTTTTGAGAAACCTCCAAAATGATTCCCAAAGAGGTTGAACAAGTTTGTATAAATTTTACGAGTTTGTACTTCCACTAGCTCCACATCCTGGTAAGCATGTGCTGTCCCTTAAGTTTTTGATGTTAGCCTTATAGATATGAACATTCTCATCTGGTTTGTCCAGCATGTGCAATCTTTCCAAAGAATTTAGTCTTAAAACCAGTTACTACATACACATCCTTCTAGCACCATTTTTAGTTTTCTGAGATCATCTTGCTTGGTTGGGGGCACCAGCTCCTGACTGGGAATAATAAGAGACGCAGCATCAACAATGAGAATAACGAAGAAAAGGCTTCTAGATGACACACAAAGGTACTGCTGAGTTTACTATCAGAAGTTAGTAGGGCAAGTGACTATTCCATGGGAACAGTATTTATTTTTTCCTAAAGGCGGTAAAAAAATCTTACAGTCATCGAAGATCAGACAAATTTCCATAGTTATACTTTCTGAAATATTTATACAATTAATATTATTTGAAGAAATGCATTATATGGGAAGCATATATTTAAAAAAATACAAACTCAATAAATTTACAAATAGCTATAATTCAAGCACACAAGGGGCAACTGTAAGAATGTTTTATCTCAGTGAATAGCCAGTAAGGTAATAAGCTCATATCACTAAACAAATGTAAATTAACATAAAATAAAATAAACGTGTATTCACATAGACATTATGATTTTTGTGAACAGACAAAAATCAAGGGAGCTAATGGAACCTTCGATTGTTTCTGATGTGTTTCCTTTCAGATGGCAATGAGTAGTCTGATACTAACCTATGTATCCTTTTATACCTCTACAGGATACCCAAAGACTTTGATTTTATATGTTCAACATTTGAGCAACAATTAAAAGAAATTTTCTTTCATTTTCATTCAGGAAAGTGAGCTCTCAAATAAAAATAGCACTAAAATGAACTGGAGACTCAATTCTTACTAAGCAAATTAGAAATTGTAAGATACATTTTAAAGATAATTGACAACAAACAAAATAATTAAAATTTTATATTTAAATGATATTTATTACTTATGTTTCAAATCAAGGGCATGAGCGTGAACAATGATACAATAGCTGAGGTATCCAGAATTTCTAATTCTGATTTCTAAGCACGCTGCCTCCTATAGTCAGAGGCTTCAGTCAGCAGCTCACCCAGTATGAAATGCTTGACTAAATTTTAACACATTTCATTCCCTTATACAACTAGTAGTATAAACAATTGGATTTAAATTCTACTGTCATTGTTTTCTGTTCTTTATTATTTATTTTTTGTCATGTTCTGAAGTAGGGTGACATTTTGTTTCAGATTAGAATTATTCCCTTCCTGAAAAAATTTTAATAAGACAACATCCTCCCCAAACACTCACAGATTTTGAACCATTTTCTTGTAACTCACAGGACTAAATTATCAACTGGTAAGTTCAGAGAAAAATAAATGTATTTTATAAACAAGTGTGGGTAAAAATAATAGACGTGTGTTTTTGTACAAGTACTTCTTAAGACTTATATAGGTCACACACATGTTTATCACAACTTCTAGGTTTTCTTTAGGTATAATATATATATATATATATATATATATATATATTATATATTCAGTGTGTACTAAAATTATAGTGCTCCAAGTTTCCCATACTGTGTTGTGCAGCAGATTCTCCATAACCTCTGAAAAGTTCAGAACTATTGAAATGTTATAGCCTCAACAGTGCTGAACTTCCCATTATGTCTACTGAAGGTGCAAAAACAAATAAAAAGATGATTGTTAGTACCAGAAAATATCAACACTCACTATCTAGATTATATTCAAATGAGAACAAAGAGAATCAAGCTAATATTCAACTTAACAATGACAATTTTATCCCTACAAACTAGTTGGATTGAGCCGAAGTATTCAGCTATTCTTCACTAAAATTTCCACAATTCAAAGTTACACATCACTGTTTCTATATGTGTTTAAAAGTTATCTGCATTTATTCTAAAATAAACAAGACATGTTTTATCAACATTTTTTACATTATACCTGAACAGAAATTCATACATGTGGAAATGAGTATATACTTGTCAGCATTATAGCATCATTTACTTCAGCTGGCATATTCATAATTTTCATGCATTGAAATTACATGTATTAATAACTTTATATATATACATATATAAACAATATATTTTTCACTTTATCTGCCACATAAAATGGAAAATAGAATCAGGTAAGTTTGTTCATTTAGCTGACCAATTATTTTATCCTTAAGAAATTTGATTTTACACACACACATGCCCAATGTTGTTCTGTGCAGTTGTTCCGTCCTACAGGACAGTCAACGAAGGTACAGAGGGTACCTGGAAGAGAATGGGGGACAAGAGACGTGAAGAAGGATGCCAAGACAAGAGTCTGATCAAAGTGACAAATTTATCTTTTCCCAAGACTGAATTTATACCATAGCAGGGGTAACAGACGGAGGTGGGGGGAAATGGGAAACATCTACACAAGCCAAGGACATAGTACACTTGTGGTAAGCTGATGAAAACAGGATGTTGTTTTTTCAGAAAGGTCACAGGTTTGTCATATTATTAGTCAGCAGGATGTTGATTTCTCAGATAGGTCACAGGTTTGTCATATCACTGGGTATACTGCCCACCAGGTTTGTATTTGTCTTCTGCAGCTGGCTGCGGATTTTCCATGATCCCAGTCATAATTAACATTAACTATAATATTAACATCAATAATGGAGGGTTTTAAGGGCATTGCTCTCAACACACAGTCATAAAAAATAAATAAATAAATGTATTTTAAAAAATGTAAAAAAGAAAATTTGATTTTATTGTGTAGGATATTGTTAAATACAGGTATTTAAACTTGAAATTACTAAAGCTAATATTAGTAGTGTTAGAATAAATTGTCTGATTCCCAATTATAATAATACAACAATGCCTTTCTTTCAAATTAAAGAAATATACCCTGGATATCTATACCAGAGATTATTGTCTCAAATAATCAAAATAAAATTGGTTCCAAATAAAATTATTCATGCAATTGGAAAGGCTATTAAAAACATCTAATTGTTCAATTACATGCACAACACATACAACATGAGCACATGCATCCTCATTCGCACACACACACACACACACACACACACACACTCACACACACACACAATATACATGCGTATGCATATATGTGTGTACAAAAGAGTATTTGAGATGCAAAATAGTATATGTACAGATCATCTTTTTTCCAGAGAACTTAGTATTAAACTCCACCAATATCTGAGCAGGTATATCCCTTTTTATTTTATTTAGAGTAACTAGAAAAATATTACAAAATTAATGTTCTTTAACCATTAAATGGAAAATAAAATATGGTTTGTCTATATTAGGAAGTCTATTCAGCTGTAAAAAAAAATAACATTCACTTTGACTAAAGTGTAGCAGACATATAATGATAAATACCATAGGCTTTCTCTCTCTCATCTATTCAAATTTTCAACTCTGAGTTCTCATTCAGAATTAGTTAAAAAAAAAAACAAGAAAAGTAAAAAATATAATTGCCTATCACGGTCACATCTCAACTACCCAGCTATTCTGACACATCCAGGATCATAGGTGAAACCTGAAAACCCTCCTGGCATAACCAGGAACTCTGGGACCCCAGGATACAGATATCCTGCCTAGACAGAGACCCATGCTCTTTCTGATTTGCACCTATGCCTGTATTAGAGCCGCTGGTCTGGATCCAAACACACACAGCGCACATACAAGTTGCAGGTCAACTACCCAATGGTTCGGACACATCTAGGACCACAGGATCACAAGATCACAGGGTCACAGGAAGGACAGGCTCTAGTCAGAGACAGTGAGGCCAATTAACACCAGAAAGGACAAGATGGTGAGAGGCAAGTGCAAGAACAAAAGCAAAAGAAACCAATATGACTTGGCAACATCAGAAATGAGTTTGCCCACTACAGCAAACCCTGGATACCTGAACAAACCTATAAGGCAACATGCAGATCTAAACTCTCATTTCATGAAAATGATAGAGGACTTGAAGAAGGACATAAATAACTCCGTTAAAGAAATATAGGAGAACACAAGTAAATAAGTAGAAGCCCTGAAAGAGGAAACTTATAAATCCCATAAAGAAATACAGGAGAATACAATCAAACGGGTTAAGAATTGAACAAAACCTTCCAGGATCTAAAAAGCTGAAATGGAAACATTAAAGAAAACACAATTGGAGACAGCCCTAGAGATGGAAAACTTAGGAAAGAGAGCAGGAGTCGCAGATGCAAGCATCACCAACAGATTACAAGAGATAGAAGGGAGAACCTCAGGTATAGAAGATACCATTGAAGACATAGACACAACAGTCAAGGAAAATACAAAAAGCCTCTTGAACTCAATTCAAGATATAAGCTAACAGACTGGATACAAAAACAGGACCCAGCATTCTTATGTATACAGCAAGCACACCTCAGTGAAAAAGAACAATATTACACCAAAGTGAAAAGCTGGAAGAGATTGTTCAAGCAAATGGTCTCAAGAAACAAGTTGAAGTAGTCATTCTAATATCCAAGTAAATTGACTTTCAACAAAAAGTTATCAAAAAAGATGAGGAAGAACACTACTATTCATTAAAGGAAAAATTCACCAAGATTAACTCTCAATTCTGAACCTCTATGCCTCAAATGCAAGGGCACCCACATTTGTAAAAGAAATATTAGTGAAGTTCAAAGCACACAGTGAGCTTCACACAATAATAGTAGGCAATTTTAACACTCCACTCTTATCAATGGACAGATCATGGAACAGAAAGTTAAACAGAGACACAGTGAAACCAAAAGAAGTTGTAAACCAAATGGATTCAACAGGTACATACACAACATGTCACCCGAAAACAAGGGAATATAACTTCTTTTCAGCACATCATGGCACATTCTCCAGAACTGAGCATAAAGAGTCACAAAACAGACCTCAATAGATACAAGGAGATTGAAATAACCCCATGTATTTTATCAGATCACCATGGGCTAAGGCTCATCTTCAATAACAACAAAAACAACAGAAAGTCCATGATCCATGGAAGCTTAACAATGCTTTATTCAAGGATAACTTGGTGAAGGAAGAGATAAAGAAATTAAAGACTTGTTGGAATTGAATGAAAATGAAGATATAACATACCCAAACTTATAGGACACAATAAAAGCAGAACTAAGAGGAAAACGCATAGCCCTGAATGCCTCCAGAAATTGGAGACATCATATACTGGCAGCTTAATAGCAAATCTGAGAGGTTTAGAAATAAGGAAACAAATACACCCAAGAGGAGTAGACAGTAGCAAACAATCAAACTCAAGTCTGAAATTGACCATGTAGAAACCAAGAGAACTATACAAATCAAGAAAACAATAAACCACAACAACAACAACGCCAAACCTAGAGGCTAGTTCTTTGAGCGAATCAACAAGATAGACAAACTCTTAGCCACACTAATTAGAGGGCACAGAGACGACAGTATTTAAATAAGCAAGACCAGAAGTGAAAAGCAAGACAGAAAACTAAGGAATTATAAAAATATTCAGATGCTACTACAAAAGTCTATATTCAACAAAACTAGAATATGTAGGTGAGTTGTATGATTGTCTAGACAAATGCCAGGTCCCAAAGTTAAATCAGGATTATATAAACCATCTAAACAGTTCTGTAACACCCAAGGAAATAGAGGCAGTCTGTAGAAGTCTCCCAACCAAAACAGGTCAGTGCCAGATGGTCTTAGTGCAGAATTCTATCAGGCCTTCAAAGAATACGTAATACCAATTATTCCCATACTAACGCATAAAATAGAAACAGAAGAATTCTTTCTATGAAAGCGCAGTTACACTGATACCTACACCACAAAAGAAAAAAAGACCAAATGAAGAAAAAGAGCTTCAGACCAATTTCCCTTATGAATATCAATGCAAAAATACTCAATAAAATTCTTGCAAACCAAATTCAAGAACACATCCAAATGATCATTCATCATGATCAAGAAGGCTTCATCCCAGAAATGAAAGGATGGTACAGCATAAGAAAATTCATCAATGTAATCCACTATATAAACAAACTCAGAGAAAAAGAAGCACATGGTCACATCATTAGTTGCTGAAAAAGCCTCTGCCAAAGTACAACACCCATTGATATTAAAAGTCTTGGAGAGATCAGGAATTCATTGCGCATACCTGAACATAATAAAAGGAACATACAGCAAACCAATAGCCAACATGAAACTAAGTGGAGAGAAACTCAAAGAAATTCCATTAAAATTGGGGACAAGACAAGGCTGACCTCTCTCTAACTCCCTATCCAATATCGTACTCAAAGTTATAGCCAAAGAAATTTGACAACAAAAGGAGATCGAAGGAATACCAATTGAGAAGCAAGAAGTCAGGATATCTCCTTTTTGTAGATGATAAGAAAATATGTATAAGGGACTCCAAAAATTCTCCAGTAGAGCTACTACAGTTGATAAACAACTTCAGCAAAGTGGTTGGATATAAAATTGACTCAAACAAATCAGTAGCCTTCCTCTACTCAAAACAATACAAAACAAAACAAAAACAAAAAACAAAAAATACAAAATTGGCAGAGAAAGAAATTAGAGAAACAACACCTTTCACACTAGTCATATATAACATAAAATATGTTGGTATGAGTCTAACCAAGCTAGTAAAAAAAATCTGTATGTCAAGAACTTCAAATACCTGAAGAAAGAAATCAAAAAGTTCCTCAGAAGATGGAAAGCTCTCCTATGCTCATGGATTGTCAGGATTAATATATAAAAATATGTCTAAAAACACTTTACTAGTTCAATGCAATCCCCATCAAAATTACAACTCGATTCTTCATAGAGTTAGAAAGAGCAATTTGCAAATTCATTTGGAATAACAAAAAAGAAAAAAAACAAAACAACAACAACAAAAAAAACAGGATAGCAAAAACTCTTCTCAATAATAAAAGAACTTCTGGGGGAATCTCCAACCTGACCTCAAGCTATACCACAGAGCAATTCTGATTAAAAAAACAAAACAAAACAAAAAACAAAACAAAAACAAAACTGCATGGTATCGGTACAGAGACAGGCAGGTAGATCAATGGAATAGAATTGACAACCCAGGAATGAACCCACACACCTATGGTCACTAGATTTTTGGCAAAGAAGCTAAAACCATCCAGTGGAAAATGAACAGAATTTTCAACAAATGCTCCTGGTTCAACTGGTGGTTTGAATATAGAAAAATGCAAGTTTATCTAATTTTATAGCTTTGTATAAAGCTCAAGTCCAAGTGTATCGATGAACTTTACATAAAACCAGATTCACTCAAACTAATAGAATAGAAATTGGAGAAGAGTCTTGAACAATTGAGCAAAGGGAAAATTTCCTGAACAGCACACCAATGGCTTATGTTCTAAGATCAACAATAGACAAATAGAATATCATAAAATTGAAAAGAAAGGAAAAAAAAACCTATCAATAGGACAAAAATGGCAACCCATAGATTGGCAAAATATCTTTAACTACCCTATATCTAATACAGGGCTAATACTCAAAATATACAAAAAACTCAAAGTTAGACAGCAAAGAACCAAATAACCCCATTAAAAAGTGGATACAAGCTAAACAAAGAATTCTCAACTGAGGAATACCGAATGGCTGAGAAGTATCTAAAGAAATGTTCAACATCCTTAGTCATAGGGAAATACAAATCAAAAGAACCCTGAGAGTCCACCTCATACCAGTCAGAATGGCTAAGATTAAAAAACCTCAGGGAACAGCAGATGCTGGTGAGGAAGTGGAGAAAGAGAAACACTCCTCCATTTCTGGTGGAAGTATAAGCTGGTACAACCACTGTAAAAAATCAGCCTGGAGGGTTCTCAGAATATTGGACAAAGGACTACCTGAAGACCCAGCTATACCACTCCTTGGCATGTACCCCAAAGATGCTCTAACATATAACAAAGACACATGCCCATTATGTTCATAGCAGCATTATTTATAATAGTCAGAAGCTGGAAAGAACCCAGATATCCTTCAACAAATGAATTGATACAGAATATGTGGTACATTTATACAACGGAGTACTTCAGCTATTAAAGACAATGACTTCATGAAAGTATCAGGCAAATGGATGGAACTAGAAAATATCACCCTGAGTGAGCCAACCCATTCACAAAAGAATACACATGGTATGCACTCACTGATAAATCGATATTAGCCCAATAGCTAAGCCAAGATACAAGTTGCAGAGCATGTGAAGCTCAAGAAGAAGGAAGATCAAAGTGTGGATGGTCTAGTATTTCTTAGAAATGGGAACAAAATAATCAAGGGAGGAAATACGGAGACAAACTGTGGACCAAAGAATAAAGGGAAGGCCAGCCAGAGATTGTGTCACCTAAGGATCCATCCCATACACAGACAATGAACACAGACACTATTGCAGATGCCAAGAAGTGTATGCTGACAGGAGCCTTATATAGCTGTCTCCCGAGAGGCTCTGCCAGAGTCTGACAAATATAGAGGCAGATGGTCACAGCCAACCATTGAACTAAGCACAGGGTCCCCAGTGGAGAAGTTAGAGGAAGAACTGAAGGAGCTGAAGGGATTTGCAACCCATAGGAAGAACAGCAATATCAACCAAACAGATCCCCCAGAGCTCCCAGAGACTAAACCTCCAACCAAAGAGTACACATGGAGCGATCCATGGCTCCAGCCACATATGTAGAAGAGAATGGCTTTGTAGGGCACCGATGGGAGGAGAACCCCTTGGTCTTATGAAGTTTCGATGCCCCAAGGGGAACTCCAGGGCAGGGAGGCAGGAAGGAGTGTCTAGGTGGGGTCACCCTCATAGAAGCAGGCAAAGGGAGGATAGAATAGGGGTTTTTTGGAGGGGACCAGGAAAGAGGATAACATTTTAAATGTAAATAAAGAAAATATTCAATAAAAAATATGATCATGAGGGCTGGCGAATTGGGATTAAGAGCTGTTCAGATAGAATATAGCAAGATATAACATGAGGTTATTGATGGGTAAATAATTTTAACAGTTTAAAGGGTAGATATTCTTCCTAGCTCTAGTGCTAATTAAGGCTTATTATATATTTAAAGATAGTGTTTTTTTTAATCTGGGAACTGAATGATCAATAGAGGGGTAGAATTCCTCAATTTAGATTAAATATCAACTACAACAATCCAACCTCTTTTAATTTGCAAACTCCATTATTCAAAATGCCATTATTTAAAATTTGAAGTAATTATTGTTACTGTATATGAGTATGAAAAATGGTATGTCATGATCTGGATATGAAATACTTTCAGTTCATGAGCCTATCTTTACCTTCACCTACAGCCAGGTTCTCTATTGCTTCTGCTGCTGGACTGAAACTGCATAATATCTGCCCCTTGGGTTTATATCATTCCTCTGTATTTATCTTCTACCTCAGAAGTTCACGAATACCTGCTCTCACTTCTTACTCTTTATGTGTATTCCTAGTGTGTGGGTGTATAATGTTCTACCTACTAATGAATCACATGGCTCCAATATAACATTTATAAAATTAACTTATGTTTGAATAATCAGATTTTATTCTCTAGCCTTTCCATTCCTATTACAGCTGTACATGGCTGTGCTGTACTTGAAAGAAACTATGTTGGGTGCTTTCCTTCCCAGAAGACTTGGGTTACCTAGTGGATGTGCGTTATCTGACTATTGTCAGCTTTCATTATGTTCATTCTCTGAATGTCATTCTTGTGAATGATGTTTTTTACTTTAAATACTGTTGGCATAATTTTCATGTTTCTTAGATGACATTCAAAGTATCATACCGTGTAAGAAATTACATGGTCAAAATTCTGCCAAAATTGAAGTTTCTCAATAACAATATGATACTATTTTTCTATTTGAGTCTATATGAAAATTAAAAATTTAACCTCTAACTCTTCATTAGAATAAAAATTACAAATGGAAAGTTGCATGATGGAGCATAGAAGTTGCCATTATAGGTGATGCTGATTAATCCTGTATAATTTTCTTGTCTTTTTTCTCCTAAGGTGATGTTCACTCATCCACCACCCTTGACTTCAAGCTTTTCTTATATATGCGTAGCTTACTTATTCTATTGTATACTCAATAGAATATTACAGAATGATAGGAATTGAATCATATTCGAAGGCATAAGTTTTACCTTCTGAGAATATCAAGTTGTAAAGGTCAACTCTACCTTTTATGAGCATGAGAAACCACAGGAAGAGACCGCGTGCACTCAGTGATAATGCACAACAATTGTAATTCACAAAAGGCAACATGGGAACTGTAGCCATGATGAGAACTGTAGCTATATAAATGATTCCAGAGAGATTACTAGAAGAGGCCAGATTGCTGAGCACAGAATCTTGGAAAATAAAAGTCATCATTTAATCTCTAAGCTTTCAGGTAGTTTCATTCATAGTGATAGAAAAATGAAACTAATAAAGCCAAAATGCTGCGTGCTATGAAGTCTATATCTACTCAGTCCATCACCATATACAGCAGCCACCTTACATAAATGAAAATATAGGAGATACAACCTTCTGCATTAATGAAATAATGTCAAAACTAAATAATCTTAGAATTTTAATTAGATAGAAAGTCTTCATTTATTTTATGTGGTAGTAATATAAAGTTGAAAAAACTCAAATTAAATCTGAATAAATAAAATAATAGCAGGCTGTGATGGCATACTCTGATGCTGGCAATCAAAAGTTAGAATTGGTTAGATCTTTGTAAGTTTAAGATCCTCAAGGCCATATATAATTATTTTCTTGTCCACCCAGGACACAAAGTGAGACCCTCCCCACCGAAAGAAAAAGTGAAATAAAAGTCTGACTTTCATTACCTATTACTATGCCGAAAATTAAAGATCAAACACTTTAAAACAGCAATACTTATAAACAAAGACATTATATATAACTATGTCTTACTTATATATAGCCTTGATATGCAGAGCTGTCTGAAGTACATATGGACAAAATCTGACATGATTTTGACAGATTCAAGAAAGCTTAGAACTACACACATATGAAGAAAATTAAAGACCAAGAATGCCCATCAACTAAAGGGGTAAAACATAAGTCTAAAAGCATGGACAGATAAGCAACCACAATCCATACATGTGTCCATGTATAAACAAGCAAATAAATAAAGACTACATTGATTAAATACTTGTTCATTTATTGTGTTGCTGTGTTTGTGTGTATCTGTACATATACATGTACAGCCTGATCCATATAATATTTGTCAATATGTTTTCTCTGGAGATGAATATTTCTTCTTGTATCAATATTCCTTAGTTCAACGTAGGTCCATGTATAGGACCAAGTAGGATTGAAGTCTCTTAGAAATCCTGAAGTCTAACTTAGCATGTCTTTCATTGTTCCTGTTCATTTCATATTTATGCAGTCATGTTGGTGAGACATTATTAGTATAAAAGAGTCCATAAATTTGCAAGTGAGTAGAACCATTACATGTGAAATTTTGGAGGGAAGAACAGGAAAGAGAAATAGTGTAAATGTATTAAATTAAAATATTAAAAAATAAAAAGAAAGCAAAAGATATTCAATCAATATCTTGTAGATGGACAGAGAAAAAGAAGATAAAGTTTCCATATTTATTTTTTCTTTCATTAATTATTTTTTTTCATGGGCATTGCAAGTTTTTATCCTGAAATCTAGGGCTGCATTCATTGTATTCTTACATGTTTATTGATATCTGTGGAAGGTAGAAACCAAGGCCCAATGAACTTCTAACCCGTGTATAATTTTCAAGCTTGGCAGCCAAGATCTTGGTCTTTATATTTATAGCACCAGGAGGAAAGGTGGTGGTCTCCTCCCATTCACTAAAGAGGTCTGAATTTTTTCTTTTACAGACTGTAGTGGATGTACTATGTGATCAATTCTGTCATTTATGAATAATGGCAATCTCAATACTGTGTTTCCAATCTGTATATTTGAATTCCGATTTTTTAATACTGTAGGGTCCCCCTGCGTTACCTAATCCCACATTTAAACTTCTGTATTTGTTTCCTTGCTTTATTGCAGATTGCAAATTCCAATTGATGTTGAAGAGGTAAAGGGTATAGGCGTCTTGCTTTGTTCCTGTTTTCATAAAATCTGGATTTAAAGTTAGCGGAATGTTTGTTTGTTTATAGGTGACATTTATCAAGTTGAGAAAGTTCCATTTTATTTCTTACCCTAGGTTTCTAAGAGTTTAGGAAAATTCAGGATTCAGTTTAAAATGTGTCAATCTTTTTCCTATGTTTATTTAGATATTGCAATAGTTCCAATAGGACATTGCATTTTATATTCCTTTTTATCTAATTAAATGTGTGCTTTGAATATATATATATATGCATATATATGTATGTATGTATAAATTATGTCACGAACTTTTTTAACTTTTTCTTTACTATCTCCTTTCCACCTCTGTTAGCTATCTCCTCCCTATAAAATCCCTCTCCTATGGATTCATATTTCTTGTTTATTTGTTTGAGGAAACAAACTGAGTCTAGTCAACATGATTTGGGTAAACATGGTTATATGGTTGAATGAAAATTCTTCCCATTTTATCTTATATTTGAATGTTTGCTCTCTGTTTTGTGATTCTGTTTTTGAATAAGTATGTTCTCATTCAAGGAGGTATGTGCTCTGTGGATAATTGTGACTCTGGGGATGGGCTTTTGAAATTATGAAGGCCATACTAGACTCAGTATGTCTCTGTCTCTGACTGGTGCCTACAGATAAGGATGTGAAGCCCTCAGCTATTGATTCAATACAAGTCAGGTCTTCTCACCATGATGATGTTAGACTACCCTCTATTATTGTAACAAGTCCCCAATTGAGTGCTTTATTTTTAGAAGTTTCTTGGATATGTATGATAGCTGTTCATAGCATAGAACAGTTAATAAGACAGAAGTTTTTCTCAAACCCATCTGTAGGACATTGGTTTTAGAACTATCCACTGCAGGCTATGCACCATTGTGTGCACAACTGAAAAAAAATGACTACGGTCTATCCTAGAATCTATCAGAAAACAATAATTCAGTAGGTATGAGGATGGCCTTGTAAGCCTGTTTCTAATCCAAGATTTTCCATTTAGAAGCTAACACATGTAGATTTTCAAGGTGTGTCATTGTGTTTCTAGTCAATTGGAGTAGCTATTATCAACTATATTGTGTAGCCACTAATCCATGTAGGAAAAGTATTGAAAGTATTATAGTATGAATAATTTATAACGCATTTGGAGTTATAAAAGTAAAGAACAGTTTCTGAATATTTATGTTAACAATACTAAGAATTGCTAGACAGATTCAGAATTCTCCTAGGACAGTATGTCAAAGTTAAAGTTGATAAGCACTCCACCATCTCCATCATTGATCACACTCTGACCAATTTTTAATTTTTTTAAATATAAAATGTACCAAAGACAAAATAGTTAGTATTAATGCATCATCCTGATGCCAATATATAAAACCTTTTCATGTTTTTTCACATGGTAAAGGGATGTTGAATATAAAGACACAACAGATTATACACAGATTCATGCGCTGTCAATGGTAAAAAGTCATTCTTAAATGCATGGGTCTACAAAGGAAAAATGTGAGATAGGAAGCCAAAGCACTAGTAAATAATGAAAAATAGAAATCAAGACAAATTATAAAACTTTATTTAGAATGGAGAATTAGAAATTATGCTAGGACTTAACAAACATCCAACATATTAATGAAAAATACTCACACTATTGGATCACTATATGTGATGTCAAATGCCTTACTCATAACTCTTTGAACCAAGAATCTGAAGATAGAAAGTGTGGAAGAGGAGGTGTAGACATCATCCTATCATGTACTACTGACCAGGAATTACTTAAAAACTGAATCATACATGCTGGCATGTGACTATAATCTCCAAAACTGCAAACTGAGGAGATTGAGAGTTCAAAATCTGCTAGGGAAACATTCCCCTTATCAAAATTATAATTTCTTCTTACCAAGATATTGCCTGTCTTAGTATTTATATTGATTAGAAAATATTACCAACTCAACTTGGGGAGGAACAGTCTACTTGACTTACTGTTGTCGGATATTTAAAAATGCTATTAGTTCTTAATATGACCTGGACAGCCCTCAGCAATTGAGACAAAGTCCTATCAATTTATTTGGTCAGTTTAGCAAAATTACTGGGCAATTGCCCAGAACTTTTTTTTTAACTAGACTGTTTACTTCTCAGCTGCACTGAAGTTTTTTGACATCCTGTCTGTGCTGAATGTACTCCATCAGGACACTTTCTGGTTCTCTATCTTCTCTTCCTGTCTCAATGGCATCTCTTTCTCTCTCTCTCTCTCTCTCTCTCTCTCTCTCTCTCTCTCTCTCTCTCTCTCTCTCTCTCTCTCCTCTCTCCTCCTCCTCCTCCTCTTCTCCTCCTCCTCCCTCCTCTCTCTGTCTTCCTCCCTGCTTGCCTCTCTTCTTCCCCCCTCATTCTCCTTGACCTTGTGACTCTACCTTCCACATCCAGCCCAGCAGTCAAATGCCTATTTCTAGTCTCCCCGGTAATTGGCTGCTAGCTACTTCTATTTAGCTAGTCAAAAATGTGGCAAAGTTTACCGAACATTATTTGGTGTCGTTGAGAATGTGCTCCTCTGAACTGCAACCAGATCTTGGTGGCCAGTGTTTGGTATTTTAAAGTACACCGTGCCCTCCCACATCAATCACTAATTAATAAAATGACCTACACCCAGATTTTATGGAGAATTTTTTTTAATTGAAGTTCCCTCATTTCAGGTTACTCTAACATATAACTGTTAAAATATAACCATTCCTTTCTTGTTCTTCTTAAAGATCATACATAAATATTAACATTGTAATGTTAAGATTTCCAAATTTTAAAATCCACTAAAAAATCAATCTCTTTGAAATATCTATTCTTTTTTAAAATCCAAAGCCTTTGTAAAATCTAATATTTCTTTTAAGATTCAAAGTCTCTCAATAGTGGTCTCCTATGAAACTAAATATGAATTAAAGACTTTCTTTCTTTAATTTGGATCTGAAACGAAGGGCAGCTCCACTCTAGATATTTTGCTGATTTTTGGTGGTCATTTTATGGTACTATTATCTCTAAAATGTTGGGGTCTCTTGCTGTAACTGGGTTACATTTTCACTAATAGGCTCCCCTGTACTCTCTTCTTGTTACCAAACTCTACTTTAAACCTCAGCTGCTTTTCATGACCCCATTAAGCCATCAAAACTAGAATGACCTGTGACTCTCACACTATTAAGTTCAGCAGCAAGGCCAATGTACAACTGTAGTCACCTCTGGAACAGCGCTTCTGGAACCTTTAGAGGAACGATCCCCAAAAGACTTTTCCTCAAAGAGGCCAGTATCCTTTTAATGACCACTCATTTCTTAGCTCTAATTGACCAATATCAATTGTCCTAGTCAATCAATTGTTTTTCTTTTATTTTTTGTTAATCATGGGTTATGTGTGAATCACAAAATTGATTAAGTCAGCTGATGTTACTAAAGCCTCAACTTACCAAAACAAGAGGTTCTTAACTCAAAACATGCAGCAGCACCAAAAAAAGCCTTTAAGGAACTGTCAGACTTCCATAAAAACATCAGAAGTCAGGCCTCCATTATCTGTTTTGTTTTCAAACATCATTTTCTTCAAAAAAAAAAAAAAAAAAAAAAAAAAAAAAAAAAAAAAGCTCATCAAGAAAGCCTTCTGTCTTGTATTATCAACTGTGAATTTGCAGTCATCTATACAACTGCAAAAGAAGTTTCTGTCCTTTCCCTCTGTCCCCCAGAAGAGAACTATCCACACAGAAGCCTTTGAAGAGAACTCCTAACAATTGTGATAGAGATTGACCTGTGGTTTTTTTACAGTCGATAACTTATGGCAGGGATGGGGGTGGGGAAGGACTTAGTTTTCCTTAAGGGATAGAGAGTTTGACCGTTCTCCAGCGAGTATTGTGCAAGACAAATTGGAAATGGTTATCATTCTTTCCTTTTTTCCTTTTCATTCTTTTTCTTTAAGGGAAGTTACAAGGGAGGGGGTAGACCTAGGAAGACTGGGCAGTAAAGGTGATCATAGCGCATGAAGGGAAACTTTCAATCATTCAATAAAAGTATTTTTAAAAAAGCAAAACAAAAAAATACAAAAACAAAATGACAAAAAACTCAAAATAAGGGAAAACAGCCGTAATAATAAACAAACAAAAAGTAAAGAGCAAAAATCCCAGTTCACCAAAAGCCCTTCCACAATCCTTCCAAAAATGGTATGGTTAGGTATGTCACACCAATTCCCCACTCCCAGTACCAATTTTATCTTAAATAGATTTTCTATTACTATGATGAAAAACAATAACCAAAGCAACTGGGAAGGAAAGGGCTCATTTTGCTTGCACTTTCTTATTATTTAGTGAAGAGACTCAGTACAGGAACTCAAATAGGAGAGGACTAGGAGGTTGGTGCTGATGCAGAGATCACATTGGCATGCTGCTTGCTAACCTACTCCTCATGGCCTCCTCATCCTTACAGATCCCAGGACCCATGGGTGACATCACCCCCAGCAGGCTAGGTCATCACCTAATAACTAATTAGGAGAATGTTCAATGACTGGATCTTATAGAGACATTTCTCACTTGACGGTCCTTCCTTTCAGATGCCTCTAATTTGTATCAGGTTGATATAAAACTAGCCAGAACATTCCCCTTCTAGACACTATGGAAAGTGAGTTTTACACTTAGTTAGTGTTCCTTTCTTTCTTATTCATAATGACTGTTCTAGTTGGGGTTATTATTGCTGTGATGAAACATTATGACCAGGGCACCATGGGGATAAAATGGTTATTTTAGTTATACATCCACATCAAATTTATCAGTGAAGGCAGTGAGGATAGACTCTAGGGATGGCAGGAACGGGGAGGCAAGAGCTTACTCAGGAGGCTATAGAGGGGGTTGCTTATGATTTGTTTCTCTACTTGCTCTCTTTAGATCCCTGCATCACAAGCCCAGGGATTGCCCCAACCACAATTTGTTAGACAGTCCCCATCAATCATTAATTAAGAAAATGCCCCTCAGGTTTTCCTACAGCCTAATGTCATGGGGCATTTTCTTAAGTGGGATTCCCTCCTCCCAAATAAATTTGAGTTGACATAAAACTGTCCAACACAATACCCAAGTTTGTGTTGGAGTACCCATCCATTGGCAACCTCGGAAGAAATTGCCAAAACATACATGCCAAGCAACATTATTCAGAATTAGTAGGAAATTTTTCATTTGCCACAATGAATCTAGATTCCCTTTAGTTCAGTGGGGAAATTAACCATAGAAGGAAAGCCATGTGTATGTTATTCCACTTACCTAAAGTGTCTTAAAAAAACTACAAAAACAAACAAACAAACCAAAAACAAAACAAAACAAAACAAAACAAAAAACCCAAAAATCCCTCAGGTCTGCCACTGGTAAGATATTCATTGCTAGGACTTTAATGGAGAAAATGGGAGAGGTTGTTCAGAAGATACGCAATATCACAGTCCAGAAACTTTCTGTAGAAGCCCTTCAGGAAATACTGAAATAATAAGCAATTAAGGTGTTTAAATACATTTGTTTTTAAAAACTTTTTACTTTAATCTTTGACATTATACTACAATTGCATTTGTCTAAGCCTCTATGTATACATCGCTGCTTTCTTTCTAATCCATAGCTTTTCTTTTATTAATTTCTTATTAAATTTATGTGCATGTGCGCGCGCGCGCGCGCACACACACACACACACACACACACACACACACACACACACACGTGCACAAAGAACCATGGATGTTTTAAAAGGTGTTGGATGTATTTTTGTTGTGTTGATGATACCCATGCACACATTTAAAGCGGCAAACCAAATATGCAGTTATTTTTCTATCACTTACACCTTAATAAAAATATTAAGTAACCCTGAAGAAATAGGAACAGAGCCATAAATGTAGAAGCATACATAAAACAAAAGCAGTGGAAAACCCAAAGATTTAGAATACTTAAAGAAAAACAGAAATGTAGTTGTAGTGTATTGTACAAGCACAATAGAGAAATCTAAACAGAAAATGGGATGTCTTCGAAGACATGGCTTTTCTAATTGCCTTCCTAGTCTAACGAAATGTTTTTAGTCTATAAAAACTATATCTTATGGTGAGTTTCCTTCCTTTTAAATAAGTGATAATTTGCTCTTTTAAAAATATGAAGACACATTTTCTGAAATCTTCCATTTTTGCTTTTCTTACGTCATTATTTGTAAATTGTCTCCTTATAACTTGATCCTTTTCCAAATTCTCATGTTTGGCGACCACCACATACACATTTGACACATCTCAATGCCTTTATTTTAAAATAAAACTCAATTATATTGTTATAACTTGATAATGGCAAGTTTTATGGTCCTTCCTAATTTTATCTTAATCTATTCATTTGTGCTGTATGCTTTTCACTCAGTTATAGAATAGGTGACTCATTCATACACTTCTTTATCAGATAGCAATAATCTAATTCAAATTATTGCCTATTAGAATGTTGGATAATTAAGAAACCATAGTCTCAGATATTTTGTTCACAAAAAGCATACTTTTGTATTATTGGTATATTTTAAGTCTTAAAATTGTCATATGACTGTTCATAAAAAAGTAATATATGTTTGAAATAAATTTCTTAGCATTGATAAACATGATTAAGAAAATTATATTTGAGATACAAACATTTGGTCATCACTTCAAAGTGTATGCTGCTAACATAATGGATGATTGAGGCTCACAAAAAGCATTGAATCTCAAACCCAAAAAACAACTACAGTATTTAAAATAATATCAAATCCTATGAAATGGGTTAAAATCTGAAGAAAAATAAAACAAGAGATTTTCATTTTCTGTATTGATTTTAGCAATGTGTCTTATTCACAATTGCATAAGTGCTGTCTGTTAAAAGACTATAGTAACTATTGGGTTTTTAAGATCCTTTAGAAACGATCACATTAATATTGGCTATGTTCGTTTTGTCCTCTTTTGCACAGTCCATCATGCTGATGTATCTTAAACTTCCTTTTTAATGGATATTCACTGTCACTCTCCCCTGTTGATTTCCTTGTGTTTCTTTCTTTCATATCATGTCACTCAGAAATATCCCATGCAGGCATGCAGCTTTTAGCTATCTCCTCATGGACAATCAATTTGCTGGATCTCTGTTTCTGGGTAACAGTTTGGTTAGCATTTCCTGTGTGAGGAAATTCTTTTGTTCCAGTTTATAATTGGCTCCCTAGCTGTATCATTTGACTCTCGAGTATTTCCCAAAGGGCTATGGGTTTCTTGGAATTTTCCAGAAGCTTTAACAGATGCTCTTACTCTTTCTCTCTCTTTGTTCACTGCCTTTATTAAATGAAGTTATAAATGAAAGATATCCTTTCTGCTGTCATCATGATTCATCCTAGCTAGGAAACTGATCTGAGCGATTTTGTTCTTTACCATTTCTAAGTAGAAGGTGAGCCTCCTGGTCGTTCTGAATTCATATTGATTTCACATTTGTATCATGAAGGATGTAACTGATATGGTTCTGTAGAAAAAAAATTGTACAGAGTTTTTTTATTGATGGTTTGCTTGAAATCAACTAATTTTATTACAGTATGTACTATTCTACAGAATTACAGAAATGTAATGCACTTTCACAGGTAAAAATAGTTGATACATATTATATCAGAAAAACTGGATTCTTGATTATATGTGCTTAAGAATATTGCTTTTCTCATCTTTCTCATGTCTAACTAGAGTACAAATCATTCTTTGAGTTTTGTTGAAACGGGGACAAATTTTTCTGTGTCATTTCACTCGTGTAATGAAATTCATCAATTCTTTTTTCCAGCTTTTGTAGGTATGATCCCTTTTTGAAAAGATTTCCCAGATTCTGTCTGATTCTTTAACCACTTTTCCTCATTTGCTTTGGCTCACTTAACAGTTTAAACAGTTTAACTGGTTTATTTTAATAGTTACTGGTGAACTTGTACATTCGTAATTTGACAATATAGTAATCTTAGCCATGGAACCCATGTCAGGATCATCATTATTATTATCAATAATAATAATAATAATAATAATAATAATAATAATAATAATAAACTCTTTCAGCTTGGAGTTGCTATGTAATTTTAAATTATTTTAATGCTACATGTAATCATTTGTGTCTTGAGGTTTAAATTCAAAGCATTCTATATTCTAAGGAGGTTGACTATTGCTATGAATTATTTGATATATATTTCATTTGAAATATGTTTTAGAATGAGTTTAGTATTCATATTTCAAAAGTATAAAAATAATTTCCAGAAACCCATTAGAATGCCCCTGCTTATTTTCAGAGAAACCTTTTCATTTGCTGGTTTATGACCACAGATACTTAAAATCATTTGCATCCACATATTCTAATTATAAGTAACAGCACATGAAAAAATTAATGAGACTCATTTCTTTTATTATGACATTAAATAGGACATGCTCCAAAATCTTAGAGCATTTAAGACTTGGAAATAAAGTTAATGATTTTTATTAAATCATACAAATTCATTTACTAATTAGAAGACTTTGAAGAATGTACTTTAACTATCATGATCAAGGAGATGCAGGTAGTTAGATAGTGGTGTATTAGAGATACCCATTTACTTTTAGAGTATGTCATGCTCCTTTCCATGCTGGTGCTGAATTTGTGCCTTCATCATTTATTTAACAGACATTAATGATGACTTTTATAGATATGCTGTTGATGAAAATAAAGTCATGTGAAAGAAAATACCTAGCTGATGCATTTAATAAGTTCCAGTAACTGTCTTACAAATATTTAATTTGTCCTTATTGAACATTAACCTTTCATTAAAAATATGCCTCCAATATATTGAACATACCATAGATATAAAAATGTAGAAATTTTATGAAAGAAGATTATGATGAGGACAAAATTGCTTTAATTTTCTTGGTTATAGTCTCCTTACACTTCTATTTTGTTCTTCTTACTCTTTAACCCTTTCCTGTAAATGGCAACGTGTGAAAATTTAGGTGTAAAACTAGTTGAAAATATGTAGGATATCATAAAATTAAAATAAAGATGTTGAGATCAACATAATTAGAAGACAAATTTGAATAATCATTCAGGAAATCTTTTTCTAATTTTCGGAGGAACCTCCAGATTGATTTCCAGAGTGGTTGTACCAGTTTTCAATCCCACCAGCAATGGAGGAGTGTTTTCTTTCTCCATATTCTCATCAACATGTGCAGTCACTTGAGTTTTTGATCTGAGCCATTCTGATTGGTGTGAGGTGGAATTTCAGGGTCCTTTTGATTTGCATTTCCATGATGACTAAGGACTTTGAACATTTCTTTAAGTGCTTCTCTATCATTTATGATTCCTCTGTGTGAATTCTCTGTTTAGCTCTATGTCTCATTTTTTTATTGTTTTTTCTTTTGTTTGTTTTGTTTTGTTTTGTTTTTTGGAAGTTAGCTTCTTGAGTTCTTTATATATTCTGGATATTAGCTCCTCTACGAGATGTGGGGTCAGTGAAGATTTTTTTCCCAATCTGTAGGTTGCTAATTCGTCTTAATGACTGTATTTTGCCTTACAGAAGCTTTTCAATTTCATGAAGTCCCATTTATCCATAATCTTACAATAAATATAATAAATATTTCATGTTTTGTATGTGTCATTCACTTTAGATTTGTTTTAAATAAGAAAGATAATAAGATTGTGCCCCATATAGATTTAGAATTATAGCATATCAATAAACAATAATTTAAATATTACAGAATGGATTATACTTAATTAATAAAGAATTAACATATAAAAATTACAGGTAAGTGGTTATAGCTGGAAAACATTTTCAAGTGAGTTAACCCAAAACAACAAATGTGTTCTCTATTTGCATTGTGATATTACCTTCGAAGCCTTTCATACATTTGTTATAGTCCATATATTAACAGAAGTTAGGAATCAAGTAAGTGTCTAGTGGGGAGAGAGTGATATACCAAGGATGTGGAAATGCCTGTAATATATTGTTATGAATATGCAGAGCTAAGTGAGTGAATAAAGTTGAAGTGAAAACAAATAGAAGGAATATAAAGAGGGAAAACTAACAATAAGAATCATTTGAGGCTCCAGCCCATACACATACGGCCACCAAACCCAGACAGTATTGCTGATGTCAAAAAGTGTCTGCTGACAGGAGCCTGATATAGCTGTTTCCTGAGAGGCTCTGCTAGAGCATACAAATACAGAGGTTAATGCTTGCAGCCAACCATTGAGCAGAGAACAGGGTCCCAATTGGAGAAGTTAGAGAAAGGACTGAAGGGGCTGAAGTTGTTTGCAACCACCTAAGAACAGTATCAGCCAGACAGAGCTCCCAGGGACTAAACCATCATCCAAAGAGTACTCGTGGCCAGACCCGTGGTTCCAGCTGCTTATGTAGCAGAGGATGGTCATATTGGGCACCAAAGGGAAGAGAAGCCCTTGGATCTACCAAGCCTACACTCCCTCCCAGTGCAGGGGAATATCATGGTGGGGAGGTGGGAAGGGGTGGGTGGATGGGTGGGGAAACGCTCTCACAGAAGAAGGGGAAGGGGGATATGCTTGGGGCGGGGGTTGGACGGGAAACTGGGAAAGGGTTATCTCCATTTTAAATGTAAATTTAAAAAATCCAATTAAAAATTTAAAAAAAAAGAATCATTTGAAGGGTCATATGAAAACTTACTGCTTTACAAACTTCATTAATTATATACATAAAAAGCAGAAAGATAAATGGAGCGATCAAATAATGTTGTTACAATTCCCCAATGAGATATCTTCTGTCATCAAGTGAAAACTTCACTGCCAAGAATGGGTTAAGTCCAGGTGAGTCATTGGCTGACAGATCCTCAAAGAAATAGCTCAAGATATTTGCAAGGCTACTGGTTGCTCTTCACATACTGATGGTAAAGTCCTAATGTTCAAGACTATACCTATATAGCTTATGGTAAAGAGAGAAGTTGAGAAAATGGAAAATTAAATCTTCATGAATATTGAGTAGTATTCTTCGACCTAGAAGGTAGTCTCCATGTTACCACAAGATACATGTAACCACCAATGAAGCTATAAACACTGTGACCTACAGTGATGAACTTTTAAAATTATGCTGTTTCAAAGTAGTACACCTGTTTTAGGACTAATGACTAACTCTCTAAGTATTTAAAACCACCCCATGAGATGCAACACATCCCTGATCCTGTTGTGTGTAATTTTAAAATAGCCTTGTTCTCCAACCCTTCACGACTTGACTTCGCGTTCAGGGTTCTGCAGGCTCCACTTCCATCCCACCAGTTCCTATGGTTGGCTCTGCTAAGTCGCTCAACAATTGTTCTTACTGGGAGCGCTCAACAGACCTCCCTGCCTACTGGCTTTCTCCTCCGAATTGTGTCACTGTGAATGAAAAACAAGACGCTTTAATATTTTCAATACAGACACATAACACAACAGCTGGGCACAGAATCTGTTGTCTTAAACTCATCATCTATCTTATATAAGAATTCTGGCAGCAGAGGTTGTCACACGTTCTAATAGCCCCCAGGACTACAATGTGTACATCCTATCTGTTCTACCACCTGGTCAAAATCTCCCATCCTCTCTGTGTTCACTTCTCTTACATAGGGTCTGCAAATCCCACCTTATCTTTCCCCCAGTGATTAGCTTCTGCTGTCTTTATTGACCCAATCCAGAAACAATTATAGAATTACATTTCAGTTACAAGCTCCTCTCTCTACATGATACTGCTCATGTGGTCAAAAATCTGAGACTAGAGAAGTCACAGTCCTAGGGAGAAACTAAGTATTATTATTCTGCTGAAGGAATATTGCATTAAAATGATGTCTATGGACATTCTGCTATACCCAAAGATAAGTGTTCCAGAGTACCAGATAATGGAGCATGCACAAAAAGTAAGAGATTTTGGAACATTCAGTCTTAAATATGATGTCTTCAACAATGCCTTCCCCTACCAGGCTCAGGAAGTCATGCAGAATAGGATGCTAAAAGATTATAAGAGCCAGAGAGAATGGATGACTTTAAGACAAGCATGTCTTTCAGACACAAAGATACTTGCACACAAATGAATTCACAGAGTCTATGGCAACATGCTCAGTTCAGTCAGTCGGGATCTCAGAAGTAAGAGGGGAAATTGAATATGGGAACTTATGTCAACAAAGAAGTTATCTGAAATTGACATGCATTTGCAAAGAAAAAAATTGCTTTCTCCACTGGAGTTTCCATGAATTTATTATTAATCTCATTTCATGATATGATTCTTGCCCAAGAAGGAAAGTAATAATTAACTGTATTTTTGTAGATACTTTATCTCATAATGATAAATTTGATAATTGGATTGTAGAATTGATAATTGTAGATAATTTTGTCTTATTGGATTGTTGTTTGTATATAGTCATATTTAATGTTGTTATCTTGTTGTGTGAGCGTGTGTGTGTGTGTGTGTGTGTGTGTGCATTTCTTGGGTCTTTTTTCCTTTTTAAGGTTTGTTGGTTTACATAATTTTATTTAAAGAATGAAAGAAAGGATATGGTGTTGTTTGGGTGGGGAAATGTGGGGGATCTAGGAGAATTTGTAGGTGAGAAAATTTTTGATTGAAATATATATTTATATTTTTAATTAAAAATCGAAATAGAATTAAAATGTATTAGCCCTTATCTGATTTGTTTATGAGGTTCATTACAAATTGTATTCATAACAAATGTGGTATATAAGGTATGTGTGTTTTTGTACAAGTAGACATTGGAGGTTGATGATAAGTATCATGATTTATGAGTCTGTACCCTATTATTTTAATACAAGAAATGTCAATGAATCTATAGCTAGCCCAAAAGACAGAAACTAGAGTGAGAATCCCATCTGTTTCAATCATCCACAATCCTTGGATTATGGAAAACTTGCTCTATATCACATCACTTTTCCTTCTGCATCTGTGTTTTTTGTTTTTAATTTTCAAATTATATTATAAATTACATTACCCCTTCACTTATTTCTAAATACAATTTTCTTAATTTTTTTAAAGTTATTTATATGTGTGTGTTTTTATATATGACAACTTGGAACTGGACAATGAATTGTTGTTCTCTTTCCTGGGAAGAACACCTCACTCACTTCCAGTTTTCTTTAATTGCACATATTTCATTGTATAGGATTAAGGCCTCATGAGATTTTTTTCCTCTCAAGTTTTGTTTATTCACTAATGTCATCGTATTTTAGCTCGTTTGGTTAGTCATATTGGTGTGAGATGATATGTATAGCTTCTGACATTAATATAGGGCACTACCCTACAGCAAATACCCTGATCCTCTGGCTCTCAAAGTCTTTCAGCTCACTCTTCCTCAATGGTCCCAGAGCCATAGTTGCAAGACTTTTATAGATGCATCCATTGGTGCTGTGTTCCATGACTCTGTATTTTTATTATTTGGAGTCTTCTGTTGTAGTACCTGCCTGGGAATCATATGATTAGATATTTACCTAAAGAAAAAGCTATAATCTACACAATTCTGTATATAAATATACATATAGTTGAAAAAAAAACCCTTTTTATCCTGATTGGCAATGTTTCCTTTCAGAGTCAAAAATGACTTTAAAAACACCCAAATAACAGACATGGGAGCCATCTTTTCAGTTGTTGGTCATTGTTTTCCAAAAAATTCCCCAAACGTGCAACATATTGTAATACTTCTAATGATATCATGTTCTTCAGAAACAGGGCCCAATGATGTCTGAGCTAGAAATGACTGGACTCCCACAGGCTTTGTGTCATGGTACCAGAAGTCACCATCCAGATATCTAAAAGAGTCAACCAACCAGTAACTCCCAATTACGAAACTTGTGATCACATCAATACATTGCATGACCTAGTAACCCTAAGGATACAGTAATGGCATACATACATAGTAGTAAGCAGCAGCTCTGTACTGGAACTTAAGGCCCATTTAACAAGAATAAAACACCTCTGCTACTAGAAACCTCAGCACTCACTGTTAGTGAAGTCATTGTTACAGAAAAAGAAGTGAGAAACATTAAATTATCGAACCAGAACCAGCATAGTCTCTAAAAATCTATAAACAATTGTCCTTTACCCACAGCTGATTGTGGTCTTTCCTACTTCAGGAAATATCTCTTTGCAACAGACTGGGTCCACCTACCGTAATGTATGGTGCTGGC